>NC_142222.1:5424375-6049687 GCF_049639895.1 Pseudopodoces humilis
TCTTCCCGCCCAGGAGAAGGCAGTGCACAGATTCCAGGCAGTGCTCCCCAGCCTCCAGCCCTTCCCCACACCAACCCCCATGACCTGGATTTTCAAAAATAATCAGTTTTTGGTTACCCCCCCAGCTTAGAGAGATTTTATTTTCCCTAATTCCTGGTCCTGCCTGTCTTCTGTGATTTCAGCTTGGTTTGGCGTTACTCACAGTATTTCCAACTAAGATTTTTTAAGTTAATTTCATGGCTGTTTAGAAATGCTCCAGCCCATGTTAGACATCCCTGGCAGCAGCAGCCAGACACCCAAAACACCACTTTGGTCCTTAAAACCAGGTCAGGACAGATACACGTCGCTAATGAGATTTAAATGTACTTAGAGCTGCCAGTGCCTTGGCAGAGTTATTGAGAAGAGAGCAAAGGAAAGCTCACAGAACTGGGGATCTCTGTCCCCTCCCCAGCAACAAACTGTCATCCCAAAGGGACAGTTTTGCTGCTCAGGATTGTAAGAACTGCTTTCCATCCTAACTGCTTGCACTCCGTGTATGGGCACAGAAACAAGCTGACTAAAAACCCCTCCAAGCCTGAAACAGGAAAAAGAAATGGGACAAGAGCCTTTCAGGAGTTGGGGAGGCTGCTGGCAGCCGCACAGGAGTGGCTGAGGGAGCTCTTTCAGCTGCTGTCCTCACGCTGGCTCAGCTTCCACTGTCCCCAGTCCCACTGTCCCCACCTGCACCCTGACCCACCCGGCCCCTCTCGCTGCTTCACTGACCCTCACCACCTCTTTTTCCTCCTCAGTCCCTTTTTTATTCCTTTTAGACACTGTTTTCCCTCCTTATTCTCAGCCAAAGATGACATTTTAATCTTAATAATAAGGAAGAGAAAAACAATGGGGGCAGATTCCAGGTTCCCTGTGGGGTGGTGTTGGTGTGGGGTGGTGTTTCTGGAGGCTGCTGGTGTGAGCTGGGCACAGGGAAGGGATGAGATTTTGGGATGCTGCAGCATTTCCCAAAGTGTTGGCTGGTTCTGCCCTTGGGGACAGCCAGTCTATGAGGGAATCCAGTGAGGTTTCTCCTGTTCCCAGAGGGATCTCCACAGCATCCCAAAGGCAAAGCTTGGCTTTTCCAAGCAGCAAAATACCCCCTTTGGTTGGTCCAGGATCTTCCTTCTCTTCTTTCCTCCTCAATGTTTTTATTTCCAGAAGGAATTGATGATCACAGCTTTGGGGGAAGTGAGTGCCCATCCTCACTCTTTTTTCCTTGCAGCCCCTTTCTGCCCTCAGACAAGCCCAGAGTGCTGCCTGACAGGAGCCAGAGATGACCAAGGAAGAAGATCTACCAGACTGGAACTCATCCAAGGAGTTTTATGAAAAATATGAGCCAAAGGAGGTTTTGGGCAGGTAAAGCTTTATTTTTGGCAAGCGACTTGTTTTGGTTGCACGTCCTCCAGTGCCAGATAGGAACAGTGTTCCCTGGGAATCTGATACAAACAGGGCCCACAGCAGCATGGGGCTAAAAATAGCATGGAACAGCACTTTCCATCAGCTCAAAACCTTCTGTCCCACCGAGACAGGGTGACAGAGCGAGACCCACTGGTGCATGAAAATCCCAGCCAGCCCAGGTGCCGGTGGCTGGGCAGGCAGGGATGGAACCCCCCTTTTCTCCCTGTTGTCCCTGGCAGGGGGGTGAGCAGCGTGGTCCGGCGGTGCATCCACAAAACCACGAGGCAGGAATACGCCGTGAAGATCATCGACATCACGGCGGGGAACATCTCCCCCAAGGAGGTGCAGGAGCTGCGGGAAGCCACCACGAAGGAGATTGACATCCTCCGCAAGGTCTCGGGCCACCCCAACGTCAGTAAGTCAGGCCTTGAGCATCCAGTCAAGGGGAATTTCTGCCCTGTTTGTTCGTCAGAGTGTCCCCAGGAAGAGTTTTTGGGGTGAAATCCCTGGATGATGCCGGGCACCTGCTCAGAGCATTGTTTGCTCTCCCTCCACACAAACACCCCATCAGTGCCCCCCATGTTGTCTCCCAACCACAACCCTTGTGAAGATCAGCTCCTCATTAACTCAGTTAGGAGCTTAATCAGATTTTGAGTTCATTGATGGACAGGAACACTGTGCTCACAGCCGTTGTGCTTTATTGCAGTCCAGCTGAAGGACAGCTATGAATCCAGCACCTTCTTCTTCTTGGTGTTTGACCTGTAAGTACCAGCTGGCTCAGCACCCTGGGCCCACTCCCTCTCTGCAGATTGGTCCCAGCTTTTTGTGGCCCAAAAATGGCAAAGTGGAGGGGACAAGCAGCCCTTAAGGTAGAATCAAGCCCCAATTATTGCAAGCTCATTGCAGCTCTGCTGCCAGTACTGTTTCCCCTCTGTCAGCGGCTCAGCACTGCTCGGGTTTCCCTGTAACCTTTGGTGGGAGCTGTCATGCATCCCCAAGGGTTATTTATATGCTCAGTGGGACCAGGGTGTCTGCAAAGCCACAATTCCCAATGCCAGGGCAGTGCAGTGGATGTCAGAGGAGTGGGATGGCACTGGGAGAGCCCCATCCCTGCCCCATCTTTTGGTGGTTGGACTCGGTGATCTTAAAGATCTTTTCCAGCCTTAACAATTCTGTGTTTCTATCCAAAAGCTGCCCTCTCTGGGCACAGTTTCTTCTCCTCCTGCCTGATATTTTACTGAAATATATAAAGGCATTTTTACCCCTTTTTATGAAAGTTATTTTAGGCTATTAAGGGGTACAGACCCCTGATTGATCCTCCCCAGGAGCTCAGGGCTGGTTTTCTGTTGCAGCTCAGCCTCTGCCTGACTCTGTTTCCCCTCCCTTGTGCAGGATGAAGAGAGGGGAGCTCTTTGACTACCTCACTGAGAAAGTCACCTTGAGCGAGAAGGAAACCAGGTAAGGGCAGGTGCAGAGGGGTGAAAATCACCTTGAAAGTGCAGAGTGTGTGACCTTGCAGGCTGCACGGCACCCTGGGCTGTGTCCTTGTGCACTGTCCCTGTCCCCGGGGTTGTGGTGCCAGTGGATATTTGGGATCGGGAATGAGCTGTCCCCATCCCCAGGAAGATCATGCGAGCGCTGCTGGAAGTGATCCAGTACCTGCACTCCATCAACATTGTCCACCGGGACCTGAAGCCGGAGAACATCCTGCTGGATGATGACATGAACATCAAGCTGACTGATTTTGGTTTCTCCTGCCAGCTGAATGAGAATGAGAAGCTCAAAGGTAGGGGGCTGGCGAGGTTGGGGGGATGCTGGGCTGGTGAGATTTTCCAGCCCCACTCTCTCCTTATCACCAGTCTCACCTGGGGGTGCAAATTGGTGCTGTTTGGCTGCTTTTGGAGTCCTCACGCACAGGTTCTGCCTGCACACAACCTCTACACCTCTCTCCTTGCCATGAAAACATTGCTGCTCTTTAGGAAATCTATCCTAATCCATTCCACTTCTTTTTTTCCTCCAGCTGATCCCCATTACCTCATCCATTTATTACCCAGCATTATTTCCCTCAGCTCCTACATGCCAAGACCCACATACCCAACAACAGGCATCCCCTCCCACAACCATCCATAAAATTTTCTTTGCTCACTTTTTAGCCACAGTAATTCACAAAAAAAGTCACCAGTGAGATGCACACAGGTTGCAGTTCATCTCTGTGAGCGCCATCCCTGCAAAGATCCCACCACGGGCTGCCTGGGGCAGGTGGGAATGGCACTGCCCTGTGTCACTGTCCCCACAGAGATCTGTGGCACTCCTGGCTACCTGGCCCCCGAGATCCTGCAGTGCTCCATGGATGATGAGCACCAAGGCTACGGGAAGGAGGTGGATATGTGAGTGAGAAGCTGTTCCCTAATCACACACAGGGGTGGTTTGAGGCACAGCCAGAATTGTGCCGATGGGGACCTGTTTGAGTGTTTGGAAAGAATGAAACGATGCACCAAAAGCCAGTATTGGTGGTTGTGAGGGGCTCTCTGGGTGTCCAGGGGGCTCTGCACAGAGCAGGGGGAGAAGCAGCCTGGAGACAAGCCCATCTCCCCGCTTTGCCCCATTGTGTGAGGGAAAGCAACACTTTCTGCTCATAAAAGTCAGTGTAGGCTGAGCTCCAGGACATGGGGGTTTTAAACACACCTTGTGCAGCCCCTGAGAGAGCAGCCAGCTCAGGGCAGCCCACGAGCTCTGCAGGGACTTTGCCACCACCTCTGGTGGCTTCAGGCTGCAGTGGTCAGAGTTGTGACACACACCGGGGCATTTCATCCCCTTTCCAGTTTGAGCCAGGACACCTGGCACTGCACTGCCTGAGCTTTGCCTGAGGGTATCCAGCCCGGCTGGCATCACCAAAGCCCCACTCCCTTCCCTAAAAACTCTGCAAGGATCAAATACTCCATCTCAAAGCATCCTCCTGCAGCATCCAGGGACCAGCTCCCCACCAGCTCAGCTCGGAGCCCCCCTCCCCAGACACACACAGGGCATTTCCCTGCTGGTTTTCCAGGGAGGCAAAGGCAGGTGTGGCCAGCCCTGGGGTGCAGGGCCAGCTGGGTGCCCAGGGGTGGCACAGGGTGCTGGAGGCTCCGTGTGGGGTGCCCACAGGTGGAGCACCGGGGTGATCATGTACACCCTGCTGGCCGGCTCGCCGCCCTTCTGGCACCGCAAGCAGATGCTGATGCTGCGCATGATCATGAACGGCGATTACCAGTTCGGCTCCCCGGAGTGGGACGACCGCTCCGACACCGTCAAGGACCTGGTAGGTGCTTGGGCTGGGAAAACTTGGAGTGGGAGGGGGTGTTGCAGAGCCCTGGGATAGCCCAGATTGAGCGGGTGCCCTGTGCAGATCTCGCGGTTCCTGGTGGTGGACCCGCGGCAGCGATACACGGCGGGCGAGGCGCTGGCACACCCCTTCTTCCAGCAGTACGACGTGGAGGAGGTCCGGCACTTCAGCCCCTTCCGCAAATTCAAGGTGGGAATGAGGCTGGGAGCTGCAGGAGCCAGCAGTGGGATGGGTTACTGGGGGCTGGGTAAGGTTGGTGGGGCTGGGTTTTGGGAGGATTTGGCAGTCTGGGTGCAGACCAGGCGCTCCCTCACCGCAGGGAGTTAAGGGAGAAGGGAGAAACTGCCTCTCACCTCCAAAAACATTGAAAGAGCTGGAGAGTTCAGCCTGGAGAAGGCTCCAAGGAGACTTTAGAGCCTCTTCCATTGCCTAAGAGGCTCCAAGAGAGCTGGAGAGGGGCTTTGGACAAAGGATGGAGTGACAGGGCAAAGGGGAATGACTTCCCACTGCCAGAGGGCAGGGTTAGATGGGATAGTGGGAAGAAATTCTTGGCTGTGAGGGTGGTCAGGCCCTGGCAGAGGTTTCCCAGAGAAGCTGTGGCTGCACCATCCCTGGAGGTGTCCAAGACCAGGTCGAACAGGGTTTGTAGCAACCTGGGATAGTGTAAGGTGTCCCTGCCCATGACAGGGGGTGGAGTAAAATAGGCTTTAAGTTCCCGTTTAACTCAAACCATGCTGTGATTCTGTGATTCCCTGGCATGAACCCCTGCCCTTGCCACCTCACAGGAACTAAACTGTGCCAGGCACTGAGCTCCCTCCTGACTCCCCCACGTGCACTGGGACCGCTCCATTGTGGGAATTCCCTTGAATGCCAGGCTGTTGTGGGAGAATCCTCCTGAATTCCAGGCTGTTGTGGGAATTGCCCTGAATGTTTCCTGTGCCACAGGTGATCTGCCTGACCGTCCTGGCCTCGGTGAGGATTTACTACCAGTACCGGCTGGCGAAGTCAGTGACCAGGGAGCTGGTGGTCAGGGACCCCTACGCCCTCAAGCCCGTCCGCAAGCTCATCGACGCCTGTGCCTTCCGCACCTACCGCCACTGGGTGAAGAAAGGGGAGGCCCAGAACAGAGCTGCCCTCTTTGAGAACACCTGCAAGGCCATCCTGCTCACCCTGGCAGCCGAGGAGGGGCTGTTCTGATCCCTGCCCCAGCTCCTGGTTTGGCTCACAGTAGGCGAGTAAAATCTTGGAAAACAAAATGGTGATTTCTGGGGTTTTTAAGTTTTCTTTCGCTGGGCTCAGGACTGGTGCAAATAAAAACCCAGCAAATAATTTGCTCTTGGGGTGTGTCCCACTGGAAGAAGAGGTTTGGAGAAGCCACCTTTTAACAGAGCCAGAACCAGCTGCAGCTCTCCATGGGAAAGGCTCAGCCCTCAGGCACCTGCAGTGGCTTTTTGGGACAGTCAGAGGTGGATTAGAGATCCCTGAACAGTGTTCTTGCCCACCCTTGTGGCACCAGGTTTGGTGCAGAGTTCATTCACAGAGAGTTTGTGCTGGTTGTAACTCCTGGGAGAGCTGGAGCACTGGTTTGTATCATCTGTCACACACATCATTTTGTCACTACTCAAATGCCTTGTTTTACTTCTGGGAAGGCTCAGCACTGCCCCAAAGCTGGGACTTCCCAAGGGAGTGGGGACTGATTATGACTGCCCTTTCCAAGGATGTGCCCCCATCACCTCCCCCCTGACAGCCCCACACTGTTGGTCACAGGGGGCTGTGGGTGTCCCCTCTGTGGGGCTGGAGGTCAGAGCAGCTCTGGCCCCCCATGCTTTACCCTCTGCTTTACATGGACAGCAACAGGAGAGCTGCAGGATCTCCCACACCAAAAGGACATTAAAGACAAACCCGCCTTCGTGCCATCCCAATCACTGCTCCCACCCAGACATCCCAGCCCTGAAAAGGTTGAAATTATTTTTAATTTTAAAAACAACTGGGGTTTAATGGAAGTGACAGCTGGGGGTTACTGTTGATCTCCACAGGAGAAAACGCCTCAGGTGTTCCCAGTGAGCCCTCAGAGCTCGGGTTTGCTCCGACTTTTCCAGGTTGGGACGGGCGGGATGTCGGCAGCGCAGCGGAAGCTGAGGTTGTCAGAGGCAGAGTCTGGTGTGTTCCCCATCCTCACAGGGAAAAAAACACCCAAAAATTAGAGATCCATCCTAGTTAATCCTAATCCCTAACATGTTACAACACTCACAACCCTAATGTGTTGCTTACAACCCTAATGTGACCTGCTAGAACAGCCCAGAACCTTCCACTTCCCCTGAATAACTTAGAGAAAAGCATTTAATTATTAATACCTGATGGAAAACACATGATTTGAGAAGTGTTTAGGAATGGATTTATAGCAGGGGTGTTTTTAGCCATATTTGTAGTGTGCTCTGCCAACTGCTTCTCAAAAAAATTGTGTAAGAACGAAAAAACATCTTTTGAAATAAAACCAACCCAGAGAAAATCCTTGTGCAGCAGCACCTGGGCTTTAGCCAGACCTACCTGGTGGTGACACGAGCTCTATGGTTTGCAGAACCATCTGCAGTGTCAATCCATGAGGCCCCTCTCAGCACCTGCATGTTCTGAGCCCTGGATGCCCTTCCTGGAGCCAGGAATTCCGATGCTGTCCATTCCCAGGTGTTTCCCAGTAGGTCATAGAGCCCTGAGAGGGTTTTGTGACAGAATTAAGAGAGCAGATGTGCAAGAGCTGCGAATTTGGTGTACGGAAAGGGGCACAACATTCAAAGCATCATTCAAATTCCTCACTGCATTTCAAACTTCAATGTGTCATCATTTCCCATGTGCATGAGGACATAGCAGCCAGACAATGTCCTTGGAATTTTTGTTACATCCCACTGAGTGGCAAAATATCCCAATTTTAATTGAAAGGAGGTGGTTTGGTGCCTAAAGTTCAGCAGGTGCACCTCAGCCAACTCCAGCACCAACCATCGATGCTTTTCCTGGGCTCACTTACTCTACAGATCCCACACATCTGAAACCCTGCCCAGCTCCAGGATTTGATAATTAACATTAGTTTAGGAAGCAGATGCCATCCCCAAAGCAGGCTGAGGGTGCTCTGTACCGTAGCTGTTCTGGGCAGGGAAGGCTGTCACCGGGGAGACGCCGTGGTAGCCGTCCTCAGCCGTGTCCCCCCGAGGGAAGTCACCCTGGGGGAACAGAGATCACTCCCAGCAAAGATCCCACCCAAAAACAACCCCAAATCCTGCTCTCCATGGGGCTGTGCCACACTTCAAGTAGGCAAATAACTCTCTGGTGTGAATTTATGCTGGTCAAGAGAGATCAACCACCTGAAGTTGTCCCAAGTTCCCTCTTCAAACAAATCTATGCAGGAATTTTTAGAAGCAATAAAATCCTGGTTTCCCAGGGAAGATGGGCTGAGCCTGACAAAAACACTCTGGGGGTGCTTTTACAACCCCCAGGAGCTCCATTTCAGTACCCACAGTGTTTCTCAGGACACCTTCACTCAGTGGCTGAGTGAGGCCCCACCCTGAGGAGAGCCCAGCATGGATGGGATGATTTTTAGGATCTTACCTGCCACAGGTTTGTACGGTTTGGCTGGAATTTGTTTCCCCAGGGATACATCCTTTCTGCCAGGGAGGAAAAGACACTTGTTAGCCTGGGTCACTCCAACCAGGCTTTTAGGATTGTCCTTTTCTGCTCAGCTTGAGATACTGAGGTTTTATTAAATTACTCTATTAATTATTATTACACTCTCAGGCCAAAAGAGGTGGTTCAAACCCCGCCAGATTAACATCTGAAAATATCCCTGGAGGGAGGTTAACTGGGGTGGAACTAACACCACGCCATGCCTGGTTTGGGAAAGCTCAGAGTTTGTGCTACGTACGCTCCAGTCCTCCCCTGGCAGCGAATTCCCACTCCTCCTCCAACGGGAGCCGCTTCCCTTTCCAGGCACAGAAGGCCTGAGCATCGTTCCAGCTCACGTGCAGCACTGGGTAATCCAGCCTGTCCTTTATGCTGGAGCCAGGGCCTGAGGGCTGGGAGGGATTGAAGCAGATTTGGATTAATTTTATACAATTTTCATTACAAAGGGAATAAGGGTGGAAGAGATGAAAGGATGGGAAACGTTTTTTCACCTATTTTTGGTCAATAAGGTTCAGCACACACACACAACACACGAGCTCCCAGCATGGGGAGGATTTTACCACACCAGGGTTTTACCACACCAGGATTTTACTCACCTGTCTCCAAAATGCCTTCTCAATGGGCAGCCACCACGGGGCTGACTGGGGAAAGAAATGACACCAGATTAAAGGTGAACTGGTGACACCTGGACTGGTGACACCATCCCACAGCAGGGTGTGTTAGTCTGGGAAATGCTGCAGTTTGAGCTGGGTTATCACAGACATTTGGATGCTGCTTTCCCACAGAGCAGAGGCATCTGCTTTTAAAAGTGAAAATAGATCAAGAGCCTCATGCTGTTCAGTTTTTCTATTTTAAAGTTGGATTACTGAAGTACTTTGAAACACATTTTACTTCCAGCTCCCAGGAGTCCAGACTGACAGCTCACAGAGCATGGAAACAAAGGAGCACATGAATCAATCCCAGCTCAATCCTGCTGAGGTTCAAAAGCAAAACAACCCCAGACTAAAGAAAAACCTCTGAGAACATCCAGGCTCTGCAAAGAGGCAGCTGCTCCTCAGTGGAAAAGCAACACCAAACTTATCATAGGATTCAGATTTACCTCCAGTTTTTGGGTGACTTTTTTTTTCAGCTCTTCAGGTACGAAATCCTCAAAGACAAAGCTCCAGCCAAATGCTTCTGCTTCTGTTTTGTATTTCTTTTCTCTAACAAACTCCCTGGTATAAATACAATATGCTCTGGGTAAGAGTTCTTTGAGCTCTGCCTTACAAATCTGCTTGTGCAACGAGTTCAGAGCAAGGCAAAAGGTACAAAACTTACAGACCACCCCCCAACTCCAGATGGTTTGATTTAGGTTTAACAGATAAAACAGTCCAGTGTGCATCTTTGCACGGATTTGATACTTTTTATATTACCTGTTAGGTAAACTCAGCTTGCACTCTCAGGCTTCCATAATTGCAGAGAGAAGAAAATCCTTTAAAAGCCAATAAAACCTGTGGCTGCTGTTGGTGGAAGGCGAGAAGAAGAGAGGAAGAAAAGTGGAAAAAGAGAGGGGAAGAATAGGGAGAGGAAAGGGAAAGGAGAAGTCACCATCTCTGGATGTGTTTAAAAAAAGGCTGGATGTGGCAGTCAGTGCCATGGTTTAGTGGAGGTGTTAGAGCATGGGTTGGACACAATGATCTTGAAGATGTCTTCCAACCTGGTGATTCTGAGTGTGAAAAAGAGAGGAAGAAGAGAGGAGGAGGAGGAGGAACGGGAGAAGAGGAGGAGAAAAAAAGGAGAAGGAGGAAAAGAAGATTAGAAAGAGAAGAAAAAAAGAGGAAAGAAGGAGGGGGAAAAGGACAAAAAAATGAAATAAAATATGTTTGCAAACTACACTGCCAACATGGTTCAGATTGCACCTGTGGGAATGATTTACTATTGTCACACGCATTTTTTTTCCAGTGAGCATCCAAGCATTGGCTTTCAGGAAGCAGCCCCAGAACGGCTGGCACCACAGCTGCCCCTGTCCCCTGCCCACAGCCGCCTGAGGCTCGGCGGGCTCACCTGAAGTCCCTGTTTGTCACCGGGTGTTTGTCGAGAGCAAACGGCTTCACTGTCACCTCCCTGACGGGCCCATCCTCGCCGCTCCTCTGCGGGGAGCTGGATCCCATCTGGAAGCTACCTCCGGGCAGTTGCACCATGCTCCCATCCTCTCCGAGCGCTGCAAAGGGAGAAATTCAGTACAAGTTTCATTTTTAAACATCAGCGAGGCGCAGCTACTGACGGGATGTCCCTGCGTGCGCTGCAAGGGGTGACAGCGCCTGGTGTCTGTACGGCTCAAAGCATTCCAAATCGCATTTTCGGGAAGGGAGCGATCCCTGGCTGCGGGACCAGCAGGGGGAATTGATCCCGGGGGCTCTCACCGCGCTGAGCCCCCAGCAGCCCGCAGCACAGCAGCACCAGCCCCGCCGCCCTTCCCATCCCGGAGCCGCGGGCCCGACCCGGAGCTGCTGCGGGCTCGGGAAGCGCTTCCGGGGCAGCCGCGCTGCAGGGAAAGGATTTCTGTCACTGCCCGGCTGCACACGGGTTAGAGCTGCCTGGCACCGTGCTTTCCCCACAACGGGTTTTTTATTGGCGTTTGCGGGAGTTTTTGTTAAAAATCCACCCCCTAAGACAGCTCCTTCACCCCCCTTCAAACCATTCTGCACTGAACTCAATTCACAAGCAAGTACAAAACTATTTAAGTGATTGCCTTAATCCAACTTTTTTTTTTATTTTTTATTTACTGAACAAATTCCAAGCCTGATCCCACCCTGTTCCCAGAGTATCTCTTAAGCAGTAATTTCACAAAATTACCCTAAGAAGGACTCAGGAATGCAGCCCCCCACTGCAGAATGTTCCGGAGGGTTTGAAGGGTGAAAAACAGACAGCCAAAGCACAGAACAGAACAGTTTATTGGGCAAAAAATGGAAAGCAACTGCAGCCACACAGTTCAGTGAAATAAAAAATAAGTAACTCCTTTTTAGAGCCAAAGCTTCGATTAAGTTGCTGAGATTTTGGGTGGCCCTGTTACCAAAGGGGCTGCCCCTCACAGCAGAGTGACTTCTGGTGCTGGGACACCCACCACAGCCAAGGACAGGGCCCTGGGGTGGATTCCTTGGAGAATTTCCACAGGGAGCAGCTCCAGCTCAGCCCTTCAGGGAGGACATCCCAGCTCTCATGATTTCATCCACCAGGAGAATGTTACTGGCAATCACCGTGCTGGAAAGAGGGAAACAGCAAAGAAATATTGTTACAATTGCCAAAGAGCTTCATTTTTGTGTTTCAAGACACGTTCCTGTACATGGGATCTCCAGTTCTACATCACTTAAACACACACAGAGTCATTTTAGAAGTTAAATACTGCCAGCCTTACCATGAATGAAGCAGCTGCTTTTTGACATTGTAATTATCCCAGATTCCAGCTGCTGCAGCCACCATTGGCTCCCCTGCAACAGAAGTGAGGCAGCCTTTAAACAACCAGTTCACACAGAGACTTTCTGCTGGCTGACATCTGATACACCTCACTGCATCCAGCCCTGTGCTTTATCCTCTAAAAACCTCATACCAGAACACACTCAACTACAGCAGCCTCATTGCCAAGGCTTCGGTGTAGCTTTTTATCAATAAAGGTAAAACCTCCTGCATTCAGAGCACTCTGTTCTTCAGAGCTGAGCCAGGTTCCTACTGGAGCATCACCCTGTGGCTGAGGAGTCCTTACCAGTGTTGAGATCAACCCCAGTGAGCTGCCCCGACTCCATGTGCTCTGTCTGGACCTTCACCAGCGTCTCCTGGGGGTCGTATCCAGAGTTCTGAGCAAGCACCTGGCACAGAACAGAGGGACTGCCTTCATTTTGCTGATTACAGAGCCCTCCAGCAGAAAAAGCAGTGAGTCTGTGTGTGCTTTAAAGCCACTTTATCACCCAGGAACTCCTTTTACCTTAGGAATGATGAGCAGAGCATCAGCAAAAGCCTGAACTCCAAGCTGGGCTCTTCCTTTCACGTTGGGTTTGTGTTTCACAAGAGCATTGGCTACTGCCACCTCCAGTGCCCCTGCTCCTGGCACCACACATCCTGCAAGGGAAAAACACCTGTTCCAGTTTAAACAGCTCATTTTTAGTGCAGTTTAATCTCTTCCCTCCATATCCTGCACCTGAACAGGTGAGTACTTAACACGGGTATCAACCACAGAACTATAAATCACCTCACACTGAGCTCAGGCTTGGACTGGAGCAGGAAGCAAGGGAGCGGATACAGAATTCCCAGCTTTGAGATGAGTTTCCACAGGTCCTGTGGATTAACAGGGAGGACTCACCATCCTCAATGGCATTTTTCACAGCCCGCAGCCCGTCCCTCACTGCATCCTTGATCTGGGTGAGCGTGTGCTTGTTGGGGCCCCTGATGAGCAGGGTCACCGAGCGGGGGTTCTCACACTTCTCAATGAAGGTGTACTTCTCCTCTCCCTATGGAAAACGGGGTCATGTTTGCCTGTCAGACTCTTGCTTCAGCAGTGTGTACACAAATTAATAAACTGGATGCTTTCAGGCTTGGTTCTGCACTGACAGCACTTCAAGAAGTGATGAGAAGCAGCAGAACTTTATTTCAATTTTCTCGGTCTCTGACAGGAGCAAACATCCAGATGTTCACATGCAAGTGGATTTTAAGTATTTTATTTCAATACTCCAGCTTTACTCTTCAAACACTCACCAGGGTGTACTCATAGATAAGCCCTGCGTGTCCCAGGCAGTCAGGAGTGAGATCCTCCACAGAATTCATGGCAGTGCCACCACAGGCCAGGGTCAGTCTGACAGGGAACAGGCACAGCTCAGCTTTGTGTTCAATAAAACACAAAGTCACTGATGATAGGTGCAATATTTCAGCATGCAGAGCCTAGGCTTGGAACAGTTTGGTTTTGTTCATGGAAAAGCTCTTAAAAAAACTAACTTGTAGAATTAAGGCTCCTCTGTTGAAGTGGAATTTTAGTCTTTAAAGATGGATTTAAGTCAGACTCAGTGTCTCAGTTTGGAAGAGCAGGTTATTGTACCCTCTCCTCTCCCCAAAACTGACCTTTCCATGTTCCTCCTTTTAGCTCTCCTCAAAGCAACTATTCCTTCTTTGGCAAGGGCATCCAAGGAAAACGGGTCAATTCCCTGAAAACAGGAAGTGATCATCAGCACAAGGACAAAGCTGAAAACACCTTCTTTCACTCTGACACTAATAAATTCTTCTTCAAGGCTCAAAAATCTCAGGTAGGAACTGTACATTGTATTCAGAAATATCAGCCTAAATTTAGCTAATTCTGTACCAGGTGAGTCACATAAGGAAGTGAGCACTTCAAATAATCTTTAGTTATGCTCTTCATCTCACCTTCTGGTTGATCACAACAAATCCTTTGTCTGAGTCGCCACAGACTTTTTTTTTCAATTCTATGATTTTTTTGACTCTGTCTTCAATGAACTTCCTTTCTGCTTTCACCAACTTCTCCCTCTCCTCAGCACTTTTGTAGAAGAATCCAGAGCTCACCTCTCTGAAGGGGAGAAAGACCCACAGAAAAGGGGTGAGAAAACTTCCTCTCTGCAGTAGAAATAAACTTGAGCATAAAGAATGGGCCTTTCAGTAACATTCTAAAGAATTCAACCCAATCCTAAAGAAATCAACCCAAACCAAACCAGTCCTCCCAACCCACACTGCTGTTCCTGCTTTCTAGTTCAGAGAAAGTTTTTCCGTTTCAAAAAATAAGGCAGACACTTGAAGCTGAGAAAACTCTGAAGTGTATTAATGTGTTTGCTCTAGGATATCAAATTATGCCCAAAAAGGAAGGACTTGCAACCTTTCTGTGATTACACAACAAAATAAAAACAAAATGAAGTGAAGCTCTGCCTCTCAGAGATTTTTTCATGCACCACCTTTCCCAAGAGGCTGCAGAAGGGACATCACCTTTCACCTTCACAGCCTTGGTTGGTATTTAAGCACACTTTAAATAAAAGTCCTTGGGACACGAGCATTTGCTGTGTACTCACGTTTTCTCATACTCCAGAGACACATTGCAGGTAAGAACAAAAGCATCTTCCACTCTTTTCTTCATGTCAGGGTGGCGAGCTCCATGATCCAGAACCAGCCCCCTGATCAGCCTGCAGGATTAAAAACCACTCTGGCTGTCAATGGACACAAATCCAGGATTTCATGGAGAGAATGGAACTGGTCCGACCCAAACTGCCGGGGCACTCGTGCTGGCAGTGAACATGGATGATGTGTTCCCCTTCCAAGGGCATGCCCCTTCCCATAAAAAAGCACACCAGGCACAGTGGAAAAAAGGAATTTGCTCTGGCATGGTGTCTGACTGCATCAGCTACTAAGGAAAGCTAGTGCAGAATTCATCCATGCACTGAGGGAAACAGAAATCCTATGGAATATCCAATCCGTTTCCATTTATCAAATGCTGCTTTGTATTTAACAGATGCTAACCTAAAGCATCATCAAGCCACAGACACTAAGAAATAAGAGTATTTATCCAACATCATTAAGCCAGCGTTGTTCTTTACTATTTGATAAATTTATCAAGGAATCAAGTCCAGTGACTGAGAAACTTCTGGCAAGATATTTTTGGCTGAAATCTGTATTTCAACTTTTCCAGTGGGAGCTTTAGGACACCGCAAAGAGAAACCAAAACCCCTCAGGGCCCCATTAAACTGAAGCTCAAGGATGCTCCTGACTTACGTTGTGTCTGTTTCTGATTTGTGCTTCATCTCCATGATTTCCACCATGTACAGGTCAATGGGCTCACCTGGTTTTCTGACTGTCAGGACAGAATCTACCACAGCCTGCAACACAGGGGAAGAAAACATCAATCTTGCAAAGTGCAAGCTCACATCTTTCACACTTCAAATTATCATCCCAGCACATTCATAAGCAGGATCTCTTCACACAAAGAGGCACAGGGGACAGGGACACTCACCTCTGTCAGGATGTCAGCAAGCTCAGCATGGACTTTAGTCCGGAGGGATGTCCTGGCAACATCGATGAGGGTCTCCCTGTCCATCTCCTTGGACACTTTGACCTGCTCCAAAACCTCAAGTGCTTTTTCCTTGGCAATCTCAAATCCTTCTGCTACTATTCTAGGGTGCAAACCCTAAGGCAAGGGAAGAGAAATCATTGGACAATGGAAGACAAAATGGTCCTTTTTCCACAAACAGAACCAGTGTTTTCAACATTCCATGGAATAGCAAAACACAGGGAGTATGCTACACAAGCCAGGTGTTCTGTCCTTCTGAATACATATAAAAGGAATGCAAATCCTTCCAATGCAGAGGAAAAGTACAGATTAATTTAGCACAGAACTGAAACCAAGGGAACTACAAAGCACACTTGGGTGTTCGCTGTGCAATATCCATGTTTACCTGCCCTCAGGGAGGAGCTCCTTTTTAACACTGGAAGTGTTTTGACTCATGAAAAACAAAGTAACAGCAGGTATCACACAAAACCTTAAAGGCTACAGTATCCACAATAAGTCAGCTTGATTCTGAACAAGTTTTAAGTCCTCTCTTCTAGCTTTTCCCCCTTTTTACAACTTCTCAGTTTAAGCAGAACAATGTATTTATGTTCCACTCCCATTAAACATTTTAAAAAATACAAAACACTGAGGGGTCTCAGCGAAGGTTTTAACTTGCCCACCTACAAATGAAACACTTCATACATACCTCAGAAATATAAAGATCTGCCTGCTTTAGGAGCTCTCCAATGATGAGGACATTCGAGGTGGTGCCATCTCCAGTGATGTCATCTTGTGCTGTTGCTACTTTTGCTATCAAGGAGGCTGTGGGGTGTTGGATTTGCTAGACAAAAATAAGAAGCTGAGCAGTTAAGTTTCACTGCAGTGGTACAGCAAACAAAAATCTGATATCAGCTAAGAAAGAATTGAAGGTGATGTTCTAATGGTTTACCTTAATTGGTTTGCTACTCCTTTGGCTGGTTATTTTATTCATTCTTATGGTACCGTTTTTATTTTTAACATTATTTTTGTTAAAAATACAGTATTACCTTAACCTGCACTTACTTCTTTACTCTTCTCCCAAGGGACATTTTGCTTTCAATAGATAAGGGTGGGTGGGGGAGCGGGGGACGCGATTCTCCATTACCCAAAAGGCGCTCGTCCCTCCCTAAATCCCCGTGCGAGGACCGGCCCCAGCTCACCATTTCCTGCAGCAGCACGTTGCCATCTTTGGTCAGTTTGATGTCTCCGGACCCCGACACGAGCCTGCGGGCGGCACGGGCCGGGTGAGCAGCGCCCCGGCCCCAACACACGTGTGAGGCCGCGGGCCCGCCCGGCTCCTTCCCCATCCATTCATCCATCCCCCCCGGCCCCGAAACACGCGCGGGCCGCCCCACTCCCTCCCCATCCCTCCGCCACTCACCCCGCCCGCCTCCGCCTTTGTTCCCCTCCCCACATCCAGGCCCTCCGCCGCTTCCCCTCACGCCTCCCCTCAGCCGCGCTCCCCCCAACCCCACCCGCGGCGAGAGGCGCGGGTGCTCCCTCACATCTTCATGGTGCCCTTGGGCCCCAGGTTGGTTCTCAGCACGTCCTGCAGCCCGCGGGCCGCGCTGATGTTGACGGCCAGCGCGGCCTGGGCACGGGCCACCTCGGCCTTGGGGTTGAGCGCCTTCACCGCCATGACTGCGCTCCGCTCTGCGCCGCGCCGGGCGGGGCAGCGCGGCCCCGCCTCCCGCCCGCCCCTTCTAGAACACTCCGGGCTCACCCATTGGTCCCCCGGAGCGATGCCGCATTTTTATTGGCTAGAATGCCTGTCGCTCATATCGGGTGCTCCCGCCGCTGAGGCGTTCCGGCTTCTCATTGGTTCGATGGAGCGCCAGCCGTGCTTTCATTGGCTGCGGCGCCTGTCGCTCCGCTTAGTCCCGCCCCTGCCCCGACGCTGAGGGGCGGGCACGGCGCCGCCCTCAGACCGGGCTGTGCGGGGGTGAGGAGCGGTGCGTGGAGGGATGGTCCGTGCTTAATCCGCCCTCTCATGTCACGGACACCCCCCAGCAGCTCCGCAGAACCTTGAGAATAAATAATTAAACCCCGTGATTTCACATTAGACCGATAGAATTAATAGTTAAGTGGACTGGATTAATAATCAATGGTTCTTGGTTAAATTCGGGGTTGAGGTTAATCAAAACTCGTCTTCTTATAACACACAAGCTGAAGTTTAGGGCACCAGGGCTTCCATAGCCTTCAGTGCACCCCCTCTACCCGGGGCTTTCCTGGGCTGAATCCCTCCCAGAAGTTCTGAGGGTAGGGATGGTCCCTCCCAAGGCCACGCCGAGGTTTCGTGTAGAATGAAACCAGAAATATTGTCAAGACAATCTTGATGTGTGCTGAAACGTTTGTTCTACGTGACCTGTCAGGGCTCACTCCTGGAAACAGTTAAATATTTGTGTCTTTGGACTCTGAAACAGAGGGATGAGTGAGTTTCCCTGGAGAGGAGCTTGAGAAGAAGCTCCTGCCACAGTCCCTCACATCCCTGCAGGCACTGATTGCACCAGGTTTGGATCCCAAATTGCTCCATCTGGGCTTGTGCCCTCAAACACCCACTGGAGCACACGGCAACACCAGCTGTGACACAACCCTCTTCTTATTTCAGGTGTTGCATGAGGCAGGTCCCAGCCCTAGAATAATCCCCAGGCAGTTGCCAGTGTTCTGCAGCCCAGCTGCTCCAGAGGGTGCTGACCACAGGGACAACTGAGGCCAGGATTTTGTCAGTATTTGGTACAGGGAAGGCAGAGACCCTCCCTCAGCACTCGCCCACCAGGCATAAAGGTGCCCAGAGAAGCTGGCAGCGTGCAAGGCCAGGATGGATGGGATTTGGAACAACCTGGAGTAGTGGAAAGTGTTCCTGCCCGTGGCAGGGGGCTGAAACAAGATGCTCTTTAAGTTCTCTTCCAGTCAAAACCTGTGAATTCTATGAAATCTCTCCATCCCACTTTTTGCAGCAGGGAGCTCTGAATGCAGCCCTGGATTGCTTCAGCAATGCAACAAGCTGGACATATTTCCATACCACCTCCAGGAGCAGTCTGAGCCTACTGTAGGGTCCAGTTTTGCTGCACAGGAGTTTTGGAGGAGCTTGGTGAGAAAAGTCAGTGTCAAGTGTCAGGGCAGCTTGGCTGGGTTTGGCTGCAGGCTGTGGCACCTGTTTTGGATGAGGATCTCAGGTTTCTGGGCAAAATGCCATGCTGTGCATGAGAGGAGGACACCCACATGTGGCCTGTCTGTCTCCCTGGAAAGGACAGCTGCTGATATCCTTGGGATTCTGTTTTTTTAATGTTTTAGGTGGTTGTTTGGACATCCTACAAGTTTGGAGCCCTTTTGTTTAGCTGAGCAGTGTCTTGTGAAATATTTTGATGCTGACTCCGGTGGAGTGGCTGGGCTTTCTCCTCTGTGATTGCACTCATTAGGAATAAACATTAAACATTGCAAAATGCAGGGAATCACACTTGCCATTTCAATATTGGCTCTGAAACTCTGTTAAAATGTTGTCTGCGCTTTGTTGGGATGCTGAAACCACAACAAAACAAAACACCAAACCTGACTCAAGAGGCTGCTGTGCAAATATCTGAGATGCAATGTCCAGTTAGAACACCTGAATCCCCAGCTCTGCCCTGGATTCTGGAACTCCCAGGTCAAATATTTTGTTGCTCTTGCTTCTTTGGTTTGTTTTTTTTTTGCCTGTTCCTCTCAGGGCTGTTCTCAGCAGAGGGCAGCCTTGTCAAACCCATCCCAGCAGGCTTGTTGTATTTTATGTTTTCCTTGCTGATACCTATGGAAAGGCAGGAATTGCCCATCCTAAAACACCTGTGTTGTGTGGGGCTGGCAGTGATGTGGGTCAGGTTCAGGTTTGTGGGAGCAATTATTTCTGCAGGCAAATAAAGGGAAAATTTAGTTTTGAGATGGTTTTTCAGGAGAAGAGGAAGAAAATAAAAAAAGAAAGAACTGTTTTCAAAGACATCCTAATCCTCCATTCAGGTGGTTTCTGCTTTTTTTTGTACAACTGGAGAGGTTCTGTAGTGATGTACAAGTGCTGTGCTTTGTATCAAGTTTGTACTTTCACTCCTGAGCATCCTCCTACAGCTCCCAGGCAGAGCTCTCTCTGTTTCTTTTCTGGCTCACATTCCTCAGGATAGTTGTTTTATGTTATAGCAACATTTCTCACGAGCATCTACACATTAAATTCCCATTTTGCAGCATTTTTCAGCTATCAAGACAAGCTTTTCTTCCTGTTTTCAGTCTTAGCTGTAGAAATGTTCTGTGTATTTGTTTTTTATGTGTAATAAAAATAAAGGGCAAATGCTTACCAGACTTAAATTGCCCTATGGATTCAATAGATTACACCAGGTTAGAATCAAAATATTTAACTAAATTAAAGCCAACATGTCCATTAAACAAAGCCAAATAAAGGCAATATCCTTCATGAAATATTCAGCAGCAATTCCCTTAGTCAAGCCAGGCGCTGCTTATCTTGGCAAAAACCCCTCTGAGATTCTCAGTAAAAGCCATTTTCTTTCATCTTTATCAAGATGGGTTTTCCTTTAACCTTATTCACAGAAATGATTTCTAAATCTGCTTTAAACAACATCCTGTCCTGCCACGATAAAGCTGACAAACAGCAGCAGGCTGCTGATCCCTGGCACCAGTTTGACAGCACAGGGGCTTGGTCCCATCTTCTCCTGACTCAAGAAGTTACTGGGAGATGATCCTGTCAACATTTGCTCGTGTACTGGGAAATTCTGAAAACACATAAAGGGAGGAGGGGCACAAAAGGCGATCGGTTTTAATTAATAAATGGAATTTTGAGGGGTGACACTGCCAGGATGGCAGAAGAGGTCATGCACAGAGTGTGACTGGAGCATCCAGTGGTGCAGAACAGACGGGCAGCAGTCACAGGACTCCTGGCACAAGTGAACAAAAGCAGCTAAATCAGCTAAATCAGCTTTTCTTGACCTTGAACCAAACAACTCCTGGGCTGGCACTCTTCCATTTTCCAACCCACGGCAGTGTGCGAGGGAAGCTCTTCCGTGGGATGCCAAAACACAAGCACGGGCAGCTTTGGCAATTTTTCCACAGCTTTGGACAGCACTGCATTTGGGGAAGCAAAAGAGAGCTTTTTCCCATGAATTTCCCTTTGCTGCCGAGCTTTTGCCGGCTTTGGATGTGATTTGTGTGTGTAACTTCGCTCAGGGATGCACTGATAGCTTAAGCCAAGAGGAGATATTGCAATCTTAAATACCTGTAGTCAGGTGGGCTTGGTCTCTTTTTCCAGGCAGCAGTTGACAGAATGACACAGTCTCACATTTCGCCAAGGGAAATCTAGAATGGATGTTAGGGAAAAGTTTTTTATTAAAAGAGCAATAAAGTGCTGGATGTGTTTAAAAAAAACACCTGGATGTTTTTTAAAAAAGACTGGATGTGGCACTCGGTGCCATGGTTTAGTTGAGGTGGTGTTAGGACATGGGTTGGACTCCAAGATCTTAAAGGTCTCTGTCCCACCTAGTGATTCTGTGATCTGAGCTCACAAATCCTCTCTTCTCTCCCGAAAACAGCGTCCCTGACTCGCCTCTGATTTCTGCCAGGAGAAGCTGCCGATGATTGCTGCTCATCGGAGCCTTCCCCGAGCTCCCGGTGCCCAGGGAGGGCAGAGCGAGCTCCCCGCGCCGCCCGGAGCGGCTCCTCCCCTGCGGAGGTCACACCTCTGCTGCCTCCGCTGCCCTGCTCCGCTCCATGTGTGCCGGAGCCTCAAACAAACCCCCCAGCCTGCCTGACTCAGCGCTTTATCAGGGCCGGAGAGGCAAAATGCGGCTCTCGTCCAGCTCAGCCCGTGCGTGGGGTTTGTGTCGCTGAAGGGCTCGGCTGATCCCTCCCTGTCTGGCGCAGCCGGGAGGCTCCCAGCGGCAGCAGCAGCCACGGCCGGTTCAGTCCTGTAAGTCACCGGCACCGGGATTTTCTCGCAGGTCGGAAGGAGCTGGAGTCTGGCTCGCAGATCCGTGACACCGGGGGGTTTTTCCAGCAGGGAAAATGAGGAGGATCTTGTGCCTGTGCTGCCCGGCACCGGCGTGGTGCCTGTTTTATAACAGCGGCGTGAATGAATGATGCAATCGGGCACGGGGGGAGCAGCAGCATTTTGGCAGGACAGGCGAGAGGGGATTGGAGAGTTGGGAGGTGGATGTCAACATCCAACAGGTTCCTTGTACCCTTTTTCACCTGCTTTTCACGAGGTGCTTAAATGAGTTCGCTGTGAGGCACTGCTGTGCAGATAATCGTGTGGAGCTGCGAGCAGCTCATCTCTTGACTTGCAGGCAGCTTTGTGCCACTGCCTTTACAAGCTGAGCAGGAGGTTAAAGAAAAATCTCAAATGAAATAGAAAACCCAGGAGGTTTAACAAAAACTTAAAAAAAAAAAGAAGGAGACCCAGGAGATTAAGGACTGAATCTTCCTATTCTCACCCTGCAAACCACAGAAAGTTATGGGCGGATGGGTTGAACTTCTAAAACTTATATAAAACACAAACACAATTTGCTTAAATATAACTAATCTGCTTAAATGTATCAGCTTTCCCCTAAAGCTTTCAAAGCGTTGCTAATTCTGAGGATGAAAGCTCAGCACAGAAAAGCTGTGTCACTATATTATTGCCATTTTACAGACACAGAACTGGAAACAATGAGGATTAAGTGGTTTGTTTAAACTCATACCATGGAAACACTCCTGGGAATGTTCTTAGAAGCTGTAGGAGGAAAAGGTCCTGAAAAAACTTTCAAGAACTATTTTCTCCAAATCCTTTGCTCTGAGCAGCAGTTTCCCTTCAAGGCAAAATAAACAGTTTAATGTGGTTGAACTTCTGTTAGTGTTCAGTACAATGTTAAATGGGGAAGCGAATCAGAAATTGTTTGCAAACAAGGATATTCCTGAGTGCTGGGTAATATTCCATTAAGATTCACTTAATCTTCATTTTTAACAGCAATAAATGTGATCATCATGCAAAGTAGCAGTGTGGCAGCACTTCTGAAAGCTGAAATATGACAACAAGGGAGGTCTAGTCACAATGAAGGGTTTGAGAAGTCATCAAAACCTTGCAGCCCCAGAACACCTGCAGTTCTGAGCACCACTTACTGCTTCTGTTTGCATTACATGTGGATACAGAGGATGGTGCAGTTTTTCCCAGTGAGGCAAGTGCCCTTCTTTGAAGGGACAGCAAACAGAGAGGATTTCAGTTGTTTTCCTTTCCCATGTGCTCTTACATAATTCCCCTGTTTGTGACTCCACCCTGTCTATTATGAAAGAGAATTATTTCTTGTGAAAATGTCTTCTTTATTTTTTTTTTTTTTTAGAACAGCCTAATGAAATACTTCATAGTCTGGAGACAAGGAGATCTCATGGGAATTCCACTTTTCCCTTGTGATTTCCTTTTTTCTCCATCTTTATCTCAAGTTTCACCCTACCTCTCTCTCTCTGTCACTCTTTTTTCTTCTTTAGTCATTTCTTTATTCTTCTCTTCCCCATATTCTTCTTTCCAGCTTTCCCCCATGATATTTTATATTAGACCTGTTGAAATGTTTGCTGCTTGCATGTTTTTCAGGGTAGGAATTGATTGCCTACCTGAAATTCAGTGGTAGGATGATCAGAGATTCATTATCAGTGTTTTTCATATGGAAACAGAACCCATTATTTGTGGGAATTTCTTTTTTCTTCCCATCTCATTAAAACTTTACACTTTTAAGCAATCAGATGTTCTGCATTTTAGAATAATTAATCTCTGCCACTTACACAGGCCTGGACCACTCTGGAATACAAAATTGTTTTTCCCTGACTGCAGCTGAGATTTGTCCATAGGAGGGTTTTACACAACTTCAATTCTTTTTGCTCTGATACTGATGACTTTTTGCAATTCTTCCCTTCCAATTTGTCATTTTTAGACAACATAAACCACAGTTTGAAACTATTTTCAAAGAGTTCTTGCCTGCAATAAAGAGAGGACAGGCTTAATTCCAACTATGACTCCACAATAATTCTTTATTTGTCCATCAAAGTGCAAACTCCACCACAGCTTTCATGTCATCATTGTAAGGCCCGTGCAGGAGCACGGGAAATGTGACTTTCAGAGAGAAGGAAATGTGAACATTTCATCATTCCTGCTCCCAGCGTGCATTCACAGAGATAACATTTTTCTGGGACAGGTGAAAGCCGCGTATCCTGGCCGAAATTCCCGGCTGTCAGCGAGCAGTCACGTCACGGAGCAGTGTCCCCACACCGTGTGGCACTGTTGCAGTGCAGCCCTGATGCCAATGTCACACCTGCCCCGGGATCACGGCCCTGCTGCTTGGAAAACCGGCATATTTCACTGCAAACACAAACACAGCGCTCTGCAGTCCAGGCAGAGTCAAGGCTAAAGCAAAGTAAACGTGGAATTTACGTGTCACCTGCCCAGCCAGTGCCAAGCCTGACCTCAGAACTGGCCTCTGTCCCACCAAGCCTTACCTCAGAGCTGGGCTCTGGCACAGGGAAGTTTTGATGTCCATGGCCACTTTTGTTTTCTATGCTGTGCTGATGGCTTATAACTATTTTTCTTACATGTTCAGTGCAGTCTTTGTAGAAGAAGATAAATCCCCACATGTCCTGCAGCAAATAATGCTTTAGTCATGATGCTAAGGTTAGGCTGGAGTTTGATGGTGTGTCCATGCACCAAGGGCAGAGTTCTGCCAGACTGCAGCTCAGAGGGGCTCTGTAAAAACCCTTTTCTGGGATATCCCCTCTAGTGCCACCCTCAAATAATAGCAGAATAAACCCCACAAAAAAATCCTTTCTGAGAGCTGTGCCTCTCATGTCACTTGTTGTCTCTGTCCTTTGCTCATTGACATCTCCAGAATCTCTTGTGCAGATACAGCTCCTGGCTGTCCACAACAGGTTTCACCACTCAGGCTGGGTGGTTTCCTTTAGACAGATTTCCACCTTTCAATGATAGATTGGACCATTCTCTTTTATTCTGTGCACAAGAGCAGATAAGAGAGGTGTGCTCTACATTTGTAGTGATGATGGGAATTTCTCATAAAGCCTTTTGTATCCTGATATTCACCGCATCCTGGGAATAAACCCAAAGGTTCTTGTTCCCGCTTTGACCATAAGTGAGAGGAAAACAAAAGTCGAAAGGTTATAAAGACATCCATAACTCTTAAGAATGCGCTGTTTGATGGTGTTTTTCACCTATCCCAGGAAAAGAACCCGCAACCCAGATCAATCATACAAGACATGTTCTGAGAGATATCTGAGAGATTGGAAGAAACAAAAACTTCTACAAAAATCTGAGAAGTGAGATAAATAGGAAGGTGTTGTTTGTGTCTAAATTATAGATTAGTAGATAGTAAAACCCACAGTGAATTAATTCCCCTATGAAAGGATGAAGCACAAGGTAGGTGGGGATGAGTAAGAGATACTCAACTCCTTAAGCTTCTGATCTGCAGAAGTGTTCAATATATTGAAGTGGACAGATCTAAAAGGGTAGAAAATAAACATTTGTCAGGGACTGTTATGGAAAATATGATGTCTTGATGGGTTGAGTGAAGTTCTCAAAGGCCAAGGGGTTGATGGATGCATAAAAGGCTAATCCCCAATGTTAATGGTCCGATCTTTTATTAACAAGGATGTAGAAAAGGATCTAAACCTTCCCGATTCAGGAACAACCACTCGTTGACAGGTTTAGGAGAGTTTGCAATCAATCCTTAGGGCCTGGGTGTCCTGCAGCAACACTTGTTTGTGTTGTCATCTCTTGTGACACCCCAGCCTGGGAGAGATGAGCAATCAAGACCCCCCTGAGACAAACCAGAGCCCTGCAATCCCACACAGCACTTGGCAGCCTGGTGCCTCAGCCAATGCCAAGGATTACAACCTTGAACCCACGAACATCGATGGGCTGAGGCAGCAGGGAGCAAATCAGCAGCAGCCCAGGGCTCCACAGCCCACCTGGAGCACGGGGTGACCATCAGTAGGCAGCAACAGGCGGGAGCAAATCAGCAGCTGAGCCAGACCTCCACCGCCATTCCGGCCGGGATAAAAGCCATGAGCGTGCTGTGCTCGGCCCTTCTCGCACGGACCAGAGCAGCAGCACCAATGGCTCAGGAAACAGTGCACTACTCTCACTCAGAGAAAGACTTCATCTTGTCCCCTCACAGTAAGAAGACTCCCAAAAGGATGGCGTCCCTGATGGAGCTGAAGGAGATCTTCCGCAGCGCCGACGCCGTGTGCTTCGACGTGGACAGCACCGTCATCAGGGAGGAGGGCATCGATGAGCTCGCCAAGTTCTGTGGGGTTGGGGATGCTGTGGCAGAGATGTACGTATGGCTGGGGAACTCACACAGAGCCTGGCAAAACTAGCCAGGGATGGGGTTAGTCTGTGATCAGGAATTTATCCTTTACAGTCATTTGACTCTGTTGTAGATTATTGCAGTTTATAAAGGGGTTGGGGTAACGAGTGGAGTTAATGCAGGATGAAGTAACTTGGTTTGGCAATTGTGAGGCCACCCAGCAAAACTATCCTGGCATAAATTCTCTAATGATAATTTTGATAGACTAAGAGCAGCTTTCATCAATTAACTTGGCTAAGCACAAGCACAGCACCAAACCCTGCTGTGAATGAGGAAACCTTACCATGAGGTGGAGGAGCGGGTACAGCGCTCCCAACCCATCGCTGAGGCCGAGCCTGGGAAAAGCACAAGCTGAAGCTGTTAGCAAAAGCTTTGTTAGATTCAGCTCAGGAATATGGTCCCAGAATGGCATCACAGAGGGAATGGAGCCATCCTCCTTTGCTCCATTTTTCTCCCATCCTGGAGATCTTCTAACAGTGGACACCACCAATCTTTGGATTCAGTGTAACCTCTCTTACCTGGTTCTGTGTCACTCCATTGCTGGGAGAAGGCTCAGTTGGTGCAGTGTCCCTGATTTGGTTTTTTGTCCCCCAGGACCCGCAGAGCCATGGGTGGCACTGTGACATTCAAGGCAGCTCTCACAGCACGGTTAGGTCTCATCCGGCCCTCCTATGAACAAGTGCAGAAATTAATATCTGACAACCCACCTCAGCTAACTCCAGGAATAAGGTAAGAAGAATTAATTTTTTTTAAAGTATTCAGGAAGCAGATGGAATAAATAAACCAAACTCTGTGTCATCAGTGATGCTGGTTTGTCTTGCCTTCCTGCTCCATCTCCATGCTGGGCGTGTACAGAGCTTGGATCAGGAGCCTGACTCCATGGCAAGTGCTTAAGCATCCATGGAAAAAGAAAAGACTCTTAGATATTAGCTGGCATCTTGGCTGCCAAGCCCAAACCCTGGCTTGAGGATTAAATGGGAAAGAATCTGTTCAACCACTGGTTTTTCAGGGGTGATGGGACTGGGAGGAGATTCAAAAGCTCCCTAAATTTGGTCTATTCTGTAACTGTTCCCTCTCTCTGACTCCTGAGTGCAGTCACACCCCTGGCTCAGTTTAGGGGATCCATTGCTCAGAGCTACCCATTCTGAAGTCCCTAAAAACATTAAAATACTCATTAAGCAAACACACATAAATATGTGTATTCATTTGTCCTGAGGTTTGGAATGAACATGAACTATTTAAACTGAAAAGCTCTGGGGATTCTTTCCCTATTTAAATTTGTATTGAAAATAATTTCTTTACTACAAAATTGGACCATAGCTTCAAGTGTAAAATATTTTTAGCACATAAAAGGAGTTTTAGATGATCCTGTGCTTGTATTTTATCTTTTTTCTGTAGAAGACAGCTAGAGGTAACTATAGAGAGAACATAGTTTCCTTGTTCATTGATTTTCACCTGATTTTCCTTTTGAGTCCTTCCCCTTTCTTCCTCCTTTTCTCTGTCCTGCTTTAAGCCTCTGCTTTGCTTTTCAGTCTTTAGTGTTTTTGCTGTTCCTGCTACCCCTTCCCCTGCTCCCCTTGCTGCAGGTTGGTCTTCCTGCCTTCAGAGCCAAATCTCTGAAACTTTTCACTGCCTTCAGGTCCTGCTGACATGCACTGGGGTCACACACTTCATCTTTGGATTCCTTTTCTGTAGCTGGTGTCCTCTTCTAAAGATGGCATCAATGTCCAGCATCTGGTGAACCAACTCCAAGATGGAAAACATTTGCACTTGGCACTTTTCAGCCCACTTGGCATCTTGGAGCAGTGTTTTTATCTCATTCCCTGCTTTTTGCTGCATTCCAGATTCATTTTCTTGCCATTGTTTTCACTCCAGGAAAAAATTTGAACACGATCTGCTCTCACTTGTTCAAGGGAACTATTGTGAAAGTAGAAAGAAAACAGTTTTAGGGAGTTCTTGTTGTTGAGGAATGAAATGATGGTTTTGTCCAGCTCTTTCCAGCCAGGTGTGTGCACAAAGGGAAACAGGGAAAAGCTTTGGGCAGCAGAGATGGATGGAGCTGGAAAGCAGCACACACCCAAATGAGGCTGGAATAGCACCAAGCTGGTTTAGGAAGGATTCATTTGACCTTTGTGCTGTCTCTTCTCAGGGAGCTGGTGAGCAGACTCCACCAGCGAGGGGTTCAGGTGTTCTTGGTCTCCGGGGGGTTTCAGAGCATTGTGGAACACGTGGCCTTGCAGCTGAACATTCCCACAGCAAACGTCTTTGCCAACAGGCTCAAGTTTTACTTCAACGGTGAGAGTCCCCTCAAATCTCCCTTCTCTGCTCATTAATGGCACTTTTCTGATCCAGCTGTCAGATACTGGGCTGCAGGCACTGTCCTGTTACCAATCCACCTAACTCCATGGAGGAAAATTACAAAACCTTACCAAAACCCAGCTCAATGTAAGAAACAGAGCTGCTGTTACTTTTTAATTGCAAGCTGTGCCAAAGGTAAAACTTGTCACAGCTGCTGAGAGCAGAGTTTGGTTTTCTGCTGCTCCTTCAAGTGAAAAAGCTCCTTACCTGAGCTGCTCTAACAAACCTCCCTTTCAGTGGCTTTGGGGCCAGCAGCAGAGCTGCTCTGGATTTTAAGCCAGAGTTCCCCAGCAGAGCTTTAAGAGCTAAGAGTAAGTACTGAGAGGTCTAACAGCGGTAGGTACTGAGTTACTCAGGGTTTCCTACACTGCATCATCCTGGGTGCTGCCTTTGGGATGTTCACACCACAGCTGCTGGGAATGGATTGGGAGCACTGCCCACACAGGTCTCTGTTTTTCTCTGAAAATCCCCTCACTGAAGACTTGGCTGAAACCCCAGTCTTAAACTTACCTTGGAATTATTTATTTGGGATGCTGATGCTGGGAGTTTTACAGGACTGCATGCAGTGAAGTCAAGACCACAGGCAGAGGTGTTCCTTCATTTACAAGAAAATACCTGTATTTCCAACTTGTCCTTCCACTGTTTTCTAGGAGAATATGCAGGATTTGATGAAACACAACCAACAGCTGAATCAGGGGGGAAAGGGAAGGTTATCACTCATCTCAAAGAACAGTTCCATTTCAAGAAAGTGGTTATGATTGGAGATGGAGCTACAGATATGGAAGCCTGCCCCCCTGGAGTGAGTATTAGAGAAATCCTGAATTCCTTCTGAGCAAATCCTTGGGGGGAAAAAGAAGAGCAAGGTTTGGATTCTTTAATAAAAAAGTTACCAGAAAGACAACTTTTATAAATGGTCATGTCCCAGGGAGAGATTTTAATTGCATCTCCCCTTCAGCTCCTTTCCCCACACAAAAGTCCCCCAACACCCCAAAGCAGCTCAGGATTTGTTTAATGCTTCCCACCTCAAGGAAAAAAAAACAAAAAACAAACAACCAAAAAAAACCCACTGCAGTGGAAATTTTAAACCCTGCACTTTCACTGCAGGGGGTTTTGTGAGATGTAGAAATGATGATTGCTCTGGTTAATGATTGAGGACAGGGTTAAAGTTTGCTTTTGGTATCTCTCAGATGAGGTAAACAGAGGTAAGATAAACAGGAGAGGGGTAATTGTGGGATGCTCATGCATGAGCCAATGTTTACTTGCTCTTGAATTGCATCACATTTACATCAGATTCTCAGTAAAATCTCACATCTGGACAATCTGGAAGCTACAAGGCACTGAGAAAAAACCCACCAACCAAAATGCTGCAGAATTATTGTTAATAAACCTGAGAAATGAACATGAGAAGGAAAACGGGGCAGAGAGGAATACCGTGATTTTCATATCCAGTCTTGAAAGCAAACTTAATTACTGAGAACTCCATTCCTTCCAGGCAATAATCCATGTGCCCATTCCTTGTTTTTCCAGGATTGCTTCATTGGATTTGGAGGCAACGTAGTCAGAAAGCAAGTAAAGGAGAAAGCAAAATGGTACATCACCCACTTCGACGAATTGCTAAAGGAGCTGGAAGAGCGATAAATCCTCGTGTAAAATAATCTATTTAACACCTGTAAATCCATTATACAATGCCATTAAACATTTATTTGTTTGCAAACTTGTGGGCTGGAGCTTTTAATGATGCTGGGAGTTGGGGACCTTCCACTCTGGCTCGTGTGGCAAATGACACTGTTCTACTTAAATAGGTTGTAATGAAAATGGGTAAGATTTTTTATAAAGCTTTGCTATGGTGGAAGAAATAAATTGATTATTTACTTCCAAGTGAAGACCAAACAGAGAAAATAAGAAGCTAAAAATACCTTAAGGGATTATCTCCAGGTCAATATTGCATATCTGTTCTTTCATCAGTAATGCCTCTACTTATTTTGGGTGACAGAAAAAGAACAGGGCCACAAACAAGAACTTTGCTTAATAAATAATAATAGTAATAGTAATAATAACAATAACAGTAACAATAACAACAATAATAATAGTAATGTAATTCAGGCTACAGTTTGGCAGGTACCTTTCACTGCACAGAATCTCAGTAGCAGGTAATAAGTGAACAGGTAGAAAACATCACTAAATATCTCTGAGTTCATTAAAATTATGGCTACAGAGAACCTGAGGTGTCATCTGTTACATCAGTTACTCGACCTGTCTGAGGCAGGAGCTGCATGGAAATCTGAAACAGATCCAACGTTCATCCCTGGCCAAGAAACATTTTCTGCTGAGGGATAGAGTGGTTCCCATCCTTCATCAAAACACCCCAATCAAACTCCAAACTGCTGATTTTGGAAAGTGGTCCCAGTGTTTGTGGAATTGTTTTATGCATTTACCAACCCACCCCCATCAGCTGGAATGGGATGGGAGCAAATTCATCAACTTTTAAAGGAAATTCTGGGAAACTTCAGTCCCTTCCTCTGCCTCCAACACGGATTAACCCCCCTGAACCATGCCAGAGTTAAGCCTGACCTGTTCTAAGAACTCTGAGCTCCAGCTGATGGATCCTGGTTTTTTAAGGAGTCTCTTTAGTGTCTGATCCAAGAGAACACACTGGGTAAATGCTGACAAATCTCCTGAGTGTGTTTTTTGGTTTTTTGTGGGACTTTTCTTTCCCTGACTTGTAAGAATCTCACCTGTGAGGATGTGAAAAGCTTTACCCATGTTAAAATACATCACACCTGCCCCTCCTTCAATCCCCACAACACACAGGAGGAAGATGGGTAAATATGACATGATTTAGTATAAAAAAACTGAGTATCTGCAGAGGTTTTTATCTTCTAAGTGCTTACAAAGAGCCCCAGTACTTTTCTAGAAACTGAAGTCTGGCAATTCTCTTTCACCCCACCCCGTATTTCTGGATGGAACAGAAACAAGAACACCTTGATTAAACCAAGGTGCCACGAGACAGCTGCTGTCCAATAAAGCACCACCAGAATTAAAGCAAATTCTGGTTCTGTTCATTCTGTGACATCACTGAGGAGGGGACAGGGGACAGAGGAGTTAACACAGCCCAGAGTGAGCTGTGCAGCCCTCAAATGTTTTTGGCTTGAAGTTACAACAGCGTTGAAATAGCAGAGAAGTAGAAGGGTTAAAAGAAAACAAACCCAGAACCAAACTTGTGATGCTTTTTGGAGCAAGGCAGACACGCAAGAGCCCTGGAGGGTCTGCAGAGACTTCAGCAAACCCCACAAAAACCAAACAGACAATGGCTGGCAGCACTCCCCACAACTCCTGGGAGTGTTAAAGATGGGCTCTTTGAAATTCTTCCTGAGCAAAGTCCCAGCCAGCTCCCAGGGCAGCTCCTGGACAATCCTGCTTTTGTTCAGGCAAGGCTGCACGAGCAGGGCACGTCTGAAGTGTTTCTGCTCCCACTGTTTCCCTGTGCAATCCCACAGCTTCCAAGTTAAGGAGTTTGTTTGCTGTTTTTTATGGAATTGAAAGGCCACAAAGGAAATAAATCTGACATGGAGCTGATCAGCTGGAGCTCCAGGCACTGGGACATGGCTCAGGGCTCTGCAATTCCCCCAGTGCCAACATCCCTGGGAGGGATGTTAACATTCACAGCAGGAGCTTCTGCCAGTCGGGGCACTATGGAAACGTGGGGCCATGCCAGGGATTTCACAACAGCTCTTTAGGTCGGACTGGCTTGGAAATAAAATGCCCCCCTCCCCTTCCACTGGGCAAATATTGAGGCTGACCTCTAGCCCAGGAGGATTGCTGAGCTCAGGGAGAGGCTCAGCTGTTTTGTCTGTGAAATAGTGGAAAATTCCCAGCAGGGAATAAAGCGGGCTGAGGAAAGTTTTGGTGTCACAGATTTGCCCGGACAGATCCCAGCACCAAGGGGCAAAGTCTGGGGAGCAGCACAGGTCACACAGGGAGCACCTGGGCTCCAGGTGGGTCTTCTGCCAATCAGCCTTCATGGAAAGCCTTTTAATGTGATTATTCAATGAGGGAGAGATGCTTAAAATTATATATTTGCATGAGGGACAGTTTGCAGCCTTCTCCAGGACAATTAAACCTGAGTTTTAATTGTGTCATTGCAGTGGAAGAAGAGTTGAGAGTTGCCAGAGGCCCTTCTAGGCACTGTCCCCCACTTTCCAAACTCTGGGAAGAGACTTCAGTTCTGAATCCAGAAGCCTTGCTGGAAGAAATGCTGAGGGATTGCTCATCTGAGGAAAACCTGAACTCAGCCATGGAATTAAGAGGGGAAAATCCCAACAGCATTCACAGAACCAGGGAAAACCAAGGTCAGGCAAAGGGAAGCCAGGGAAGATGGCATTACCCGTTTACACTGGAGTTCACATTGTTACCTGTGAGGAAAGGAACAGGAATTGTTTTATCTGCAGGCAGAAGAAGAGGAATGAATCTGTCCTGAGGACAGCCAGAGCATGAGCAGGAAGCTCAGAATGAGGGGAGGCACATCCACAACACATCAGGAATCGGGGGGAATTCAGAATTCCAGCGGGAATTCAAGATCCTGGGAGTGGGTTAGGGACCTGCACTCTGTGATGTCACCCCACAGGACACCCAGTTACTCCTCTGATTCCTTATTCTGGCAAAACTTTGTGGCCTTTGAACAACAAGAGCTGTGCCAGGCAGAATTTAATTCCTGGTGAAGGTAAAAAACATGGATTGCATCAGAACATGAAAAATCCTGTAGCTAAAAATGTTTTTTTCTGTTTGTCTCTGGCTGAGATTGCTGGATAAGAGTTACAAGGACAATTCCTCAGGGGAAAGAAATTTGGGAGGATGCTGGGAGAGATAAAAAGGTCTGGAAGGTGATATTGGCATCCCTTTTTTCCTCCTGCAACTGAAAAGTAGCCCCAAAAGTCTGGAAAAATGTCAGCCCCGGGTGATATCTCTGCTCAGGGCTGATTTACAAGAAGGATCAGCTCAAATAATTTCCTTGGCCCACTGAGCAACTTAAAGCTGACAGAGCACAGAATCTGACTCCGTAAAATCCCATCATCACCTGACAGCAGGAGGAAAATATAAAACCAGACAAGAACCAGGTCAAATATTGACTTTGTTCAAGAGGAAATTCAAGGGGAGGCACGAGTGCTGTGCATTTCATATAAGTAGGAAAGAAATCACACCCGAAAAATGAAGCATGAATCTGTGGAGAATAATCCAAAGTGTTCTGTATTTATCACCACAGCACTCAGCACCTCTAGAACACTCAGCAAAATGGGATGTGATGGAGAGATGATAAATTCACTTTAGAGAAGGACAACAGAAAATGAGAAACGCTGTCCCTGACCCAGAGAAGTGATATTGGTTAATTAAGCTGAAATATTCTAAATTTTCCATACTAAACACCGCAAGAGAAGAGAAAACACAAGAGGTGCAATACATAGGAGATGCCAGCAAAAAGTGAAAATTAAAAGGCTTTTATTGACTGATATGTTCTTCCTGAAAACTTCTTGAAATGTACAAACTGGACATTCAGAACTGATTTGTACATTCAGTTATGTTACACTGATTCTTGGAGCCACTTGAGAGAGAGAGAGAGAATATTATTGTCACTTACAGGATGTTCACATCGTTGCAGACACCAAAAAGTGTGGATACATTCTAGCCTAAAAGTGAAACCAAAACAGAACTGGACACCATGGTACACGGAAATGCCGACCCCAGCTTCACACACCAACCCAGCCACGGGGACTGTAGCCCCCCCTCCGAGCCTGAACCTGCAGTGCTTATTAAATTCAACCCCTTTTCCCAGATTTTGGAGCTGTTTGGGGAGGGAAATGCTTTGGAGTGGATTGACTCCCTGCAGGGTGTTCAGGCAGTGTCTGTAGGGGAAGCGTGGCTCACCCTGCATGGGATTCATTCCGGGGGGAGGTTCCACACCAATGTGTGCTCAGAGACCCTGCAACGCCCCTTTCTGTCCAAAATCCATCCCCTGCCACACAGGATTATCCCAAATTAATGACTGCCTGCTTTGGGAATGGAGATTTGCTGATTTCAGGCCTGCTCCACCAGCCAGGGGTGATTTCACAGCAATCCCAGAGCCGCTCGTTTCACAATTTGAAATGAAATTCTCATTTCTCCAGAGCTCCTCCTTTCACTCCCACGTTTGTTTTGGAAAGCTGCAGTCATTAAATGCTCACAGCAATGCTGTTCCTGAGCTCTGGGCAGTGCCTGTGGGAGCAGGAGACTGCAAATCCTTCAGGTCACACATTACCTGGGGACCTGGCCCACAGATCTGGACTTGTTTTCAACTCACCAACCTTTTAATCACAGTTCTGTAGGTATTTTTTTCCCTCCCCCAAGAGCAGAAGGTCGTGGGTTCTGAAGAAAAGAGGTCTCTTTTATAAGCTCAATACAGTACTTTTATATTTCAGACTATGATATACAGTGTATACCATAAATTAAGACAAATACTTGTCACTTCATCTATGTAGGCACAAGAAAATCAGTGACTTTACTGAAGTGGAGAGATCTTCAAGGGTATCATGATTCTGGACTCCATCTCCTGAATAAGGGGCACTGAAAGAAATGGAGAGAGGTTTTAATTTCACTGACAGAGTTCACCACATTCTGTAATCATCCCTCTAGCACAGTAGTTTTGGGAAAAAATGATTTTAGTATCATCTCTCTGCTGGTTTGAAGACAAATATTTCCATTCTTTTCACCAAAATGGAAGTGATCCTACATTTTTCTGGTGTAACTTCCTTTGAAATGTGCCCTATGGAACCCAAATCTGACATGCTTGGCACACTTCTGGGAGTTTTGTTGTGACAGCTTTCTTTGATCTCGGAGATCTCCTGGCTTTTCATTCCAAAGTCTAAATTCCCTTTTCCCAGCAATGCATTTAACAAGGCTCCTGTATTTCATGAAATATTCGAAGTAACCATTTAATAGAAAGGTAAATTTCACTCCTGGCTCCCTAAATCTTTGGACAAGCATTTACAGAAATATGTTCTTCCACAGAAGTGCTGCTATAAAAATTCAGTATTAATGCAGCAATTTTTTTAGCACTTGGGCAACTTTTCCACGTACAACCAGTTGCAAAATTCACTTTACAGCTCAATGCAATGTCCCTCTGCTCCTCTATAGCCTAAAAACTGACACAGACACACATTTCCCACTGAGGTACAAAACTTTTTCTCCAAGTGGGATGTGCTGAGGAGCAGAGAGGGTGGCCCAGCCCAAAGTCTGCCCCCAGCATTCCAGAGAAGTTAATGGGTTACCTGTGTAATAAACCAGTTCATCCCAGCCAGGTTTGTGCCACGCTGCATTCCTTATATCTTCCCTGGTTTGCAGGTCTTTGTAAGCTGGGAAAACAAGCACAAAGTGACTCTTTTCCCTTCTGCACAGGCAGGGATCCCTTAAAAGAACTCCAAGGAAGAATCAGGAGGCTGGGAACAGCGGGAAGGAGGAAAATCAGGAGTTCTCTGCCAGAAGGAAAAGCTGCCAGAGCAGCAGGAACAGGAGTTGGGGAAGAGAGAGAATGCCTGGGCACAGGTAAGATAAAGCAGGGGCACAGCTCTACACAAGGGCTGCCAGACTGCTGAAATAGAACATTCTGGATTGTTGGGATCTGAAGAAAAAACTGAGTAATTTCTAAGAAATTATTGTTTTTCAAGTTGAAACAATAGGAAGGTGTTTATGAATATGAATGCACAGAGAAAGCCAAAAAACCTCCACGCAGGAATGGAAATAAATGCCTGACTTTCCTTCCTGCAGGTGTGGTGAGTGTGAGGCTTGAAATAAAACTATAAAAAACTGATTTCAGCATCAGTTGGGACAGCAGGATTGTGGTTGTGGGACTGAGAGCAAAAAACACTGAGCTCCTAATGAGAAAAGGAAGGCAGAAACTGTGGGAGAAACAGAACAAAACCAGGAAATGTTCATTTCTTGTTCAGTGGAGAATAAATTTGCCTACACAAAAATAATTAAAAAAAAAAATCAACAAATTAAGAAATCAAAAAATTTAGGAGAACAAAGAAACTTTAAACCCCAACTTTTAAGACATTTCCTTTGCCTTTTGTAAAAATATTTCCTCCTGGGCAAAATGACTGGGCTGATTCAGTGGGAGAAAAAAAAATAAGAGAACAGGAATTTACCCCAAAGGTGATGGACCATGTAGAGCTGTCCAATCTGGGAGAAAAATCCCCCAACTGCTTCATTACTGTCCTGTCGGAACCGAATTGCACGAGCCCTGCAGAGGAGCAAAGAGACATCAGAGCCTGCACATCTGGGCAGGAAAGCAGGGAAAATGGGGAGGAAAACAGAGTGGAAGGGGAGTTGGGATGTTAAAAGTGCATTTTCTGCACACTTCAGCAATTAAAAGTATGAAAAAAGCTGCACCATGCTTGTTTCCAGCACTAAATAATTAAGATTTACCTCTGTGTCTTGTTAGGATGCACTAAAATTAGAGGCTACATTTTAACTAAACTTTGTATTAATCACTTTTTCAACCAAATTCAGGATAAAGATAATTGCTGGAACAGTGTAAAGTGGCATTTTTATAGCAGGTTTTATAGCTAAATCCTTAAGTTTTAGTCATGTCAGTTTTGCCACATTAATTTTCCACAGGTTTTATGATAGTGGAATACAACTTTTTATTCATGCTGACCTTTGCATAAATTAAGATAAATATTTCTCTTGTTGTATCTTATAAAACAGATTTTCTACCCATAGAGCTGTGCCTATTTTATTAAAATATATATATATATATATAAATTAAATTTGTTCAAATAACTGCAACTGAGAAAATTATATCTAAAATTACAAGTCTGAAAATCTAAGTCCTCACCTTCGTCCAAATTATTGAAAATACTCCAAACTGTTTAACTATCAACCACTAGAATTGCAAGGACAGCAAATGTAAATTGGAATAAGCTTACACTGGTTAAAAATAAGACACAGCCAAGAGCATATAATCAATAGAAAACTGTCTCAAATACTTCTAACCCATACATTAAAATACAAATGTGCTGCTCAGCAGCTTTTCAAGATGCAACTTGACTTTGAAAGCTTAAAGAGCCAAGATTTAAACTGAATGTGGTCTTGGGAAAGATGAACCAAGTCTCCCAGAAGAAATGTCACTCTTCCCAAGCAGCTTTCTGCTGAAAATCCAGTTTTTTTGCAGCAAGCTGAAAGGGTTCTGGGAAGCAAAGCCAAACCACAGAGGGTTTTTTGTACATAAAATTCATTTTTTTCCCCTCAGAGGGTCACAGGACAGTCTGCTCAGAGGTGTAAGTGCAGCAGCAGCCCCTGAACTGGGGTTTGGTGCTTTTGGGGCCACCCTGGCACCTCCTGTCCTGCTTTTCCTGCACCTCTTAACCAGGAGCACCCCAGGGCTGAAGGCAACACTTACCAGTAATTGCCCCATTCAATCATTGTTCCAGGCTGCAAAACAAAACACACTGTTAAAGCTGCAGCTTAAAAAAAAAAACAAAACTACAATTTTCACATTGTTTCTGTATGGAAACCAGCCTGTATTACGGCAATCCCTTCCTCTGAGTGATAAGAATATTAAAATAATCTCTAATTGCTCTTTTTACCACCTCTGAGGCATCCCTCAAAGCAAGCACAGGGTTCCAGCCCTGCAGACATCAGGATCCTGTTGGAGCCTGCCTTCACCTCAGACCCCACACTCTGAGAGCAGCCCTGACTCAGGAGTCAGCTTGGACAAAAAGCAGATTTTTCACACAAGCTCCGTGTGCCATAAAAAAACCTATGAAGGTTTTAGGACAGCACAGAGCTTCAAAAATCAGATAGAAATAAACTCTGGACTTACTCTGAGTTGGTAGGATCTCAGTTCATAAATATTAGGGCCATCTCTGGGAACAGGTTCATTCCAGAAGCTGAACTCCAGCAGGAGCTGGTTCTTACGGGAGAGGAGCATGTTACCCCTCTCCTTACGGAATTCTGTGAATTCCTAAAAAATAATGTGGGAAATGGGTCAAGTTCTTCAAAAACAAACAGCAGGGCACCTATGATGGCTTAGATTGGGGTTTTTTAAATGCTATCAGGGTTGTGGGACAGTGAAATCCTGAAAGGAATCGGAATTCTCCCTGGTGAATCTGAGAATTCCAAGGATTTACACGTGAAGTATTCAGGAATTAAACCTGAATGTGACAATAAATCCTTTCTCAAAGAGATTTCTGGGCTTGTACAGGAAGGATGAGACACTTTGATATCTAAATCTGCATTTTTTATTTGCTCTGCCTGTTCTTTGCTCTCTCCTGAGTAACAAAATCAGTATTTTTTACCTTATTTTGACGAAGTTTGCTCATGACCTCATTGAGAGCTGGGTAACCTCCCTCATATCTCCACAAATGAACTGAAACAGAGAAAAATTCAGTTTTTTCAGGGATGTCCCAGACCAGTGGTAAACCTTATGAAAAAATCATACTATAAAATGCTCTTCACACTACAAAATTACACAAAAATAGAAACCAGGCAGCGGGTTTGAAAATAGATTTTCATTAATGAAAGCACTACACACTGGAATATTTTAGGGATAATGGAATCATCTGCTTTTTGAAAGGGGTTCTCTTGGAAAATTTTGCAATTTACTCTGAGGGTAACAGGGGGATTTCTGAAATGACTTTTTTTGTTGCTGTGCTAGAAAAATGTGATGACTTGTCATGACTGTTACTGAAATTAATATTTAGCTGAAGAGGATGATTTAGTTCCAAAAACCTGCTTTATACCAATTTCATCTAAGAACAGTAGAGGGGCAGATTTTCAGTTCAGTAAATTACTCCAGCACAAAAGCAAGACACTTTCTGTAGGACATGAAAAACAATGCAAATGCTATTTCTGAGCTCAACATTAATAAAAGCAGAAGAAAAGTGAACATTTGCTATTTTGCTCCATAAAAACAATTCCAGGATCTATCTCTGTATCTAATTTTTTTTTTCAAAGCATTCCCTCTTTAATAAATCAGAATAAACCCCTATAATAAATCACAGAAAGATGTATTTACAAGCATTTAGTATAGTGAGGCGATCATTTCACCTCACAGGAAAATAAAAGGTATTTTTTCCCCTTTTAAGGAGCTCTGTGCCTTTTCCAAGAGAACAAACGAGGCTGAAGGGAGGAACTTCCCTGTGAGAGCAGATCTCTGCTCCTGCTGCCTCACCCCCAGGGCAGATTTGATGGATCCACCTGATATTAACTCAGCACTGAGCAAGTCAAACCCCACAATCTGCTTTATTCCAGTGTTGCAAGAACATTTCCAAGGCAGGCTGGGGATGCAGTGACAGATCCAGCCTGTGTTAATCTGTTCCAAAAGCAGCCACTGGGACTTGCCTGAGGAATTCCCATTTCAATTGTCCTCATTCCCCAATTCCCCTTTAACTTCCAGGGTTGGCTCTCAGACATTGTCTGGTTCATCTGCTGTTAATTCCCTGCATTTGTTCAGTGTCAATATTGCAATATGCTGGCAGTGGAGGGAGCATTTATGTGTGCAGGAGTTTATTTTTTTAATTAGGAAGCCACAGCACCGATCCTGGCACAGCTCTCACAGAACCTCTATGGATTTGGATCTGTGGCTTCCCACTCCTTCCAATTCCCAGGGCATTTTTCAGGTTTTCTCTCTACACTGGGCTCTTTGGAGTTACCTCTGTAGCAGCTCTTCAGTCATGTCTAGTTCCAGTTTGTTTTCATAGTTAGGCAGTATCCTTGTATGAACATGAACAGAAAGATTTTTACTTTCCCCCAGTAAAGTTTAATGTTAAGTTTACAATGCAGATGGGTTGGAATGATTTGCAATTCATTATCATACAGCAATTACAGTGTGAAAGGCTGAGCAAAGCTTTTACACTGCCCAAGAAGGGACAGACTGGCTTTGCAAGAGCTACCCCTAAATATTCAGGAGCTGTGCCCATAGGACTGTATTTTACAAATATATCCCCAAAACCTGTTAATCTGAACAACCATCACCACCTGGAAAACATGAAAAAATACATCAACAACGAGACAAAACTGAAGGAATGAAGGCTCTGCTGTCCAACCCAGCACAACAAAAGCAAGCAGTGCACATTTAAGACAGCTGAGCAGTGATGCACACACCCCCTCACTGGACACATCAGGGGGTTTGGGTGCCAACAGAGATGATTTAAAAAGAAGAAACCTGCCAAGCACATGGGTTTACATTGGGTTGCACTTCTATCTCCTACCAGCCTGATCTTGCTCTCCGTACCACGTGTTCCAAGTCCCCACCAGAGCACAAGGGTAGTGTTTTTCTTCATGAATCTTTGGCAGCACCTCTTGACTTGAAAACAAGGAACACACAGACACTGGGTTGCATTGCCTTCAGGGAGGCCACAGTTGATAAATGTATAACACAGCATCATGCTAGGAACATTCACAAGCTTTATTTTGCAGAGGAGAAAGCTGAAATACCAAATTCTGCTATGCAGGGGGAAGGTGGCAACACCCCCACAGAGAATTCAGGTGAGTGTTACCAGTTTGTTAGAAATCTATAATAAAGTATTCCTTGGATGCAATAAATTAGGTGTATCTAAATAATTATTTCTATCCAAAAGGTTATCCAACACATCAAGAACACAAATATTAGGATATCTCACTGAAAACTCAGTCTACATGGGTGATTTACTTGAGGGAAAGTTTTTCTTGGCTTGAGGAAAAGCTTTTCTTTGCTTGAGGAAAACTTTTTCTTTGCTTGAGGAAAAGCTCCCCTCAAAGAGGGGAGAATGCTCAGAAATATGAAAGCACACTTTTCTAAACCAGTTACAATTGCTGAGCTGAATGAATAACAGTAATCTGATAAATGAAATAATGGCTGTAGCTCAGAGTATTGCTTTTTGATTTCATTCAGGGCTCTTTGAGACAACTCACCCACTAATGAACAGGGGGACTGCCTTAAAAAAACCTCCAAGACAAAATTTCTGTCTGACTCTCCCCAGGATTTCTAACACTCTTTTAAACTTTAGAAGTGGCCCATATTAGATGAGGAAATTAAGTGTTACTGATTGCTGACTTGGCCAAGACAGCTTTCCCTGCACTGTGCCTTGATGAATAAGTCAATTAGTCTGGTTGAACTCTGCCTTTTCTATTTTTCCCTGAATAATTACCCTTCGTCCTCAGTTTGGCTCACAGGCAGTAAGTCTCTGCACAGTATCAAGGAATAAAAAGTAGGCTGGTCTGGGAGTCATTAGAGATGAGTTTTCCTCTGGATTCTGCCACTGACTTTCCAGACAACCTTGAGCAAATCTCATTACCAATTTGTACCTCGACATTTTCTCACTAGCCAGTGTAAATAATATGATAAAATGCCTCTACAAGGACACTCTCACGGATGTTTCACCACTAGTTCATTTTTGCAAAGCAGATTAAGATCCTGGAAAGGCAGCTTTGAAGAGGAATGGGAAATTATTGCATAATTCTACCACATACTGTTGCAAATTAGAAAAAAGAATGCCTACAGAACACCTCCTAAAAAAACCTGTCCTTAGTTCTTCAGAAGGGCTCCTTAACCACAGTGATTCGTGAAATATTCTTGTAATTATCTTCATTACATTATTTATTAATACCTGATGACTAATCCTCATTTTGATTTGATACAGAATTAACATGTTCATTTTTTTCTTTAGGCAGAGACAGGAGGGAAGTTCAGAGAGGCTTAATTTTGTTTATTACTTTATTCAAGTTGTCTCCTTGCCTGAAATACTTCAATTTGCTTTGGGAAGAATCAATCTAACCACAGATATTTTATCTGACTGCTGTCAGCAGTTTCTTTCTTTGCTGTTTGTCTCTTTCCTTGAAAACAGAAATTTCTGCTCTCACTCAACATTCAGGCAGCTCATGAATTACTGCAGAGAAGTGATTCCCTGTCTTGCATAATTGGACATGTTTATATTCAGCTTTTAAACAAGCTGGCTGAATGTTAATTGTCCTTTATTGTGTTATCTATTTTTTAAACAAAAAAAAGCTAAAAATACCTCGATTTAATGCTGTTCCAGTGGCTTTTTATGTTTCTCTAGCAGGAAAAACAGTTCTGGGTTATCCAGCCCAACACAGGGAGGGCACAGAGGTGACAGCTGAGGACATGAACTGGGAGCTGGGACTTCCTCCCCTCCCTCCAGCCCAGCTGCTGCGCTTACACTTCAAAGTTGGTTGCAGAAAGTTGTCATTATGCTGAGAATGTTTTTTATTGTCAGTGAGAAAAGCACTGCTGGGTGCAAGGCTCACTCCATCCCCAAATTTAAACACACAGTTCTTTCAGGGCTCCAGAGAGGGGATTGTGGAGGCAGAAAAGGAGTAGTATTTCTGCAGTTTTACCCTTAAAGCAGTCAATTTCAAATGTGAGTAATTCCTACATGCTCTAAAGCTGTCACTTTCTGGGAAAGCTGTCCCAGCACTGCTCCCTTTGGAGGGAATCACCCCAATGCAGAGACCCCATCCAAGGGCTTGTGTAACTCCTTGGCAGCAGCTCAGCAGCAGGACTTGTGCAGGGGGATAAAAATGAGCTGAGAGGAAATCAACCCCTGGGTTTTTAACGTCTCAAAGTTCTACCCGAGTTTAACACTGGTGTAGGTTTATTTACCAGTGATCTCTCTTTCCTTCCAGTGTGCAGACAAAAGCCATCCTCAACCTGGCAGCTGCAGTGGGAATGCCAACATTCCACCTTTCCCTGCAGGGATCAGGAACTTTAAGACCACTCAGGGAAGAGGGAGAGCTGCTCCAGCAAATGTCACCAAAGCTCTCACAACAGGGATCATCCTCAGCTGCAGCTTAGGAAATGACAATGCCAAGAGGGAAGTGGGGTGAACTGAGGACAGGACATTTTGCTTTCTCATAAAATCTATTTAATACCAAATCCTAAAAAAAGCAGATTTTTGTCACCTCCCCTCTACATAACTATGGTATCTGCCAATTTTCAGATCAAATCAACATGTCTAAAAGGTGAAAAGAGAACTCACACACTTACCAGAGCTTGTTGTAGGCTTCTAGACATTCAGGTTTGACATTGTGAACTGCAACAACAACAAGAGGGCCGTGAGGCAGGCAGGGACAGAGGGAAGGAGTGGTGCTGCTGAACACAAAGCCATCACTCACACTGGAGCTTGTAAAGGCTGCTGGTCTCTCGTTTGGCCAGGAGGTTGGAGTGGGCGTCTTTCCTGGGATCCACTTTGCGCACAAAGAGGGATTTTAACCAGCTGTCCTCGCGGGCGCTGCGGGCCGAGGAGCCCAATCCCCTGTGGGGAACAAGGACAGGCCACTGAGCCTCTGCAACTCCCAGCAGGCAGGCAAGGCAGCCACGGATTTAATGGAAATTATCCTATCACAACCTCCAGTTACACACTGCTGAAACTTCCCACAGAGCTTCTCCCAGTGAGGCAAAGGCAGCTCGTCCCCACTGAGATTTATTCATTTCACTAAATACACTTATCCACTTTATCCATGGTTATTCCCTGTGCAATGGCTGCTTCTGCTGCCTGTTTATACCACTTTTAACCCACTGTCTTTTAACCCAGAGCTGGGTCTGGCCTGGTGTAAACAGGAGTGAAAAAGAGCAAAAAACGTGCACAAGGAAAACTGCACAGTGTAAAAGGGAAAGGAACTGCCATCTGTTCCTGTGCTGTTTAAAGACAGCTGTACAAAAGGGAAAGGGAAATGTCTTTCAAGAGGAAAAATAGCACGAAAGACTAATTTGGGATAAAAAAATAAGAGTGGTAGGAAATAACCAGTGAGGAAATACTTCAATTCTGGATTCTGGCAATTGCATCAGGAAGGGACACCGAGCAGGCTCTCTGTACAACATCCATGTTTTCCTTGCCTCAAACACAAGGTTTTCACTGCCTTTTTTTATCTAATCTTTATTCAGCTTCTCCAAGTACACTTTTAAAATAGTGTCACCTCCCTTTACATGAGAGCATACAGACCAAGTGATAACTGTGGTTTTTAAGCCATGTGTTAAAGGAATTATTTGTCTTTTCCAGATGACCAGGACAAGATCTGATGCATTTAACTGCTCCACTACAATGTCTGACAAGCTCAAATGGTTTTGCTTCTTTCTCTTCTTTCAATTTGCTTTTGTTTTAATAGCCTCATCGTAGTCACAGTGAAAAAAATTAACTGTGTCACAAGCTTCTCCTGAAATACTAAAATATTAAATGTGGTACTTATACCACATATATTTACTTCTAAGCTGGAAATCTCAGCCTTTTCCTGCCTCAGATGTCAACTTTTCACCCTTAATTACTGCCTTGGGGATCCAGAACACAGCTGGACCTCCAGCCCAAAGCTTTCTTCCAGGGGAAAAAAACATGGAAAGAAAATCAATTTCCTTTGGGAAAATATCCCCCTGGACACACCTGTATTACACAAAAGCAATTTTTTTACAACAATCCACCTTTTAATCTTGGTGTCAGAAAAGAACATAATGACCTGGTTCTGCCCATGGCAGCAGGATGGAGGAGAGGGAAAATACTTCACAGCAGAGAAACAACAACCACAGCTGAGATGACCTTCAGCATGAAGAAATAATGTATAAATCTCTGTGTATTTATTGAAAACGGTGCTCTCCTTGCCCTGGGCGCACACACAAACTTGTGGCTGTGCTGGAAGCCAAGCAGCTATTCCTGAGGGCAGGCGTTTGAAGGGCATTCCATGATAAGGCTGCTGCTGGAGCAGAGCTTCCTCCGAGCTCAGAGCACAGGGTTAAACCCCACCTCAGAAATTCAAGTTTTGTTTAAAAAAGCTCCCTTGAATTAAACCCTCACTGGCTCCAGGAGTCAGAAGTCAAGCCCATTCCTGCAATACTCAGACCTGTAAACTCTCACTGTTCCCTCCCCTTTATTAAACAAAGTCAGCAAAGTAATATTTAGAAAACTCATCTATGAGGATCATTGTTTGCAGCAAACTTTGAAGAGGAAAGAGAGAAATAATCTTGATGCAATCACATTTTTTGTGAACTTCAGCAGCAGCAGAAGTAAGCTGGAGCTACAGAGATAACTCAGAAAAGCAAATTTCTTTGCTATTAAGAGAATCACATGACTTGAATGTTAAACTGCACCTAAAACTGGAGGTATGGCTAATTTTCAAAACAATGACATGAGTAATACTTTACATTTATGGAAAATCTTTTTCCCAGCAGCTGTAAAGCTCCTCAGGAGCACTGACTAAATCACAACTAAATATACACCTCATATAGAATAAAGGTAACAGGCTGAGTTTATTAAAGCAGATGTTCACTGCACCCAGACTGACATTCAAGGGCCTGATTTTTAATCAATATCCTAAAATACCATTGTCACCCCAGACTCTCACAAACCAAAAAGCCCTGAATTGATCACTGGTTCAATTATTTGGGCAATCTGTACCCAAAATTACTTCTGGAGGAGCAGGGACTGAATCCAGGTCTTTAAACAGCTGTGAGCATCAACTTATCTTTGGTAGCAAGTTCTCAACCTGCAAATATTAACTGTGGGCTTTGCTTTCTTGCTACAAAGGTTGGGCTCTGAACACAAAAGGCTAACACTGAATGGCTTGCTTAGATTAGATTTAAAATGTCAGGGAAAACACTTCTTTACACTTAGCTCCTGCTTTAGCACAAAATATAACCTGGGTGGGACATACCAAGTCAAGTATTTAGATTTTGTAGTAACCCAAACCTGCCTGGAAGTATAAGAAAAACAATTTGTCTGTCGTTTGACAGGTTTTGATCTGTGGTCTAAACAAAGTTTATTTGAAACTAAAATAACCCTGAAACATGCACGTAAAACCTCACAACATATTCCCTGCACAGTTGTTTGCAGGGATGCTTTTAGTCTTGCCTATTCTGAGGCTTGAGGCAGCAGCTTTCACTGCTTCAAAGAAAAGGAGGAAAATCTGTGTAGATCCATCCTAGCTTGGGAATTCCTGTGTTTCCATCGCCCTATGCCTTCTTCCTACACCTGAATGTGCCTAGGAGCTGTGTGTGTGTGTGTGCACCTCGGGCACCCCTGCACACAGAAATGCAAATCTCTGCACCCCAAAACTTGAGGGATGTGCCTCTCTGTGTGCCCTGGCACCGGGAGAGGGGTGCGGATCCCAGCTCCCATGGGAAGCATGCATGCCCCAGCCCTGACTCCCAGGGGGATTCTACGAGCAGCTGTGAACGGTGAAGGCAGGAAGATGTCGGGATGTGCAGTCACGCACCCCAGCGCTGGGGAAACACGGATTTTGGGCTGTGCCTCCTGACAGGAGCCGCTGCTGCCTGCGCACCCTGTTGCTCGGAGGAGTTGGGATCGGGAGCAGCTGCACGCCCTGATCCTGGAGGGATAGCCCGGTGCGCAGCATCCAGGTATTTCAATGCCAGGATTCCACGTGTGCGGCGCGGCTGGACACCCCGAAAGCCGTGGCTGTGGGGTGCCCGGTGCCGTGTGGGGGTGTCCATGCAGGGGTGGGGTCCGTGAGGGGATGAGGCGTCAGCGCAGGGAAGGGCTCTCGGTGCCCCCTCAGCCCGGGCACCGGCGGCCGCCTGGTCCCGGCGGCTCGGCCATCCTCCCACCCAGGGGCGGACTCGGAGGAGGGAAGGAAGGGGCCGGCCTTGCGGCCCGTGACCTTGAGGGACACGCCGCCGCCTCGCACTCCCCGCCCCAGGCCCGGCCGCTGCCCCGCGAGCGGGACGCCATTTCCAGCCCGGGAAGGGGACGCTCTGCGCGGCGGGGCGCCGGGTGGCTCGGGCGGCTCCGGCTCCTCGCGCGGCCTCCCCCGGCGGCCCCGTCCCCCCCGCCTCGCCCCCTCAGGGCTCACCTGAGGGCCAGCCCGGCGCCGGGCGGCAGGCGCGGCAGGGCGGGCGCTCCCGCCAGGCTCCCCCGCAGCAGCACTCGCGCCGCCATCTTGCTCCCGCCGCCTCCCTCCTGGGCCGGGGGCTGCGGCCACGCCCCCTGGCGGGCAGCGCCGCCTGCGCATGCGCGGCCGGGGGGGGCCCCCGGGACCCCCTCAGGGCCCTTCAGCTGAGGGGGGACCCCAGCCCCCGTTTGGGGGGACCAAGTGGGATTTAGGAGGATCCAGACCCGATTTGGGGACACCTACTCAGACGTACAAGGACCCCAGCCCTGGTTTGGGGGGACTCTGTAAAATTTAGCCTGGTTTGGGGGTGAGCCCAGCCCCGGTTTGGGGGATCTAGCTGCATTTAGGGGGTCCCCAGCCTGGTTTACCCAAGCTCTGGTTTGGGATTTAGCGAGCCCCCCAAGCCCCAGTCTGACCCAGTCAGATTTAAGGGAATCCCAGCCCTGGTTTTGGGGGACTCAGTTGGATTTAGGGGTCCCCCAGCCCCAGTTTTCTCCTGGTACATTTTGCACTCCCTGGCAGCTGAAGGGTTTTCCCCACACTCTGCTCTGCTGTACTCGGAGGTATTTTGGCTGAGGAGGTGTGTGCTGGCATCGAACCCTTAAATCACTTCAAATTAAGGATAAAGTGCTAATTAGGATAATAATTAAAGGGCAGTTCTAAAAGCAACAACCCAATAAACACAGCAGTCAATGACTAATCCTTATCATTCCATGTAACACCTATAACGATTCTATCTTGGCCTTATAAACTTTCCCTTCCCGTTTTATGAGTTTTCTATCAGCACTCTCTGAGACTAATCCAGAAGATAACACACATGATGTGCTTTAACATCACAAAAGTACAATCTTTGTACTTGAAAACAATTTAACCTACAATTGCCATCATTCTATTAAATAACACAGCCTGATCTGTAATTTGGTCTTAGTGACATTTTGATCTGACAGCATGGCAAGATCTTGAGCAACCCTCCCAAAGCCTACACTGGAAAAATTATAACCTTCTGTGATGAATCAATCTTTCTTATGGAAAAAAAAAAATGGCACTTTTTCAGCTACTCAAGGGAAATTACAAGATAGAGAAGAAAATATTCACTCTCCTAATTAGATGTAGATGCAACCTATTAAGCAAACAGGAAACTTTTTCTATTTTTTTAAATTATCTAGTTGTTAGAAAACTAACCCCATATATTGAAGGTCAAGTTCTGCTTGGATACAACTTCTGTGCATTTCCTACAGCCCAGGGCCAAAACCTACCCCGTATCCAAGTTCTCCCAATCTCTGCTTGGATGAAGTTTCACATTTTAAATTCACCTGGGCAGGAGTCAGAGCTCAGGTTTTTCCTTTCCTTTGATCAGACAGCTCTAGTTCCTGAGGAATTTACATAAACCTAAACCTTTGCCGCAAACAACAAGAAAATCCCTACAGGCACATGCTTAAGGGCACTTCCTCAACCTCAGGGCCCGTGCCCACAATATTTTACAGAGAGACATTTCAGTGAAGGTTTCCTGACATCCCACATGAACACTGGCATTCAAAGAGCAGCATTTTTTTTGCTTTGAAGCACCGAAGGAACTTGAAGTTTCTCATTCCTGCTGTCCCAAAACATTTGCTGAGTTCAGTCAAGCTTTTTAGGCAGCCAGAACTGATTTTGTACAGGAAGTTAAAGGGCAAATGATCTTTAATAATCTGACAACAGTAGAGAACACAACTGGAAGCTACTCAGTTGCTTAAAGTAAGATATTTTAGGTCAGAGGGTAAGATTTTAGGTCTGATACACCTTGTTTTGCTTCTGATCCTAAAGACCAACGAACACTTTGGAAAGGATCTCTCACAGCTCTCATATCCCACTCTCCCCTCCCACACTGCCAAATTTTGAGGCAGATGCCCTTTTAGATCCAAAGTCAGGAACATGAGGCTGCTGCATGCCCTGGAGGAGAGGACATGAGATCCCCAGAGCTGTACCAGGATAAAGTCATCTTTCATCACTAACTGCTCTGGCCTTTAGCTCCACATTGAAGCATGCAGCAAACCAGACCATCTCCCCAAAATGTGTTATTTTAATTAGCTTTTCCTGATGAGACTAAATCTAATCACCTTGATTTTTACTTTTTGGCTTTGTGTTCTCATCAGCTTCCCTGTCCTGCTGGCAGCTCAAAGACATCCAGCTCTCCCAGAACGAAATCCGGCCTTTGGACTGGTGACAGAGCCAAGCACACTAAGCTGCCCAAAGCTTTGATTCTCACCTCTCTGCCACTATGAAGGCAAAGGGCTGTGTTTTTGTTAGAGTTTGGAAGTCAGAAGGTACTGTAAGAGGAAATAAGGACACAAGCATGCAGCTGGTTTTAAAATTCTACACTTCCTTTCAAAAGCTTTAATAGCATCATCTCCAGTAACCCTACAAACCACAAAAGACTGCCTGAAATGCAGAACAATCAAATAATATAATGACCCTCTCACCAAAATTAAACATCACACAGTTGTAGTCTTGTCTTAACACAGAGGGGTCATTCCAGGAGGGCAGCTGCCTTTGGGAACAGTCACTGGGGCAGAACTACAGGCAACAAAATGAAGTATGAACGCTAAACTTGCAGTTTTCTCTGTATTTTCACTCGAAGCTCCAGGTGCCCATCAATCTGCAACATCTCTTTGCATAAGCAACTACATTTACTATTTATTTTGACTACAAATTTCACTGAAACATTTAACATATCATAGCAGGGCCTCAAACATCCCTGACAGAAAGAGACAAAAGCTGGAAGCCCTCTGCCTAAAATATTTCCCCCACTATTTGTCTGTTGAACAAACTTTAAGTTCCTGAAGTTTCTCACTTAGATAGGTAGTATCTGCCTCGGTCAGATTTTCTGAATCTGACAGGTTTTCCAGGAATCTGGTTCCTGCACAGGGCTTTCCTGTGATGGGATCTATGACATTGCCAACCTTGAACACAATTTCAGCCAGTTCGTGTTTCACGTGTTTGCTCCTTCGCTCGGGCAGAGCTTTCAGAAGAACAATGTCTCCAACAACACACTGCTGCAGTGGGTCATGGGCAAAATAGGTTTTTCTTTTGTTAAAGAACTGTAAAAGGAACAAAAAGAATAAAAACAACAAAAAAAAGAAACCTTTGCATTATATTTCAAAATAATGCGATGGGTAAATATATAATATCAGATAAATAAATTACACTAAAGCCTTATTTTTCTTTTAAAGTGAGATTCTGTTTGGATCATGAAGAGATATGCAACTGTGCACTCTACAGGTTCTCCACAGAAAGCACAGCACTGCCTTTCCCAATCTCTTGTCAGGACAGTGGTGCCAACTGAGCCTGGAGGAGATGGGGAAGAAAAAGCTCTGAAATCTGTATTTTGAATTTTTATATGTGAGAGTTTTCTTGCTGAAATATTTTTTTTCACATAAAAAGTTTAGGTTTTTTTATTGGAACAGCAGAATTCAGAAGTCTAAGAAATAAATTATGTTAAGAAATAAATAAAGGTTCTTCTACTGGATAAAATATTGAAACGGGCACCACAAGACCCATTTTCCAATCCTGACTCCATCCTTAACTTTCTGGTCACCAAAAGCAACTTATTCTACCTCCATGTACCACTGTTTCCCTATTTAAAATAGAGAAAATACGATTTTTAACCTTCTTGTTTGAAGTGCATTGACAAGGGATAAATCCAAGATCACAGTAATGTTACAATTACGCATACAAAAAAAAAGCAGCTATAAAATTTATTGTACAAGTGACTAATAAACTGTCAAGTCCCCAAAGCATACTCCACATCAACATGAAAAATTAAATCTAAGTGTGAAACAACAAAAGCTTACCTTCCCAAAAAGATCAAATGAAGTGCATTAACAAGGCACTTCAAAGAAATACATTTAGCAGGTAATTTGTAAGTCCTCACCACTCACTGCTTTTCATCCTTTGCAGTCATCCCCACAGCCAGATCCTTAAGCAGTTTGATTTGTAAAGAGCCTTTAAAACTTTTAAGAGTCAAATCAGCAGAACATTTCTCCATGAGATACAAAAGCCACCAGGCAAGAGAAGTTGTTACCTTTAGCAAGTAGGGATCCAGCACCAGCCTTGTCACTCTCACTTTGGCAGTTTTCTGCATTTTGGTCCCAATTACTTTCCCCACTATCCATTTTGCATGGACAGCTCCACGTGGGACAGACATTGTTCAGTTATGGTCATGCAGTGCCTGGCAGCAAGAAAAGCAGATGTGTTATTGTAACAGAGTAAAAAAGTAACCTCTTTCTGATCAGTTCCAAAATTTTCCTTATTTTACACTAATAGTTTCATTAGGCCATTTTGTTGGAAGAACAGTTCAAAATTCCATTTATTGCACAGCTTTTTTGACAATATAGAAAGGATGTCACCGTGTCCTTTTATCAGTAAAAGTTACTTCAGGACAGCAGTAAAACTGGACAGAACAGCATGAGGGTGACACCTTACCCCACAAAATTCCTTTGAATCACCCCAATTGTCACAAACACAATAGAGAGAAGTGTAGCTGTGGAAATTATTCATTTTACTCACACTCCAGAAGCTGTTTTGGCTGGAAACCTGTTCATCAGAACAGAGTGCACCCAAACAAGGGAGCAGCCTACAGCTTTTGTTCAGTTCATTTGTTTCTGTGCCTCTCATTATAAGCTAAGCTGATGAAACCTAAGGAAGATAATGAGCTTCTCAAGCCATGGATGACACATCAAAGAGCTGTCTGATCACGTATTTGCTTTTGAGATCCCCCCTGCAAGTAAATTATATTCCATTACCTTATTTGGTTTAATTAGGGAGAGCTTTCTGTACCACTCTTGCAAGAGTCAGGGGAAAAACCAACAGAAGACTTGAATCGATATTAAAACTGATGGAGATTAATGACTATTTTCTGTTCCACTCAGATAAGTTGTTAAGCACAACCAACACCTGTGAATTCTCCATGCCCCCCAATTTGTAAGACAATTGCTTTGATGTCGCAGCACATCAAAAGAAGAGTTTAGGGATACAGGGACACAGCCATGGGATGAAACGCTTCAGCAAATACTCGGGGGCAGCTTTTCCCACACTTGACTCAGCTGTGGGCGCTCAGGGCTGGAAGGAGTCAGTGTAGGGGGCCCTCCTGTACCCCAGGGCTAAACACCCCACGCAGACACGCGTGTGCAAGCACAGGCAGCGGCAGGCAGGGATAGAAGAAGGAACTAAAACAGAGGAGCCCTCAGCCCTCCCCACCGCGGCTCCCCACAGCGCTCCGCGCCAGGCCCTGCCCCGGAGCCGCCGTGCCGGCAGGGCCGCGCCGGCAGCGGGGCTCAGCCGGGCGGTTCATGCAGCACGCAGGGAGCAGCCCCGGCACAAGGGAGCCCCCACAGGCGAGCCCCCAGCCCCAGGGAGCCCCGACCCCTCTCACCGCCGCTACCGCCGCCGCGCCTCGGGGCCTTAAAGGTTCGGGCCCGGAACGGGCGGCGCTGAGCACGGAAGCGCCGCGCGGCGGGAAGGGGCGGGGCCAGAGGGGGCGGGGCCAGAGGAGGGCGGGGTTTCCCGGGGTATTTAAAGGCGCAGACGGCCGCTCTCCCCTCAGACGCGGTAAGGGAGAAATGAGGGTGTGTGGCGGAGGGAATAAATTATTAAAGTTGGAAGAGATTCTCTAAAAGCTCTTTTAAGATCCTTTGAGGATGTTGGAGGGTCTCGAGGAGAAGCCTTAAGAGGAGTGGCTGAGGTCACTTGGTTTGTTCAGCTTGGAGAAGATGAGACTGAGGTTAAGCCTCGTTGTGGTCTTCACTATTCTTGTGAGGGGAAGAGGTGGGACAGGTACTAATATTTTCTGTCTCATGTGATAAAGCTCGAGGAAAGGGCTGGAGCTGAGTCAAGGGAGATTTATGTTGGATATCAGGGAAAGCTTTTTCACCCAGAGCATGGTGGAGCACTGGAACAGGCTCCTCAGTGCAGTGGTTGTGGCACCAAACCTGACCGAGCTCAAGAACTCAGATACATGGTGGGATTCCTGGGCTGTTCTGTGCACTGCTAGGAGTTGGACCTGATGTTCCTGATGGGTCTGTTCTAACTCAGGCTATTCTGTCATCCTTTGATTGTCAAGTCCAACTGTGTATCCAGCCCTGCCCCTATAATCCCAAACCACATTCGAATCCCAAACCAGAACCTAATGTTTCCAGGGGTGGTAACTCCACACCCCTCCCTGGGCCCTGACCACCCACACAGGGAAAACATTTTTTCTAATATCTAATCTGAATCTCCCATCTCAGTTTAAGGCTGTTTTTTTCTTGTCTTCTCACTGCAAGCACAGTAGAAAAGAGTGACTCTACCTCACCACAACGGGCTCTCAGGTAATTGTGGTGAGTGATGAGGTTCCTCCCTGAGCCTCCTCTTCTAAACAAACTCAGGGTGCTGAGGGACCCCTTTACATGGAATTTGAGGGCTGGAGCTGACTCTGAGTGCAGTCTCTGACATTTCTGCACATCAACAAGTGTTGTGTTCTTCCCCCTGCTAAGTGATGGTCATAAGACAAATCTTGAAGGCTTTCCATATAAATCTGGAATAATTATAACACATAGGGAGTGAGAGTTGTCTGGTCCTTGCTACCCATGACCTGGCAGATACTCACTTTCTGTAAATCTGTGTATAAAATGGAGGCTTAGTAAAAAAACCCCAAACTACTTAGAAGCTGAATAATGGCAAAATTATTGGATTTTGAGATAATATGCTCCTGGCCTTTCCCTGTGCCTTTAGGCTGAGGCCATCACTTTTTTCTTTTTTTTTTTGTTTAAATGTGCTCACTTACTACTTTCTGCTGGTACTTTGGCTGCTGCCCACTTTTGAGCCTTGTTCTCTTTTTGGTGTGGGTGTCCCATCATCTCTCACCGCAGGAAGAGGACAAGTAGGGAATCATATTTAATTAACAGTAAAGCTCCAGGCAGTTTTTCTTCTTAAGGTGGTTGATATGGAGAGAACAGGAGACGCTGTTGAAATAGTTTGGTCAGATACCATCCAAGGAATTATTCAGAAATTCATTATCAACTTTTACAGCTTATCCAAGCCAAAACTCGTGGGTTGCTCTTATTTTAGTGCCTGGTTACTTGAATTTCAGAGCAGGGAAGTTGGGAGGAGCCCTGGCGCAGGCAGGAAATGGTTAAGAGCCGTTCCTATCACCTGGGAAAGCAATCCTTTGATTTTTCAGAGGGCGCTAACATGCTGCAGTTCATGGAAACAAAGGGAAGGGGATCAAGTAGAAAAGTTGTTCTTGGATTTTATTCTCAGTGGCAGAACTTGTGAGGGCTGGATATTGATGTCTGCGGGGAAAATACGGAGTTTTTGAATTATAAGGGGTTTTTTTTCCCCCCTTCTTATCGTCATTCAAAAAAAGGATCTGTGAGGTAAGTCTTGATTCCAACTGGTGACTTTAGATAACTTCTTTTTAGAATGAGGGGTAAGAAAACCCTTTATCTTGCTGGCCCATTTTAAAGCAGTGAATTCTTTGCTTAAATTGTTCCTCGGGCAGGGAGCACAGGCAGGAGCGTGAGTCAACAACTGCACAAAAAGCCCACGACGCTCGCCTGTGTTGTCTGCATTCAAATCGCTTGCATTAATTCCTGAGCTGGAGTATGGAAATTCAGGAACTGGGAGAAGCATAATGAGTCAGGGGAATTTGCCACTCGGAGCTGCAGTAAATATTTCAGCGATGACACTCTTTTAAACTGTAGTAGTGGCTGTGTTAATGTGCTTTTGCAGTGGATGCTTCAAGCATCTTCTGTTGGTGGCTCTTAAAGTAATTCCCAAACCTTGTCTCTTGAATCCTCATCGCCCTCCCAAAGGTTTTGTATTTCCAGCTCCTTTAAGGACGATGCTGATCCCTAAGGGCAGATTCATTTTGGGGGTGTAAGAGAGGGGTCTCAATTGCCATTAATTCTTTGCTTGTCTGCACCCGAGTTCTCACCTTAAGGAGAGCTGCTGAATTTTGTGTGTGCGTGAAAACATGATTTTTCACCCCAGCGTGGCTGCCCCAAGTGTGGTGGGTGGTGACAGCTGTCAGTGAGAGCCGGTGCCACGTGGAGGGAAGTTTTTACACACCGTGGAGAAGCCTGCAAAACCCCATCCATTCACCTTGGCAATGCTAAACCGGGAATAAATCGCTCTCTCACTCTGGGGCAGCTTGTTCCTTGAGGAGTTTGTCTACAAGGTGCTGAGTTCTGGTGGATTTATGGAGCTCGGCGTGTGTGTGGTGATGCTGATTTCACTTTTTTCTCCCCGATTGCCTGTGAGTGAGTGGTTTGTGCTGAGTGGGTTCCTCCCCACGTGGATCAAAGCGGAGCTGTGGCACAGATCAGCATCGCTGCTGCAACACTCACCTGGCCAGTTCTTCCTGCTCTTCCCAGTTCCCACTGCACCCCCACGCTTTGCTCCTGCTTTCTCATTGTCCAGGATGGAGAACACTCAAATCCAGAGCTGCTGGGTGTTCCTCCTTTCATTTTAGGCACAAACAGAGAGTTGGGGCTGTTCTGTTCCTTCACATTTTATTCCCCATCGCTGCCTTTCTGTTCCCCTCCTCACACCAAGCTTTTATCATCTCCCTGTGCTTGTTCCCAGCTCCTGAACTCTCTGTTCCCAGATTCTGGCTGGGCAGGAATCTTTTATCACCCTGACCTATTTTGCATTCATGCTCTGATCAATCACATTTTGCTTCTTCTGGATCTCTGTGGCACCTGTAGGAATAAATCACTGGAGCTGGGTGTCAGGAACTCTGCCTTGGAGCGCTTGATTCCCAGTTAAAGGCTGTTGTCAGCAGGGATCTTGGGAAGGGATTGCTTTTGCATTTACAAAAAAAAAATTGCAAACCCAGTTTGTCTTTTTTTTTTTTTTCAGCAAGATTTCTCTTACATGAAAAAGCTTTTTTTTTTTGTGAAGTCTTGTCTGCTAAGTGCTCTTGCTTCTGTTGTCAGGATCTGACATTCCTTTCAGCTATTCAGTGTGAAAACCCTTTCCAGTTTCTTTACCAGTGCTATTGATTAAAATGCAGTTTACTTTTCTGGGGAAAATTTGATATTCAAAAATGTCTTTTTGCTGTGAGTCAGAATGTACTTTTCCATGGAATAAAAATTCTGGAAAGAACAAAAAAAAAAAATGCTATTGGAAATGCTGAACAAATTATATTGTCGTTTCAACCTGGTTATATAAGAAAAAAGAAATAACTTCAAAGTCCAAGTGAAAAGCTCTGGTATTTTTCTCATATTTTGAGAAAATTAGTACATTTTTCTCCAGCTGCTCAATTTTATCTGTTCAGAATGTTCCATATGAAACTCTGAGAATGTTCTGTACTGGCCCTAACTCCAAGTTCCTGTTTAACTCAGCTCGCTGTTTCAGGTTACATATTAAAAATGAATTATGAACCTTTTTTTCTCCTTAGTTTTCAGCCATTGATGTTTCTTCTAGAAACCAATAAAACTATTTCAAATTTTGTGTCGACATCTGTAGTTCTCAGGCTATAAATGCTGTATCCAATGGCACAACTATTTACAGTTCTGAGGAAAACTGGATGGAAAAGAGCTTTGGAATGCAACAGGTTAAAATTTAATTTTGCAGATTAGAGATCAAAAAATGTCTGTGGTAGTATGCTGCTGGTTTGGATGCCCTCACATGATGTTCTCCCTGTCAGTATTGCTGTGGTAATTTTGAGAGTTTTCAATATTCCCTTTTTCCTTTATTGGAAACTCTGCTGTGCTGAGTAGAAAGGACCTGAGCTCTGCTCAGTTGGGTGCACTGAGCTGCCTGAATTACAGAGGAAAGTTTGTGGCAAGATCTGGTTTCCACTCTAAAATACAATCCCCGAGGAGAAAGGTACCCTGGGGGTGATGGGATTTGGGCTCTGCATGTGCCATTCCTTGGATTTCTTGGGTTTTTGGTGGTGTGGCCTCTCCTGGGCTGGTGGTGGGTGCTGCCAGAAGGGACCAGCATGAGGGGAGTCCTTTGAGGGTTTAGATCCCTCCAGTCTCGAGGATAATGCTGTCACATTGTTTTGGGGGAAGTTCAGAACGAGAAGTGTCACCCTGTGTTTTTCCAGCACCTTAATATCCTGATTATTCCTGAATTTTCCTCAGTCTGCAGCTGCATTAAGCCCATTATTCCTGGTCCTGAAGAGCAGCCATTATTACAATGTCTCGCCACTCAGCCTTTCTCTGTTCTAACCTTTTCACCTTACCACAGATGATTTTCTAGCCCTTGGACCTCTCCTTTGAACTCTCTCCAGTTGTCTTCCCAGCTCCAGCAGTGGTGCCCCAAACCCAAACAGGACAGAAGCTCCACCAGAGCCAGCTGGAGGCAGGGGACTCCCCAGACTGGTCCCAGTGGTGTCAGAAGGATGAATTTCTTCCTGAGCTCATCTTCCCCACTCTGAGTTGTCTCAATCACTCGTTCTCGGCTCTGCCTCTGATGTCCCTATGATTTGGTAACTATTTTATCTGTTCCCTGCCTCAAATTCCCTGTAATCTGTAAAGAAAAACTTCCAAATCTATTTCACCTCCTATTTAACTGTTGAAAATTTGTGGGTGAGGGGCACAAAGTAAGTGGAAAACCATTACATTTGCAAGCCAATTTGGAGCTCAGCAGAAAAAAAAAGAGCAAAATATTTTATAAAATCCTGGAAAGTACAGGCAAATGGAAATTTTCAGTTTAAACTGGAGCTTTATTTTGGAATTCCTCAAGGAGAGATTGGAATTTTGCCACACTGTAATAGTCTTAGATTGCAGGAAAGCAGGAATGCCTGAGTTTCTTGCCCTGTACAGTTCACAGATTCTCACTGCATTATACAAGTTTGACCTGTTAATTTTATAAAGTAAAAAGTAGCGAAAACCTTTACAGGCTGATTTCCTGTGCTCAGAAAGAAATGCCTGTGAACTGCCTGGAGCAGATCCACACCATCATTTAACTCCAGCTTTCAATATTTGGTTTCCACAAAACCCTTGTGCCTGTGGAAACAGCATCTCCTCAGTTTTTTGGATGGAAAGAGGTGATTACATTCAGAATAGAAGATTTCTGATGGAATTTTCTGTCAGCTTCTGCAAAATTAAATTAATTTCACAAGAACTTCACAGGGAAAATTCCTGTTCTAAATAACTTTTATCATCGAGTTAGTAGCACAAGAGAATGTGGTAAATTCAGCTGAATTTCTGTGCGTATATTCTTGGTATTTATATAATTTCAGGGAGTTAAATTCTCATATTATAAAGAAATCCAATAGTTTAGTGGCTGATGGAAAAGGATTGTGTTGGATTTGACATCATAAAGTTTAGCTGCATTTTCTCATGTTCTACTGAGTGGAGATGCTGCAGAGACCCTCGAGAAAGAGAATTTTATTTGTAATAGCCAAAATCTGAGAAAAGACAGCAATAACATTTTCTGAGCAGCTTAAAGAGGCAAGCTAATTTTAAAAGTTTTTCTTTCAGCATCCCTATTAGACACAAAAAATGCATCTCTAAAGGTATTTATTCTGCGTGTTTGGACTCATCCTACTTTGGAATCTAACCAAGAAAATGCTGCTGAATTTCCATCCCTCGATGTTTGATTTCAGGTGTGGCTGCCCTCGTCAGCTGAAAAATATGTCCATCCGAGGCCTGAAGAAGAAACAACCAAAGACTTTTAAAGTCAGAATTATAACAGTGGATGCTGAGATGGAGTTCAGCTGTGAGGTGAGAGAGTCAGCAAATGCTGGGGAGTTGGGAAGTGCCCTTGGTATTAGCAAGATATTTGAAAAATTCAGATGATCAACTCGTGGATGGTCTTAAAACTGATCTGTTGTTTTTATAAATAATGGATTATTTAATCTCAGGTGTTGTTCTTCTCTAAATTCTGTTCAGAATTTAAAGCTGTTTGCATGAAATCCATTTGACTGACACAGCTAAATTAACACTAAACCTGCTTTCTTCAAAATCATTCCAAATGTTTGTAGGGATTCCTGCTTCTCCATGAAATTATTATTTTTTTTTTTTTGGAACTGACACACCTCTTTAGGACACTAATATCTTGGATAAACTGGTCAGAGCTGGTGCTAAGGTGTTGCTTATAAAATAATTTGTAAACTGGTACTTTCGTTGATCTGGGACATTCTTTTCCAATTTGCCATTTCAGTTCTTTACCTGCAGTGGGTGTTTGGATCTCTGGGCAGGGGAGAAAAAAAGGACTGATGGAAAAGCTGGCAGTTCTATTAATTATGGCTATCTGATAAATTGATTAGGGAAATCATGAGTAGAGAAAAAATAAATGATCAATTGCTAAATAAATTGGGCTGCACTATTGAAGGGACAGAACTGTCCCTGATTAATTAATTCCTAATCATCCAGCAAAAACAAGGCACACAGGTATTTTGGGGAGTTAAAAAACTCAGTTCCAATGGGACTGGCAGTTTTACTGAGACCTGACTGTTCTGTGAGCCATTTAATGTATTTTATTAGGTCCTTCAGAAACAGAATAGATAAATCTTGTATGACTTGCTGCTCTGGAATACTTGCAGGCAGCGCTGTGAAAATAAAGGATTTAGAAAATTTAATTTAGAGATCAGAGTCCTTGTTAACAAACTGTGTATTCCTTCTTTTGCTACCTCTCTTTTCTCCCCAGACACTGCTCTTTTGCTGATTTCCAGCTTTCCACTCAAATACTGCCTAAAAGTTCACTTTTTTTTTACCATTCAGTTTTCAGTTTTAGCAATTAGATAAAATCACTTTTTTGAAATGTGGTCAAATGGAAGAAACAGATGAGCAGCCTCTTTGGTGGAAGAAACAAGGCATCAGATATGTGGGAATTTGGGACCTTGAATCAAAGTTTGCTCTCTGTGGCTGCTAAATTGAAATGAAAACATTTAGGAAGACTCATTTAAATCAGAATGGGGTAAAGGCTTGGCCTGGTGCCACTGAAATACCTGAGGGGTGTGAAAGGTGGATCTGCTCTCATTGTTCACCATTCCTACCCCATGTCCTGATTTGATTTCCCCTGGCTTTCTCTCAGTCTCTCCAATTTGTATAAACCATTGAGTCAAAATTTTGGATAAATATTAATAGAGATTTGCCACATCCCAGGAAATCAGTGGTACAATCCTCATTCCCTCAAGTTCTTGGTGGTTAAATGAGTCCAGCTGCTCTCTGGATGTGTCTAGAGAAGGAGAGGAGGTGGAACACAGCAACTCTGACACAGCTGCAAGAACATTTCATTAAAAACCTAATGGTGAAATAAGATTTCATAGGAGAAAGGGCTAAAATGGAGCAAATTCATTTAGGATATACATGATTTTCTTGATTTTTCTCTCTTTCAGATGAAGTGGAAGGGAAAGGATTTGTTTGACCTGGTGTGCCGAGCCCTTGGTTTAAGGGAGACTTGGTTCTTTGGCTTGCAGTACACAATCAAAGGAATGTGCACCTGGTTAAAGATGGACAAAAAGGTACAGGAGATAAAAATGGGTGGCAATTAATTATTTACTCCATAAATATTGACTTTCTGCAGCACAGGAGCTAAAGGGATGTGTTCCATGACAACTCTGAATTTGACACGGTAGCTTTTTTTGGAGGCGAAAATAGGATTATTTGCTCTGATTGCTTCTATCCCATTTGACCTGGAGCATCCCACACAAATCACCACTGATTGCTGTTAGATTAAAGCTCAGAATTACCCTTCCCTCTAAAATATGGGAAGCCTGCTCTAAGTGGATTATTGCCTGCTTTCTGATTTTCCTTGGGAATATTACCATGAGACACTCATGTATCCTTTTTGCTGCTGATTTGATTTTATTTTATCTGTAAACAGGTTTTAGATCAAGAAATCCCCAAAGAAGATCCCATTAGCTTCCATTTTTTGGCTAAATTCTACCCAGAGAAGGTAGAAGAGGAACTCTTACAGGAAATTACCCAGCATTTATTCTTCCTTCAGGTCAGGAACAGTTTTGAACCATGAATTCCCTCTGTATTTCCCCCAGTCCTTTTGCATTGTCTTTGATCTTGTTGGCAGCTCGGGATAATTTTGCTTGCTTCAGCTGTATCAAGAACTTTGTAGACATTATTTTTATGAAATACAAACATCTCTCCTGCCTGCTGTGGGTTTGTGTCCAGGTGAGCTGAATGTTTCATCTTCTGCAGGTTTTTGTGACAACACCCAGCAGTTTGGGGGATAATTCCAAACCTGAGCATTCCAGGCTTGTTTTGCTCCTTAATATGTGCTTAAAAAAATAAAAATTCATGCAAAGCTGAAACTTCTGGAAGAACTGTGAGACTTTTGGGGAGGTCTTGTGCTGGAGGGCTAAACCTCTAAAACAAAGACTCCCTAAACCTTCATTTTGGATTGTAGGGATAAAAGATCATGGAATTTGATAGGCATTCTGAAATCCAGGTTTGTTCATCTGGCAAGGCTTAAGAGGAGCAGAGCAGCAGACACCATTTGAACTCCATCAAAAAGCAGATGAAGGAGAACATTTTTGGAGCTTTATCAAAAATAAAGATGGATCAACCAGGAAAAGCTTCATAGCTGAGTTTGGGATGGTCACTTGCAATGTCTGGGACATCCAGCTTCTCTCCTGAGTTGCTGTGGAGTCCCTCTGGAAGTTTTAGCCTCTGGAATGTTGCTTTATTCCAGCAGGATGTGTCTGTGCAGGTAGCTGGGATATAAAGTCTGCAGCTGGAAATAAACCCAGTAAATTCCCTTTACCCCTGAGGAAGATGTGCTGATGAAATAATGGGGGAATGCTGCAGCTCTGGTGCATAAACCCACCAAAACTTCATCCAGAACCTTTAACCACGTGACAGTTTATTTCTTCAGGTAATTTTGGAAAGGAATAAGAACAGCAGAACTCTTTTCCTACTCTTTTAATCTTGATTTTTCCACTTTTTTTTTTTCTTTTCTCCTCGAACCTGCCTTAACTAGCAGATATGCAATTAGCAAATTCTTCTGATTCCAAAGTAGAAAAACAAGGCTGAAACAAATTGGAACTTGCAAAGTTTCCTGACTGTAAGAACTTCAGCTCACACCTGGATGCTAATAGGAAAAACATGTACAGACATCTGGATGCCTGAAGATTTCAGCTCTCCTGACTCTTCAGACCTTTGCAAATTAATGTGGCATAAATGCCTGAATAAATGTCAATGACTAAAGCTAAATATTTTCTGCTTAATGAGGTAATTTATTGCTTCTTCATGAAGTTTAACAAAAAGTCTTTGTAAAAACTGATAAGAAAAAAAACCCCAAACAACAGTGACACTTATGGGGGATTTATCCACATTGTTCTAAATTCTGGTGCATGATTTGCACAGTGGAGAATGAAAGCTGGAGCTTTCCAAATTGGAAGAAAAATCTTTTCATTCTTTCCATTTTAATGGCTTAGAAAGAATGTTCCCTGCACTGTAACTCAGCTTCACTGATTGTGCTCACCAGGGACTAAATTTAAAAGCCAAAACTTTCTTGGTGGTTCATTTCAGTTCCCAGCACTTACAGAGATGTGTTTGTAAACAGAACTTGTGCTAGATCAAGTCATTTTTCTATTTGGAAATGTCTAAGACTGTGAGCTATGCAAAATTTTGTCGTTGTCTTGTGCTTGTTCCTAAGCTAAATACACCTGAGAGGAGGATTTGGGAAGATTGATTTCCTCTTCCCTCTTTAGGTTTTCAAACAGAAATTGCACAACTGATTTAAAATCAAACAACACCTTACAAGCTTTTACACTTCTGCTCTTGGTAGCACAACAGGTTATTAAAATGAAAAGAATGTTGAAAGACTCTTTAGCTCTGATTGTGCTTAGACCATTGCAAATGAATAAATTAAATGGTTTATTATTCAGCTTCTCTTTTGAAGGTCTCCTTTATTCTCTCATTCTGGAATGCTGGAGAACATCTCTGATGGTTTTTATATGGCAGCTGCACAGCCATGAGTCTGCTCTGCTTGGACCTGACCTCCAGAGCTCCCTCCCAACCTAAAATTTGATGTCTGATGTGATGCAAAGCTGGCTTTTCCAAAGCAGGCATTTAAAAAAAAAAAAAAGATTGTAAAAAGAAATGAAGCACAGACAATAAAATTGATGTTTTATAGGGAATTCTTTTATAGGACTCCTTATGTAAGTGTGTGGAGGGAGCTGACTGGCATTTTTGGTCTCATTAAATGCAATGGTAACTAAAGGCTTCCTGTGTTCCTGAATGCAAATTTCTTGTTGCTCTTATTAACTCCTAAAGGTGATATTTGGTGCCAAGTTATAGTCTGGGCATGTCTGCTTTCATTTCAAGCCTGACTTAAGTCCTGACTTTGAGCTTCTTGAACTTGCTCCCTTTTTCTGTTGCTTTAGGTTAAGAAGCAGATCTTGAATGAGGAAATCTATTGCTCACCAGAAGCTACAGTTTTACTGGCTTCTTATGCTGTTCAGGCCAAGGTTTGTGCATAGAAAAATCTCTATTTTAATTGACTTTTTTCTGGTTTAACCAACACATCTGCCTGGTGGTGTGTAAAATACAGCAGGATTAAAATTTGCTGGTAAAGTTGGTCATGCTGGGAGCTACAAGAAAAAAAACCCAACATTAAATGCTACTAACTGCTAAGGATTTTTTCCTATGCTTCTGCAATTTAGGGGGTTTATTTGGGCCTAACATTTTAGTTTAATCTTTCTCCAGGCTAGAATGATTTCCTGTTGTTTCAAAAATTATCATGGATGCAGAATGTGCTCAAACCAGAGCTCACAATGGGAGGACACAAAGTTTTTTTTGTCTCTCTCAGAGCTCTGTTCCCTTCTTGCCACCAGCAGCCCGACTTACACAATTTAGGTGAACACAATTTAGCAGGGCTAAATTGTGCAGCAGCTCCCATTCCTCTGCTTCAGAGGGGGAATTCCTGGGAGATTCCTTCAGAGCTGGGGTTTCCAGGTTGGGGACTGAGGGTTTTCCAGGTTGGGGACTGAAGGTTTTCCAGATGAGGACTGATGTGTGAGTGGCTGTGTTGGAGCCATCTGCATGGCACAGGGGCTGGAAATATCTTCCATGGACTGCTCAGATAAAGGGATGAGTGCAGGGGAACCAAAATAAAATCTGCCTCAAGCTTTCACTTCAAACTAAGCAAGGAACAACTCCCTCAACATTCTGCCTCTAACAAACATAAACATCTTTTTTTTTTTTTCTTGTTTTTTGGGACAGTATGGTGACTACGACCCAAATTTCCATGAGCCAGGCTTTCTAGCCCATGATGAGCTGTTACCCAAAAGGGTGAGTCTTAATTTTATACAAAATCAAATCTTTGAATCTCCTCTTTGCAGCGCAGAATCTTTGGATCTCCTCTTGCAGATATTGCTGGGGATTAATCAGAGCATTAAAAACTCTGCAAAATGACCAAGCTGTGAACTGCAGCTCTGCATTCAGAGAGGCAGAACTTGGATTTGGATCTTCACATGGGTCCAACCTCTTTCCTTCCCCTGCAGGTGCTCAGGCAGTACCAGCTGACAGCAGAGATGTGGGAAGAGAAGATCACTGCTTGGTATGCTGAGCACAGGGGTATTGCCAGGTAGGAAACCTTTCCATGGAAACCCCATACATTTATTTATGGGATTTGTTGTCTTCAGTGTAATTCAGCCCATCTGAAAATCCAATTAAACAATAAATAGGATCTGTTAGCACCCAAAAGCAGCTTTTCCTAATATTTGGGTTCTGTTTCTCTCTGTATTGGAGGCTTCTTAGCGTTATTTTTGTTGAATATTTCCCTCAAGATTTACTCATTTACCTTGAAGGGAGAAGGAAAGTGGGTAGAGAGATTCTCACTCTTCTTTGGCCTTGGCTAAAAGCTCTGTCCAAGACTCATTTCTCAATGAGCTCTATTTCCTGAAGGAAATACATTCATGGAAAACAATGGAAGGATGGCCTTCCAAGACATGGAGTGGCAAAACTAACACGAGGATAAGACTTTTAATGAATTTTAAGGAAGACTACACTATCCATGAATCATCTTTTGAAATAGGAGCAACTTTACTGCCTTTATTCTGTCCAGATGCTGTTTTTATTATCTTTTTTTCTATTATTGAGAGCAAGATGGCAAAACTAAAGTAAGTTTGTACAAAGGGCCAGATTGCCTGTTCTTTTCTAAGTGAGAAATGGAGAGTCAGCCTGGAGAGAAAGACTGGAAAGGCATTTCATAATCATGGCTTTATTCTCCAGGGATGAAGCTGAGATGAACTACCTGAAAATTGCCCAAGACTTGGAAATGTATGGTGTCAATTATTTCCCAATTGCTGTAAGTGCCTTATTTTAGCAGTTTTCACTTGCTGCAGATAATGGTGCTGTCCTTTTAAAATCCTCCAGGGAGTTTGGAACTGGGACTCCTGATTTCTGCTTTTCCCTGCTGCTGGTTTTGTTCTGACTTGGTTTTCTTGCCTGCTAAATGAGCAGGCGAATAAAACAGTTAAGATTAATATTTTACAACCTGACAAAAGTTTTGAGTAACTACAGGTATGGAACAGGAAGGAGAAATAGTTTGAGCTGCTATAAGCAGCCTAGAGAACTGAGTTTATTATTGCCAATGACAGCATTCATAATACTTTATATAAACACCAATTTCCCCAAATACAAATAAATGTAAATATATTAAAATACATGTTTCTTGTCTGTGGTTGTTTAATATCACCAAAAATGGCATTTACTGATCTCTCTCATTTTTTTTTTTTAGCAAAATAAAAACCACACGGATCTCCTGCTTGGAGTTGATGCCAAAGGTATTCATATCTACAGCATTAATAACAGGTTCTCCCCCAATAAATCCTTTGAGTGGAGCTCTATCAGAAACATTTCCTGTAGTGAGAAAGAGGTATGATGGCATTGATATATTATTCTTTTTCCATGGGCATGGGTGTGGACTGGGATTCTTGGAACAGGCTGAAAGCTTCCTCTGTTGAAATAATTTTGGGGGAGAAGGGGAAAATCCTGGGGAGCTTTGTTACAGAACTAAAAATAACAGCCCTGCCTTGCAGATGAGCTTGAAACCTCGGTTCCCTGAGGCTGCTCTGAGCTCTGACTGTTCTGGCTCCTTCCCTGCTGCTTGGCCTTTGCAAAACAAATGTGTTGATCTCTGAAAAAAGACAGATATTATGAATGCCACCGTGCCTGGTTTCCTCAGTTATCCCAGCAGGAATTCCATGATCCATAAAACCTTAATGCTGTTTGCACATGCAGAAGCTGAGGCTTGGAGCCCAGTGGCAAGAGGAGACATGCAGGGAGATATTAATGGTTTTCTGCCTCACTTCTGCCTGTTTGTTGGGACATGATTTCATTCCCCACCACTGCAATTTCACTGTGAAACCCAGCTTTTACTTCTAGAAAGCGAAGAAGTGGGAAAAAATATATTTTCAGTTCAAATCATGGGCTGCATGGAAGGCTATAATCAGAAAAAACAAACTACAGTGGTACTGGAATACATGGAATTTGTCAGCCAAAGGGCAGCACAACCTGTTCCATTTTCTCTGGGCCTTTTGGAAAATGGCCCACAGAAAATTGAGATCTAAAACTGAGATGAGATTTTAGACTCGTGTCCATTAAATCAGAGGGGACTACAGGTTTGCTACCTCCAAAACTGTTTTGATGTCATCAAGCATCCCCTGAGATCTGTGAATAAACTGCTTTAACTCCCTGTTGGGGGGAAATTGGGCAGCCCTGTGTTTAAGCTTCGCTTTGTTCAGTGACACATCACAGCCTTGCTCCTCAAAAGGCAGCCAGTCATTACCTAGAGGGTGAAAGGACACCTAGGACATTATGATCCTGGTGACTCAGATGCCCTGGAATTATACAGGAATTACCTTGGAAATGAATTAGAGGAATAGACTGCCAGGGAACCTCTGAGGCACAGAAAACAGGGCCTTAAAATAAAACCAACATATTTTGTTCTGCAGCCAAACAGAGCAGAAGGTATGGAGTGAAGCACTGAGCTGGCAGCAGGAAAACCCTGCCTGGCCTCTGGGATTTCAGCTTGGGACTGAAAAAGTGAGGAAGTCTCCAGGACTTTCACCTGCTGCTCTAAAGAACAAGTCCTTAGGCCCCTGACATATGTGCCTTACCCCTTCAATTGTTGCTGTTCTGAGAGGTGTTGGACATTTCCCTGGCTTTCAGGCCATGCCTGCTTCTAGGGATTGCTGCTGTGTCCTGTTCTCCAGGACTGGTTCAGCCAGGGCTTGTTCCAGAGCTCTGGGGACAGTGGGCAGTGCACAGGTGGCATCAGGAAAACCCCCATCCACACTGGCACTGGGGGTTGATCCTCCAACACAGCCTGATTCTATGGAGAAAAACAGTTTGACATCACTCTGCCTCTATTTGTAGCATAAATCAGTGCTTCCCCAGAGAGAAGTGGAGATGAGCTCGAGTTTGCATTGGTTTTAATAGTTTCAACTTATTTTCTTCCTCACTGTGCTTCCTTTTTTTTTTTTCTTTCACCTGTGTAGTTAACTATTAAACCCCTTGACAAAAAAGCAGAAGTCTTCAAGTTCTTTTCCTCTCAGCTCAAAGTGAACAAACTGGTGAGTGAACTGCTTTCCTGTTTTAAAGCTGACTGAGAAAGATAGATTGTTTGTAAACAAAATTGTCATCTTGGGATCTCAGCTGAGATCAGCCTGTGTAATTAAAGAAAATGGGATCAGAGGGAGGTGAAGGACAGAAGGAATTTCTCATCCTGTTACAAACTTGACCTGAACTGTTGTGTGCTATGCTGAACTGGCTATGAGCCTGCCCTGGGTGCTGATTTTCTTGGAGCTGCCAGCGCTTGTGCTGAAGTCAAAATTGTCCTGTGAGGCTAGCGTGGGCCTCTTTGTCCCTCTGGCAGGGGCACAAGTCCATCAAAATCCCATTTGTTTTGCCTTTCCCATCCAGATTTTCCAGTTGTGCATTGGAAACCACGACCTATTCATGAGGAGGAGAAAAGTGGACTCCATAGAGATCCAGCAAATGAAAGCACAAGCCAGGGAAGAAAAAGCTAGAAAAAAGGTCGATTCTTCCTGCTCCTCTGTTGTTGCAAAAAGTGATTATTATTGCAGCTGTGCCCTTGCTGCTCCTGTATTCCATCAATGTGTGTGTGGGAGGTGAGGAGGTGCAGCAGGAGTGGATGTGGGAACAGCTCTGTGGCATCTGAGGTCAGAGGTGTTTGTGTGGAGAGGTGATCCCAAAGATTTGGGGCACAGAACAGATCAATCCAAGGGCTCTCCCAGCAGTCTGAAATAACCAGGAGTGCCTGACTGAGGAGTTCAGAGCTGCAAAGTTCAGGCAGCTTCAGCATCTCTGCTGAGCATCCCAGCTGGAGAGCAGCCCCTTCTGCATTTGATGCATTTCACTCAGGCCCAGGTGAGATTCTGCTGCAATCCCACCAACTATTGCTCATCCTGCTTCCAGATGGAGAACCAGAGGCTGGCCAGGGAGAAGCAGCTTCGAGAAGAAGCTGAGAGAGCCAAAGAAGAGCTGGAAAGGCGCCTTTTCCAGCTGGAAGATGAAGCCAGGCAGGCCAATGAGGCCCTGGTGAGTTAAACTGAATATTCTTGTGCTTGATGGGCTTTGTTGGTTTGGAAGCAGGATTTTTTTTGACACCAGGAATTGTAGCTCAGACAATGCTGGAGAGTTTCTGATCACTGGTGGAAAGGGCTTGCAGGAATCCCTGGGAAAACCCTGATCTGCCATGATCTGGGAGCCATTCCCTCCCTGCATTTGGCTCACAGTGTTCTCTTCAGGCTAAGAGGCAGGGAAAGGAAACAATCTTGGAGTTGAAACTGGGAGAAAGAGGCAGCTGAAGGAGCTGACTTCAGCTTTGTCCAGCTGTAGGATTTTTCTCCTTGCTTTGTAGAGATTTTTCTCCTTGCTTTGTAGAGACTTTTCTCCTGCTTTACAGGAAATTCTGGAGCAGAGAAGAACATTAGACCCTGAAATTGTGTCTGAGTTTTATTTAAGAAATAATTTTATCACTCGATCTCTTGCTAAAAGATGTCTCCTGCCTGCCTGCAGGGGTGATTTAGTAGGTTCTAGGCAAGGAACTAAGAGAAACTCTTTCTCCTCAGCTCCGATCCCAGGAAGCAGCAGAGCTGCTGGCTGAGAAAGCCCAGATTGCAGAAGAAGAAGCCAAGCTGCTGGCCCAGAATGCTGCAGAGGCTGAGCAGGAACGCCAGAGGCTGGAGATCACAGCTCTGAAAAGCAAGGAGGAGAAGCGGCAGATGGAGCAGAAGATGCGGGAGGCGGAGCTGATCGCGGTGAAGCTGGTGAAGGAGTCTGACAGGAGGTGGGGTTGGCTTCCCTGGCACTGTGTGCTCTCAGCTGGGCTGCAGAGAGTGCTGCTTTCCTCAGAGCCAAGCCCAGGATGGGGGAATTATTCTTTCAAGTGGCACTTCAGAGGGTCTAAGCCTCCTTGTGCCTTGTTTATTCCACCTGGATGCTGTTGTTGTATTGCAGGTCAAGTTTACAGAGGATCAGATGCAAAGCTGTAGAGATATTTAGCAAGAAAGATCCAGAATCCAAAAGCATCTTCTGTTTAGTGTTATCAAATGAGCACTGGCTACATATCTAAATTTACTTTTTATACCTGTGGGATATGAGGCTGTTTTCATTCATTAGTGAATTAGCCAAGCGAATGGTCTTGTTTCCCTTTCAGATCTTTAAGATCTTTAAGAAGTGTAAAACCAGGTAAACTCATGTGGAATATAAACCACTCTCAGTGTTTGCATGTTCCCTGAACATGCAGAGCAAGCCAGTGTTGAGAGAGGATTTTTAACCCTATTATTAAGAAATCCTTCTACTTGTTTTAGGATACTGCCAAGAAGCTTGCCAAAATAAAGAGAAACCTCTCCCCACCTCAGGGAGGATCTCTGATGGCCTGGAGACACAATCTGTATCAGCAGGTTGTAACTGAGCCCATGGAAATTTGGGGTAGGAAAACCATATTAATTCAGCCACTGTGTGCAGGAGTGTCTCTGGTCTCTGTCCTGCTGTGCCTGCTCAGTTCTCCATGTGAGCATCCTCCCACGAGTGCCTTGGTGTAAAGATACCACAGTAGTGGACCTGTTCTCTGGAAGTTAGAGAGCTCTGAAATCCATGTGTTGGTTGGAAACCATCAGCCTCTCCCCTCAGGATGTTTCTCTTCCAGAGCCAAGGAAGCAGAGCACCTGAAACAAGACCTGCATGAAGCCCGGGAGGCCGAACGCAAAGCGAAGCAGAAGCTCTTGGACATAACCAGGCTTAATTATCCTGTAAGTTCTGCTCCACTGGACACCACTTCATCTTCAGGGATGGTCAGGTGTTGACATTTGTATAGCCCCCATCAAGCTGAGTGCTGCCATGGCTGTATCCAGCTGGGGGACAAAGTGGTGTGGAAAAGCAGTGCAGTGAGGATGGAAGTTGGGTTTGTTCAGGATGGTGAGAAAGGCAAGGCAAAAGTTAAAACCAGAACTGGTGATGGACTCAGGGAGCAGAGGCTATGTTGCCTTCATGCCTAACTCGTGGTGCCGTTTCAGCCTGGCAGTTTTTTGTGGCACAAATGGCTGTGCTGAGCCAGCTGTGTCATCCTGGCACATCCATCTGAACTTAGGCAAAGCAGGGGAAGTTTTCTCCAGTGAGACGGCACTGCTGAACTTCTGTGGCCCAACTCCCTTTTCTGCTCCAGCCCTGCCTAGGCTGGGTTTCCATTCTCTGCTGGAACAGAAACACTGCAGCCAAGATAAATCTCTGCTCTTGGATCTGTGGGTTGGGGACTTCAGCTGGGTGCACAGGAAGGGCTCTATGAGCATCTGTGTGTCTCAGAAACTTAGGAAATAGCTCAACATGGCATTCTTGCAGAGCTGAGGAGACAAATCCCAAATCAGTCCATCAGAGCTGACAGTGCTTGTGTTGCCTCTTCCAGCACATGGCCAAGTACCCCCAGTACTCCCCAGGGGACAGCAGAGATGCCAACTTTGACAAAGGATCCATCAAGCTGGATTTGAAGGACATCGACCTCAAGAGACTGTCCTTTGAGATAGAGAGAGAGAGGTACCAGCATGCCTGTGGTGCAGATGAATGAGAAAGGCAACGAAATCTTTGGGAATCACAGTTCATCTTTTAATAATTTGGGATGTGCATGTGGCAGGATGCCTTTTACTGAGCTGGTGTGGGTGATGTCTGTGTCAGACTGGCTTTTCACACAGGAGAAGGGGTTTTTATCAAGCCATGATAAATCCAGAACCCTCTTTCTTGGGGAGGGACAAAGCACTTTTTCCCACAGCATGTGGGAGGACAGAAGTTTCCCTCTAGTGCTAAAGTGTGGAATTGCTGGGAGCTGATCCCTCAGACATCCTTTAGTCTGGAAGGAAATGCTTGGTAAAAAGTCAGGCAGCAAAAAGGAAAGAAGTGAACCCCCTTATCACTGGGGAGCCAGGCTGGCATTGCCAGAGTTCATTTTATTTACAAAACATAAAATGAAACTAAAAGCAACTCTCCTCCTTCCACAAACACCTGTTCTTGGGTTAAATTATGCCACCCTAAACTTTTTGTCTGCAACGTGTGGATCCAGGCTGGACTACTTGGAAAAGAGCAGGAAATTCGAAGATCGACTGAAAGAATTGAAGTCTGAAATTCATGCCCTGAAACTGGAGGAAAAACAGGCTGGGCTTTACAGTCATTGGAATGAAGTCCTGGGCTCCTTGGATCGCTCCTTAGGAAGTGTAAGAACCCTAAATCCCTGCCCCTTTCTCTAGCATGAACCCTAAAATGGAGCAGTGTGGATGTGCCAAAGGGAGCTGCTGTGTTCTAGTCCAAGCCTTAGTACCCTTGGTGATAAAATATTAGAAACATGAACACTTTTAGGGGAAAATTCATGTCAAAACAAAATCTTAAGGCCTTTTTCCTGCACTGAATACCAGAACCATCAGCAAAAAATAATCATATTTTTTATGACTATGAAATCACAATCAGGGTTTAAGGTCTTGTCACAACAATTTCATTTGCTCCTAATACATTTAAATGTGGTTTCTTACAGTTTGCATCACATTCTCCTTCATGTGCTTTGTGGTTGCTGAAAGTCATAAAAGCCTTGGTGTATTTTTTTTTTTTGAAGGCAATGAGGAACTAGACCCAGATTTTTGTCATAAGTTGCTTGTTATTTAAATAAACTCTTCAACTTCTTCCCGAAGCAGGGCAGGAATAGGGCTGGCTTTGTCTGCAGGTTGTTCCTCATGTAGCAAAAATGGCTCTGAGTCAATGGTTTTTTAGAGACGGAAGGGGTGCTTGAAAAATGATGAGGAAAGATGGCCTTTATTTTCTGACTACTCATCCGATGTTCTTTTTGGCTTAGCGAGTGTTGATACAGAGAGGGCATTACATTTCCATGTGGTCTGTTCTTTTAAAGGCCCCATCATGGATGAAAACCTTCGAAACTGGAGATTCATTGGATGTAAATCTTCAAAGACCTTTCCCTGCTTACTTGTTAAACACTGCAAGCAGCTGGCCCTGCACCAACAAAACTCAGCACACGGTGCCCGTGGAGAAATCATCTTCCCAAGCCAATTCCTTGGCTGCCAGCAGTGCGGGCACAGGAAGCAGAAAACAGATTATAAAGGTAATCAGGTTCCTAAGTAAATTCCTAAATGTTGCCTGGAAGTTGAGAGTTCTGAGAGGGTGGCTGCCTGTAGGGACCTGGTTTGTCCTGCTCTGTCCCAGCCTCAGAGCTGACAAGGCTTTTGCAGGATTTTGGAGCCCCTGGTGCTGGCACATCATTTGGGAGTGTTTATAACTCGAGGCTGCCTGTTTTTTCTCACTTCTGAGCTAAGCAGGAGTGCAAAGCTGTAAGCCTTGGTAAATGAAGCAGAGATGTCTGTACACAGTAGGAGGATCTGTGTTAAATTTTATTTGTACCAGCTAGACTTGGAAATGAGAAATGTGCTCCCAGGTACAGAGAGCTTAAAACATACTGTGCCTGTCTTCTGCTTTTAAAAGGCAGGGAGGAAGAGACAAATAAATACCCAGGCTCCCAACAGCTCTGTTCTCTTCCATGTGCTCCCTGTCAAAGAGGCCTGAAGAGCAATGAGCTGGGTGTCAGGAGAAAAAAACCTGCTTTGAAATGTCACTGGACTGGAGAATGAAGAAGAGCTGTGAGGAAATGTGGTCTGGAACAGGGGGAAGGAAATCAGCTGTCTGTAGGCAATGCTAATTGGGCAAGGTATTGGGAATGAGGAAAGCCTGATGGATTTGCTGTGGTTTATCTGAACGAAACTGGAGGGGTTTAGGATCAATTAAAAGCTCCTGAATACAACATTCAGTACCTCCTTGAGGGTTGGTGTGCTTAGAACTAAAGGACACAGCTGAGGGAGCAGCTCTGTCTGAGACAACAGAAGCAACTTTTAAGACTAAACTCAGGGGTGAGTTATTAATATTTGTTTAAAGAAGGAAGAAAAAGCTGTTGCAGAGCATCTTGCAAAAGGCTCCAGAGTTGGAGGAAAGGAAGACTCAGACCAAAGGGAATTACTGTAAGCCAGCACTAATTCCCCCTCTTTGATTTGCCTGCAGGTTCAGCAGCATGACTCAGATGTGATCTACATTTGAAGCCCCTCCTTTCCTTGCCAGCCTGGTGGCTTTTTTACCTCTGTGGGGACACTTGGGCAGCTCTGGCTGCTGCCAAGTGTGAGAGACAAGGCACTGTGGATCCAGAGCTGCCATCCAGCTCCCAGGCAGGGGACATCAGCTGGGAATGCCACACGTGCCCCCAGTGTGGCTGGGAGCAGTTCAGACCTGGAGGAAATGTTGTTTACTACTTGTGCACTTTGGAAGGAACACTTCACACTTTGCTAAAACCCTTCCTCCCCCAGGTGTTTCACACACCTAGAGCTCTGCTGCTGGAGGAAGCATGTGAGGCAGCAAGTGCCCAGGAGGTGTTTGGGATGAGAAAACAGAACACAAGCTTGGTGCTTATCTCCACAACAGACTAATTGTGGTTTTGGTCCAGTCCCTGGGACACGACTCCCCCAGAGCTGCTCGATGTTTTAGTGTTTGCCTGCCAAATATTTTCCTTCTCCTCCCCAAACATTTCTTGGTTCACTTAATTGATTTGCATTTCTCTGTGAGAAATCTCAGCTTTTAATTCCAGATGCAGAAGTGGACATCTTCAAATACCTCCCATTCCTGGGGGAATCCTTTGTTTGGAATGCAAAGCTTCTGTTCTTCCAGTCCCTGACTAGATCAAGCACTTTCTGCTCGAGCAAACTTTGCATACATTAACTGCCTTCCCACTTCTGTGCAACACAGCTCCCAAATTAGACAAAGACAAAAGATGCTGTTGGTGTCTGCTAAAGTGGGACTCGTTTCTGGTGGAGAGGTGCATGCAGCAAAGTGCCTGCCTCATTAGTAAAACCCCCTTGCATTTTCTGGTTTTGTGTGTGTTTGAGTGTCTGCTTCTCCATAAGACTTCACTCTGAGGACTTCTGGGGAAGCAGACAACATTAATGACATAAAGCAGGAGCCCAGCTGAACTTGTGACTTGTGATGTAAAAATGGATGGTAATGTTCAGTGTCTTGTTCTAACAGCTAAGATTAAAGAAAGAAACAGGTTCAATAAAAAAAGCTTCAATTTCCATTTGCTTTGAAGGGAGCATAGTGTCAATATTCCTCCAGCATTAACGAGGCAGGTTTGGAGAACAAACACCCAGATCTCCTCTGTACACATCTGCAGCAGGCTGAGCACAGAGGGGGATGGCAGCTGCCTGTGGAGAGGGACAGGAGTGCTCTGCAGGGCTGCCCTGGCTGCTCCCAGCCCTGGGAGCATTTGCTGCCTTGGCTGGGTGGCTTGGGCTGAGTTCATTCTCTCCCAGCTCAATCTGGCACGAGATGTTTGCAGAATATTGGCTGTTATACACAATTTCTGAGCTGTCTGCAGAGGCCTGGTGTGTGTGAGAGGGAGAAGCTGTTGGAGATGCCAGAATGATGAGGCAGATGCTGTCGTGGTCCCAAGGCTGGGGAGGGGGCATTGGCCAGGATTTGGGACAGTGAACCATCTCCTGTATTAGCCAGGAAACGCTGCAGCAGCTTTGGATGTGGCATTCTCAGATTTGAGCGTGAGGAGAAATACTGGGATTCCCCTGGTTCTTCTTTTCCTGTTCCCTCTTTTCTTCTGGCATGTGTCTTCCCACAGCCAGCTGAGCTTGTACCCTCATCCTTCACACGTGCTGGGCCTTCCTTCTGCTCTTGTGTCTGAGCTGCACCACGGGGTGAGGAGACCTGCTCCATGTGCACCTTTGATTTATTTCTTTAGTCCTGTAAATCCCAGTGAAGAAAAGGACAAGCTGAAATATAAAACCTGCCTTTACCTGCTGTGTCCTTGCCGGGCATTGCTCCTGTGCAGCACCACGTTCCTGCAGGCTGGGATGGCTGTTTGAGGCTTTGGGATGGGGCAGGAGGAGCTGGGAGCTTTTTAGGTGGAGAAAGAGGAGCTGGGATCTGCTGGGAGCTTTTTAGATGGACAAAGAGGAGCTGGGATCTGCTGGGAGCTTTTTAGGTGGAGAAAGAGGAGCTGGGATGAGCTTGAGAAATGCACAACCACACTTGGAGTCAGGTGTGCTGTGCCCTCACAGGGAGGCCAGTGCAAAGAGAAGTGCCAGCAGGGTGTTAATTTGCCTAAATATTTGCAGCAATTAAGTTTTGTGAGTTGGTGCTTCTGCTGCTCACACTCACCTGCAGTATTGACCACAGGATCTGAGACTCTGCTTCAGCTGAGGGCAGTCTGAGGAGCCTGAGCCCTGATTTGCCCCAAGAGAAGACAAGTCCACTTTCTAACCTGTGACTGCAGGATTTGCCACCCTGAAGAGCGAGGAATTTCTCAGCTGCCTGGAGCAGCAGGCAGCAGATGGTGCTGCAATGCTGCTCTGCAACAGCTCGGGAAGACCTGGCTGGGAAACCCTCCTTGGGAATCTCTTCCAAGTCCTGTGTTCCCACACTAGCAGGCACTCGCTCCTGCTTTTCCTGGAGTTGAACCTGACATCATTTTTGACAGGGATTCAAAATCTGTGAGCTGTGTGCTCTGGGAAGGGATGATTGCATGAGCAGCTCGGTCCTGTGGGGATGAGCCAGCTCCCCCAGTTGCAAAAAAACCCCAATCCCCTGATGTTTCTGACACCTCATTGTCATTGTCAGGCTGTGGAAATGGCCTGGGTGGATTTCACCCCTGACTGCCAGGAGCGTATGGAACCCCACAGCTCTGGTGCTATGTGATATTTTTATTAATGCTGCTTGAAACAAGCACGGATTTGTTAAATTTGCAGAGCGTGGAAGAATGGTGGTGTGCAGTGCAAAGAGGGTGAGTGAGAGGCCTGAGAATAGGTCACAGGAGTCACTGAACAATTTCATCCTTTGTTTTCCTGCTGGAAAGGACACGATGTTCTCATCTCAAAACAGTGAAAAAATGGGAGAAAAAATCCTGCAGCAGTGAGGAGGTGCTGGGAGATCACCTGGAGAGAGGGGAAGTCTGTTCCTAGAGTGACACAGTGAGTGGAAGTTGAGTCTCCCCAGCCCTGCTTTCACTATTTCTCTGAAAAACCACGTGTTCTAACCCCACAGCCCTCTCCCTTCCCTCAGAAACCCTTAGATGGGAACTGTGTAGATGGGAAGCTCCTCAGGCTGCTCCTGAGCCATGGAAGGCAGCAAATCCTTGGGGACAGCACATCCTCTGCTGGGACCCATCTCTCAAAAACCAGATGATTTTCAGCTCTTGGCTGATCCAGGGTTGACCTGGCCCTGGAATTTGGGCACTATCACACATGTGGCTGAGTCATCCTGATCTTCTCCTGCTCTGGGTGACCAGCAGCAGGATGAGTTCACATCTTGCCTGTTGCAGAATCACCCAACTCCTTCCTCCTTGCAGAAATTCCTGTGTCTGGCGTGTTCCTCTGCTTCTCCCCAGCCCTGTGCCCTCTGAGCCACCAAGGTCTGCTGGATTTTGTACCCAAGGTATTTGCTGGGGGCTGTGTTCTTCCCAGAGCATCCCTGGCACTTGTGCCCCAGCCTCAGGAGTGAGCATGGAGCTCCAGGCTGGCACCTGCAGTTTGTCATTGTCACCTGAGCCCCCAGCCTGCTGCTCTTGGTGGTGGGGACACAGTCCTGCTGTGGGGACAGCTGTCCTGAGTCCTTGCTTGCAAAAATCACTGTTTTTTCACTCAGCTCTGTGGGCAAAAGCAGGCCCAGAGGCAAAACCTGGCTGTGTTCTGTTATTTCTGGTTCTCTGCACTGTCTGGACTCTTTCCCACCTTCCTGCAAGGCATTTTTGGGGGTAGCAGGGCCAGCTCTTTGGAGGGGCTGTGGGCACACAGGGGAGCTCACCCTGGGTCTGCACTGAGGCATTTAGCAGGGTAAAAAGCAGTTTTCACACCAAAAAGCACTTTGAATCAGGAGTGATGCCTCTCCTGGGAGGAGGAAGCTTTGTCATGCTGAATTACACCCAGCAGGGTCCAGCCATGGAGGCTGCAGGAAAAAAGTGGCTCTGAAAAGGATGGGGAAGGGCTGATGGTCACCATTACTCCTGACTTGGTCCTAAAAAGCAAAGCAAAGGTTTGACAGAGTGTCCTGCTGGGGAATTCACAGAGGGAAAAACTGGGAGAAAAGCAGGAGAGAGTGTCCAGAGAGACAGCTTTAGCTGGGATTTGGTAATGGAGGGATGCTGTGTGTACTGGGATTCACAGATCAGGGGGGACTGAAGTAATTCTCCCTAAAATGTGAGTCAGTCCCACATCCTGTGGTTGAAAAGGAAAGGGATCCAAGCAGACCCCAGGTTTAGTCTTTTTCCTAGTAAATTCGAAAGAGAAATTCCAGAGAAAGGGGAAGTCGAGAGAAAAAGCCTGAAAATTTAAAACAGTGCTATAAAAATCTTTCAACTCAGCAGTGAGGTGGCCCAGGAAGCTCTGAGGGACTTGATCAGAGATGAGGATGTGGAGGAAACTGAAAGGAGAGAAATAAAGAAATAGAAACCCGTGATGATCCCAAAGCAGATTTGGTGTTCCAAAGGACTGCAGCGATGGTGGCACATCCCTGGGGATGTGCAGCAAGGCCAGAGAGCTGGGATGGGCACACACAGGGAGTGTGGAGAGTAAAAGGTTGGAACCACAGAATTAATTCAGCCCTGGGGAGCTGAAACAACAAGGGGTCAGCTTAGGGAATGGGGGTGCCTGCACCACCAGAGGTTGCCTCAGCTGTGCTCCTTCAGGGCACAGAAAGAGGGGTGTTAGAGGTGGGAGTGTCCAAAAAGGATATTCTGGAGGAAATTTGGAAGAAGTGCTGTTATTCTGTGGTTCCAGACTGAAGGGTTGAGCTGAGCCAGTTTTAGGGTGAAGCAAAAAACCCAAAACTCCTACCAAAACCCCAAAACCACTGAAACCACCTCCAGGCCTGGAGGGGAGCGGGTGGATCTGGTGCTTTTCCTGGGAAGGAGAGCAGTTTGCTGGTGGTGGGACAGCCTTGGAGAGCGCTGGATTCCACAGCAGCCCCTTTCCAAAGGGACACTTTGGATAACAGGGCTCTGGGAACAGGCTCTTGTCAAGACAATCCAGTTCACCCTGGGAAGGAGCCTCAGCTCCAGTCTGGATGGTTTGTGGGAGGTGCTGGTGGGGCTGGTGTCCATGGGAGCAGTGCTTGGTTTTCATCTTGGGTCAGAAACCTGCATGAGATCCTTACAACGTCCCTGTGCAAAGCTGATTTCCCCTCTGGGCAGCTTCCAGCCTGTCTGGTGCCTTCACATGGATCAGTCCCTCATTTTCCAACCCAACCCTTTTGCATTTAACCCTTTTCATGTTGTTTAACCTCAGATGTGTGCCGTGGGATTTTCCCTGCCCCAGACATTCCCAGCTCCCAAACTGGGCGAGTGGCTGTTCCTGTTATCCCTGTCCCCACCAGCAGGATCCTGCTCTGCGCTGTCTTGGAGCCCTCCTCCATCCCTCAAGGTCGTTCAGATCCTTTTGTGTGATGTCCTGGCCTGCTCTAGATTGATGATCCCATCTGGTTTTGCCTCGTCAGCACATTTCCCCTGCCTTCCCCTGCTTTGTGTGCCAAGGTCATTAATGCAAATGTCAAGCAGGATATTTTTTGAGGCAGGAACTCAAGGAACTGTGTGGGTAAGCCCCTCTGAGTGTGACACAGCCCCTTTCAGCTGAAGCAATTACCATGCCCCTTTCAGGCAGCTCTTGACCAAATTTACTTTTCGTATGCCAGTCACATCTTCTCTGCCTTTGCTCATAATTTACTATCTGGCCTTAATTCAAATGTCTTCCTGAAGCCCGGATGAGTGAAATCTGCTGCATTTCCTTCCCCACAAATACCTCTGAACTTACAGAAGGCAGCTATCAGGTGTGATATTTAAAACATGTCAGGATGATAAGTCCAAACAAAACCAGTTTCAATTATATCAGTGTGCCGGTTAATGAAGAGTTGGGTGGCACAGAAATTTGGGTGCTGTGTCCTGGATGGGTGTCCTGTTTGGGTGACAAACTAGCTGCTGGTGTCACCAGTGGTTTGGGACAGCAGAGCTGGGGGAGCATCTGCAGCTCAATTTTATTTTTATTTTATTTTTTTTTAGATATTTGCTGATGGATTCAACATGAGAATAATGCTGATTTATGGCACACTGGTGTTTTAGTTGTTCCTGAGTGGTGTTTTCCTTCATCAAGGAGCTGCTGTGAGGCAGCAGAGCCAGGACAGGTGATCCAAGCTGACCAAAGGATTTTCCATCCCAGAGAACATCACAGCCCAACTCTCCTGTGGCACCACAGGTACTTCCTGGACATTCCCCAAACAAGAGCCAGCACTGGCAGCCCCAGGTGAGACACTGGTGTCACCTGTGGGGACAAACTGAGTGGCACCAGAGCTGGACCCCAGGAACAGCAAACCCAGGGGTCCCTGCGGTCCCTTCTCCCACCTTGGCACAAGGAGGCATCCCAGCTGACCCTTCATTAACAGACACACAGATATGATTGAAATAATCTTTATTTTAGCATATTATTCTGACATCGTTTAAATAACTTCTGTGCTTAGAAAAAGAATATTTAGTTTAACTTAAATAAGTTAAATAAAATAATTTTCCCCGTTGAGGAAGGCTGGGGGTTAGATCCTCTCAGTTGTGCCCGAGGCTGGAAGCTGTGCAGGGGTGGGATCGTGGCTGTCAGCAGGGAAGGCTCAGTTTTCCAGGCTCTGGAAGTGCTTCAGGAGCTCCTGCACCCATGGTGCCCGTGGATCTGCACACACCTGCTTGTGCTTCTTGGTGACCACACTGCCGGGACAAAGCCTGCCTTCAGCTGCTGGGCTGAGGCACTGGGAGCTGAGTCCCCTGTGTGTCCCCTGTGTGTCCCCTGTGTGTCCCCACGTCCCCCCACACCCCTGGCCAGTGCTGGGTACTCACATCACGCCCTGCTGTGTGCAGGAGCTGCTGGTGATGAAGACGGAGCTGACGCGGCGCCGAGGGATGGGCTGCCTCTGGTAGCTGAAGCAGCAGGTGCTGGGGACACCATCTGTGAGGGCAGGGGACAGACACACGGCCCTGGTGAGACCCCAGCTGCAGCACAGCCTCTGCCCCCTCCAGGGATTTGCCATCTTGTGCCACATCCCCTGGCAGAGCCCCCTCCAGGAACCACCCCCAGCTCCAAACCTGCATCCCCCAGTGTGGCACAGAGCCCCCCAAACATCCCCACAGCCACCAGCGTCCCCCTGATGGGGCTGGGACCCTGCAGCGAGGCTGGACTCACCGAGGTGACCCTCAGATGGGGAGCAGGTGGCCAGGAGGAGCAGAGTGACCAGGGTGGCTGCCAGGACCTTCATGGTGCTGAGTGCTCTGTCAGAGGAGCTGTCAGGGGAGGCTGCAGGACTCTCTCTGCGGCCTCTGGGGCCGTGCTCTCCTTTTATCCCCATCCGAGGGGAGGGTGCAGGGTTTCAAAGAAAGAAAGTGAGGGCATCATACTGGGGAAATTATGTCAGGATCACCCAGTTTCGCTGAGCTGGAAAAGGCGAGGAAACCGCAGAAGGGGAAGCGCCGGCCACGAGGCTGCGGCTTTGGAGATGCTCTTTGGGTGCCTGGTGCTCCCAAACTGTGTCAGGGCTGTGGAGCAGCCCTGGGGATGAAATAACCCAGCTCAGGCGCCCTGGCATGGACACTGCCAGGAGACAGATGCCAGCTTCTCCCTGGGTTTGCCACAAATTCCCCTTCTCACCCTGCTCCACCACGAGGATCCAGAGTGAGGGCCACAACCACTGCACACACACTGATAACACCAGCTCCTGCTTGGACTGGGAAAATCACGAGGGAACGAGGTTGTGTTGAGCTAGAAGTCCCTGTGGGTCTCACATCTGTCCCTTTTTGCTGGTGATTGATCAAAAGAACAATTTCCTTACTGGAAAGGCTGTGGAGACACAGAGTCCCTGCAGGTGCAGGGCCTGGACTCTGGTGCCCTGATCCAGCAGCCTGCCCTGCCACTCTCCCTGTCCCTTGGCTGAATTTACACCTCTCTGAGGGATTCAGTTTTGGCTGCAGCCTGCCCTGCCACCCTCCCTGTCCCCTGGCTGAATTTACACCTCTCTGAGGGATTCAGTTTTGGCTGCAGCCTGCCCTGCCACCCTCCCTGTCCCCTGGCTGAATTTACACCTCTCTGAGGGATTCAGTTTTGGTTGCAGCCTCTCAACGCTCAAGTTGTTGCAATAACTGCTTGCCCACTCCTTCCCAAGCAGCATCATTTAATCTGATTTAATCTCTCCTGATTTAGCCCCAAAAACAAAACCCCCTCTGTCAGGGACAGCATTAAGAGCAGGAGCCAGAGGAAGGAGAGGATCCTGCTGGTACCCACTGGGATCAGCTCCTTGCAGATAGAATCTCCAGAAAACTGGAGAGTGACTGAGAAAGGGCAGCATTTGCAATGCCAGAGGGTAATTCCAAAACCCCCCCTCCTCTGCTGCATGCCCAGACAGAGTGAGCTGCCAAAATCACTCCTTCCTCCATTTATTTTGCTTTTCCCAGCCTTTTCCTGATGCTGCCACAGGCGTTTTGCAGTTACCATGCAAACCCCAGCTTCCCCTGGCCTTGCTGCTGACCCTGCCTCGCCTGTGACTAATTCCTGACTGATTCAAGGGAAAAGTCCAGCAGCCCAAAATGCTGAGCCACGGCAGTGCCTGTGCTCCCAGCCCCACTTCTTGTCCAGCAAAGCTTCCCCAGCCTCGGGGTCATGGGAGAATCTGTGGGACAGAGGTGGGGATGGCTGCAAATCATCTCCTGGGGTTCTTCAGGAGGAGCTGGCCAGTTCTGATCTGCCCTTGGGCTGGTGGAAGAACAGGTCCAGCTGTTCCAGCTCTTTCTCCCAATTTTCAATTATTTCTGTTTCAGCTACTCTGGGAATGGGGTTACAAACGAATAAATAAATAAATCCTTTGGATTTAACAATAACCGGTGTCTCTGGTGCCTTTTTTCCAACCTGGAAATGTAACTCAAGATCATTTTAGTAAGGAGGTAATGTAAAAGTGGATTTTTCTTTGAATGCCTTCAGGAGCTGTTATAAAAAGATGTCTACAAAAGCCCACACCCCAGGGGTGAGCATGTTTTTATTAGTTTTAGGAAATTAGCATAATTGATAAAAACCACTAATTAGGAGGACAAGTGGTGATGCAGTTTCTCTCCAGGTCAAGCCTTTTTTCTGGAGTTCCTCCCTCTGCTCTAGCTGTACTTTATCCATGGAAATGTATCTGGAAGAGTTGTTCTCAGCCTTGGTTCCCTGGAAGAACCGAGAGAGCGCTGGGGCCTTGGAGCTCTGGATCTTGTTTTGTCTTTCTGCCTAGGGAGAGGCCATGGAAAATTCCTGGGATAATCAGCCACTAATGCAGTGGGTGACACAGAGTTACAAGTGTATGTGTGTGAGGAATGCAGAGAACATGTAAAAGAGAAAAAGGCAGAGCCCAAAAGGCACCATCTCCCTCTGTGGCGCTTCAGGAAGGCTTGGAAAGTTCACCTGCTGTAAATGCTCCTGCTTGTCACATGTCCCTGGATGCACAAAGGCAGAAGGAAGGGACTCAAATCCCTAAACTAATGCAGGTCTGCATGAGTTCACTCTGGTTTTCTGCCCTGCTGGCTGCAGAGACACCGAGGGGTTTCTCTAGGGCTCAAAGCACCCTCTGTGAGCACAGGAATCCCAAACTCAGCCAGTGGAAGTTTTTTGTGTTTTCGTGAGCCTCTCTGCCTGTAAACCCCACATGTCCCACAGAGATTTCCCCACAACTCTGCCCTGGACTTGTGGCACCTCTCTGCCCTCATTCAACCACAGGAATGAGATCCTGAGCCACCCAAACCAATCCCTGGGCTGGGATTTTTTATGGAGAGAGCAGCCCTGAGCCAGGGATGGAGCTTGAGCTTCCAAGCCCTGAGCTTGGAAAGAGGGAAAAGGGGCAGGATGGGCCAGAGAGCAGCACTGGGGGACAAAAAGAACCAGGAGCGTGGTGAGGAATATCCCACAGCCAGAAAAAGCTGGAAGCTGAGATCAGGGCAGTGTGGGCACTGCAGTTTCCAGAGGGTGACTCGTCATCCGGCAGGAACCACGGAAAATCTCACCATTAATAGACTATTTCTGATGGAAAAGGCAAAAATATTTCCTCTTTGCTGCAGAAGTGACCGGCCAAACTTTCGGTTCTCCATTCAGCTGAGGGCCGGATGGGACTTCTTACTGGATGCTGATGAAATACTTTCCATTGTGACTGGAATTGAGGATATTACTGTGAATTGCACAAAAGTGCAGCTCAGCAAGAGCAGGGAGTTTGTCTTTAATTCTGTTTAAGGAATTAGATATAAGGAACTGATATAAAGGGAGAGTAAAGAAATGACTCGTGGTTTTATTTCTCCTGCCATGGAACACCTCTGAATGCACATTTCAATGCAGCAGAGGAACACAGATTTGAGGGGCAGGAAACACAGGGAAACTTCAGCTTTACAAATGCAAAATTGAGAAACTAAAGAGAGAAAAAGCCAGTTAGTTAGGGAGGGGAGTAAAGAGCCAAAGGTGCCCCTTCTTTTTGTCTTGTTTGGTTATGGTAGAGTACTCAATACCACCAAAATTTTGTGCACCCAGGAGAGAAAAGGGAAAAGAGAACAAATAAGGAAGGATGAGGCAGTTGAGGCAGGTGCAGCCAAAAACAAAAGGCTCCAAAGATTCCCATAAATTCCTCCTGAGCCAGGCTGTGGCCGCCTCACCCCCAGGACAAACTTACACAGGGTGGGTGAGGTTCAGTGGGGAGCAAACACGGCACTGCTCTGGCATAATCTGATGGTTTTGGCACTGCCTTTGCATGAGTATCCCTAAGAAAAGGAGGGAATTAAGTCTAAAACCCCCTCAGCCCTTGGGGCTGTGCAGAGGCACCGTCCCTGACTGAGGGGGAGCAGCAGGGACAGTGCGGGGCCAGAGCAGACCCCAAATTTGCTCAGTCCCAGGCTGAGGAACCTCTCCCTTAGGGAAAAATAAGGGATAAGAGGAGAATCACAGAATATTCTTGAGCTGGAAGGGATCCACAAGGATAATCAAGTCCAACTGCTGACCCTGAGGCAGAGGGATGCCCTGGGCACCCCTGTCAGGAGAGGGGCAGCACCAAAGGCATCAGAGCAAGCTCTGCCTTCCCCGAGGCAGGAACCCACAGCAGGAAGAAATGAAAGTCACTGCCAGCACCTCGATCCCGTGCCAGTGCAGAGGAAACCACTGGGGTTATGCAACATCCCTCTGGGAAGTGACACTCATTGATTAAAATTATGCAAAGAGCTCCTGTGGCTGGGGGTTGTGAGGAGAGCACAGGGCAGCCTCATGAGCTGTCCCTGACCCTCGTGTGTGTGTGTGTGTGTGTGGTTTTGTGGCACTAATTCTGTAATTCAAAGCAGAGTTCCTACACCAGGCCCTGCTGGTGGATTTGTAATTCAGATTTCCAAATGTTCCTTCCCTCTCCGAGGATCCCCCCAACCCAGGACAGGTTTTCTGTGGTTCTGTATCAGAGTCAGAGAGGCTTTTGCACCAGACTGAGAGGAAGAATGGTGAGGAAAAGAACAGCCTCTCCCAGGCAGGAGGCTGCAGCACACCTGGCATTCCAGAAAATCCCAAGGGGATTAGTGGGGGATTCTGTCCAGGGACAGGGAGGTGATTTGGGACTGCAGCCACCCTCCCCAGCACTACCAGAGCCACAGGGACACTGGGCTGGTGGCTCCCAGCCCCACCCTTGGTGATCTTTCATCCCTGAGTCATTCAGTGCTTCCATCCCCTGGTACTTCTGTGTGGGCTCCAAATCGGGGTCAGCATGCTCGGGGTGAATGTGGCATTTGGAGAGGGATCCCCAAAGATGTGTCACCTGGGGATGCCATTTGGTGCTGGGTTGGACTTGACCTTAAAAGTATTTTTCTTAATTCTTCTATGATTTAGAGAACCTATATATATATATACATATATTATATTATATGATATGTGTTGTCCCTCTGGTTCTTCTGCAAAGCCCTCCTGGATTTGGTTTGGCCCCATTCACCCCTGGACATCCTCACAGAGACCTGGCTGAGGCTCCAGCTCTTCCTGGCTCCTTGCTGATCCCAACACCTGGGCAGGAAAGCCGGCAGCAGGACCTGCCCAGTCCCAAGAGACTCTCACAGACAGATGTTTGCGTGTGGGACTCGCCTTTAATTCTGTTCTACACAAAACAAGCGTGGAGCTGCTCCCCCTTCACTCCCCGGCTGCTGCAGCCTCTCCACGGACCACAGAGGGTCTGGGCTCTCCATCCCACCAGCAAAGGGAGGTGGTGAGGGTCATCGTGATGGGGAGGGTGTCCCTTGTGAGCTGCTCCATCCAAAAGTGTCCCCTCTTGGCGCTGTCCCCGCTGTCCCCAGCCACCCTGCTAGCTGGGGATGGAGAAGGAGCTGACTTGGAAGCTCTGCTGGTACCTCTTGACCCACGCCCTGCTGGCTTGAGTGCAGATCTCCTTCCCATTCCTCACCCTGAAGCTGGGGCACAGGAAAGCTGGGGTCAGTGGGGACAGTTCCTCAGTTCCTGAGGGGCTCAGGGGGTCGGGATTGGACCCACCAAAGCCAGGCAAGGGGTGTGGCAGGATCCAGGGGGGTTTGGGGTACTCACATCACAGCCTGGTGCGGGCACTCGGGGCTGGTGGGGTAACAGGCCACCACGTTGTCCCTCTTGATCCTTCTCGTCTGGAAGTTGAAGCAGCACTTGTCCGGCATGGCTGGAGCTCCTGGGGGACAGCACAAGCCTGGCTTAGCCTGGAGACCCCCAGTCCCTCCTCAGCCCTCCTGCCACGGCAATGGCACCTCTTTGGGGACATCCCCCTGCACCCCGTGCATGAAACAAACCTGAGCCTACAGCCCTGGGATCTGTCCCTGTGACCCAATCCTGGGTCCTGTCCCTGTCCCCCAGCCCTGGGATCTGTCCCTGTGACCCAATCCTGGGTCCTGTCCCTGTCCCCCAGCCCTGGGATCTGTCCCTGTGACCCAATCCTGGGTCCTGTCCCTGTCCCCCAGCCCTGGGATCTGTCCCTGTGACCCAATCCTGGGTCCTGTCCCTGTCCCCCAGCCCTGGGATCTGTCCCTGTGACCCAATCCTGGGTCCTGTCCCTGTCCCCCAGCCCTGGGATCTGTCCCTGTGACCCAATCCTGGGTCCTGTCCCTGTCCCCCAGCCCTGGGATCTGTCCCTGTGACCCAATCCTGGGTCCTGTCCCTGTCCCCCAGCCCTGGGGTCGGGGCAGTGCTCACTCTGAGCCAGGCTGTGCCAGCACAGCGTGGAGAGGATGAGGAGGGCACAGACCACCCTGGTTGCTGTCCCCATGCTGGGCTGTGGCCGTGGCTGAGCCGCCTGTGCTGGGGCCAGGCTGTCCCGGCTGCTTTTATGGGGGAGCTTCCCCCAGGGCCAGGGGGAGGGCCTGGTCCCCTGCCACGTCCCAAAGCACAGAGGGTAAGTGATACTCATCCCCTCATCCCCTCCCCAGCCCTGGGAAAGAAAAAATGCGCTCCCAGGCTGTGCTTCTGGCACCGACGGGCTTGGGATTTTTTTCCTGAGCTCCGGCCTCCAGCGTTAGGGCTGATGGACAGGCTGTTCCCAAAGTTTGGCTCTGCACCCTGGTTCCCTGGGCAGGCTGTGTCCAGGCCTCGTGGAAGGAGCCCCAGGGGAGGTGAGAGGGTTTGGGGGTGTCCTTTGGATGGGTCAAGGGACAGTCACAGCATCCCACAGGGTCTCCCATGGTCGTGTCCTCCCCCTGCCCTGCAGTTTTGTATCCTGGCCAAAAACGCCTTTGCTGCCCCCAAAAACAGCCATAGAGAAAATAAAGCTATCGAGAACAACCCCAGACCACAGAGAAACAGCTTCTGCTTGGTGGCATCAGGCACATAACCTGCTCTGTGCGGGTTTTGGGGCTGTTTGGGGCCCCAGGGGTTGTGGGGAGGACGGGCAGGTGGTTCCACTTCCCTGCTCGGTGCCAAAGCAGCAGTTCGTGTTCCCGGCCCTGCCGGGCTGGGAAAGGCAGAGGCCAGCGAGGGGCTTCCCTCGTGGATTTTGCCTGGCTGCAGCTGTCAAAAAAGCCCCTTCCCCCCCCAAACCCCTGCAAATCCCAGGGCTGTTCCCAGCTGCCGGCAGCTGGCGGATGGTGGGAAGCAGCGGGGAGAGGCAGAGGCTGTGCTGGAGCCGGGTCCCACCGCGGGGCTGGGAATGCCGAGGGCATTTGGGACACAGCCCCGCCTTGGGATGCTGTTTCTGGAAGGGACCTGCCCCGATGGGAATGGAGAGCACCTCCATTTGCCCTTCCTCAAAGGCTTTTCCCAGGAATCAGCCTCAGTTTGTTTGGGCTGGTGACGCCCCAGGGGTGGTGGGTGAGGATGAGGGGGGTTTGTGTTCCTCTGGCAGAGCCGAGCACCTTTCGTCATCACCCAAATTCCCGATTAATCCCTCCTGGGGGAGCAGAGATGTCTCCGGCTCTGCTCTGGCTCAGCCCCTGGCTCGCCTTTCCCGGACTGGATCCATCTTTTTCCTCATCCCTCTTCCTGCCCCCACGCACCGCGGTGCTCCTGGTGCAGCTGGGGCAAACACGGCCCTCTAAGGGTAGAAAATATTCCCTGGGAAGGAAAGGAAAGGAAAACAAAAAAGGGTTTTTCCGTCTGGGAAAACCCCGTTTAAAGACTCCGAGGTAAAATCCTGGGATGCAGCAGGCAGAGAAGGCCAGGAATGACATTCCCAGCTCATCAATCCATCATGTTTGGTGCGGAGAAGGGCACGGAACACGGGCGGAGCCATCCCACAAATTATCTGGGCTGGAAAACACCTTTTTCATCCCTTTCTTCCACGAACCTGGGCACTGCCGGAACCGCTCCGGGGCTGGGAACATTGGCAGGAGCTCCAAACCTCCCGCTAGGATCGGGATATCCTGGCGGGCAGGCATTCCTGACACACCGCAGAGCATTCCTGGGGAAATCCCTGCCGGGAATGATGCGGCTGAACCCCGCTCCGAGATCCCAGCCAGCCCCAGACTGGCCTGGCAGGACAGCCCGGGATAGCCCGGGATACACCGGGATAGCCTGAGATACACCGGGATACACCGGGATACACCGGGATACACCGGGATACACCGGGATAGCCTGAGATACACCGGGATACACCGGGACACACCGGGATACACCGGGATACACCGGGACACACCGGGATACACCGGGATACACCGGGACACACAGCCCGGGACACACCGGGATACACCGGGATAGCCTGAGATACACCGGGATACACCGGGACACACCGGGATACACCGGGACACACCGGGATACACCGGGATACACCGGGACACGCCGGGATACACAGGGACACACCGGGATAGCCTGAGATACACCGGGACACACCGGGACACACCGGGATACACCGGGATACACCGGGATACACAGGGACACAGCGGGATACACAGCCCGGGACACACCGGGATACACCGGGACACACCGGGATACACCGGGATACACCGGGACACACCGGGACACACCGGGACACACCGGAACAGCCTGGGATACACCGAGACAGCCCCGGAATGCCGCTCGCCCCGGGGCAGAGCTGCTTTTCCAGCCGATGCTTTATCGATGCTGCGGCATTTCCCTCTCAGCCGATCAATACCCCCGGGAGCAGCCAAAGCCCGGGAGCGAAGCTGCTCTGCCAGGTCAGGGCTGTTTCTAACGAGGACTTGTTTTATTTCTTCTTCTCCCTTTGTTTGATTTCCTCTCCCTTTGTTTGATTTCTTCTTCTCCCTTTTCAAGCGTGCTCGGCTCAGCTCTTCCATCGCCTCTCCGGGGCTGAGGTAACCACTGAATTCACACCCCGTTTGTGCCGTTCCCTTTTTCCAAGTTTTTCCCGGCCCCAGCCAGCCAGGGCTTCCCCAGCTGCTGCAGAGCTGGTTTCTATCAGGATCACCAAAAAAAGGTCCCCCAAAAAGGTGGCTCACAGTGTCCCCTCTGCCACCCACATCCCTGCAGAGCCCGGCGGCATTCTGCTCCCAAAAAGCAGTGGGGATGTTTTGGGGTTTTTTTTTTTGTTGTCCAAGGCATTGCCTGGCACCCAGCTGCCCTGAGATTCCTTCCTCCTGTGGAATGAAGATGGAATGAGTGCTGCCATCCTTCTCCAGGGGAGATTTCACCAGGAAAATCACGGCTAAATCCAGTTTCAGCCACGTCGATCCTGTGGGAGGAACGCTGAGCATGGCACAGATGGTGCTGGGAGAAGCTGGTCCAGGCTTGGACCTGCCCGTGTCGCCCTCACCTGCCTAACTCAGGCTCAGGAAAAGGCTGGGAATGATATTCCCACCTGTGGGAAGTGGAAATGCCGTGAAAAACACGGCATTGTGTGGCTTTGGTGTAAATCTCTGGGGGTTTGGGCTCCTCTCTTGATTTTGGATGTGTCCTGCTGGCCCAGAGCAGCCCCAAAGGGAAGGGATTTGATCCCAAAGCAGCGGTGGGGAGCTCAGAGAGCTCATCCCAAAGGTGGAAAGCTCTCACTTGGGACAATCCCTGTCCCCATCCCCTGAGGGCAGGGGTTTTGTGGCTGTCCCGTTGTCCCTGGGCATTTCATCCTCTTTCAGCTGTCCTGAGCTGAACTCTCCCCTTTTCTCGGACATCTCCGGGTGTTCACGGACTCATTTCCCGTGTCCTTTGGCCCCGGCATCCTGGCTGCCCCCGCACGGGGACGGCCCCGCCTCAAACGCTGATTTCACACCAAACTCCTCTGCCTGAGATCGCGATCTGCTCGAGTTGAGCGAGCTCTTCCCAACCCTGGCCCTTGAAAACCCCGGGTTTAGAACTTAAATAAACCCAAAACCTTCTCTGGGTTCTAATCCGGACCTCAATTCCTGCAGCTCCCACTTTCCTCATGATTTCCCAGCAACCTGAAAGGCACAAAGCAAGAAAAAGGAGAAATCCCAAAGCAGCAAGGATGGTGCTCATAAAATCCTCTTCACCCAGGTGCTGGGATCAAAAAATCCACACTGGGGCCTTGCTGGGCCCTCTGGATTTTCTCCAGCCTCTGGTCCATGGGATGCATGGATGGGTAACGGGGATCAGCATCACCAGGATTTAGGGAATTCTGTTTCACCCCACCTAAATCCCCCTCCCCGAGCTGGCCCTGGATTCCCATGGTGTTTTCCCAGCTATCAGCAGCTCCGGTCTGCCTTTGTGGCCTGGGTGACATTTTCCACCCGTGTTTTCTGCCTGAGCAGGGAGGAAAGGACTCCCAGGGAACGGAATTCACCTCCTCCAGACCCAGCCCGGGGTGTTTCCCTCGAGAACCCTTCACTCTCCGCTGTGGACTCTCCTTCCCCCACTTTGGAAATTCCCCTAAAATCCTTCCATAAATATTCCCTGGGCTGGCTGCGGGAAAAACCTTCCTGGAGTCCTGAGGAGCTCACGGCAGGCAGAATTCCAAGGGGGAGGCGCTGGAATGGGACACCTGGAAGGGAATGAGGGGAGATGATGATGATGGGGATGAAGATGGGGTTAAGGAAGGGTATGAAGATGAGGATGATGATGGGGATGAAGATGAGGTTGAAGCTGGGGATGATGATGGAGATGATGATGATGGAGATGAAGATGAGGATGAAGATGGGGATCAAGAAGGGGATGATGATGGGGATAAGGAAGGGTATGAAGATGAGGATGATGATGGGGATGAAGATGGGGATGATAATGAGGATGAAGGGGATGAAGATGGGGTGAAGAATGGGTTGATAATGGGGATGATGATGGGGAGGATGGAGATGAAGAAGGGGATGAAGATGGAGATGATGATGGGGATGAAGATGGAGATGATGAAGATGGGGATGAAGATGGGGATGAAGATGGGGATGAAGATGGGGATGATGATGGGGATGAAGAAGGTGATGAAGATGGGGATGAAGATAGGGATGAAGATGGGGATGAGCACCAGCTGTGCAGGGCTGGGTTGAGCCCTGGGTCCCTCTGTCATTTTTGGGACCTCAGGGCTTGCTCGGGGCTCATGGCAGTGGCCAAACCCCGCGCTGGGTGAGGTTCCAGCCCGGGGTGAGCACGGGCAGGGTTTGGGGCGCAGCAGCAGCAGCAATGGAGGAGTTTCTGCATCCCAACAATCCCCGGGTGTTGTTTTCCCTGCGTTTGGCACAAGATGTCAGTGCTGCCCCACGAACGGCTCTCGCTGCTGCTCCACCGCTCGGCCTGGCCGGGCCACGGTGCTCCTTGGGGGTCCCCAAAAGGGGCTGCAGCACCCCGGGGTCCCGACGTGCCCCCCGTACCCGCGGGGACCTACGGGGGCTTCTCCCCGCTGATGGAGACGCAGCGGGAGCAGCGGGTGATGCTCGACCTCCCCTTTGGAGGCACCACAAGGCTCGCAGACACCTCCAGCAGCACGGGAATCATCTGGGGACAGCTCCAGGAGGAAAGAGGCTACAGAGGGAAAAGAAACTGGGGATGAAAGAACCCAAACCCTCTCCCAGCAACACGTGGCAAAGGCAGGGGGGGGAAAAAAAAAACCCTTAAAAGAGTGTTGACAAGTCTGGAGACTTCTGGGACCTCAGGTGACCAGGAAAAGAACACATCAAAGACCCCACGTCCGCCTGAAGACAGATAAAAACTCCCAGCCAAATGCTCTATGAATATTTAACCGCCATCAATATTTAATTAGCAGATAGAGGGAGATTAAGAGCAGAGGGATCCATCCTCCCTGTTTGCTCCAGCCCCGCTCTCGAGGTGCAGAGACCCCGAAGGAAGGGAAGGAGCCCCCCAAAAGGGAAAGTTTTGTTTTCCAAGCCCCACTCTGGGAGAGGGCAGAGAGAACTCTTGCATGACCTGGGTGTTGCAAATCCAAACCAGCCATCCAAGGAAAGGACTGAAAGTCTTTTTGGAGATTCAGGGTGCTCCAAAAAAGCAGCTTTTCCCATTGGCACCATGGGGTCCCCCATGTTTCAGTGAATTGGCTGCTGAGGGCAGCAAATGGAGCTGGAGAACGCAGAGTGGGGGGGTCAGGATCCAACTCCAGCTTTTCCAGGGGGCCAGGAAAGCTTTGTGGGATCGTGGTGCTGCTGGAAGTGCTCACTTTGGGATGCTCTGTAGGGCTGACCTCGGCGGGGGTGAGCTGGAGATGACTTCTCCTCTTGCTCTGGATCCATCCAGGTCCATGAATCCATCCATGCTCTGGATCCATCCAGGTCCATCCTGGGTTCCCCCTGCTCTGGATCCATCCAGCTCCATGTTTGTCCCTTTTTGGGTTCCAAATCCCGCTCCTGCCCCAGTTCCTGGGTACCCCTCCAGCTCTCAGCCACAGCCAGCGGGGCCGGGGGTGCCTGCCTGTCCCCAAGTGTCCCCCAGGTGTCCCCCAGGTGTCCCCCAGGCTCGGGTGCGACCGCGGGGGTGTCTGGCCCGGGTTTGGAGATGAGGATGTGGGGTTGGGATGGTCCTGGGGACCCCCTGTGCTGTCCCCTGCTTCCACCCCGGTGCCGCTCCCTGCAGCCCCTGCCCGCGGTGCCACCTCCTCGTGCAGCTGGGGACATCCCGGTGCCTGTCCCCTCCTGGCCTGGGGACATCCCGGTGCCTGTCCCCTCCTGGCCTGGGGACATCCCGGTGCCTGTCCCCTCCTGGCCTGGGGACATCCCGGTGCCTGTCCCCTCCTGGCCTGGGGACACCCCGGTGCCTGTCCCCTCCTGGCCTGGGGACATCCCGGTGCCTGTCCCCTCCTGGCCTGGGGACATCCCGGTGCCTGTCCCCTCCTGGCCTGGCTCTCCAGCATCTCCCGAGCTGTGGGCACAGCCAAAAAGGGACATTCCACCCCTGCTGCTGGCTGCTGAAACCACTCCCCGGGTGCTTCGCCACCAGCCCAGGCCGGGCTCTTGATTTCGATGGATTTGATTTTGATTTTGACGGAAATAGATTTATTTTAATTTTTTTTCCCCTCCACGGCAGCCAGAGCAGAACCTGGGTGAGCAGTGGGAACGAGCCTGGGGGACCCTTCCCAAGGCATCAAACCGGCCCCAAAACCTCCTTTAACCAGCAAAGGCAGCCCAGCCCCGCAGCGCCCCGGGGGGACGGGGATTTCTGGGGATCACTGGGCTATAAAATCGCTCCTGGTTCGGGGAGGGGGAGCCGGGACCTGCCGAGCCCGGATCTGGGCCATTCACCACCACCCGAGACTTTTAGCGCCCCGAGCAACGGCGTGTTCTGCTGATGAGTTCTTTCTGCTCCAGTAATTACAGTGAGGAATTTGTCAGAACGAGCTTTCGAAAGCCTTCTTGTCTTGTTCTGGTTTTACCTGAAGTGTAAAAAGTCATTAGCACAGTAAAACAGAGCCGGCCGGAGAGCGCGACGCGCTCAATATACACCCCCAAAAAATTAAAAAAAATTTAAATTACTGGTTTTCTCTTTCCCCAGAAGGAATTTTCCTCGATTGGAATTAGCAGGATGAGGAGGAGAGCGTGGCAGGCGGGCTGGGCACGGCGGGATGTGAAGGATGCTTTGTCTTTCCCGGTGTCTGCTGCTCTGTCCCCACCACTGGGGACAATTCGGGTTTCACCCTCTTCCAGCAGCTTCTCCGGCTTTTCGGAGCCTGCGCTGTCCCTGGAGAATAAATCCAGCGGAAAACTCAGCGGGTTGATGTCCTGGATGGCCCGGGGCTGCCAGCGAGCCCAGGGTGGGGAAAAACCCTCCTGATGTCGGCACGGCCTGAAAATAGCAGCGGTGGTGCTTTCCAACCCTTCGGGCTGGGGTTTCAGGGATATTACAGATGTCAGGGAGAGTCTGGGGAGCTCAGGCTTGAAATGAGCCAGGAGAAAAAAAAAAGGGAAATCATATCAATAGCACAAAAAAAAAAATTATATATATATATATATATATTTATAAAATGGAACTGAGGACGGGAGGAGTCATGGAGTGGGTGTCGGCACCCTCCCTATTTTCGGCAGGGAGCTGAAGCCCTCCGGGAAGGTGTTAAAAAACCTTCCTTTGGTTTTTTTTTTTAAGCTTTTCAGCCGAAAAAAATAATCAAAATGTAGCAAAATATAAACGGGGGAAAGAGAATTTCTCATACAGAGCTCTCCTCCTTCTGCCTCCGTGGCACCACATCCATTCCTGATGCTGCTTCATCCCTGTTTTGCCTCAAAACTGATGGGAATTTCCACCCCCACGGCTTTTGGGGCTTTTATTTTTCGTTAATAGGTTTGAAAAAAGGAGAGATTTCTGTCTTGGGCCCTAATCAAAGCATTTTGGGTCGTATTTAATTAAATGATAACTTTGAGGGCTGTGAGGAAGGGATTTGAGGGGGGCTGCTTGGATTTCAGGGTATTTCCAGCATCCCTGAAGGCAACTTGGAAGTGGAGAAGGGATTTCAGGACAAAGCCAATGAAAAACCCAAACTGTCAGATTCCTTCTCTCCTTATTTCATGAGAAACTCGGCCAAGCTGGATCGAGCTTGGAAATGGTTTTGGTGTTCCCAAATCTGGTTTTAGGGCCCAGAAGTCCTGGAGGTTGGGAGAACATTCCCTGGAGACTCCCAGGTGCCAGGCTGATGTTTTGGGTGCTTAGCTGGGTAACTGGGTAATGATTTTAATTTTTAATTAGTGTGATTAATCCACACTCACAATAAACCCCAATTTCTGCTTTTCCATTTCCTTTCTTGAGGAGTTTTGGAGCTCCAGGACCCATTTTTCCCTTTGCTGCAGCCCAGCTCCATACACCTGGAATTGCCCTGCTCTGCAGTTTGCAGCACCCCTGGTAAATATTGATTATTCCCTCTCATAAGTGATGTGATCCCACCGGTAAATATTGATTATTCCCTCTAATTAGCAATGTGATCCCCCATATCTGTGGATCCTGGGAAGGCAAGGCTGCCTCATGCTCTGCTCCCAGGGTAAATGGCAGGTGAATGAGATTAGGAGCTGGGAGTGAGCCCTGCCTAAGAGCCTTAACTGGCAATTCCCAGAAAAAGGCAGGGAAATAATTCAATATCCTCCATGTGATGCCGCCGTGCCGGAGTCAGGCTCGGACCGTGGCTCCCCGTGGGGCAAAGGAGCCTCCAGAGGGGTCCTTGATTCCATCAGCGCCGTGGTGAGGCTGCAAACAGGGAATGAGGAGCATCAGCCGGGAGATTTGGGAGAGCAGCGGGGATGGGAAGGGGCTCTTCGCTTCCCTCCCTTCCCCAGGCTCCCCTTTCACTGCTGCTGGGTGTCCCCAAAATTCACCTGCACCCCCTCCCCTCCAGCCTGGCCATCCCCTGGAGGGCATTTGGGAGATTTGGGGTGCCAGCCGAGCTCCCTGGACCCCGGGCTGGACAGGAGCTCACCCAGCTCCCGGTTTTATTGTGCTGGAAACCCGTCAGGTCGGGGTTGCCAGGAGGGAACCAGACACTGATTCAAGGTCAAGCTCCAGCAGCTTTGGCCAAAAAGTAGGAAAAGAACCTCATTTGGGGCCATTCCGAGCATCCAACCCCGCGGTCCCAGAGGGGGATTTGCTTTCCTGCCTTTGCCCAAAGCCAGAGCCAGAATCCGGCTGCAGCCACGGAGGAGGAGGAGGAGGCTGAGGAAGGACGGGATAACCCAGCAGATGCTCCCCTCACTCCCAGAGGGTCTGAAAAGGCTGAAGACAGCAAATCGCTCCCCAGAGCCAGCCCCACGAGCAGGTCGATGTCAAGGAGCAATCACACCCTCACCACAGGCGCTTCAGCTGAGCCCTGCCCACCTGTCCCAACCCCGCAGTGATTTTTGGCCAGACACCACCAAGGGCTGGGCAGTTTCATTTAAAAAACCTCTGAGTTCTTGGAGAAATCATTGCTAGAAACAGCAGAGTTCACAGAAAAGCCCAATTCTTTCCCCGAGACAGCCCAGCCATTATCCCACTGGAGAATCCTCCTTTTCTCCCGGCCGTTCCCCACCCTTCCCTTGCGTGGACTTTCTGGGTTTATTTTTTATTTTATTTTAAGCAGCTGCTGCCTATTGAGCAGGGAAACGACATTGCAGGAGGCTCTTTTGACCCCGCTGCTATAATTATTCCAGACTCCAGCACTGGCTGTGCTTCAAATGCAATTTTCCCCGACGCCTCCCAGTCCTGCTGGTGGCTCCTTCCCGGCAGATCCGGCCTCGCCTGGGATCCCAGAGGCTCCGAGCAGGGGATGGGGCATCCAGGGGATGGAAAAGCCCTCTGAGTGCATTTCCCGGCAGGTTTTGCCTCCCAGGTGCACCATGAGGGATTTTCCTGCTTGTTTCAGGGATATTTTGGGTGAGACACAAATTCCTGTTGCCATCCCCCTGGTCCCGGAGAGGAAAACGAGGAGCCAAACCCATCCCCTGCTCCTAATTCTGCCTTTTCCACCCCAAATCCCAACAGCCCTGTTGCCACTCGGGATCTGCCCCCTCCATCCCCACCCCAAGGGGTTAATCCTTTTCTCCCAGAGCCAGCTGGGAAGATGTTCGCTGCTAAACGAGCTCCTGAAAAATTCATGTTCCTAAATGCTCCTTCCATGGGGGCCCTGCCCCTCCAGGAGGGACGGGAACAGCCCAAATCCCAGCTGGACTGGCTAATGGCAGGGATTTTAATGGATCCAGCTGGGATCCTGCAGTCCCAGGACTCCCTGGCCATTATGGGATGGCCATTATGGGATGGCCATTATGGGATGGCCATTATGGGATGGCCATTATGGGATGGCCATTAGGCTGACCCAGCTGGTCCAGCAGCTGCTCCCGTGTTTTCCCTCTGGACACGGCAGCCGGGCGGGCGCTGGGATGGAGCTCTGGGATCAAAGCCAGGGTTCCTCTGCCCTCAGTGGAGCTCCAGGGGGAATTTGGGGGGTTTTGATCCCTCCTTGCTCGCTCTGCCAGCCCTGGGGGGAGATTCCGTTGGGAAGTGTCAGTGTTAAAATCCTCTGGGAGGAGGCACAGAGTGAAAATGGGAACCACACCCTGGCTCCTGCTGCTGGTGTTGGGGTTTTGGGGTTTTGGGTGGGGTTTGGGGTGCAGCAGAGTGCCCAGTGTAGGTGACACTCATGGTGGTGGTGGGACCGTGAGCAAACTGATCCCAGTGCACCCCAAAACCCAAATCAGGCTGTGGGATGGAGCAAACCGATCCCAATGCACCCCAAAACCAAAATCAGGCTGGGATGCTCAGCTATCTCTGTCCCAGATGGAAAAGCACTGCTGGGACACGCCCAGGAAGGGGACGAGGAGGCTCTCGGGGATGGGCACAGCCCCAGCCAGGAGGTGCCAGGGGAGAGGGAAAAGGGGCTCTGGAACCCCTGGAAAGGGAATGACAGCTGGAAAGGGGACAGTGGCCATGGGGAGAGAGGGGACAGGAGAGGAGGGGTGGATGGATGGATGATGGATGGATGGATGGATGGATGATGGATGGATGGATGGATGGATGGATGGATGATGGATGGATGATGGATGGATGGATGGATGGATGATGGATGGATGATGGATGGATGATGGATGGATGATGGATGGATGGATGGATGGATGGATGGATGGATGGATGGATGGATGATGGATGGATGGATGGATGATGGATGGATGGATGATGGATGGATGGATGATGGATGGATGGATGATGGATGGAAGATGGATGGATGGATGGATGGATGATGGATGATGGATGATGGATGATGGATGGTGGATGATGGATGGATGGATGGATGGATGGATGATGGATGGATGGATGGATGGATGGATGGATGGATGATGGATGATGGATGATGGATGGTGGATGATGGATGGATGGATGGATGGATGAAGGGATTCTTCAGTTTTTATCTCTTTATATGTTTGGGATCCTGTCCATAAAAAAGCTCAGGGTCCGGAGGTAAAATGGGCTTTGTTTAAAGCAGGACCTGCTGCTTTTGGGTTTTATCAGCATCTGCTGGGCCTTGCTCACTTGAAGAACCTGACTGAGGTGCTGCAAATGCCTTCAGTGCCTCCAAAATGAAAATAAAATGATGGGCTGGTCCTCACCATGCTGAAAATTCCTCCTGCACCCCTCCAAAATGAGGAGAAAACGATGTTCTGGTCCTCACCCCACTGCTCCCAATCCCAGATGTCCACGGCCAGCCCTGGCTTCAGAGGAGCCGCTTTTGAACACATCCAGTGCTTAAATCCAACTCCAAACCTCCACATTTTTAAACTTATTTATTTATTAAAGAAAAAAAAACTCAAAACAAACAGCAAGCCAAGGAAATAAACTCTCTTGTTGGCCTCTCTGCCTGCCAAGATAACCAACCCTCCTAACGAGCTGCTCTAATTAGGTGCTTTGATTCCCTGATGCTGGAGGAAGGGGGTGCTCATCAATTCCCTGGATTTTGAGGATGTTGGGAAGTGTCAAGGAGCTCTGGATGCACACAAACCACAGCCCAGCCCCTGCACACAGCAATTTAAACACTGGGGAACCCATCCTTGGCATTTTTTTTCCTCTCAAAAGTAGAGGTAAAAGCGGAAATGGAGAAATTTCCCCCTGGGATAAAAATTTTTTTGAAGGAAAAGGGAAATAATGTCACTGCTGGTCTATTGAGATGTTCTCCTCTGAGACATCCCCAACCCCCCAGCTTTGATAATATTGACTTATTAAATCAGCTAAAATATTAAATTCCTGCGTTCCACCCTGAAATTAATATTTTAATAGAACGTAAAAGTCGAGGCAGGGACAAATCTGAGCAGTAAAAGCAAAATGAAACATTTTTATCTTGCAGGAAGGAGCGGCTTTGGCGCCACTGCTTCGCTTCTTCCTTCCTCTCCTTTTATGGGGCTACTGAAATATTCATTTTAATATTATAAATATTGCATTCAATACCTAATGTGCCTTTGCACTCTTTGGGGCACCCAAAAGTCAGGCCAATTTTCTGGGATGTGCTCAGGACCTGCAGCAGCTCAGGAGTGAAATATTTCAGCCTTTTTATTTTGCTTTTCCCATCCATTTTCATGGGAGAACCTTGGGATGGCCTCTGGGACCTGTGACAGAGCCATGGATCCACAGAACAAACCATGAATCCAGCTGGACAATTAATAACAATAAAAGGCTTTTTTTTTTATTATTTTTTAATTTTTTTTATTATTCCTTCCCCCATCTCCTTAGAAATAATCACATAAAATGAATTTATGGCAATTACGGGATTTCTCTATTTCTGTCATTATCAGGGCTATAGAAGGAAGGGCTGAGGATACAAATGGGTTTCGGGCAGTGCTCTGGAAGGGAAGGAATTGAGATTTTTCATTGAGTATTGAAGGAATTGAGTATTTTTCATCGTGTTTCAGGATCAGCCACTCAGCTCCCACCCAGGGCTGGCTGTGGGGCTGGGCTGGGATCCTCCAGCCACTACCAAGGAACTTCCCTGCCTGCATTATTGGAAATTATTTCCCATTATATTTATAAATATAAATATAATTTAGTATATTATATATTTATATATATGTCACAGCTCTATTATATATATGATATATTAATATATAAATTTATATGTATAAATATAAATATAATTTAATATGTTATATATATTTATATATCACAGCTCTATTATATATGATATATTAATATATAAATTTATATGTCTAAATATGAATATAATTTAATATTATATATATTTATATATATCACAGCTCTATTATATATATGATATATTAATATATAAATTTATATTTATAAATATAAATATAATTTAATATGTTATATATATTTATATATATCACGGCTCTATTATATATATATGATATATTAATATATATTTTTATACATCATGACTCCATTATATATATTTTATATATATTAATATAAAAATGTAATATAATAAAATATATAATAAAAATATATATTTTAATATAATAAAAATATATTTCCAATATATTTTCCCATTATTGGGAAAACCGGAGGCTTGGAGTGAGGCTTTGATTCTCCTTGCGTTTGGATTAATTTTTTCTGGTTTTTAGGGGATTTATCTTCTTTGGAGGGTCCTGGGGGTGAAAAAGAACAGCTCCAGGTGCAAAGATCTTGGCAAAATTGGCAAAAGCGGGGTTTGGGATGTGTTTTCCTTCCGATGCACCCAGAGGAGGGATTTGCGCTCCAGGAGCTCTCGGTGGATCCATCTCATCATCCCAACAAACCCTTGGAAGCAGCAAAGCTGGAAAAGGGGGTGCGCGTGCCTCAGTTTCCCCGGGCAAAGGGGAAGCGGCTCCTTCCCGGTGCCATTCCCGGGGGTCCCGGGAGCGGCTCCCACAGGGATTAGGGCTGCCTCGGGTGATTAGCGCCGTTATCCCAGCGATTAGTGCTGTCCCGGGATTAGGGCAGGTGAAACGCCGGCCAGGGATTACCGGGAGAGGCCGGCGATGCTCTCTGGCACCGGATCCCTGGCATTGGCTCCCACAGCCGGGAATTCTCCGCCTGGGAAGCGCCTCCAGCCCGCAACACCCAGCTCTGAGCGGTGTTTTTGGGAGTGAAGGCCATGGGGTGAGCGGGATGGAGCTGCTGCTCCCGAGATGCCCGGGGGTGCTTGGGGAAGCCAGACCCGATCCTGCCTTCACATCCCTCAGCGCTTTTTGGGATAACTCCTCGGAAAATCCATCCAGGAGTTGCTCAGGTGGGTCCCCACACCCCACCTGGGGCCTCGTTCTGGGGCTCAATTTTGCCCTTCCCTGCCCCAGCTCCTGCTGAAATAACGGGATTTATCCCCGGCATCTGCCCCTGGCCTTGCTCCTCACTCAGGAATGAGATCCCAGCCCGGCTCCTGCCCTTCCCAGCGCGGGAGTCATAAATAAAATCCAGCTGGGGTAAAAATACTCCTTTCTGGAGCGGCTGAAAAATCTCCCAGCGGTGCTGCCAAGAACCTGCCAGAGGCGCCGCGGGAGCGCAGGAGGGATCGCACCCAAACATCCCTCTCTAAAAGCCCTCATCCATCAGTGGGAAAAGCATCCCAAGGCGGGGAAGGATGGGGCGTGCTCGTGCCATCATCCCCGGCTTCCCAATGCCAGGGGAAACTGAGGCTTTGTCCCACCTGGGCAGGCTGGGGAGGAGGAAATCATGGGTTGGGCACTGCCTCGCTCCATCCTCGGTGCCATCCCTGGGGATTCATCCCTGGGGATTCATCCCTGGGGATGCAGCCCGGGATTCAGCCCTCCCCTCCTGAAGCAATTGGGAGATTGGTTTATAAATCATGGGATTTTTATGGAAACAAGCAGCGAGCGCCTGGGAGGTGGCGGGGCCGCTCCAAAACAATGCTCAGCCATTCCTGCAGAATTCCAGGTGGCGGGGTTCGAGGCACATCCCGTCTCCCTCCTCTTCCTCAGCCTGGTCCTGCCGTTCCTCGGCGCTGTTTCCAAAGCTCAGCCAGCAGCAGCCAGAGGTGCTGGGGACCCTCGGGGAGATCCATCCTCCCCCTCAGCCTCTTCCTGGGGGCATCTCCAGCTCCTGTCACTGCTCAAGGTCAATCCCATTAATTGCCGTGAATTATTTTGGCGTTAATGGAGATGTCTTGTGCACTTCCACTGCGAATGAGGCTGCCAGGAGGAACGTGCTGGCCGAGGTTTCCTGGGAAAGGGAGGTGCGGGAATGGATGGGAGCAGAGCAGGGAGAGGGGAGGCACCCGAGCTTGGTGTGGGCAGGAAAACCCCAGCCAGCCTTGGTGGGAATGTAGGGGATGGCTGGGAATGGGGTCTCAGCCCCCAAATGGGCACTTGAGGGGAGTGTGGCATTCCCAGGAGCGCTGCTGCCCCAAAACCCCAACTCCTGCCCGGCTGCAGCGAGCCGGGATAAGGGAATCCCTCCCCAGCCGTGCTGGGAGCATCTCCAGGCCCTGCAGGACACGATCCCGGGATGTGCCGAGGTGTGGAGGGAGCCAGGGAGGGAAGGGGTGACTGATCCCCCAGCCCAGGGGGTCCCCAATACCCGCCCAGCCCGCCGGGAGGGGGTGACAGCGTGACCCCCACACAGAGGGGGACAGGGGACACAGAGGGGGCGCAGGGACACCCCGCAAGGGTGGCCAGGAGTGGCCAAGCCCGGCTGCTCCTCTCCGCACCCCGCCGTGCCTGGGAGGGGCCCGAACCTCCCAAATTCCACCAGCCGGGGGGTCGGGTTGGGGGGCGGCTGGAACTGCCGGGGGGCTCGGCAAGCGGGAGGTGGGGGCTGCGAGGAGAAGGAGGAGGAGGAAGAAGAGGAGGAGGAGGAGGAGGAGGAGGAGGAGGAGGAGGAAGGCGGCGCCTCCCCCTGCCGCCCTCCCCTCGCTGGCACCCAGCGGAGCCCGATGCGGCTCGGGCCGGGCGAGCGGGCACCGGAGCGCCCAGCCCGGCCCGGCACAGGCGGGGGGGGCCCGCGGCAGAGCCCCCCTCACCCACCCCAACCTCCGGCACCCCCCGGGTCCATCCCTCCGCGGGCGGGAGGGGGGACACCTCCTCTTTAACGCCGAAGAGGCGGGGACCCCCTCCTTGGAGCGCTGCTGGCGGGGTCCCCCCGCTGCCAGCGCTGAGTCTCGGGGTGCCCCCCCCACCCCCCAAACTTTGCCTTCGGATGCGGGGACTCCTCCGCCGAGCTGCTCCTGCCGCCGATTAATCGCATCTGCCTAGGATTAATTATTCACCCGGCTCTGGGTTGTGGTTTTTTTGTTACGTTCTTGTTGTTTTCTTTTTTTTTTTTTTTTTTTTTTTTTTTTGCCTGTTTATCTTTTTCCTCGAGGGGGGGAGCGCGTTAATTCCGCCTTTTTTTATTTTTTTGGTTTTTTGCTCTCTCTCCTCCCTCCCCCCCCCCCCAGTTTTTTCCCCTCTTTTGAAGAACAGCGCTTGGAATTCTGATTTTTCTTCTCGTGCAGAGGTGGGGGGGTGGGCTGGCGACCCGCACCCTGCAGCATCATCATCCTCCATCGGCACATCGGGGCTGCTTTCACCTCCGGGAGGGGGTTCCACGTGCTCTGCTCCCCCCCTCGCGGCTCCTCAGGAGGAAGAGGAGGAGGAGGAAGAGGAGGGGGACCCTCCCCCGCCGGCTGGGCGCTCCCCCGGCCGCCCTGCAGGCTCTGGGGGGGGGGTTGCGGCAGCTTTGGGGTGCGGGCTGGGGAGGGGTGGGGGACCGGAGATGGGGTGCTCTGCTCGTTGAGCTGGGGTGGGGGGCAAAGCCGAGCCCCCCCACACCTGACCCGGTTCCCCCCCCCTCCCCAAATTCCGCCGCTGGCTGCTGCTCCCTGCTCGCACGTGGTTGGGTTTAGGGGGATTTCTGCGGGTGTTTCTATTTTTTTTTTTATTTTTTTTTTTTTGTGCTCGGTTTGGATTCCTTTTCTTATTATTTTTAATTTTTTTTTAAATTAATTTTTTATTTTTAATTTGTTTTTCGCCTCGGGGGTGCCTCGGGCTTTTTTCTCCCCCCCACCCCCCCCCCCCACCTCTCCCCCCACACCTTCCCGTTTTTTCTGGCTGTTCCCCCACCTTGCAATGGCCTCTCCGGAGAAGATGCTGCCCGGACCGGCCGCGCTGCTCTGCTGCCTCTGCTCCCTGCTGCTCCCCGGTAAGTGCAGCCACCGGGGGAGATGGCGGGGCAATATTTAGAAATAAATCTCTATATTACACACCTGCAACACCGGGCTTTGCACCACCTGCCCCCCACCCCGGGGCACCCCCTGCCCCTCTGTGCCCGCCTGGGACCCCCCCCCCCCCCTGCCGTGGCCATCCCCGGCTCCCTCCGTGCCCCCCCCAAGCCAAATGGGTGAAGATTAGAGTTTATTCCCGGCTTAATAAAATGACAGCTTGTGCTTGCGAGCGCTGGCAGCGGGCTGCGCTGAGCCTGGGCTGCCAGCAGGGTGGCAGGGGGACACACGGGGCGAGGGGGTGTCCCCCGGTCCCCCCCCGATTCTTGTCTCCTTAATGCAGAGCTGCTTTAGCGGCAGGATCAGGGCTTTATCCGCTATTATCCACTCGCTGATCCCCCAGACCCGCACCCAGACACTTCCCCGGGCTGTGCCGAGTTGCTGGGCAAGCTCTGCCCGGGGGGCAGCATTTTGGGCTGGGGGTGCAGCCCCTGCCATCGCTGTCCCCCTGCCCTCTGCGGGGTTTGGGGGGGCTGCACCCCCTTGGCCCGGGTCGCGTCCCAGTGGTTGTGACATCCCGGCCTGGCCCTGACCTGCTGCTGGGGGCTGTTCCTGGCCAGCGAGGCCAGAGAGGGGTCACGCACCCCGAGGCCCGCGGGGTTTGGTTTCCATCAATGATTTTTGTGGATGTTTTCCATTTAAAATCGAGCCCCGGCCGAAGCCGTTTTCCCCGGCGCGGCCGAGCAGAAAGCGGGGGCTGTTTGCGGTCTGGGGGGATCAGCTGGCTCTGGCCTCGGGCTCGGGGTGTCCCGGGGACACTGCCCAGCTGAAATGATCCCTCTGGAATCTGGGGGGATCCCTGGCCCGTGCCCGGCTCTGTGCCACACCTCCAGCCCCCGGCCGAGGCGCTCCGGGGGCTCAGGCAGGGCTCTCCCAGCATCTGCAGCACCCGAGGTGCTCGGAGGGGCTCGGGGAGGGGTAAAATGAGGAGGAGAGGGGATTTGGGGAGCATTAAAGGCGGGCTGGAGGGGGTTTTCCACCCTGGAAATTCAGCCCCCTGTAGAGGAGCAGGGATGCTCCGGGCTATGGAGACACAACTTTCCGTAGGGGTGGCAGAGGCACCCCCGCTCCGAGCCCGATTCCTGGGATGCTCCCCGGGCAGGCTTTGCTGGCTCCTTTGGGATCTCAGGGCTCCGGCAGCCTGGAGGGGAGCAGCAGCATCTCCCACCGCCCCATTTCCCTGGATCTGCTCCAGTCTGGGTCGGGTGTGCTGCCGGGGGAAGGAGCATCCCTGTGGGAATGATGATCCATCAGGAGCGGCCTCTGCTGCAGGGGCTCCCCATCCCCTCCCTGGGGGTTTCTGAGCCCTCCCCGTTGCTGCTGGGACCCCCCAAAGCCGCTGGCTCAGGCCTGGGCTTCAGGATCTGTGTCCTGGGCTGGGGGATGCGATGTCCCCGTCACTGCCCGCGGTGCCACCGCGAGGTGGGCGAGGGTGGCCCGTGCAGGGCTCGCCGCTCTGCCGGTGCCCACGGGAAGGAAAACCTCTGCCAGGAGTTCCGAGCCTCCTTTCGGGATGCCCAGCTGCCCTCGCTGGCCTTTGGTGGGCGAATGAAGGTCCCAGGGGGAGCCGGAAAAAGACGCTGGGAGCTCCTGGTTCTCCTCACAAACGGCTCGGGCTGGCGGCGGGGTCAGCCCGTGGTGAAGCAGTGCCCTGCTCTCCTGCTTGGAGCATTTCATTCCCCTTTTTTCCCCTTGTTTTTGATTTAAGAGCAGCCCTCCGTGCCAGCCTCGCCGCTGCTGAGCTCCTCGGGAGCTGCTTGGCCGAGGCCCCAGATCAGCTGCTTCCAGAAATGGGGATTTTGTGTTATTTTTTTTGGCATCTCCGGGGTGGGATGACCCCAGGGTGGCCCCGAGGGCTCGCAGGATGGACAGACGGACAGATGGACGCGGGGGGGATGAAAGTATGCGTGCTCGGCGCTGGGACCTGTTGAGATGCAGCACGGGGGGGATTTATGGGTTTGTGGGATGTTTTTGAGCTGTCTGTAGGGTTAAACCTGCGCTCTGCATCTTCCCTCAGCTCCCTGCAGCGTGCCTCAGTTTCCCTGCTCCCGAAGGAGCCTGGAGGCTCTGCAGTGCTCCAGACCTGCTGGGGTTGTCCTGTCCCAGCATTCGGGGCAGCTTTGGGGTCCTGTGCCGGATCCCCCATCCCAGTGCTGGGCTGCGCCGCTCTCCCCGTGTTTCCCATCCCTGGCTCCCACCACAGCCCAGCCAAATGGGACTGGGGGTGGAGGATGGTGCCCCGGGACTCCATCCCTGCTGGGGGATCCAGCCGGGACACCCCAAACCCAGCGGGGGACACACCCCGAGCCCCATCCCCGTCCCTCTCGGCGTCTCCCGGCTCCGGGGTTTTCAGACCAGCAGGTGGAGATGTGCCATAACTTGCCGGGAACCGGGAACCTGCACCCGGCTGGGCTCCTCCAGCACCGGGAATGCGCCCCGGGAACACGCTCCCGGTGTTTGCTGGGTCAGCAGCCCCCAGCCCGCTCCTTGGGGTGGGCTCGGAGCAGCTGAGCGATCCCAGGAGCAGGGAAGGGCCGATGGGATTTTTGGCAGGCAGGTGAGGGGAGGGGACCCGGCCTCTGGCACAAGTTTCCACGGAAAAGGGGGATGTGCAGGGATATTCCTTTTGGATTCTGGCTCTGGAGTGCCCTTGTGTGACCCCAAGGCCCGCTCCACCTCCCCCAAACCCCAATTCCTTAAATCCCAGCCCGATGATGGAATTTAGCAGTGAGAAGTTGGGCACCCCACTGGGAAATCCTTTTTTTCTACCCCTTTTGCCCTCTTGGTGTTTTTGAGGGAAGGGAGGAAGCTGAGGGAGATTCCCTGAGCGATGATTTTGGGGAGCATCAGCCACAGGGCCTGGTCCTCACCCAGACCTGTCCTTTTGGGGGAAACTGAGGCAGGGGATGGGCTGGCAGCACCCCCTGGCTCAGGAATTTTTGGAAACCCGGCTATTTCCTTGAACATTTTCTTTTTCAGTGCTACTATTTCAACCACCCCAGCTGCCGAGATCCCTCTCCCAGCTCCTCTGCATCCTATAAAAGATGAAAAAAGGAAAAACTGAGGATCCCTGCAGATCCATCCATCGGCACATCCCAGCTCCGGTCCCTGTTGTGGAGGGAGCCAGGGGGATGTGGCATCACGCTGGATGAGGGAAGGGCTGCTTAGACAGCACCACCTGATTTTTTTGGCTCCTGCATTGCCTGGCCAAAATAGCGTTGGGTGTGTGGGAGCTGCTGGGTGTCCCCTCCCACGTGGCGCCTGTCCCTGCCACCGCAGGAGCGCCCCATCCATCTGGAAAAGGTCACTCTTGCTAATCTAATCAGAAGACTTTATTATTAAATGCATGGCTCTGCTAACGAGCAGCCACCCCCCGGGCAGGCAGGGAGGGAGGGAGGTGGCTGCTCCTGGGGTGGGACACGTTGGGATGGGGTTGGGGAGCCCGGTGGTGGCAGTGGGGATCAGATCTCCTCTGGAAGCTGTGGAGAAATGGTTTGGTGGGGTGGAGTGAGGCGAGTCCTGCTGCACATTTCCCAGGGAAAAGGAGGCTGGAGCTCACCTGCCTGGAGGTTGGAGGTGCAGGGTCCTCTGGGCCATGTTTGTGGTGGCCCAGCCATCCCCACCCTGGGGAGGCACCAGCTGGGCTGGGCCGTTTCTGTCACCTGTGCCACCAGCAGCCCAGGGCTGGGGTGCAGAGGTTGTTCCTCAGGATGTGCCTCTCCCTTCCTTTCCCTTGAGCTGTTCCCTGACCTGTTGCTGCTCCTGGCCTGTCCCCCCTCAGCTCTGCTTTGGCCTTGGGGAGGCCACCACCAACCAAGGCCTTCTCAATCTTCTGGTGAAGCCACTGTCACCTTCTGGCGAGCATTTTCCCACCACCTGGATAATATTTGTCACTCTGGATTTTCCCTGAAAGCCCAAGCAGGCGCTGCTGGGGTGGCTTTGCCACCTCACGTGGTGCTGTCACCTCCTGTCCCCTGCAGGAGCTGGGGTTTGCTCTGAGCTCTTCCCCAGGACTGGCAAAACTTGGGAACCGATTCATTTTTCATTTATTTTCCTTTGAGGAAAGGCTGTGTTTTTGCTCTGGAAGATAAATCAGGTTGGAAATGCAATCCCTGCTGCTGCCAGCTCGGTGCGGCTGCGGGATCAGCTCCTCTCCTGGAGCACAGGAAGGGGATGAATCCCAGCCGTGTTTGAGCTGGCACCGCTTCCCAGCCCTGCTTTTGGGGGTCTGGGGCTGATGTTGGACCCCAAACCTGGGATCTGGGGCTGGATTTCCCTTGGGTGCCTCTGGAATGGGATCCGGCTCCACCACGATTCACCCACGGAATCGTTCTGGAAGGTGTTGCTGGGCACAGCCTGGAGGTGTTGGGAGGGCAGCCTGGGGGGAAATTCAGTGTTCAGAGGGTGCTGGGAGGACATTCCTGCTCCTGGCCATGCGGGGAATGGGGCGATCTGAGCCGGACACGTGGCTTTGGGGGTGTCCCTGCATTGTCCCTGCTCTGTCCCCACGCTGGGTGCTGGGGGTTTGTCCCTCAGGAGCTGCTGATTCCCATTTCTGGCTCCCCAGGGTGGTTTTTAGGAGAATCCACCTGTGCCCACCTGGGCTGCTCCCAGCGTGGGGCTCCCCCAGCCCAGCGAGCACCACGGAATGTTCTGGGGTGCCCCATTTATCCCAGGCTACCTCCCCTGCCACTGCTTCTTGGACAACCGTGATCAGGGACAATCAGCCTCTTCCCTGTCCTTTTCTAATCCCCCCTTTTTAATTAATTTCCTCATTTTGCTCCCTCCTCTGGAAAGGCCTTCTCCTCCCTGTCCCCCAGCCTGTCCCTTGCCGTGATTTGTGGAAATTGCTCTAAAGTAGCTGCCGTGTAAAAGCCTTGCTGGCTCCAGGAATTTATGGCAGGCTGTGCCTCTGCACGGCACATCCCATTTAGGCCATATTTATTTATTCCTTTAACTCCCTGGCTGGTTCTTTTAAATTTCCACACACACACCCCCCCCCCTCCCCCCCTGTTTTGTTTATTCTCTTTTATTAATTTCCTGGGGGAAGCACAGGCCCTGCTGGGACGGTTCCGTTTTGCTCGCTGCTGCTTCCCCCCCCACCAAAAAAAAAATATCCCAGGATATGTCCCAGCAGTGTTGCTGGATTTTATTGCTCCTGCTGATGGAAAAACCAGGCTGGACTTTTGGGAGAGGGAGAAATCTCAGGGATCTACAAGAAATGAGCCCACCAGGCACAGCCCTGTGTTAGAGAATCCACTCTTGCTGCTCCCAGGAATCCAATCCCAGCACTCCCATCCAGCTCCCGCTCAATTCCTACCCCAGGCTGATTTTGGGAAGCTCGGATCAGTTTATCCTCTGGTGCTGTGGGAATTCCCAGCTCATCCCTGCCGTGGCCATGGACAGATCCAGGAGCATCCCTGCTCTTCCCACGCTCTGCCCGCCGCACGCCAGGGGAAGGTGATTCCACATTTGTAACAATTATTCACTTAATTGAGTTCCAATTAGCTGGGACTGGAGATGGAGGCTCTGGATGCATCAGAGGGAAGGGGGAGCTTGTTGTCATTTATGACACCAAAACCAATTTCCAAGGCTCTGCCTGCAGGGAAGGTTTTGGAGGTTTCCATGAGGAGTCTCCCTGTATTTTCTGCTTTTGGCTTCTATCGAATTCCTGGTTTTTGGTTGTTTGTTTTTTTTTACCCTGGGAGTGTGGAGTGGAGAGGGGGGGCTGGCTGAGTTTTGGGTGGAGGCCTGGAGGATTCTTTTCTGCCTTTTTGTTGGTTTTTAGGGTGTTTGGAGGTGCTGACCCCACTGGGGTGGGAGTGTAGGGTGGCAGTGGTCGGTGCTTGAGGATGAGGAAGGGATTCCCAGGAGAAGCAGGGAAATGTCTGAGCCTGACCCTTCCCTGGGAGCTGGGACCACCTCCAGCTGTGGGAACATCCAGCTGTGGGAGCTCCAGCTGTGGGGCACCTCCAGGAGCTCCAGATGTGGCACATCCCAGGTATTTGCCACCCCGGTTTCCCCTTTGTGCTTGGTCCCGATGGATGGGGTGGCAAAGGCTGAAGCAGCAGATTTTGGGGATGGGATCCACAGGATGCTCAGGGGAACGGGGTGGAAGCAAAGAGGAGAGATCCGTGCTCCAGTGGAGAATAGCCAGGCTGGAATTCCTCTTTGGGGGATTCTGGTTCTCGGGGTTTTGGGGGGATCCATCACCCCGCTGACTCCTCTGGGCCTGTCCTGCCATCATCACCCTGCTCAGGGCTCCAATCATCACCTGGAATGACGCTGGATCTGGGGATAAGGGAGTGCCGCTGGTCCTGGGGACTGCTGGGCACCAAAATCCCTCCACAGGAGCCCCAGGCTGGGCTGGGAGCCCTCAGAGAGGGCCAGTGACACCCCCTCCATCCCCCCCGGGCATTTGGGGTGTGTTTATCACTGTGGCAGCTCAAGCCGCTGCTTTAGGGACAACTCTCCTGCCTTATTCCCAGCTGGGACCTCCTGGAAGCCTGGTGGGAGCTGGGGCTGGTGTCCCACATTCCCCGGAGCTGCGTTCAATCCATCGATCCACCGAGCCCCCAGCAGCACCCATTAACATCCAGAGAGGTTTCAACCCTCCCGAGCCGACCTCAGACTTCCCCCCCCTCCTCTCCAGGGCTTTCCCTGTGTGCTTTTCCCCCCATAAGTGGGGATATAGCCTCGGGAGCCCCTGCTGTGTCCCACGGGATAAGCCAGGATAAAGATCCCGCCTGGAGCAGTGATCCCCACGGCCGACAGCTGGGGCTGGGCTAAGCCGAGCTCAGCTCTGCTCTCGGTTCTGGAGCAGGGGAACAGGAGGAGGAGGCTCTCCAGCCCCGGGACAGCAGCTGGGAGCGGGGATGGTGGAAGCAGGATGGAGAGGCTCTGCCTGGGCCTCGTTTCCTCGGGATTCGGGGCAAGAGGGGAAGTGATTGAGCTGGAGGCTCAATGCAGTGTGTCCATCAACCTCTTCTCCCGCGTGTCCGCCGGGCTGGCCGAGCCCAGCATCCCCTGCATCAGGACTGGGGATGATGATGGTGATGATGACGATGACGATGATGATGGTGATGACCTAAACCCGATGTCGGGGGATGTTTCAGGTACTTTTGCTGCTGTTTTTTTCCAGCAGCGAGATCCCCTGGCCCAGGTGTGGGATTTGGGGCAGGGCTGGAGGGCGCTGCCACTGTCCCCACGTGCCCTCCTGGGTGGCCAGAGCAGCTCGGCCCATCTGGCCCCGCGTCTGGGCACATCTGGCGGGGCAGATGTGGGGCTGCACAAAGGGGTCACCACTCGTGTGTTCACACCTCCCTCCCCCGCCCAGGCTGCGGGACACCCCGAGGGGACACACGGGAGTCCCGCTGTGGGGCTGGGGGTGGCTCCTCAGCCCCGGGAGCTCGGGAAGCCCCCAGGCCAGCGGGGATCTGGCCAGGCACGGGGAGCTGTGTTTTGGCTGGCGGTGCTGAGCTGCCAGGGTGGAAGGGCCATATGGGCCCCTCCGTGCCGGCCTAATAAAGCCGGAATGCAGGTCAGGTGCTGCAAATCCCGCTTGCCACAGCGGCAGCAGGGCTGCGGAGCAGAGCCAGCCGCCAGGGCTTAACCCTTGTGTCCCCCCAGACCCAGCCAGGGGGGACGTGAGGCCACCCGGGGGTGACAGGGAAGCGGAGACAGTGGTGTGGGGACTGCAGTCTCCTGGTCTGTGTTGTCCTTCCTTCCTTCCTCCCTCCCTCCCTCTCATCCATCCCTCTCATCCATCCCTCCTTCCCTCTCATCCCTCCCCTCATCCCGGAGCTCTTCTCCTGCTCTCCAGCCGTTTTTGACCTCATTCCCTCCATCCTTTATTCTCCTTCCTATTTTATTGATCCTTATGCCCCTTTTCCACATCCACAGCTCCGTGCACCTCCTGCCCCCTTCTCCATCCCTCCTGTCCCTGTGACTGTGATTCCAGGCTGGATCTGGCTGGGTTAGACCCTCTCCTGGCTGGATTACTTTGCTCCAGTCCCCTCCTGGCCATAGATTAGAGATTCATTTAAATGCGTTTTGTCTGGAAAGGAAATCGCTTCCCTGGGCCATCCCATTGATGTCCAGCCCAGCCTCGCCCGGTCCCCGCCCCAGCTGGCACGGTGGCTGGGTGACAGGGCCAAGCTGCTGTCCCCAAAACGAGTTTGGGATGGGCTTTCCTCGTCCTGCAACCCCCAACCCTCATTATCCATCAGAGAATCCCCACGGGATCCCCAGGGGACAAACTGCACCCAAACCCTGCTGCTCCCCTTCGGGTGGGTGACAGTGGGTGCCCCACAGGCACAGAGCCGCTCCTGTCCCCACTCAAGGGCGACACCAGAAATTTTGCAGCACCTCAAGGGTGGATTTTGCTTGGGGCTGTGCTGGGCATTGAGCTGGGTGGGTTTTGGGTGGGGTTTGGGTGGGTTTTCCCTGTGAAATGTCCTGGTCCTGCTCCGAAGCCCGGAGATTTTGGAGGGATCAAGTCTGATGCTGTTTCAGCGAGTGGGTTGAGCAAAGCCCCTGTACCTCGGCCAGGCGGGTCCAGCTCATGTTGCTCCAGCTGCTGGATCCTTTTCCTCAAATAATCTCATGCCTTGGAAAAAAAATCCCTTTTTCCACTCGCTGGGGATGGCAGGAGGATGCAAACCTTCACCTTTCACAGCAGAAAACAACTTCCATGACTCACAGGAGCAGAAAGTCCCTCGGTGCTGAGCAGAGGGGCACCCATGGGTGCTGGCCAGGGTTTAGCAGCTCCAGGACCTCTGGGAGATGGGAAATCAGGCAGAGCAAGAGGGATGGGGTGGCAGGGGCTGGAGCTGGCCACGGTGGCAGCATTCCCACAGCCCCGGGGAATTCTCTGCCTGGCTCCGGGACAGTTTCCATCCCGGGATGCGGACTCTGCCTGTCCCGTATCCAGCGCTAATCCTTTTAGGAGCCCTCTAAACTGCTTAACTCCCCTGTACCCCCCAGCAGAGACCTCGACGGCTGGGCCGGGGGGTCCTGCATCCCTTGAGCCCCGGGGAAAGTGGCTGGGGCCACTTCCAGGGCTGGAAAAAGCCTCCTGGTCCTGGCACGCTCCGAAGCCCCAAAGGGAAGGGGGCTGAGTCATTCCTGGGAGCGGAGCCGTCACATCCACACCTTTCCCCGCTGTTTGACACCGGTAATTTGGGCTCCGCTGCTCGGGAGCCGCTTGGGAGCGGCTGCAATCAGCGCCGGGAGCGGGGATGCGGGGAGCCGAGGGGAGCGGGGGGGATCCAGCCCTCCTGGGAATTCCTGGAGAAGGCAAAGACCTTGAGATGCCTTCCAGGCTCCCGCAGCTGCCAGCACAACGCGTGCCGGGTGCCAGTTCTGCACCGGCCGCCTTTCCCAGGAAGATTTCCATGGGTTTTCCCTCTGCTCACCACCGGATCCTTCCGAGGGGCTCGGGCAGCTCTGCCCCGCGGCTGGCAGGGGCTCCCTGCTCTGCCAGTCCTGGAGTTATTTTTTAAAGGCAACAAAATGATCAAAATGAAGGACAAAAAGGGATTTCTGAGGGACCCTGGGCCTTGCTGGGGTTTGCACAAGGTGGCACCAACATCACCTTTCCTCCAGGTCTGGAAAAATTTGGTCTGGGCCAGCTTTATCACGTGGGGACAGCACAGTGTGGGTGACAGCCGTGGGTGACAGGTGACAGGTGACAGAGCGGCTGTGACACCACCCTTAAGGCAGGTGTGGGGACAGAGCAGGTCTGGGGGCTGATTTAGCCACCTGCCCTGGGTGATCTGGGAGCTGGAAGAAGAAGGAAAGCCTTGATGATAATAAATAATAAACAATAAACAATAAACAATAAACAATAAACAATAAACAATAAACAATAAACAATAAACAATAAACAATAAACAATAAACAATAAACAATAAACAATAAATAATAAATAATAAATAATAAATACGTGGTGGGATCTGCCAGCCAAAGATTAACCTGGATGTAACTTTTGGTCATGAGCCTCTGGAGAAACTCAGCACCCATGCCTTGGGAAGCTGGGATGAAGGTGGAATGAAGCTGGGATGAAGATGGGATGAAGTTGGGATGAAAGTGGGATGAAGCTGGGATGAAGTTGGGATGAAGCTGGGTTGAAACTGGGATGAAAGTGGGATGAAGCTGGGATGAAGCCCCAGGTTTGTGCTGGTTCAGGCAGTGCTGGGGTGGGTGACCAGCGCTTTGGGCTCCCCAGGGACAACACGAGGCTGGATGTGGTTTCAGCACGCCCTGGACACCCCATCCCATTCTGAGGGTGGCTTTGGTGAGGCTGCTGCCGCACAATCCTGCTCGAGGTCCTGGGATCTTCTGCATTTTTGGTTTGTGGAACAGAAACCCAGCCAGGCTCTTGCTGCTTTTCTCAGAGGTTTGGGGGCTGAAACTCCAGCTCCTCCTTTGTTCCACTCTTGCCTGGATCAGTGTTCCCTGCTCAGGAGCTGTTCCAGAGGGGGATGCCCCACGCTAACTGCGCTCTCCATCCCCTCTGCAGCCCACGCCAAGGGCCCGGCCCCCAGCCCCGAGCCCACCGAGCCCGCTGGTGCCATCCTGCTGCCCGTGAGCTACCGCCTGTCCAACACCCGCCTGGCCTTCTTCCTCAAGGAGCTGGGAGCCAGCCCGGCGGGCAACGGCAGCGCCCCTCTGCAGCGCTCCGAGCCCTTCGTCGTCTTCCAGACCAAGGAGCTGCCCGTCCTCAACGTCACCCTGGGGCCCTTCAGCACTGGGCTGGTGCTGCCCAAGGAGCACCTGCAGCCCTCCAGCACCCTGGAGGTGCCCGACCGCCTCACCGTCAACTGGAAGGTGCGCGCCTTCATCGTCCAGCCCCGGCTGGTGGCCAGCCAGCCCGTGGTCCAAGTGCTCTTCTACGTGGCCGGCCGGGACTGGGACGACTTCGACGTGACGGACCGGCTGCCCTGCGTGCGGCTTCACGCCTTCCGCGACGCCCGCGAGCTCAAGAGCTCGTGCCGGCTGCGGGGCAGCCTGGCCATGTGCCTGGTGCAGGCCGAGCTGCCCCACGCCTGGTTCGGCCCCTCGGCCGTGCCGCTGGGCAGGAGGAAGAGCCCCGAGAGCCTGGAGGTGGTGCCGGGGGAGAGCCAGCAGGCCGAGCTGTACTACACCCTGCACGCGCCCGACGGCGCCGGACAGTGCCTTGGGGACGCGGGCGCTCGCCGCGGGGCCGGCGCTCGCACCGAGGGTCCCACGCAGCACCCGCTGCTGCGCATCGGCAGCGTCAGCCTCCTGCAGCCCCCGCCCGGGCCCGCCCTGCAGGAGCATCACCTGGACGGCAACGTCTTCATCCGCCTGCCTGACAAGCCCCTGAAGCCAGGAGAGGTGCTGAGCATCCTCCTCTACCTGATGTCCAACTCCACGGTGGAGCACTTCACCCTCAGGTGAGGCCCTGGGGGCTGTTCCCGCTCCCTTTTCCAAGGGGTGGTTGTGGAAAAGCGGCTGTGGGCGGGAGGGTTGGGAGGATTGGTGTTTGGAGGGTCTGGAGCAGGTCTGGAAGCGGGGTTGGAGCAATATCTGGAATGTGGTTTTGCAGTGGGAGCTCCCTGCAGAGAAGGGCAGGGCTGTGCACCTGGGGCACCTCTGCACTGGCACTGGGCACTGCTGCCTTCGCTCTCCCGGTGTTCCCATTTGGATTCTGCCAGCAGCTGTGGGTTTATTCCCAGCCACCTTGGGCACAAGGTGTGGTGTGGCCTTGGGGCTGCTCTGGAGTGACAGGGGTCCCCATATCCCTCCAGAACCGGTGGGAGCAGAATGGGGTGGTGGGCAGGAGGTGCTGAGAACCCCAGTGCGGGCAGGTCCCCATCGCTGCGTGTCCCTAAGGGTGGGGACACAAGCCCTGGCCACAGCTCTCCAAAGAGCACTTGCAAGTGTCCCCACGGCCTCTGGACCAGCAGGGAGCCCCTGGAATGGGGGATGTGGTGCTCCAGGCTCTCCTGTCCTCCACCCCAGGGATGCCCAGTGCCACAGGGGTGTTACTGCCCTGGGGTCAGCACTGGGGCTGGAGCAGTGACTGGGGGGACAAAATGCCATGAGAGAGGAGCTGGAACGGGCTGCTGCTGCCAGCCTGGATGCTGATTCCCACAGCCTGAAGGGATCAGGGGTAAAACTCCTCCTGTGCCGTGGCAGGGCATCCTCGGGGATCCTGCAGCTCCTGAGGGTGAGGATCCATCCCTGACTGTCGCTCTCTGCAGGGTGAAGGCCAAGAAAGGTGTGAACCTGCTCAGCACCAAGTCCAGGAGCGGGCAGTGGCTGGTGAGCTCGGAGCTGCTGACGGGTGGCAAACACTCCACTGCTACCGTCGATGTGTCCAGGGTGGATGGGGCCGGGCCCAGGTAAGGGTTGCAGCTCTGGGAATGCCAGGGAAGCGCTGGGCTTGGCCTGGAGCAGCTCTCCCTCTGCCCCTTGCCCATGGGTCTGGGTGGCTGCAGTGCCACGGGGGTGCTGGCAGGGGAAACTGAGGATTTTAGGGCTCGGTTGTGAAGCTGTGGAGGATTCCTTAGTCTGGGGTGGGAGGATTTTAATTTTTTATTAAGTTTTAATGCTGTGAGAAGCAGCAGCTCTCTGCTGTCTATCCTGGTGTCCCCTCTGGGAAGGAAGGGGTCCCATCTGAACCCTAAAGTGAAGGATGAGTGTTGGATGGGGACCAGGATCCAAGCCAGGCAGTTCTACCCTCCTCACACATCCCTGGGACTCTGGGAAAGGCTCAGATCAGTTGAGGAGAGCCCTGGAAATGGAATTGAGAATGATCTGAAGGAGAAAGGACCCACAATGCCAAGCTGGGAGCCCGGAGGGTTCTCAGCCTGAAGAAGGGGAGATGTGAGACTGGCAGGTGAGGGCAGGGGATGGGCACGGGGTCAAAAACAGCAGCAGGAAAGATTCTGAAGTGCTGGAGAACAACAGTGACATCTCTGTGCTGTGGGAAAAGGGACACAAGTGTCTCCAGGAGCTGGGTTAAAGCAGCTTGATGTGCTCAAGGCATTCCTGTCCTCTGCCGTGGAAATCTCCCCACATCTCCGTCCCCCACCCCAAAACCGAGCAAAGCTGGGGCCAGACTCTTGGAAAAAAAGATCTCCTCAGCTCTGCATGCTCTGGTGTGAGCTCCAAAGCTCTGCAGAACCCCTTTCTTGCCAGGAGGGCAGATTTTCCTTCACCCCATCCCGCTGCTTCCGAAATGCACCCACAGCATCCAAACCCACGGCTGATCCAGGAGTGTCCCCAGGGCCTCCAGCCCCTGTCCCCTGCACGCCCACCCCAGAGCACACGGAGAGCAGAGCTGCCAGCAGCAGGATCCTCTTCCCCTTCCCCCTCTCCCGCTGCCAGCACCGTTTCCAATCAGCCTGCAAAGGTTAGAGACGGGGGAGGAATTTAAAGTGATTACAATCACCTTTTAGACAAACAACTCCATCAAATATTAACGGAATGGAGAGGATGAATGACTCCAAGCCGTGTTGCCCTCCAGGCTGTGCAAACAGAGGAGTTGCTGTGCTGGGGCTCTGGGGGCTTTTGGCAGCGCTGGCTCTGCAGGGAGGGGCCGCCAGCCCTGAGCTTTGGGGTCAGAATGGCCAATTTGGGGTGTTTTGCACTCCAGCAGCTGTATCCCAAATTGTTGCCCCGGTGTGGGCACCTGGCTCTTGTCTCAGCTCAGAGCAGATGATGCTGGGGGAGGGCAGAGGATGGTGGCTGGGCCTGGCAGTGCTCCTGGGACACCTCGGGGCACCCCATGGCGAGGAGTCCCATTGCCCCAACACCTCTGGCTCTGCTTTGCCTCTGGACCTGCCTCTTCCCAGCTGGCTTTGAGCCTCCTGGCATTGGAAGAGCAGCCAAATCCGCTTTCCAGACCCTGTGGCCTTTGGTGACTCCCCTTGAACCCCGGAGCTGCCTTGGGGCAGAGCAAGGGACTCCATCAGCCCCAGTGGATCAGCTCCACTTGAAAGCTCATCATGGATGCTGTGGGATCAGGGATCAGGGCTTGCCATGGCCTGGAGCAGCTCCAGCTTCTTGCTCTGGTCTCTCCCTGCTCCCTGTCACTCATTAGATATTGATTAGAGAGAAACCTGGCTGTGCCCTGCGTCCCCAGATCGATGGGACCTTCTCAATTGCTGCTGTGCTGAGATGAAACTGGAGCCAGTCCTGGCTTCCCTTCCACTGGAATTTCACTTTTCCTCCCCTCCTCATTGGCTCTGAGGGGCTTTTACCAGTGCTGTGGTTTGTGGGGGCGCTGGGGTTTCCTCCAGGGGTGTTCAGTTTTTGGGGAGCTGTGAAGTTTGACATGGGGCAGGGTTGAAGCCTGAGTGACTCCAGGGATTTGCAGGGCAGAGGCAGAGCTGGGAGGGCAGGATCAGGTCTGGGGAGGTTTGGTTGTAGGGATTGGGCTGTAGGAATAATTTATGCTGCTGCTGTGAGGTTGTGTCCAAGCCATGGTGCAGATGGGCACCAACCTGTCCCCTTAGTCTGGCAGCCTGTGCTGGGCTTGGCATCCTCTCCACTGTCTCCTGCCTTGGGGACACTCCAGAGGTCACTCCCTGTCCTTTAGCTCCCTGTCCTGCTGCCCTCAGCCCTGGCATCAATTTGTGTTTGCTGAGCTGATGGTCCCAGGGCTGTTCTCCCCTGCTGGTTCTGTCCACCTCCCGTCCCCTGCCCGTCCTCCCTCGCAGGCTGGGGGACAGCCCTGTCCCATGTCCCACATCAGTGCTGTCCCACTGCTGTCTGGGCTTGAAACTCGTTTTCTCGTGACTCAGTTTCTCCGTGGAATCTCCTTGGAAGGGCCTCTGAAATCAGCAGCTTGGGCTGAGCTCATGTGTTGACACTTGTTTGTCACTCCTGAGTGCTCTGGGTGTGGGACATTCGGGATCTGACCTGTGGGACACTCGGGATCTGACCTGTGGGACACGAGTGTCCTGGCAGGAGCAGTAAATCCATCCCCACTGCTGGGAAGATGGAGTCAGGGAGACAAGGCCAGCACCTGCAGCCACCCACTGTCCCCAGAGGCCATGAGCACACGCCCACCCTGTGATGTCACCCAGCAGCCCTGGCAGAGCTGATGAGTTTTCTTGTCCTGCTGGGAAGGGTGCTGAAAAACATTTCTCTCTCCCACTGGGGAGATTCCCATGGGAATCTGCAGGATCCCATTGGAGGAGTCCCTGCAGAGGTGAGGGTTGCTGGGTTTGGGTGGCACCTGCTGCACGGTCCCCCTTGGCAGCCCGGGGACACCAAGGAGACCTGCGAGGGACCCTGATGGCTTATCCTGGGGTGTCTGTGGGAGCTGGGACAGCCACCTCACTGTGTCCCCTCCTCCTGTCCCCCTGCCCAGGGATGGGGACTCCTCCTCTGAGATCATGCAGCTGGATTTCGAGATGGAGAACTTCACGAGCCAGTCGGTGACACGCCGCATCATGTGGCACATCGACTACCGGGGCCGCAACCCCCCGCCCGACCTGGAGAAGGTGGTGACAGAGCTGACGGTCATCCAGAGGGACATCAGGGCCATCGTGCCCCTGGCCATGGTGAGCAGGCTCCTGCCCTCAGTTGTTACCTGCTTTGAGGGGTGGGGACCCCCTGAGAGATTGACCACCTGCCCTATAGCTCCTCTCCATCCATCCATCATCCATCCATCCATCCATCCATCCATCCATCCATCCATCCATCCATCCATCATCCATCCATCATCCATCCATCCATCATCCATCCATCATCCATCCATCATCCATCCATCCATCATCCATCATCCATCCATCCATCATCCATCCATCCATCATCCATCATCCATCCATCCATCATCCATCCATCCATCATCCATCCATCCATCCATCCATCATCCATCCATCATCCATCCATCCATCATCCATCCATCATCCATCCATCATCCATCCATCATCCATCCATCCATCATCCATCATCCATCCATCCATCATCCATCATCCATCCATCCATCATCCATCCATCATCCATCCATCCATCATCCATCCATCCATCCATCATCCATCCATCCATCATCCATCCATCCATCCATCATCCATCCATCCATCCATCATCCATCCATCATCCATCCATCATCCATCCATCATCCATCCATCCATCATCCATCCATCCATCATCCATCATCCATCCATCATCCATCCATCCATCCATCCATCATCCATCCATCCATCCATCATCCATCCATCCATCCATCCATCCATCCATCCATCCATCCATCCCCCCCACACCCTGGTTCTTTGCCCCAGATGGGACAAACTGCCCTCTAACATGATGGTGCCCTTTCCCTGCCACCCCCAGGACACAGAGATCATCAACACAGCCATCCTGACAGGGCGCACGGTGGCCATTCCCGTGAAGGTCATTGCCATCGAGCTGAGCGGCGTCATCATGGACGTCTCGGCCATGGTGGAGTGCAAGTCCAACAACGAGGACATCATCAAGGTGGGTGTGGGGGGTCTTGTGGCCTGAGGAAGAGCTGAGGGGAAGATCCAGGTGGGAGAGGTGCTGATGGGGCCAGTGCCAAAGGCTCCCTGCCCCAGCCACCGAGGCAGCCCCTGATCCTCAAACCTTCCCTTTTTCCATCACCAGCCCCGTTCATCCATATACATTTTTCCATCCCTGAATAAATCCATCTGCCCACCTGCCCATGTCACTCTGCCACCATTTCCATCCATCCATCCACCCCCAGACATCATTCCCTTCTCCTGAACACCTCCCACCCCTCTCCCTGCATGCACCCAGCCAGCTCTCCCTTTCCATGTTCCTGTTGGTTGGGCAGAGGCAGGGAAGGGGTCTGGATTCTCCAGGGGGCTGTAGCCCCTTCTCCCCTTTGCCACAGGGGTGATGGCAGATCCCTGTCCCTGCTGGGATTTGCTGTCCATGGGGCCGTGTCACCCACCATGGGGGACATCCAGTGCCACAAAGTGCTCACCCAAGTTCTTGACTAAAACTCAGATCCATGGAATTTACAGGACCGGCTCTAATTTATGGAGCCCAGTCCTCCCCAGTGTGATAAAACACTGGAGCAATAATACACTTCAGGATGGACTCCAAGACACTTAAACTGTTTAATGTGCTGCCTTTCTGCTCATAAATCTATTGACACTCTGTCCCCAGACCTGGGGGGAGCAGGCACATGCCCAGGAGCCGGGATGAATAATGCAGGGAGCAGCCCTCCGGCCCCGGCTCTCATCCTGCTCGGAGCCCTGCGCAATTTCTTGCTGAGTTATTTGGTGTTTGTGTTGGAGCTCCATTTCCGAGGGAGCTCTCAGTTACCTGCTGAGATCGGGGAGTATGATTGCTGTGTCAGGGCTCTAAACCTGCTCCATAAATCACAGCTTACGGAGTGGGATGTGCTATCTGTTACTGTAAATAATTTAACGTGAGGGCGGGCTGGGGAACTGCCTCTCCCCACTCCGGTGTGGCTCCCTGGTGGTTGCTCTCTTGTGTAACGTGGGATTTGTCCTGGGTTTGGTGTGGACGTGGCTCTGAAGGATGTGGTGGGAGAGCATGGGTGGGAGTTGTCATGCTCATCCCCTTCTGTGGTGACACAGGGTGACAAAGGTGTACAGGAGGACATCACCACCCAGGGGAGTGTGGAAATCATCCCGTTTTGAAAATGGGTGGTGACCCTGGGGGCTGTGGACGGACACACAGGGGGTGAGAGATGCTCAGCCTCACCTGTGTGTGACCCTTCTGAGAGCCCCACATTCCACATCCCCTGCAGAACCCCCCCCAGGAGCTCAACGGGACTGATCCTCACACACAGGCAGGACCCTGGTGGCTCTCCCCACTCCTGGGGGCCTTGGAGAACATGTGTCCCCTTGATCCCACACCTGTCACTGTGCCAAGCCGGGAACTCCTGGCCACAGCAGCGGAGGCAGCTGCGCCTTGGCTGGGAGCCCAGGCAGCCCTCAGCCTCTCAGTTCCTGACACCTCGCCGTAAATCCGGGAAGTTTCCCCTAACAAGCTTCATTTCCGAGCTAATCTGCAGTCACTCCATCTTCGGGACAGGCCTGGTGTGCAGGGATTTTTTGTTGTCATAGTTTCAACCCCCTCCCGGCTGCAAAGCGAGCGGCGCCCAGAAGGAGGTGCCGGGGGGTTTATTAGCCAGGGTAATGCAAGCAGAGCCCATCGTGTTTATTGTGATAAATGGCACAATATCCAGAGATCCTCTGCTGCAGGATTCACCTGGGAGCTCATCTTTATTCAGGCACTGCCTCCTCGCCACAGATGAGATTGTCTTGTCAGACTTGCTGAGCTGGTACCTCTGATAGGGAGACAAGGAACAAACCCTCCTGCATCATCCTTCCCTCCTGCGCTCAGGGATGTCCCCAGGAATCCAGAGCTCTGCCTCCTCCCCCAGCCCCAGGGGACCCTGGAAACCGTGCACCGGGCTCCTGGAGCTGTTGTAGAAGTCAAACCCTGCTGTGGGCTCAGAAATGCAAAATTCCTGCATCTGGTTGCCCACAGGTGCTCAAGGAATAGGCTGGGGGAGAGACAGGGATGCTGTCACTTCTGCTGTCAGCCACCTGCAGCCTGGCCTCAGCCCTTCATCAGCCATCAGAGAATCCAGGGATTCTCGATTGCTGGAAATCAACTTTTCTGTGCTGTTGAGGTGCTCAGTGCTGCTGGCTGAGCAAACGAGTTCTGTTCTTCTCCAGCATCCAACAAATCGGGTGCAATCCCTGACAAGGGATCAGGTTGGGCCATGGGGCCACTGCAGATGAGAGGTTGGAGTCCCCTCCTGGTTGTCTTCTCCTACTCTGGCTGGGAAGGAGCTTTTGACTGGTGGCCTGAGCTCAAACCCCAGGAGATGCTGCCCTGGTGTCCCCTGGGCTCCAGAATTGGCTCAGGTGGGCAGTCACGAGTGACCCCCAGCAGGATGGATTTGTTTTATAGCGAATTTCATTAAAGGTGTTTGCAGAAGTGGGACTTAAAAGAGGAGGAGCGAGAAGAGGAACAGGAGGATTCATTCAGACCGCAGGAATCTTGCTCTGGGGTGAGCAGGAGGGACGGGGACAAGACACAGGTGGGGACAGGCATGAGGTGGGGTCTGTGTTCGCTGCCTCCTCTGGAGGAGATTTTGGGTCAGATTTCCAAGTTGAGAAATTTGCAACCTCTGTGAAGCACCCATGGGTGCCTCTAGCTCAGGGACAATTCAGTGTGGAGGCCAAAGGGAAACTGAGGCACCAAGTGGAGGTTCTTGGTGAGGTGGGAGAGAGTGAGGGCTGGCTGGAGGACCTGGGTCAGGGGACACCTTGTGTGGTGGAAACAGGGTGTGGATCTCCCTCTGAGCAGGATCTCCAGGAGGAGGGAGCATCCCTGCTCCAGGGGCCAGCACAAACTGGATTCATGCCAGGTGACACTCTGCTCTTCCAGCCTTCTGCCAGGATCTCTGCTGTGCCTGCAGGACCATCCCCATCCTCTCCTGTCCCACAGGTTTCCAGCAGCTGCGACTACGTCTTCGTCAGTGGGAAGGAGTCGCGGGGCTCCATGAGCGCCCGGGTCACCTTCACCTACGAGCACCTGTCGGCCCCGCTGGAGATGACGGTGTGGGTGCCCAAACTGCCCCTGCACATCGAGCTCTCGGATGCCCGGCTGAGCCAAGTCAAGGGCTGGAGGGTGCCCATCCTGCCGGACAGGAGGTGGGTGCTGAGGAGCTGCACTGGCCAGCCTGGAGAAGGCGAGGTGGAGGTGGTGGTCATGGGCGAATTGCCTTGCTCAGCTACTTCATGAGGAGGTTGTAAAGGTGGGGGAGACAGAGGCATCTCAGGGGTGGAAAGGTGGAAAGGGAGAGCTCACGGACACAGGTTATGGGGAAGGAAAAAATTTCACAGTGAGGTTGGTGGAGAACATTCCTCCTTGGCAGTGGTCAAAAGTTCCCTGGATGAAACTGGGAACAGCCAAGCTCCAAAGTTGCTTGTTTGAGGTCTCAAGACTTCCAGGTGTCCATCCCAAGCTGAGATACCTTGTCCTCTCATTTGTTTAGTGCGCAGAGATGCTGGTGACCCTGCTGTTACCACGTCCTGCCATATCCCTTGAATCCCTCATGGACAACTGGCATCTTTTGCCCAGGAGCCACCATTTATTGGTGACATTGTGCTTTTCCCTGATTGGCCACCTTTCCTGGGGGGCTGGGGAGCCATGGTGTGGGGAGTTTGGCAGCACTGCCCATCCATCATCCATCCATCTATCCATCCATCCATCCATCCATCCATCCATCATCCATCCATCCATCCATCCATCCATCCATCATCCATCCATCCATCCATCCATCCATCATCCATCCATCCATCCATCCATCCATCCATCCATCCATCATCCATCCATCCATCCATCCATCCATCCATCCATCCATCCATCCATCCATCCATCCATCCATCCATCCATCCATCATCCATCCATCCATCCATCCATCCATCCATCATCCATCCGTCATCCATCCATCTGTCCATCATCCATCCATCCATCCATCCATCCATCCATCCATCCATCCATCATCCATCCATCCCTCTCCATCCATCCATCCATCCATTCATCCATCCATCCATCCATCCATCCATCCATCCATCATCCATCTATCATCCATCCATCATCCATCCATCCATCCATCCCTCTCCATCCATCATCCACCCACCCATCCATCCATCCCGCAGGTCGGTGCGGGACAGCGAGCACGAGGAGGACGAGGACGAGCGGAAGCAGAGCCGGGGCTGTGCCCTGCAGTACCAGCACTCCACGCTGCAGGTCTTCACCCAGTTCCACACCACGGCTGCCGAGGGCACGGGCCAGGTGGTCACCATGCTGGGGCCGGACTGGCTGGTGGAGGTCACCGACTTGGTCAGCGACTTCATGCGCGTGGACGACCCACGGGTGGCCCACATGGTGGACAGCTCCACGCTGGCCGGGCGGGAGCCGGGCACCACCCTCTTCAAGGTACCCCTGGCCACCTTTCCCCCCCATGCCAGCCTGGCTGGAGGTGGCAGGCGGTGACAGGACCCTCGTCCCCTGCAGGTGGTGTCCCCGCTGGTGGAGGCGGTGCTGGGTGAGACGCTGGTGACGGTGGCGGAGGAGAAGGTCAGCATCACGGACCTGAAGGCCCAGGTGGTCTCCAGCCTCTCTTTGTCCCTCCACCCCAGCCCTGGCAACAGCCACACCATCATCGCCCGCACGTCTGTGCAGCAAACCCTGAGCTTCTTCAAGCAGGTGAGGCTGGTGGGCATCCAGGCCTGGGGGAGAACTTGGGGTGTGACCTCCTCCTCCCAAATCCTGCCCACACTCCAGCCCTCACAGCGCCCACTGTCCTCATGACATCCTGGTGACCCCAAAACACTCCAGAAACCTTCACAGAGACCTGTGGATCCAAGCCTGGGGACAGGACACAACCGCGGGGACACAACCATGGGGACACAGGGGGAGGGATGGAATCCTATGGATCTCCTGGCCCAGCTCTGGCAGCCACATCTGGCACCGCTGGGATTTGGGTTGAGCCTGGGCAAGCGTGGGGAATGCGGAGAGAAGAATAAGCTGAGGAGAAAAAGCAGGGAATGGTTGGAACAAAACGGATTTTGGAGGACTAAAGGGTGAATTGGATGGGGAGGTGGATGGGGGGATGGACAAAGCGGGTGCAGGTGGGACTGGCCTCCTGCTGGGCAACCGGTGCCTGTGTTGGTCCCGCAGGAAGCGCTGCTGAGCCTGTGGATTTCCTACAGCGACGGCACCACGGCCCCCCTGTCCCTCTACGACCCCAAGGACTACAACCTGGTGGTGAGCAGCCTGGATGAGAAGGTGGTGTCGGTGACCCAGGACCGGGCGTTCCCCTTGGTGGTGGCGGAGAGCGAGGGCGCGGGGGAGCTGCTGCGGGTGGAGCTGGTCATCTGCGAGAGCTGCCAGAAGACCAAGCGCAAGAGCGTCCTCTTCACAGCCTTGGCCACCGTGCGCGTCCACTTCGGGTCCGAGGAGGACCCCACCTACGACTACGACCACGTGTCCAGCAGGCCGGGGCTGGGGGAGGCCGGGGCGAGCACCACCCTGCGGGCAGAGGTGGACAGGAAAGCGGACCCGAGCGAGGACGGCCGGATGTCCAGCGCGTCCCACCCCACCGAGGACTTCCCCACCATCCCCACCGGCTTTGTGCAGGTGACGCGGGGGCTGACGGACCTGGAGATCGGGATGTACGCCCTGCTGGGCGTCTTCTGCCTGGCCATCTTGGTCTTCCTCATCAACTGCATCGTCTTTGTGCTGAAGTACCGGCACAAGCGCATCCCGCCGGAAGGCCAGACCAACATGGACCATTCCCACCACTGGGTCTTCCTGGGCAACGGGCAGCCCTTGCGGGCTCACAATGACCTCTCCCCGCAGCCCGAGAGCCCGGGGAACCCGCTGGAAAACGTGCAGACCTGCTGCCACGGGGACCACCACAGCAGCGGGAGCTCGCAGACCAGCGTGCAGAGCCAGGTGCACGGGCGTGGGGACGGCTCCTCGGGGGGCTCCACCCGGGACCAGAGCGAGGACCCACTCAACTCGCCCACCTCCAAACGGAAGCGGGTGAAGTTCACCACCTTCGCCACCATGCCCTCGGACGAGCTGGCCTACAACTCCATCCCCATCGCCGATGAGGAGGACTTGGAGTGGGTGTGCCAGGACATGGGGCTGCAGGACCCCGAGGAGCTCCACAACTACATCCGCAGGATCAAGGAGATCGCTTAACGCAGGGGCAGTGGGGACGGGGCGGGAGGGAGGGACAGCCACGCCGCGCCACACCGCGCCACGCCGCGCCACCACGCGCCACCACGCTTCCCCGGGGCCGGACACCCGCGTTCGGCTCCTTCTTCCGCACATCTCACGTCCTCACCCCATCCAAAGGCACCCCCGGGGGGGCCTTTTTTCAGTTCTCGCCCTTTCCCCAGCGGTTATCCCAGGGGAGGCAGCCGCACGCGCGTGGCCCCCCAGCCGCCGGCGCGCAGTGGGGCTGGGGGCACAGCTCAGGGCGTGCGTGTGGCCCTGGCAGGAGGGGGCTGGGGGTCCTGCCGGGAAGGGCTGGGAGAAGGGAGACATCCCGTTTCCCCCCGGAGCCCAGCAGGGAGGTGGTGGCTGAGGGCTTCCCAAGGGCCTCCCCCAGCCTTTACCGCTCTCAGTTGCACAATTTTGGGGGCGAGTGCTGGGTCACCGTGTGGGTTTTGGGGTGTTGGCCCTCCCTGGGTGATGCTGGGGGAGGCAGGAGTGGGGGGCACAATGGCCGTGGGCCCGGGGCACCGATGTCCCCATCACCTGCTGTGTCCCTGCCCCAAATCCCCGGCGTGCCCCACTCCCAGGCTGCCCGGGGCAGTTTGGGGGTGACCAGTTGGGACATTTGCTGCTCACCCTGCCTGTCCCAGCCGTGGGGCCAGTGCTGGGCCCCCTTGCCCCACAGCCCTGCTGGAGCCTCCAGGACCAGCCACCGGTTTGTGCCCTCTCCCAGCGCTGGAATGTGGCTCTGGGATGGGAATGTGCTGCTGGGGATGGCCTCAAGGGGACCTGGCCTGGGTGTCCCAGTGCCAGCCCAGCTCCCCCAGTGCCAGCCCAGCAGGGATGCCCGGGGCCAGGCTCAGCCTGTGTGGTGCCTTCTGACTGCCATAACCCGATGCCTCCCGGTCCCCCCGTGCTGCTGGCACCTCCCAGCCCCTCTGGCTCACCCAGAGGGGCACCCCCAGCCCACCCTGTCCCAGCCCAGCCTGGGGGGGATGCCCGGCTACCAGGGCTGGCAGGCTGGGGACCCTGGGCTGTGCACTTGTCCCCATCGAGCATGTGGGGACAGGGACCCCCCCCAGCATCACCTGGTGGAGGCTGGCAGCGGATTATTTCTGGATCGAAAGTTACCCACCACTGTGTCTCTTTTTTTTTTTTTTCTTTATTTTTTTCTTTTTTTTTTTTTCTTAAATAAAAGACCAGAAAAGGAAAAAAATGAAAGGGAAAGCAAGTGGCAGCACTGTCATGGGCCCTGTCTCTGCCTTGGTGCCCGGGGTGGGGGGTCCCAGTTGGGTTTGGGGGTGAGCCCTGGTGGATGTGGGGTCTGCTGGGGGATGACTCCATTTTGACCGAACATTTTGGGGTCAAAGCTGTGGTTTTGAGGGTTCTCCCTCCAAAATCCTCCCCTCTTGGGCGGCCTGGGTGAGCAGAGAGCAGCCCCACCTGTGCCTCAGTTTCCCTGGCGGGTGAGCCATGGTCTGGGGTGCTGTGTGGTGTTTCAAAAGCCTCTTCAAGGAGTTTATCAATTTTGGGTCTGTGAAAGTTTCTCCCCTGGGTGGCCTTAAAATTTACCTGAGAGCTCTATGCTGGTTTTATATAAATAAATATAAATATAAATATAAATATAAATATAAATATAAATATAAATATAAATATAAATATAAATATAAATATAAATATAAATATAAATATAAATATAAATATAAATATAAATATAAATGGGTTGAGATGTGCTCAGAGGGCAGGCAGGACATGCAGGGAGTTGGTTTTACTCTGCCCCCTTATCTGAACCAGCTACGGAGCTGATTGTGGCTCTGAACAGGAAAATTAACACAGCTGCCTGGAACCTCTGAATCTCCTCGCTTAATTAACATAAATGAATATTTGGGGAGGGGGGAAAAGAATTTTAAAAGGTAAGAAAAAAGAGGGGGGAAAGGTCAGAAAAGGCTGGGATAAAATTTTATGGTTGTGATAAGGGCTGGCAGCGCCTGACTCCGGTCCCTGAGTGCGCCCTGGGGCTGTGGAGGTGGGAGATGGAGCCAGCAGGGACAGATCCATGGGAATCAGGGAGCTTGGCACCGCCTGTCCCCACTGCCAGGTTTTCCCACTTCTCCTGGCTGCTCTCCCAAGCCCAAGGTCTGACACCAAGCATCGGCAGCAGTTTTCCAGCCCGTCACTTCCCATTCCGGCTGATGGATCCGGCTCAGCAGCCTTGGGAAGGCAGCACCCACCGCCCCACGGTGTTTGTAGGATGCTCTCAGGGCCCTGCGCCCCCAGTTTGTGTCCTGCAGCATCCCTGCACCCCCTGGCAGCTCCTCCAGGCAATTCCAATCCCTGATTCCTGTCATTCCTGGGTGAGGGAGCAGAGCCCTGCACGGGGTGAAGAGAGCAAACCCTTCTCCATCCATTTATGTGTGGCTCCATCCATTTATTGGTACCTTTAGATGCAGATATTTATACTTCATACATATGGATGTATTTCGACTTTATACATATATATGCATCTCTAATGTGAATGTGCATATATATTTATTTCTATATATTTATTTCTGTATATTTATAGATGTATATCAATTTATCTATATGTTTTTATATATATATATAAAGGCTTTGCTCAGGGGCTGGGGTGCACTTACAGACACCCCTAAATACACTCCCCTGAGTCTCACCCACCATCCCAGTCCCTCTGGGAATTCAGAATACCAGGAAAGCAGCTCCACATCAATTTTTCCAGGGTCCTGATGCCCTGGAAGTCCATCAGGAAATGCACAACACCCAGGGACAAACCCCAGGAAAATGGGAGCTCTCTGAAGGCTCTGATGGTGTCTGGTCCTCTTCACTCCTTCCACTTCCAGTTTATGTTTTTCCCATAGGAATGATCCAGTTGGGACATAATAATAATAATTTTTTAAATAGTCCCAGAGTGCTGTTGGAGATGGGGAGATGGAGGCTGCAGCTGGGGGCTGGTGGCACCCATGGGGGCAAGCCCCAAACTCCCTTGTGCCACCCCAAACCCCATTGTGCCACCCCAAACCCAGCACCTTCCCCCTTGACTGCCTCAGATCCCGTTAAATAACCCCCAACCAAACCTCCGGGTGTCACAGAAAGGGAAAAAAAAAGGGTAAAATAATGAAAAATCAGCTCTCTCCCAGCTCCCCCAGCACTCCCTGTGTTTATTCCTGCTGCCTTTTCCCTCTTTAGTGGCTCACTATCTGTTCCCAGCAGGCAGGGACATATTTGCATTTTAATTTGGCCTTGTGAGGCTGCAGGAGCCACCTGTGAGGAGCAGGCAGAGCTCCAGGGGACCCTGATGTCCCCCAGCTCCCCAGGGGATGCTCGGTGTCCCCAGCTGTGCCTTACAAATCCCTTAAACTCTTAGAGAACCCCACGAACCTCACAGAACATCAATGCCTCCATGCTCAGAGAGAGGAGCCATCAAAGGAGAGTGAAAAACAGGGATTATCCCGTTCTGAGGTCAGCTCCTTCCCCTTCCCTCCATCATTTCCTCACTCCTTGCGTTTTCTCTCATCCTTTAACCTCTCTCAGGGCTCTTTTCCCAAAATCCCACCCCTTGTGCTCCCCTTGGGGTCCTCCAGCCACTTTCAGCCGTGTCCCCAGGGCGGGACCTGTCCAGGGACCCCAAATCCCGTGGGGCACGCGGTGCTGCATCCAGAGCATCCCAGGGGATGGAGCGAGGCGAGGCTCCTCTCCCGGGATGAGAAGAGCCAGCTCTGACTGTCCGGGGGAAGTTTAATCAAAGCAGAGCCCGGCTCTGTTGACATTAGCGGGGCAGGATTTGCGCGGCAGCCGCGCTTTAATTACTTTGGTAATTGCGCCATTATTTCTGGGGGCTCGCGGCTGTTTTTCCTGCCTGGCTCAGCGAAGATCCCTCCCTAGGGAGAGAGGAGGGATGCTCCTGTCTCGGCACCAGCTGGAGCTCAGCACCGGCTTCTGAGAGGCTCCGGGGAACAGGAATAGGAAAACCCATCAGATACCAAATTTTGGGGCTCCTCCTCTGCAGGAGGAAGTTGTTCCCCTTCCTCCCAGCTGAGGATCCCTCTGTGCTGCCTGAACAGGATATTCCCAAATCGCCCAGGAGCACCACGGAGCCTCCCCAAGGATCCCGCTCTGAATTCCTCCCTTTTTTCTAGGAACCCCCCAGATCTTGTAGAAACTCCCCATTTTCTAGGAGTTCTAAGGACGGCGGGACTGGAACCCCTCTGAAATGTTTTCCAGGGCTTGTCGGGAACTTTTGCTGCTCTCCAGGACTCCCTTCGGGCTTGCCAGGAATTTTGGAGCCTTTCTGGATTTCTTTGGTGTGGGGCAAGGTGTCTCTACTCGTGTCACTGGAATTAGACGAGCTTTAAGGTCCTTTCCAACCCGAATCATCCAGGAATTCCCTGATTTGGGATAGAGGCTGCTCCTCCCAACCTCTGGCCGTCCATTCCAGCGCTTCAGCACCAGGATGGCTTTGGGAGAGGCAGCTCCTTTAACCACGGCTGCATTTTCCAGGAGCTCCCCCGGCTTCCCATAAAGGAGCGGACTCGTTTCCATTCTCCCGACTCAGCAGGGCAGGGAATGATTTCCCGGAGCTCGCTCCTGCCGGGATCGTGCTGGCACTGCCGGGAGCTGACCCAGCTGTCCCCGGGGGTGCCACGCCAGGATTCCCTGTCCCCTCTCGCACACGGAGGGATGGTTGGGATAAATCCAGCTCTTCCTGGCTCCGTGGCACAGCCAGAGCAGGCAGCAGATGCTGTCCCAGAGGCCTGGCTGCAGAAAAGCCCCAATTTTGTGAGTTCCTGGATTTAAAGGTCAGGGAAGAGCAGCTTGTGTGACCCGCCATGACACCGCTCCCAATTATCCGTCTGCTCTGCGCTCCCTCCCGGGAAAGGGCTCCTCTGGGACATGATGGAAAACCAGGCTGTGAGGGCTGGCCAGGGCTGGAGCTTTTCCTTCCTCCCATGGGAGCAAACGCCTCCCCAAATATCTGATTTTTGAGGCGCAGTTGAGCTTCCCGGGGTCTCCTCACGCTTGAAGCCAAAATTGAGTGTTATTTTTTGGTTTTTTTGCCAGCCCGGGTAAAGCAAAGCCTTTTGGCCAGGAAAAAAATATCATGGCTTTTCATTCCCTGCAAATGAGAAGCCATGGGATACAGCTGGTTTTGGCTGTGGCTCTCTGTCTTCACTGGAAATCTAAAGAGCTGCTCCGTGGGATGGGGAGAAACCAGATTGAGGAAAAAGTGGCTAAAGCTGAGATACATCTGGAAAAACCAAAGTGGGGATGGAAACAGCATCTTTGTCATGGTCCAGCATGACAGGGACAAGGAGCAGAGCCCCTCGAAGCCCTCCTGGGTGGCTGTGACAAAGCTGCACCCACCCGTGCCTCAGTTTACCTCGCCACTGGTACTCCCTCAGTCCGCGGCAGGCTCAGGGCTGCGGTTTGGGATGTGACAGGAATTCACTGCTCAGGAATGAATCCTGGATTTGCAGGGTCTGATTCTGTCCTTTGCAAGGTGCCAGTTAAAAATAAAACCCTCAGCTCCAGCTCTGTCCCTGCCTTTACCTGCGAGTAAGATCTCAAAGTTTGATGTCCCAAAGTTTGATGTCCCAACACCCCAGGATGCTTTTGCCCACCCGACCTTGCAGGTTCAGGCCTTTTTGGCTCCCTATCCCTGCTGAAATCCCAGCCAGGCCCGTGCCCAGAATACTTGGAGGAGGCATAGATCACCCTAACGACGGCAAATCCAATTAGCCGAGGGTTGAGCACTCCGCTGATGAAAATCCAGGGGTTCAAAGTGCTGAGCCAGCAGCAGCTCCGCCCCGATCAATGCCATGGAAATGATCCTGCTGCTCCCTGGGAGCCCAGCCCTTTGTGTCCTGGCAGTGAAACAAGTTTTATCTGGCAGGACCCCACTGAGCAGATTAATAAACACCGGCCTGGTTTGGGGCTGGGAGCGGGGGGACACTAAAAAAAAAAAATGAGGAAAAAATTGCAGCTGAGATGGCTCTGGGATTAGTTAGGGAAAAGGGAGGGTTCTCTGAGTTGTATCTGAAGTGGAGGTAGGAAAAATGCAGTTTTGGGGTTGGTGTAACCCAGTCAGGGATTTATGGAGCTGAAGAGAGGGGACATGAGCTGGGAGAAGCGCTGGGAGAGGTCTGGGAGCACCTCTGAGCCCCACCTTCAATCTCTGGTGGCTACAGAGGGCTGTGCCCACCCATCCATCCCCATCCTGGTGACTCTGAGCCCTCTGGATCCATCCCAATCCCTCTGGATCGAGAGCTCCATGGGAAATCCCTGCATCCTCCCAAGCTCCAGATTCCCACAGGGACCTGCTGGATCATAGAATGGTTTAGGTTGGAAGAGACCTTAAAAATCATCTCCTTCCACCCCTCCTGGACACCTTCAACCCCTCCCACTGTCCCAGGTTGCTCCAAGCCCCTTGGATTTATCCCTGCTGCACCCTATGGTTTGTGGCTGAAAACTCCTGGAAAGAAAAGGACAGAAAAAAACCACATCCAAAAATAAAAATATTTCCTCTTGACATGTTTCTTTGGCTGGCAATGAGCCGCCTCAATCTTTTGATCTGTAGTTTCTTCCCCCCTGACATGTCCTTTGATTGCATTTATTTATTTTTTACCTTAAAAAGCTGGAAATCAACCCAAGCCCTTTTGATTTTGACTGGAATGGAGACAGAGCACAGATGATGTCTCTGGAAAGTGATTTCTGTTATTTTTTCCTCAGCTACTCCAGAACCAGGAAAAAGAAAAAGCCCAAATAAATCTGTTGTTGGCACAGCTGGGAAGGAGATACTGAGTTTGTGGAATGGCCTTGGCTCTGCTCTGCCAACAGCTGGAGAGGCCAAAATGCCTCTGGAAAAAAGCTCTGGGGTGCACAGGCACGGAATCCAGAACATCCAGAACCTGGAGGAGCCCTCCAGCATGGAAATGATCCCTTTTGGGGGCACTTTGAAGGATTTGGTGTCAGAAGGAGGCAGCTGAGGGTCCTGCCCTGTGGGAGAGCCTCCTGCTCCAACTCAGCACGGAAAAATCTCCCCTACAGAAAAACTGGGAATCTGGGGGTCTTTACAACTTGGAAGTTTTTGGGGTTTTGGGGTGTTTTTTGCTGAGGTGTTTCCCTGGGTGGTTTTTGCTCTCTGAAGTGGCTGGGGTCACCCCGGGGGCTGTGTGTGGTCCCCACACAAACCCTGGTGAGGATGAGGACACATGAGAAGCCCTGAGGGTGATCTGCATTCCAGCAGAAAGCATTGGAGGGGGGACAAACACAAACCAGGCATTCCTGGGAGCAGCAGCAACAAATTCAGTGCCATTTCACCAAAAAACATCATCTCTGAGGTGCTCCCCTGCCAGCAAAGAGCATCACTTCGCCTCTGAGCACTGGGAATGCAAGCAGGGTCCAGGAACCCCCTGCACATCCCAAAAAGCAGCTCCCAAACCCTCTGGAAAGCAGCTGGATCTCTCCATGAGGGTGTTTGAAGAGCTGTCCTCACCACAGCTCTCAGGCAGCTGCTTTATCGCTGATTTATTTCCTCTCCTCTCTAAGAACAGTTTGTTTTCAGTCACTGCTCACATTTTACCAGATCCTCTCACTCTCTCCACGAGCAGAGTTTGGATTTGGGGTTTTTCCTGGAGGTTATGGCCAGGAGAGAGTTCTCCATCCAGCAGCAAGGAGGCAAAGCCTCTCTGGGACAGCCTGCCAGGGCTCTCAGGATTTCATTCTCAGCTGATGATTGAAAAGACACAGATTCCCCCCAAAACCCACCTCAATTGTGCTTTTTGAGGCGCTCTGAAGACCTGAACTCTTTTCCAGGTGGGCTGTGAAGGTGCTGGAAATGTATTGCTTAAAATAACAGTGCAGGAATGTTTTATCCTTCCCCCGGATCCTGGAATCCCTTTTTGCCTGCTGGAGCTGGGGGAGGTTTTGTTTCTGAGCCTGCTGACGCAGAGATTTCCCTCTAATCAGGTTGGGATTTCATTTCCTTTCCCCCTGTCCCCCCAAAAAGGGGTTTTGCAGAAGACACAAAGCCGGCCTGGAGGGGAGGTGACATCCAGGGCCTCAAAGCTGAGCAGAGAGAGGAGAAACTTTTGAAGCCGAGCTGAAGAAGAGCTCCCAGCACTGCTGTGTTACACTTCCCACAGGTGCCCATGGCTGTCCTCGTGTCCCATCAGTGGTGGAAAAATCCAGTTTATTCCCAAATTCTGACCCTCAGGGCCCTCCTTGGATCTTCCCTGTCCTCCAGGCCCCTTGTGCTGGCAAATCCAGGATAAATCCCGATAAAGGGAGCCAAGACCATCTCCCTGCTCCTGGGCCACAGCACTCCAACACCGTCCCAGCCTTCCAGGGATGTGGGATGGGGTGAGGGATGGATCCAGGCTGGCTGTGGGGAGCTCCAGCTACTTCTTCTCCTTCTTTTCCCTCCCCTTTCCTCCTTTTCTCCCCCTCATTGCCAGCAGCACGTGATGTACAGCAGGATAACAGCTCCAATTGCTCCAAATTGCTTATCGAGGCCTCGGCGCTGAATCGATGATTTTAAATGGGATCACACAACAGCAATCCCAACAACAGCGGGATAAAGAAAATAAATGGAGCTGCCTGGCAGCCGGGAGAGGGCTGGGCTGATTGCAGCCAGCTCTGCTGCTGCTGGGGGCTCCAGAGCCCCGGGATCCTCCCAATCCATTCGGGAATTCACCTGGATAAAGAGAGATGAGATTGTAAAGGGTGGAGCCGGCTCTGCTTGAGCCTTCGTCACCAGCAGTAAAACTGGGATCAATTTTAAACTTTTACATTTTAAACCTTACATTTTAAGCTTTACATTTTAAACTTTTTAATTTTAAACTTTTCAATTTTAAAGTTTACCTTCAGTGTCACACCTGACACAGGATCCACCGTCCTGGACATCCAGGTCCCTACAGACCTGAGCTGCCTTACACAGAACGGGGAAACTGAGGCACGGCTTCCCTTAGGCTCAAACTGGGCTGAAACCCCCCCAGGGGATGCTCGTGGATGTGGGAAGGTGGAATTCCCAGCCATCGCCTCCAAATTCCTGCGTGGAATTCCCCCCATTCCTCCCAGAAGAAGGAGGAGTTGGAGGAACTCCAATCCCAGGAGTTCCCGGGTCCTTAAATCGCTGATTTCTCGCTTTGAGGAGCTCAGGCTCTCCCCTGAGTTAGCGAGAGCAGAATCGCTGTCACTTAGAAACCTCCCCAGTCTGGAGGATGCGAAAGGAGGTGCCGAGGGGGATTTTGGGCTCCCTCCCGCTGGAATTTCCAACTCAGTCCTGGAATTTCTGCGTCCGTGAGATGCAGCCCACCCCTCCTGCCCGAGCACCGGCACACGAGATGTGACCTCCACCGCCACCGGAGGTGCCACCCGAGCTCCTGCAGCCACCAGAGCCATGGAGAGGAGCGATGATGATGCTCCAGCCAGGAGCAGGGACAGCAGGGATCTCCTGGATCCAGGGAAGCCGAAATGATGCGGAAATCTCCCCGTTTTCAGGGTGCAGGACAAGCAGGGAGAGCTGCAGGTCACGGTGAGGGTTCCCATCATTTCCCCTCTCCCTGCTCTGGTCCCCTGTGCGTTTTGGGCTGCGGGTCCCACTCGGATTTACCCCAGCAATGCCCCAAGGTTTGATATCAACCCCAGGCTTCTCTAATAAATCCCTTTTTCATATCCAGCGGGTAAAATCCCCCCGTGCCGTGCAAATCCAGCTGGAAGCTCGGCTGCTGTGGATCGTGCATCTGCAGCAGAACCTTCCCAGGAATTAATGGGCGCAGATTTTGGAGGCGAGGGCTCGCCCGTGGCACACAATGAGCAATTAGCTCCATTTCAAACTCTCGCTACAGGGATGGATTGGGCGAATTTGGCTCGTTTAAACTCGTGCTGAACTTTGAGCAGCGATTTTTTGGCAGAGTTGGGATTAAGCTCACACCCAGCCCTCGCTCTGTGCTCTGGTTTAAAACCCAGCTCGGTTCCAGGCTGAACCACCTCTTGGTTGCATCACCTCTTGTTTTGCAGCTTTCCTCATCTCCAGGGAAGCTTTTCCTCCTGAAAACACGGAGAGAAAGCGCTGGCAAAACTCAGGGAGCACCCTCGCAAATCCGGGAGGAACTGCAGCCACAGCAAACGCAGCTCCCAGGAGGAAAAACCTGGGATGGGAGGATTTAAGGACCAGCCCAGGCTGGGGGTTTTGCTGAAAGACTCTCTTTGCCCGTGTCAGAGCAGGATGAATCCTTGGAATAAAAACCCCCCGTGCCAAGCCTGGAGCAGGGACAAACTGAGCCAAGTCTCTCCTCAGTTTGCTGTAAATACTCAGAGATAGCAGCCGTAAAAGCACCTCGGAGAGAAGGCAGCAGTAAAATTACATCAAGCCTAGGGGCTTAAACTGATTGAAAGATACGTTTTCCAAGCTGATCCAGCTAATGCAGCAGCGAAGTCTCCTGCACTGAGCAGCCGCTGGAATCTGATTTTATTTTTGCCTTTCTAAATGGCCAGACAGCTGGGAAACACCTCCCCACCCCGAATATTTTGGGAATGCTTTCAGAAGAAGTGCAGAAATGGGGGGGCTGTGTTAGCCAGAGCCCCCGTGGCTGGAGGTCCCAGGACCATCCCAAAGCAAATCCCTCCTTTTTGGCTGCCTTTCAGCAGCGACAATGACAGCAGGGCAGCTTCCCACTGCAGGATGGGGCAATCCCAGGCTCCAGCTGAGATCCCACCTCTGCTCAGGACTGCTCTGCCACCATCCCCACTTCCAGGGGGTGACAGATGGACTGGGGGCCTTGGGGTGTGTCTGGAGGAGGGCAGGAAGCACAAACAGGGGTGGATTGTGGTGCTGCTCCTCGGCACCCACGGAATTGTGGGGTCATTTAGGCTGGAAAATCCCTCCAAGGTCATGGAGTTCAGTGTTAGCGCTGCCAAGTGTCCCCAATGTCCCCAAGTGCCACATCCACGCTGCTTTGAAACCCCCGCAGGGACAGTGACTCCACCACTGCTCTGGGCAGCACTGCCAGGGCTTGGCAACCCTTTTATGAAGATATTTTCCCTAATATCCAACCTGATCCTCCCCTGGAGCCGCTTGAGGCCATTTCCTCTTGTTACCTGGGAGAAAAGACTGATCCCCACCTGTCCCATGTCCTCATCAAAGACCAGGGCTGAGCCTCAGCTGAAAACAAGAAGGGCATCCCTGGCTTTTTGGGGTGATGAATTGAGCACAGCCTGAGCTGTCACAGCTCCAGGCTGAGCTGGAGGGAGGAAGAGCCCAAAGCCACTTCCCTGCATCTGTCACAAGGCAGGACCTGGCTGCTGGGCAGTTGTCACCCAGCACTTTGTCCCCTCACATCTGTCCCTGCACAGAGCTGAGGTGGTGACCCCACACCACATTTCCACTTTGCTCAAGTCTCATCCCAGAGAAAATAAAAAAGAAGCAGTAAAAACCTTCCCAAACCTCACCAGCCTGTTCAGAAAGGATGGGCTTTGACTGAGAGCGAGTTCCTTTAGAAAACTCCTGCTGCTGAAGGAGAAACACAAATAAAACCCCTTTTTCTTTGAGGAAAAAAAAAAATAAGAAAGAAAAAAGAAACAAGCCAGGGAGCCCGGATCAGAAGGGAAAGCTGGAATGGGAGCAGACACCGTCCCCTCCACGACTGAAGCGACCACTGACAAATCCTTTCAGGTCAGCGCAGAACAACACAGGCTCTTCTGAGAGCTGCAGTGCACTGGTTAATTGGGGTGTTCCTAATTAGGGCAGCACAGCCGGGCTCAGCGCAGTGGGGCTGAGCTTGGGGACAGCAGTGTGACCCCAGCCCTGGCTGCACGCGTGCCCCACGAGCTCGGGGCACACGGGGCCCTTGGCCACTGCTGCTTTGGGGTCCAGGGAGTGGAGAAACAGCTCAGGTTTCTGTTTTGGGGCTGGAGGATGCTCCAGATGGCGAGTGAGGAGGTGTTTTTATCCTCTGGAGCAGCACCCACGGCCAGGAGGGGTGGCCAGAGGCAATTTCCCCCTTTGCACACCCAGGGGTGATGGAGTTTCCAACAGCTCTGCAGGGAGAGCAGGACACAGCAGCCGAGGTGGCATCCCAAGGGACAGGAGAGGGGGATTCCCTGCCCAGCTGTGTGCAGAGGAGGGTGAGGAAGGCCTGAAGACCCCACAGGACCCCTCACCACCTCCTCTTGCTGGGTTCCAGCCATCTCAGGGCGGTTCAGGCCGTGCGAGGAGAGGGAAAAAGAGGGTGTCAGCAGCCGGAGATGCTGGGCTGGTGGCCAAGCTTTGGCTGCCCATCTCCTCCTGCAGCTGGGCACGGACACTCTGGAAAAGCAGGAGGCTTTTCCCTTCAGGATAACCCTGCTGTGACACTGTCCCCGAGCAGGGCCTGCAAACCCCAGCAGGACCCAGGGGCTGAGGGTGCTGTGCTCCCAAATTCCCCCAGCTCCCACTGACCCCTTGGGATTTTAGCTTTTATATTTTCCATCCATTTGTAATTCTGCAGTTGTTTAGTGCACAGCTCTGAGCTCCACACACGCTGTCAGCTGCTGCTCCCCACTTTGGGCAGACACAGCAATTCCTCTCGGGCCTGGTAATCAAGGACACCTCACTGCCTCAGGCCCCAGAGATGGAAACAAAAGGGAGTTGTGGCAGCAAACTGGGGATAAATGACTTCATTACCTGCAGCTGGAATTGTAGGATTAACCCCAATGTGCAAATGGAACAAACTTATAAAAGTGTGAAAACTGTGATCCATTTTGGGTGTAGGCCCTGGAGGGCTTCACCTGCCTGAAGTGTCCCTGAAGGCCCTTCAATAAATACAAATAAACTGCTTTTTATCCCCTTAATTCTGTCTGGCCTGTTTTTAGGTAGCCCAAAAAGTCATCACCATCCCACGGGGGATTCCCTTGAGCTCACTGAAAGCCACTGCAGGGCACTTTTGGGGAGCAGGAGAGGCCGGGAATGTCCATCCAGGTGAGCTGGAAAGCCGGCTCTGGCTGGAATCTCACCCAGAAGAGCTGCAGCCGGAGGCAGAGAGCTCCAGAATCCATCAGGAAGGCTCTGCAGAGAGGCTTTACCAGACCCATCTTCCCCACAATAATGTGTTTTATTTTTCCAGTGCCCATTCATTATTCACACGTGTGTTTCCCCCTGGATTATGGGAGCTGCCGGCTCCTGTCTCCTCACCACACCTCTGGTACTGATCTATTTTCATGGCTTTGTCACCTGTAAAGGGGTTTCTGTTTCATCCCAGCCCAATAACAGGGCTTGGTGCAGATGTCAGGGGCAGGATGCTCATCCCCTTCCAAAATCCCTCGGAAAAAGACCAGATGGAGCATCCTGCACGGCATGATTTGGGATCTCTCCATCCATCTCATGCTTGGGATGATTTGGGATCTCTCCATCCCACATGGGATGATTTGGGATCTTTCCATTCATCTCCTGCTTGGCAAGATTTGGGATCTCTCCACCCACCTCCTGCTTGGGATGATTTAGGGATTCTCCATCCTGCATGGAATGGTTTAGGATCTCTCCATCCCATATGGGATGATTTGGGGTCTCTCCATCCTGCATGAGATGATTTGGGGATTCTCCATCCCACATGGGATGATTTAGGGATTCTCCATCCTGGATGGGATGATTTGGGGTCTCTCCATCCTGCATGAGATGATTTGGTATCTCTCCATCCCACATGGGGTGATTTGGAAACTCATCCCACCTCCAGCAGGACGGGTGAATCCTGTGGCTGCTGCACCTGTGGAGTTTGCCGGAGGAAAGTGAGGGATGTGTGGTGCATCTTGTTCTTCATTCCAGCTTTAGGAAGGAGCTGAAAACCCTCCCCAGATCCACCTCCCCGTCAGCCACTGGACCAGAACTTCCCAAACACTTTGGCTGTGCTGAGCTGCAGCGTCCATGGATATTTTTAAACACCCCAGACCTGGGATGACCCCTGGAAGGAGGGGAAGGAGCACGGAGTAGCTGCTCATTAGCCAGGGACATCTGGGGAGCAGCACAGAGCTGGTGCTGGGAGGAGCAACATCTGCTCGGAGCTCTGAGAGGGGTTTCTGCACCTTGGCACTCACACTTCCAGCATTTCATTTCCAGCATTCCCAGCATTCCCAGCTTTTCCAGCTGCTGGGGATGCTAAAGGGAAGAGAGGCAAAGCCAGCACTCAGCAGTGTTACCACATGAGCCCCCACGCCATGAGTGGGTTCCTGATACCGAACCCCCAAATGCTCTGGGGGTGTTTTTGAGCTGGATCCAGGCTGATTTTGGCATTCTGGTGCCTTGTGGAGGAGGATGATTTCATTTCCTTCCTTCCCTTCCCTGGTTCCTTCTCACCAGAGGAATCCAGGGCTCCTTTTTGCCTTCCTGTCTCGGGGGAAGCAGCACCAACAACTTCTGCTAGCTGTGAAGTGCTGGGAAAGGGAGAGATTCTCCCGGTTCCTCCTTCTGGAGTTCTGGGAAATGCAGGCTGTGCTCAGGGCTGGATCCTCAGGCAGCAGAGGGGAGCTCAGCACCTTCATCCCAAGCAGATCCCTCTCCAGTGGCTCCAATCCCAGCTTGCAGCCCAGCCAGGGAACACGGGCTGAGGGAACAAAACCCCTGAGCGCTCGGGGAGAGCTTTCCTTGTCTCAGGGGCAGAGCAGAAATTCTCCTCCCAGCCAGGAAAGGTCAATCCTGATCCTTCACCTTCCCACGGGGGTACCTGCAGGACACCCCAGCCCAAATCCTTGTCCCCAGCACAGCCTGGCTTGGGTGACACCGGCTCTGTCCTCATCCACTGCTGCATCCCTGTTTTCCCACCTTTTATAATCCAGCTTTGCTCCGAGCCCGGGTGTCCCCACCCAGCACAGCTCCCTGTGTCACCACCCCTGGCTTTTCCCACCTGGAATTCCTTTCCCCCACCTTTAGCCAGAGCTTTGTTCTGCCCACATCCCTGCGCTCTCCCTGCCTCCCGAGACAGTCCTAAAAAAGGCATCAGGCACACTAAAAAGGGAGAGAAAACATTTAATTTCTGTTCTGAGACAGATCCAGATCTCAGGATCCCTCCTCCAGCCCCAGCTGGCTCCTGCTTTCCCTGGCACTCACGCACGTGGAAGGGTGACAAAGGATGGACACTGCTCCACCTTGTAGAGACATTTTAATTTCATTTTTGTCCTGCAGACAGCAAGTGCCAGCCTGTCCATGAGCAGGGACATTGGTGCATCCTGGGGAAGGGATTGACTGGTTTTTAACCTCAAAATAGAGCTGCTCCCGATCCCTGAAAGCACCAAGTTCCGCACCCCACAGAGGGGAGGAAAAAAGGGAATTATCCTATGGCTAAATTCCATGTAAAATCCCGAGGCAGAGGGATTTCTCCCACCGTGGTGCTCACCAGGGCTGGCTTTGCTCCGAGAGCTTTTCCTGCGACTCCAGGACGGGACATTCCTTGTGGGCTGTGGTGGGACAGCTTTTCAGGAGAGCTCCAGGATTCCTGGAGGGGTCCCTGGATTCTGCTGAGGGCTGGAGACCAGTGCCAGGATGGATGTGCTGAGCTCCAGAGAAACAAAGAGTATTTTGGTTTCTGCAAGCCTGTTTTCCTGAGGAAAAGAGGTTTATGAGGTCTCCCTCCCTGTGCCTGAGACAGCTGGAGTGTCTGCTCTCCTGATTTTCCACTTTAGGAAGCAATTGGAACCAGATTTGACAGCAATAATGGGAATCTGAGGAGAATTATGTTCTGACAGCCTTGGTGAGGATCCCCAGCCTGCCAGAGGAGTGAAGGACATAATTAATGGCCCTGCTGAGGAAAGGGCCGTGCTGGGAATGTCTGTCCTTTTTTCACCAGACATCAGGGGAGTCTCCAGGCAATTAGGAGCAGCCCCTGGGGAAAATTCCTGCAGCATTATCCAGCACCAGCAAGAAAAGCACAGCTGCCTGTGGGTGCTTTGGGGTGGTTTGTGGGACCATCCTGGCTCAGGGAGGTGTTTTCTATTTGAGAACCCCAGTCCTCAATGCCCAAATCCCGTGGGGATTCTCTGGTGTCTGCTCCATGCATTTGGAAAGGTTTTGTTTGCCTCCAAGACGAGAAGTTCCCTTTCCCTTCTCTTGGCAGCTGCCTCACCCTTCCTGTCCCCTCCTGGGGCACGAGAGGAGCTGCAGGCAGACCCATGGAATTCATGGATCCTCCCTGGATCCTTCCCTCCATCCTCACCCTCCTGGGGCACGAGAGGAAGCAGGAGCTGCAGTCAGATTCCAGGAATTCATGGATCTTTCCTGGATCCTTCCCTCCATCCTCACTCTCCCTGTCCCCTCCTGTCCCATGGGAAGAAGCAGGAGCTCCACCATGCCCAGGAGCCCATGGACACCCCAATCCTCACAGTCTGGATCCTTCCCTCCACCCTCACCCTCCACCAAGACACTCAGGATGTGCTGCCCTAGTTTTCCAGGCACGGACACCATCTCCGTGTGCTCATCCTGCCATTCCCACTCAGCTCTGGGCAGCCACAGGGATGTGCTGAACATCCCTTTCATCTTAAAACGTCACTTGTTCCCCCCAGAACCCCACAGAATGTCACCGTGGGGAGCCGAGGAAACACCGGGTTGGATCCTCGGGAGGTTCCACAGAAAGGTTTCTTCCAGACCTAGACTTGAGTTTTCTTGACATCTTTTGTTTCCCTCCTGAGAGAAAAATGTCTTAAACAGCAAAAAACTCCTGACTGTGTCGAGCTCAGAGCAAAGTGAGTCCTGCACAAACCATCCAGGGTGGGATTCAGGATCCTCTCCCTGAGGGATTCTTTTCTCCCCTGCCTTAGCTGGAGGGAAAGGCTTTGTTTGCCCCCAGGATTCCCTTTTCCTTCACATCCCTTATCCCGATATTTGGGAACAACACCCTTTTGCAGCCAGGTTTTGTCTCCTCTCCATTTCCTTCCCCCCTGAGAGGAAATAATTTGCTCAAGTGGTCCCCAAGCAGCTCCAAAAACTCCATTTAGGGACCAAATTCCCTCTTTACTGGAGTCAGGAACCAAGGGCTGGTTGGGATTTTCCTCCAACGACTGGAAGCACCAGAGAAGCAGTGAAATGTGAATTTTTTGAACCAAGAAAAGGCTGGAAAATTCAAAAACCTCAATAACCTGCTTCTGTTTGGCCGCTGAGATGGCAACCAGCCCCCAGCACATCACCGTGGGTGGGTGGAACCCAGCACCAGCACTTTTCCTCCTTGGATAAATACACTGAACCCTCCCCAAAACCCAAAATGTTTGTGAGGAGAAGGGAATAAAGTAAATAAACCCGAGTCTCAGCACTGGGAGAGTCCATGGAGGCCGGCCCAGCGGAGGAATGGGTGGGAATAAAATACTGAAATAAAGGCAGGAGGAATTAGCGTAAGAGGAATTATTTAAGAGGTAGAAAAAGCTGTTAAAATAAAAAGGGGAGGGGGGGAATCAGCCCTCTCTTGGGGGGGAATAAAAACGCTCCAGCAGAAGTAGGGCATTTGCTAAACAATAAAAGGGATGAGACAGATGATGAGGCTAAAATGGCTGAGATGCCGAACTGCTTTTAGAAATCTGCCTTTATCAAGAGAAATGTGGAAAAGTGGTTTGGACAATTAGGAAGTAACAAAAGGCCTCGTAAAAAAAATAGCTGCGGGGAGGGGGAAGAGAAACACTGGGGAGCGTGGAGAGGGAGCATTAAGGGATTAACTGGTGGAGAGGCTGGGAGCAACTGGGAGGGACTGGGACAGAGCTCCTAAAGGTGCTGCCAGCACGGGCTCGGGGATTTGGGAAGCACGGGATGAGAGGAAAACAAAGATCCCATCAAATTGTTTTCTTCTTTTCCTCCTCCTTTTGACAGCGGAGCCAAATTAAAGACAAGCAAAGCGAATTCTCGCCGGATTATCAGGACGTGCTGTCGCTCCCCCCGGGGGTGGAAGGGAGGAATGGTGGAATTAAATTAAGGAAGAGGGAGTTTAAATGGAATATCTGGGAGGAAACGCTGCTCCTCGCGGTTCGGTGGCCCCGAGGGGGATTGCAGAGAAAGTCCGGGAGCAGCAGGATCCCGGCATCCAGGAGGAATTCCTGCTCGGAGGGGTGGGAATGGGGGCTGCCCCTGTCCAAGGAGGGCTCGGGAATGGGAACACCAGAGAGGGGAAAAAAAAAGAGAGCAAAACACCAGGCAGAGTGGATTTTCCTGGGTTTTCTTGGAATTACAGCACTTGGACTCTCTCCTTTCAGGCTGGGAGCGGGAGATAATTTGGGATCCTGGGAGAATTGATGGACACGGGGCAGTGCCTGCTGAATCCAGCCCCGCGGGGATGATGTGGAGAAAAAGCCACCACAATCCTGCTTCTCTTTCCTGTTGCTCTGGAGAGGCTGGAAAAGCAAAAGTACCTTCCCAGGCCAGCCCCAAATCCAGCCTTTCCCCAAAATCCGACCGGATAAAAAGGATAAATGGAGCATGGGAGCATCCTGGTGCTCTGCCCAGCTGCCAGGACCTGGATCTTAGGGGTGATTTGGATCTTCCCTGGTGGGCAGCTCCAGGCTGGAGAGCGGGATGGCTCCTGTGCCACAGGGAGGAGGTGGGGAGTGGGAGAGCCGCAATATTTCCCTGCTGGACCAAGAACAGCCTGGGGCTGGTGTAAATCTGGCCGTTCCCATGGGGCACATTGGCAGCTCTGACTCAGCTGGGCTCAGCTCATCCCTGGCCCTGCCATCCTCCTCCTCCTCCTCATGACCCATCCCAACCCCTGGAACAGCACAGGGAGCACCCGGGAGGCTCCTTTGCACAGGGAAAAGCGACTTGGGAAAAATAACAACGAAAAACCCCACCAAACCCATGGAAAAACCTCGGGATGAGGCGATTGGGAATGCCGGCATCCTCGAGTTTTCCGAAGTATTTTTAGCAGCGAGTTTTGAGCTGGAGGAAACAGCTGTATGAACTCTGGCAGAGGCAGGAGGTGGGAGCCAGCAGCCCCGCTGTTTTCATCCCGCTTTTCCTTAAAGCACCCTGAGTCATGCGATTGGCAGCTCCCCCTCGCTGGGAATTGGAGCCAAGCAGCACCCGCAGCCCCTAAAAAAGCCTGAGCCCTCCCAGCGCCAGAAGGATGACAGAAATAGGTCCCTGCTGCTCTGCCAAATGGAGCTGCGGCCACCCGGCAGCCAAAATTCTTCCCCCAAAATCCCGAAGAGCTCCGATCCTGCCCCAGCCCATCCCCGGGGAGGGCGCGGGTGAGGCTCGGGCCAGCCCCGTGTTTAAAGGATCAGTTTTTCTCCTGAATTCAGCGATTTGAACAGAAGGTTTTGTGTTTTGCTGGAAATGATGGTATATTCCTGGGTTTAGACCGGGCTTGGGAGAGGAGAAACCCTCCTTTGTTTGGGGGAAATGAATCCCTGCTCAGAGAGGAGCCGGCGCTCTCCAGCTCCAGGCTTGGATTTCCTCCCCGAGGAGTGGGGACAGGAGCTGGCACCAGGGCAATCAATCAGGGAAAGGGTTCCCTTTCCAAGCCACTGGGATGAGACAGGAATATCCCCAGCTCCACAGCAGCTGCTCCAGCTCCACCCACCTGCACAGCCCCGAAAAGCCTGAGGAGATCAGGGGATCTCTGACCAATCCCAGAATGTTCCAGCCTGGGTTTTAGGGAAAGAAAAGGGAGAAAAAGCTCCTGAGTGCACTCTGGGACCTTCATCCACCCTCTCCCCTGCTGTGGGCTTGTTCCCTTGCCCCAGGCTCCTTCAAGAGGCTGCTCCAAGCTGGAGCATCCCATTCCTGCCAGGCCCATTCCAAGGTGGGAAAAGCAAAGTCACTCCCCAAGGATGGGCACGGGAGGGAAGCAGAGGAGGACTCTGAGTTCAGCCTCCAGCTGAGACCCCAGGCTGCTGCTGGGCAGGCCTGAAAATCCATCAGGAAGGCAAATCTGGGCTCATTCCCGCAAAGATTTATGAGATTGGTGGGATTTTGGCCAGGAGAGTGCTGATCTCCCACCGGATCCCAGGGATCCCAGGGATTCAGGGGTCTGCACGTGGGGAGTCATCACCTGTGTGCCGTGTGAGGGTGCAGAATTAGGGCATGGGAAGATATGAAGAGTGACCCAGGAAGGACAGGCTGGGTTGTGCCAGCTCCAGAAAGGCAGAAATTTGGAGAGGGAAATTTTCTGGAATGTCTGGGCTCAGGTTAGTCCTGGCACGGAGCTGAGTCCATCCCTTCTCTGAGCTGGGCCCATCTGCGGCTCCAAGCTCGATGCAAAGAGGGGAAAAAACCCCTTTTCCTCTCCCAGAACAACTTCTGGGGGTGCTGTTCCCATTCCAGCTCGGTGCCAGCACCAATCCCTGCCATGGGAAGCAAACAGGATTCAGAACCTGGGGGTGAAATTCCTGGGATCCTTAGCGAGGCAGGGAGCTGCTGGCCCCGAGCCCAGATGGGTGTCTGGCACCAAGAGCTCCAGGGAGCAAAAACTTTATCTTCAACTTGAACAGGACCAAATTTGGCTAAAAAGTAAAAATGGAGGGACTCTGTAAGTGAAATGTTGGGATTGAGAGGACACAGCATCGGCCTGGGAAAGTCTTTGTCCTGTTTTACATCGCTCAGAGATGCAGGTTTGACACCCAAAGGAGCCAAAAATGCTTCCTGCTTAAACCTGGGCCTGAGACAGGGCTGGCTCCTGGGAATGGGGATCCTGGGAGCAGCTCTGAGGGAAAACTCCACAGGTTAACAGAGCCAAAAATCACAATTACCAAAATTCTGCCTGTCCAAGCCCCTCGAGCGCCCTTGGAGAACTCGGCTCCGTGCTGCCCTCCCAGCCACCCCACCCCTGCAGGGAGGATCAGCCAGTTCCTGGTGTGGGTTTTGTTCAAGGAAAAAGGTGCCCAGCCTCATCCCAGAGGGAAAACTCTTTTTTTCCCAGCATTTACTTGCTGGAAGTGCCTTGGAAGTGTGAGAGGGAGAGACCAAGGGAAGTGGTGTCTGTGGAGAGGAGCCACCCGAGCGGAACCTGAGGTTTTCAGCTCAGGAAAGCTTCCCAAAGCTTCCCAAGCACGGAGCCCTGGGGTCAGAGAGATGTTGTAAATGGACCTTGGATGTTCCATCTCCCTGTACAAAGAGCTTGGGGGATCAAGCGGAAAAATGATGGCTTTTCAGGAGAAATAATGCAGTGGAGAAGGGAATAAAGCAGGAGGTCAGAGTGATGTGAACCTCCTGTTTTCTCTGAGCTGCAAAAAAGGGATTTTTTTTCCCCAAGGAAAGCCAGCTCTGCCAGAGGCTTGGGCAATAAAGTCACATTTCCTGCAGTCCTGTGGCACACAGGAGGTGTTGGTGAGTTTGTGAGCAGTCCTTGATCCCTCAGCTCCCTCAGATCCTCATTTTGCTCCTGTTAATTAACTCGGTTCTTACCCCTCGCAGTTCCGAGCTGCCAGCGCTTTTCCCTCAAACATTTCGGATGCACAGCCACGGCTCTTCATCCTTTTTCTTTTTGCCTTTTTTTGCCTTCCAGGTCTGCAGAGGAAACAGAGAAATGTTTCTGCTGGCTCAGAGCCTGTCAGGGGTGGGAAGGGGAGCAGGGAATGATGGTGATCCATGGAGAAGGTGTCACCACGGGGTGGGAATTGTCCCCAGGCTGGGGACAGGGAGCAGCTGAGAGCTTTGATGGGAGCTGTGGCTCGGAGGGAACTGGGATCTGGGCTGGGATGTTGGGATCTGCCAGCTGGATCCATTCCCCAGACTTCAGCCATCCCAGGAATTTGGGGGGAAATGAACAAAGCCATGTCCCACATCCACAGAGGGAGCAGCCGTGGCCTGAGTCTGTGGGTTGCATTAATGACTGATGTACTTAATTACACCCTTAATTTGCACAATCCAGGGATTTCCTCCCATTTCCTTGGAGCAGCAGCTCTTGGGAAGGCAGCTCCAGCCCCACCTGGAAGCCTTGCTTCCCCCCAGAAGCTGCAGTGGAGGGACTCAGCGGGGCTGGATGTTTGCTCATTTCCCATCCTCCATCCCTCATTTCCTGGGAGCCTCCTGCTCCTCGCCACGCTGAGCCCATCCCAGGGCAAAACAACAAAATAAAGCTGGATTCTCGCACAGCAGCAATGTGAGGTTTTCATGGAGACCAGATTTTTTTCTTTTCCAAAGTCAGAAAAACAGGGCTGGAAGTGGGAGGCAAGCAAAGGTCTCCAAGCACATATTTTCCTCAAAAAAGCCTCTCTCAATTCACCAATAAATGGCAATTTTGTGGCTTCAACTGGAAAGGGGGGAAAAGGATTTTTGTTTTGCATAAAATTCTCTTTTGGAGTTTGTTTTTGCTGGGAGAAAATGTAGCTTTTTGGGGGCAGTTTTCCACAACCACCTCTGATCTAATATTAGGGTGGGGATGCTGGGAGCAGCTGTGGGAAAGGATCAAGGCGTCACTTCCTCCCACCTGAATCCAAACTCAGCCCTTGCACTTTCCCCACTGTGACTGGGGACTCGAAAATTCCTTTTTAATTTGCTCTGGTGCAGTGGAGGAAAGCTGGGATGGGGGGATGTGGGATCGCTCCTGCCTTTGTGGAGATTTTTTTTTCAAAGCCAGCTCCATTTGCCTCGTGTGAAAAGGACACAAAGAGTTGGCTTTTGCCTTGGGAAGAAAGCGTTCTTTTTTTAAAAAAAAAAAAATTAAAAATTAGAAAAAAGGCCTGGACAGCCTCAGAATTCAGTAGGATGTCCCAGGAACTCTGAAATATCAGTGAGAGTAAGAGAGTGGAGTTGGTGCTAACAGACTGCAGAGAAGGGTCAGGAGGGTCTCTCAGACCCAGCTTTAGCATATTTTGATTTTTCCTCTCATCCTGGCAGGCCCTGAAAAGGAATCAGAAAGGAGCTGATTCCTCAGCGAGGGGAGAACTCTCTTTCCAGGGGAAACTGGGAACCGGAGTCTGCTGGAGAGCTGGGGAGATCAGCACGGTGCCGAGGGGCGGCCGGAAAACCCTGGATCATTTCCCGTGTGGCAGAGCCTCGTGGCCCCAGCCCATGGAGATTTCCAGGAGTGCCACCAGCAAAGGGAGCACCTGGAGCTGCTCCCGGCACCATCCAGCCCCTGGCACGTGGTGGGAGGTGCCTCCCACGCCGGGAGATGCCGACGGAGCTCCGGCACCGCTGCTCCACCATCCCTCCTGCCCCACCCGGCTCTGCAGAGGTCCTGGGAGGCTCTTCCCAGCTCTGCTGGTGGCTCCTTATCCATAGCAGGACTTGGGAAGGGCACCAGGGCTGCCCCTCTTGGAGGAGAACCTGCCGAGGTTTGGTTCTGGATCTGCTCCTCCACGAACGGCCCGGATCAGCTCCAAGGCACCAGGGATGGCCTGGAGGCTTCCTGGGGGTTGGTGGCCACTGGCTGGGTCGTTCCCAAGGGTCTCCAAATCCTGGATGCCAGTCCCACCCAGAGCCTGGCGCGTCCTGCAGGAGGTTGGTCTCCAAGGGGAGCAACATCTCAGCAGCTTCTTCTTCTGGGAGAGGGGGAATTCCGATTCCTGGTGGTGTGTCCCAAAGGGAGCTGTGTCCAGGGCAGGGCAAAGAGGAGCCACCACAGAGCGGCCAAAAGCTCCATTCCCAAAGCTCTGGAAGATCCCAAGTGAAAAGCCCAAGGTGTTGTGCCCAGGGCAGCCCCGTGAATGTTGGGAAGGAGGAGTTGGAGAGAAGCCAGCCTGGAGTGACCTGATCCCATCCTGGTTCAGCCCTGGAGCAGCTGAGGATGGGGAAAAACACGGCCAAGTCCTAAGAAAGCCCAGCTTTATTCCCAAGGGACGGCTCGTGAGGCATCTCCAGCGGTGGCAGTTCAGCCTGGAAGTTTGGGGACACTGAGGTTCTCCTGGAACATGGTTAGGAGCACATTCCTGAGGCTCACAGGACTGCCTGGTGGGAAGGGATGGAGGCTGGAGAAGGAAGGGATGGAGGCTGGAGAAGGGGTGGAAGCTGGAGAAGGGATGGAGGCTGGAGAAGGGATGGAATGAAAGCTGGAGAAGGAAGGAATGGAGGTTGGAGAACGGATGGTGGCAACACCAACCCCAGGGACTCAACCACCCCTCCTCAAGCCCCCTCCAGAGCCGGGACCACCAGCCTTGGTCCGGTTGGACCCACAGCAGCTGGAGCATCCTTTGGAGAGCCCTTATCCTTCTGGCAGCTTCCCAAGCACTGTGGCCCCCTCTGGAGCTGCTTTTCCCCGCCTGGAATAATTTTCCAGCCAGGCTGGGCCCTCTGCGGCTGCCCAGGAGGAGCAGAGCTGTGCGGGGGTGTGTGGTGAAGATGTCTCTCCCTGAGAAGCACGAGCAGATGGTGACTCCATTCCTGGAGGCTCCAGAAGCCATTCATCCCCAGGAATAATTTTAGCCACAAAGCCTCCAACGGCTGCTCCCTGCTAAACACATACAGGGGAAAAAAAAAAAGGCTTTGGAAAGCATCAGCATTCCTGAAAGAGCGGAACGGTGGGAGGGATGGAGAGCAATTAAGTCAAGCAGTTAATTGCTAACGAGTGGTGGTTCTCTGATGGGTGGAGGAGCACTTGGTGGCTCCTCTGGGGGGGACAATTCCACCCCTGTGAACTCACACCAAACCAATCTTTTGTGCTGCTGGGCTGCAAATATTCCTGTGTGAGCAGGGCACTGGGAGAGTCCCAGCGCTCCCGGGCTCCTCATTCCCATCCTCCCAGCCGAGAGAGGCTCTGTGCTCCAGCTCCTCATGAATTTTGCCTCCATGCACAGCTAGACACAGCACAAGTTGGGGCTGTTGAGGTTTTGGAAAACCACAACAATTTGGTTTTCCCACCCAAATGCAGCTTGGGCGGGAAGGAGGACAAGACCTGGATGTGTTGTGGATCCCGAATTCACCCCTCCAGGCACAGACAGAGGTCCCTGGCCACCGGCTGGGGCTCCCAGGATCCATCCAGTGGCCAATTTACCTTCCAAACGAGCCACAATGGAATTTCCCCACTGCTGGAGCTGAGCTGGGACTTTGGAGCCCTCCCTGCGCTCCCAAAAGCTGAAAAACAAAGGGAATATCGGGATGCCAATCCAAAACCTCTCCCAGAACCTCCAGGATCCACGGGAAGCAGCACCTTCCACACCAGGAGGGACCTTGGCCCAACCTTGACCCCGCTCTCCCCTCCAAGGGTTAAGGCAGAGGCTGCATGGGCTGATGGAGTGAGAAATTTCACTTTGCTCTTTTTTCTTTTTTTTTTTTTGTGGTTAAAAAAAGCACTAATTCATCCTAAATCTGCCTGAGAGAGCCTTAAGTGGTAATACACCGATAAGATGACTTTATTTGGCTTAGCATTTGGGAAGTTTGATGTGTATAAATGGCTGAGGAGACCAAAAAGGACTCATTTTCTCTGTCTCCTTTAACACTGGGAGCTGCCTGGCCTCCCTCCTGCTCTGCTGCTGGCAAGGTTTAGATATCCCAACCTTTTTCCCCCCTTTTCCAGCAGGGGATTATGGCTCAGTGCAGGGTGGGAACCTCGATTGGCTGATTTCTCCACAATCCAAGGATTTTTCCATCCTGCTGTTCCCGGGTGCTGCAGCCCCAGAACCATCCCTGAGCCTCTGGGGGGTTTTTTTAGGATTTTGGATTCCAAGTGCCACTCCAAGAGTCCTGGGGAAGAGGGATCCCCATCCCTGTATTTTGGCATTCCCATCCTCAGCCAAGCAAAGCAAGAATGTTTGGATTTTGTTCCCTGTGGCACCAGCAGCTTTTTCTCTTTGACCACTGTCAGATTCACTTGTCCCCAAAAGGAGGAATTTGCCACGAGAATTTCAGGAGGTTCCTTACCCTTTCCAACTGCTTCGTGTGGGGAAACGAGGGGAAGTACCCAAACAAAAAATGGGGGAAATGAAAGATGAAAAAAGAGAAAATAGGATATTTTTCAAGGATTTACATCAAAGTTTCATTTTTTCTGGGCTGGCTTCAGAGCCCTTTCCTTGGAGATGTGATGGATCCATCTGGGATTTAATGGGATCCAGTGCCCTGTCCCTGCTCCAAACCTTGGAGGGAGCAGCACCCTTTGCCTCAGAGCTTTTCCAGGGGTGACTGAACATCTGGATTTGTGCTCATTCCCCTGCTCCCCTTTCCCAAACACAGGGATTTTCCAAGAAAGCCGTTCCTGAGGTTTGGCAGGGCTGCAAAGGGCTGCTCTGTGGTCTGGGGAGGGGCAAACCGAGCATTCCAGGGAGCTCTGGGATCATCCAGTGGGAGCTGATTCCTCGCCAAGTTCCTCACATTTGTTTACTGCAGCAAAGAATTCATCTTTCCAGCTCATGCTGGGGATTAATTAATGGTTCTGGCTCCTGTGACCCTGTGATTAACTCATTTGCACATAATTGCTCGAAGACAAAACCATGGATTAGGAGCTTTTCTCCCTCCCCACCTCTGGGGGGGACTGAACAGTCAAAAAAATCTCGGATTTTTCTTCCCATTTTTTTGCCTTTCCTTGCTTTCTTTTTTTTTTTTTTTTTGCACATCCCTCGCACATCCAGGATAAAAAGTCGGTGGGAATCGATGTGAGAGGATATCCCAGTCAAACACAGGGCACAGGGATTTTCCCTGGGACCTCCACGAGGGATGCTGAGCAAATTCCGCTGCCTGAGGGTGCCGTGGCAGCGGGAAAAGGGCTTGGATTTGCCCTGGGAATTCTGCAACCTGGAACTTTGCAGCTTCCTGATGGGAGGAGCCCGGTGCCCAGCGGGGTTTGGTGGCCTGAAGGGCAGGAGCAGCAAGGATGGACCTTTCTCCTGTCTGATTGTCTGAGCTTGGGGCTGGGAGGTGTTGGGGTGGGGTGAGACAGAGAGGTTGTGGGGGTGGGAGCCATCCCTCTGGAAAACCCCACCTTTGGGATACAGTGAAATCATCAGGACTCAAAGCAGGACCTACAGAAACCCTGCTGTCCCCTGTGGGCCCCAGAGGAGAGGGACAGCCCTGGTCCTCATCCCTTCCAGGCACACAAAACCCAGCTTTGGGACCTTCGCTTCCCCAGGGATGTCCAGCTTGGAAAAGAAGGTGGAAAACCTGGAGATCCCCCACAAGGTGACCTTCACCCATTCCTCTGCCACCCCCAGGGCTGCCCCCACCCCACCTCCAGCTCAGAGATTCTTCTCACCCCCAAAACAGGGTGGAATTGGCTTTTTTTTTTGCCTGATCCAGCCTCTCCTCCCTCCACTCCCAAAGCCATTCCAGTGTGAATTCTAGAGTTAAAGCTGGCAGGAACAAGAAGCTCTGCTGGGCTCCCTCCTTCCCACAGCCCAAATCTAATTTTGAGAGAGTCCTCAAGCAACTGAAGTTGGCCTTTGGAAGCCAAGGAGCTTCAAAGTCGGGAATGAGTTATCCCTGCTTGTCCTCGGCTCTGCTTCATCCCTGGGACCAGCAGAGCTGGGATGGGACAGGAGGGAAGAGCTGATTCCTTGTCTGGGAATATGGGAGAGAAAAGCAGGGGTGAGGCCATGGGAAGCGTGGAAAAGGGTGAATATTTGGATTATGGAGCTAAATCCAGGTTTTCAGGACCATGGATCACCTCAGGATCTGCTCCAAGCAGGAAAATCAGATTCCAAGAGACAGAAACCTCTCTCCTCCCTCCAGGAAGCTCTGGGAATGTGGTTTCCATCCCTTCCTTTGTGGGCCCAGCAGGAATGAGAATTAACTTCAAATCAAGCAATTATTTCCTTAATTTCACTCATGCTTCAAACGTCTCCAATTGCCAGTGGGGTTTTTTTGGGGGGGCGTTGAGTTTGTTTTGCCTCTTTCCTTTTTCTTTTTCCTTGTATCCCTCCTTCCCCTCTTTAATGGCTCTAATTGTGTCATTAGTAATTAATGACTTTGGAGGGAGACATTTTCTGTGTAATTAAAGGAAGAAAAGGCCTCATTCCATCTCTCAGCGTGGACAGGATTTTCCTGGAGCGTTTTTATTTCTCCTCCAGCAATCAGGGAAGGGGCTGGGAAAGGCTTGGGGACATTTTCCGTGCTGGTGTTTCCCAGTTTGGGGATCTCACCCTCCCACCTCCCCATCCACGGCCAGGAGCTCCTCTGTGCCTTGGAAAAAGTGAGCTGGGGAACTTTAACTCCAGGAGGGATGCTCAGAGTGGGAATTCCCATGGAAAAGCAGCCTGGATGGTGCAAAATCCCCTCCAGATGTGGCTCTTCTCCCACAGAACCCATGGAAAAGGCTTCAGGCTCAGCTGCTCCCCTTCAAACTTCTGGAAAGTTTCATATTTTCAAACCTCTTTTCCCACTTTCCTGGAAAAGGCAGGGAGAGCCTGGGAGTGAGAGCACACCTGGACCCCTGCCTTGTCCCCACTGCAGGCTGGGGACACTTGTCCTGGCCTTGGGACTCCCAAACCATCCCAAACCATCCCAAATCATCCCAAACCATCCCAAACCATCCCAAACCATCCCAAATCATCCCAAACCATCCCAAATCATCCCAAATCATCCCAAACCATCCCAAACCATCCCAAATCATCCCAAACCATCCCAAACCATCCCAAATCATCCCAAATCATCCCAGATCATCCCAAACCATCCCAAATCATCCCAAATCATCCCAAACCATCCCAAATCATCCCAAATCATCCCAAATCCTGCTCCAAACCATCCCAAACCATCCAAAATCATCCCAAACCATCCCAAACCATCCCAAATCATCCCAAATCATCCCAAATCATCCCAAATCCTGCTCCATCTCCCCCGTGGCTCAGTGAGGACCCTCTCCCTGCCCTGCCCAGCGGGAAAACCTCCCCTCCCATCTCCTCTGGGATAACGATTCCACAGCGGTGCTGATCCCTTTGGCAATGGGAGCAGGACCCTCTGGGACAGGAATTGATTGCTTGGATGATCCAAATCACAAATTCTTCCTTTGCAGCTGCACGTGGGACAGGAGGGATGGCTGCAGCTACTGGAGAACTGGTTTGATCCCAGAGAGGAGGAGGAGGAGGAGGAGGAGGAGCATCCCTGGGATGCAGGGAATGTCTTGGGAGAGAACCTCACGCCTCCCCCGTGTGGATCTGCTGGTGCTCCTCAAATCACTTCCAGCACTCTGAGAGGGATTTTGGAGGAGCCGGTGGGAAGAAAAGCTGGGAAGGAGGGGAAAGACGCGGTTCTGGGAAGGATACGGCACAGAGGGAAAGGAGCGATAATTGGCCCTGAATTAGCAGGGAACAGATCCCGGCGCTCCTGCAAACAGCTGGGAACAGCCTCCTGCGCCGAATCCAGGGAATTAAAGGGGGGAAATCACCAAGCCCCTCCCGAAGGCAGCGCAAATGTCAAGGCCGCAGGAAGGAGCGGGTGCAGGACATTTTCTGAGGCCAAGATCTGATGTTTTCCCGGGCTCGGCCTCGTCTTTCTGCTTGGAAAAAGATTCCCAGGAAGGGAGGGCGAGGAGCAAAGCCAGGGTTAATGGGAGAACAGGGGAAGGAAAGTCAGGGATGATCCCGGTGCCCGGCTGGGAGCCTGGAGTGGGTGAGAGCCGCTGGAATTGCGCAGGAGGCTCCGAGGATGCTGAGCTTCACCTTCCCAGCTGGTCCCGGACTGAAAGGAGGGATGGGAGGGAAATAAGGAGGAGTACGAGGTAGATAATGAGGGGTACGAGGGAGATAATGAGGGATGTGAGGGAAATAATGAGGGATGTGAGGGAAATAATGAGGGATGTGAGGGAAATAATGAGGGATGTGAGGGATCTGCCGAGGTTTGTGGGTGGAGCAGGGATGAGGACCGTGGCTGTCCCAGCAAGGAGGGAATGGGCTCAAAAGTGCCGCAGGAAGAGGGGAGGAATTTGGGAAGCTCGGATGGAGTTTTGTGGTCCCACAGCCTTCCCAGAGGCTCCTGTAGCGTCATTACAGCAAAAACTCGGGAGAATTTAGGTTTTTTTATCCAAATCTGCTCCTTTCTGAACCTCGGGAGCCTTGCACTGGGGGCAGGCTCTGATTGTAGGGAGGAAAATCGGGGATCCTGAGGGCTCCTGGCTCTTCCCAAGCTCTGCCAGTGCTTCCAGCTGTTCCTGGGATTCCAGCTCTGGGATGGGGTGTCCCACCAAGGTCTCCCTTCTTTCCCTTCCATCACAGCAACCACATGGCAAAATCAGAAATCTGAGGCAAAACTCTACCAAACCATGAGGAAAACCCCCATTATTCACCCAGAGCTGTGGAAGGGAAGATGGCCAGAACTCCAAATCCAGCCCCAACCATTCCATGAGCGCCGGGATGGGGATGGATCCCTCCACGACACCTCCCACTCAAGGCAAACCCCTCCTTTATGGGCTCCAGGAGGCTGCATCCTACCCCTGCTCCTCCTTTTCCCTCCCCTTTTCCCTTTTTTTTTTGCCCCGTTTTTATTTTTAAAACTCTCAGGGAGCCTCCCATTAAGTGCGGCTGGAGAAAGTAATCAAGCTATTTCTAGGCAGAGAACTAATTTAATGCATGGATGACTTTAGCTCAAAAGAAGAAATAAGGACACTCAGGCATCCTAAGGGAGCAGAATAATAGGGTAATTTGCACAAGATGAGGAGAAAGGGGGGAAAAAAAAAGGACCACTACTTTTTTGCATAATCTTCTTTCTAAATCTCCACTCTCCTCGCTGCCGGTCAAAACCACCAAGTTTTGGGTTGAACATCCAAAGAGGGGAAGGCTGGAGAAATTCTGGAGTGCAGAAAGATGGGAGGAATCAGGCACAGGATGAGATTTTGTGGCTTTTTTGGTGGGGGGAAAGAGGCTGAAAATTCTCCCAGGCAAAGAGGGAGCGAAATTTTTAGTGCCCGAGGAAAAATTCCGCTCTTCCCGAACACCTAAAGGGAGGAAAAGCAAGGAAAAAGGAAGGTGGGAAAGGCGGGGAAATGCCGCTCAAAATGTTTCCTTCTGGCGGCGAAACTCTAATATTTAGAGGTGCCTGATTATATGGAATAAAAGAAATGTCAGCGTGAAAATCACTTGGAGGTGCGAAATTGAAGCTTTCCCTTCCAGATGTGTGGAAACAGGGATGTTTTCACTTTGCCAAAAAAGCTCCGTGACAGAATTTTCCCTTCCCTTCGCCCTCCCGAGCGGGGTTTGATTGAAAGCACCACTTTCCAGCAGGAAGTTTTCATGATGAGAAAACCGCCTTTCCTGTCAATGAAGCTGCTCCTGCTGGGATTCCCGAGCGGAGTGTTGATCCATGGGGATGGGAGAGTGATGGGGATGATAAAACCAGTGTGGCGGAGGCACCACAGGAAAATTTTGGGCTGGACCACAGGATTGTGTCCCCAACCCCCAAAAAAGCAGGATCCAGGCATAGACTCCATCCCTGCATCCCTGCCCAGCTCCAGCCACATCCCAGGGATGGGGAAAAGGAATAGGAATGGGTCAGGATGGCATTTGTGGGCTCTTTGGCAGCGGTGGAGTGACAGAGATGATCCCTGGTGAGATGGCCCATATGGAAACAGGTCCTGCAGGCCACAGGGGCTTGGGGAAATTGTGAGGAGGTTTGATCCTGTCATCAACCAGGAGAGGAAGAAAGAGCCTGTTCTTCTTCTCCTCCAGCCCCTTTTCCCCTCTCCCAGGGCCCAGGGAGGGGTCGCTTCTGGATTTCTCCTCTCTTGGTCTTGCTGGACCTCATGAGGACCCATTTCCTGGGCTTGTCCAGGTCCCTGGGGAAGGCATCCCACCCCTGAGGCACATGGAACGCTCTGCTCGGCCCAGTGCCACCTCCAAACCTGCCGAGGGTGCCCTCAGTCCCGCTGTGTGACACTGGTGAGGACATCACACATTTCTGGTCCCAGCCCAGATCCCCCGATTGTCACCGATGTCCACCTGGACCCGGAGCCATTGGCCACCGTCCCCTGCATCCCTCATCTCATCCCAAGCTCTTCCTCCATGGGGGTGCTGAGAAGAGGAACAACATCCTTGGGCAGGCTTGGAAAGACCCCGTGGATGGAGAGTGGGAACACCAGGAAAGAGTTGTAGCATCTTATTAGTAAAGGGCAGCTGAGTCTCTAATTAAAATTTGCCTAATGACCTGGCTGCTTCGTCATTTTCACTCTCAGCCTCAGTAATAGAACGTGACAGGTACTTAGGCGAAGACGAAATTAATTTCTCCTTTATAAAAAATTAAAGTGGCAGAGCAGGATTTGGCCGTGCCCCGCTGTCCCAGCACGGGGTGGGCCTGGCTTTGTGGGCCCTGTGCCACACTGGGGTCACCTTGGGCAAGGTGGGAGGAGGAGGAGGAAGGAGAAACACAGAGCAGGGGTTTCTTACCCTTGATCCCAGCTGGAAAAGTGCCCAGATGATGGAAAAACACTTCCACAGGGACAGAGGGCCTGCTCTGCCTTGGGTGCTGTGAAACCCACACAAACACCAGGGATCAAGCCTTGGTTTTCCTCGAGGAGGGAAAAAGAGATCGACAGTTCTTCCCCAAAATCCTGCTCCAATTCCCCACCTATTTATAGCAATTCTGGTGTTCTCCAGCCTCGTGTCCTCAGCAGCCACCCTGTCCCATCCCTGGAGACTCTCATGCCCAACAAACCCAACCCTCCAAACACTCAGCAAATTCCTTTCCACTTCTCCAGGCCTCCCAAAAACAGGGAAGACATCCAGAACACCACCAGGATTTTAGCACCCACATCCATCCCTGCTCCACCTGTGCCCATGTCCCCCACCTGAGCAGCCCGAGGCTCTGAAGATCCAGAGTGTCCCAGCCCACAGGACAAGGCCAAGCCCTTCTCTGTCCATCTCCCACCCAGGCTGGGCAGTGAGAGCGGCAGAATTCCCATCGTGTCCTCGCTGAGATCTGAGGCTGTGGAGGTGGATGGAGCTCTGGGCTCCAGCAGCCCATCCCTCATCGTTCATGGCACATTGATTCTCAATTCCAGCCCCGTAGGTTATTTAATTGGGCAGATATCCCTTCAATTTTCTCCTCCAGCGATGTTATTGATGGCTGAGGCCTCTCTGTTCCTTCAAAGGAGCCTGGCTGTAATTAGAACAACACTCAAACACTTTGATTCTGCTCCACACCCAAACTCCCAGCAATCCATTAACCCATCCTGGGGGAATTCACCATCCCAGGCTCAGCCCGGAGATGTCCCCAAGGGCTGCAATCATCGCCTGTCCCTCTCCATTGCTCTCCACCAGGGGATTTTTGGAGAACCCTGCTCCGTGTCACGGTGTCACCGGGCTCAGAGGGTGGCCCTGGTCCCCAGCTCACCCACCAGCTGTCAGGGGCTGGTCACTGAGGCAGCTCCAGGACAGGTCTGTGGGTCAGCCCAGCCCCTGGGAGCCTGCCAGGCGCTCCCAGTAACGCCCAGTGCGGCGCTGGGCACGGGTGGGGAGGAGAAGCAGTGGGGTGTTCCAGGCAAGCCAGTGGGGATCCAGGGTGGCTTTTCCTGGACATTCTGTATCCCAGAGCACAGCCAGCCCCTGGGAAGTGGGAGAAATCTGGGCTCAAACATCCCTGGCTTATCTCCTGGGAAGGAGAACCAAACCCTCTTTCTGGGACCCAGGCTTTGGGGAACAGGAGAAACTTCTGCCACTGAAGCAACTCTGCTTCCTCCAGAATGACCCCAAAAATCCAGCCAGAGGATTTCCCACCCCGGAGGTCCTGGAATATGAGGAATCCCTCCTCCAGGCTGTTTGCACGGGGTGTTGTTTGAAGCTTGTTTTATTTTGTGAAAGCTGGCTTGGTTCTGGCTCCCCCTGCCCACGAGCCGTGCTTAAGGAACAGGAGCTCTCCAGTGAGTTCCCATCCTTTCCTGGCACTGGGAATACCCAGGTGCTTCCCAAGGGTCCTCCCTCCCCTGTGACAAATCCCTCCTTTCACCTCCCCGCCACCCGGAGTCCTACAGGGGAGGAAATGCTTTATTTCAGCCTTTATCCCATTTTTTTTTCACCCCCCCGTTCAATTGTTGATGGATGTAGTCTCAGCCTTTATGCTATCTGAAAATGACTGTTTTACTGGAGTATAAAAGCTGAAATTACACGAATTAATTACACCTAAATATTCTACCGAGTGTTTGACTGCCGGGGTGGAGGAGCTGGGGGTGGAAGGGAATGTTGGGAATGTTGTGGCTGGGCTGGGCAGATCCCAGAGAACACAACCACAAAGTGCAGCCCCCCAAGAGCCGCTTTTCCTCCTTTTCCCCACATTTCCATGAAGGGGGCTGGGAAATAAAAGCAGGTGGGAGCTCTCTGGGCCACCCCACAAGCCCTGCACACCTGTCCCCTCCATGACACAATGTCCCCAAGGCCACGGTTGTGGGGAATGCTCCAATTGCTGCTGCTAATTACGGGATGCTTATTAATTACCCGCGGGTCACAGCAGCCATTCTTCCCCTCCCAGAGCTCCGGGAGCTCCTGGGAGTCATTCCTTGCGGGAGTTTGGGGTCTCTGTTGGAATGTGGGGATGGGGTGGGAGCAGCCGAGCTGGGAATGCTGCTCTGCAGGGATTCCCTTGGCTCCCGGGATTTTGGGGAATGAGTGAGGAGTGTGTGAGGTGATGCCCGGAGTGTAAACACATCCCATGGAATTCCTGAGCGCAGGGAAGGGGCAGCACAGCCAGGGGAGGGTGGTGACACATCCAGAGCACATCAGCTGCTCCTTTAGCACCTGACCCACCTGGACAAGGCCTCATCCTCCGGCTGTCCCTGCTGGGAGCTGTGCCAGGAGTCCGGGATGGGGCTGGAAGAGCCAGGGAAGGTCTGGGCTGTGGAGGAGGAGGAGGATGGAGAGCGCAGGGCAGCGGGGTGACTCCAGACACAGGTGTGAGAAGCTCCTGCACCATCTGCTCCTCAGCACCCTGCATCCAGAGAACCAGCACTGCTCTCTTCCCTCCGTGCTAAAAATACTGCCTTTAAAAAAAAAAAAAAACAAAACAACCCAAAAAACCCAAAAAGAAAAAAAAAAACCACAAAAAACAAAAAGGAAAAAAAAAAAAAAAGGAAAAAGATGAAGACAGGGAAATGAGAGGAGTACAAACAGAGACTCCATGGAGACCACGGGTTTTTGTTTCCTCCAGCTGCATCAGGTCCCTTCCCCCATTTCTCAGTCTCCCATTTCAGGGCAGGAAGATGCTGTTGCTGGGTTTCTGTGGCTCTGGGAGAGGCACATTCACACACCCCGAGCTCCTGGGTGGCACCAGGCTGGGCTGTGCCACCTCTCCCTCTCCCTGGTGACAAAGTGAGGGGCAGCAGGCGGCAGAGAGAGGGGCAAGGCACTCAGGGGTTAGTTTATAGCCAAGGTGGGGGTCCCCAGGAGCCACCTCCATCTCCCTGCCAGGACCTGCCTTCCCTGGGGTCCTCACCCTCAGGCTGTGATCTTCCAGCAGCGGGGCCCCAAAATTGGGGGATTTTAACTCCGCTGTGCCCAGCAGGCCCTACAACCCCCTCTGGGACATCACTGGGGATGGGCAGAGGTGACCCAGAGCACTCAGGTCCTTGTCCTGAGCCCACCCTGGGGCAAGGTGTCCCCTCTGAGCCCTCGTGTCCCTCCCCACCCAGCTGATCCCAGTGGATTTGCATCCTGAACTCTCCAAGCAATGCTGGCCTTCCCCAGGGCCGCCTCCTCTCCCCAGCCCATCCAGGCTGGGAAAATCCCATTTGCTGGAGGCCCAGAGCAGCTCTAAGTGATGGAAATCCTCCTTCCCTGGGCAGGGAGGGAGAGCAAAGGGAAAGAATGATGAAAAAGAGGCTCTTTCCGTGAGAAATTAAATTGGACTTCAAATTTACAGGGTCTTCATTTTGTCCTGGTGCTAATGAATTAAGCCCTTGCTGACAGTTATATTGCTGCAGAAATAAGTGCCGGTTAAAAGCACTTTTGGAAACTCTGACTTTCATTTTAAAGCTGCCACAATTTACATTTCATCCATTCATTAATTCATTTATTGATGCTGCTCAGGTAGGAAGCTCACTCCAGGATTCACCCAGACACGGTTTTTAACCCCAAAGCTGCTTCCGCGTGGAGCTGAAGGAGGCATTTCCCTGGCAGAGTTTTCCAGAGTGCTCCCCTGGAACTCTGGCTTGGAAGTGCTGGAACAAACCTCCCTCATTTCCAGGACCAGAGGCACCTGGAGATGTAAAAGAGGCTCAGTCTTGAGCACTTCCAACAGCGAGAAAAAGCCTCATCCACCCAGATTCCCCCCCAGTCCCAAAAATCGGCTTTTCCCTTTGCACAGCACAAGGAAAACCCCGGTGAGCCTGTGTTAATGTTTTGGCTCCCTGTCCCTGAGGATCTCCTTGATCCTCACAGAGCACTTTGGGCAGACAGGAATTTCCAACAGCTGGAATTTCCAGGCACGCAGAAACAGCCTGTCGGTGCCGGGAGCTGCTGGAGCTCCAGGGACAGCAAATCCCCCACCTCCTCCTTGGAGTGTTCCTGCTCCAAGGAGGTGTCTCCTGCTTTGATCTTGGCCCAAATCCCATTTCTGTGAGGCTTTGTGAAGCTCCTGCTCCCCCATGAGAGCCCCTGGAGCCACCAAGCTCCTGCCAGCAACCGGATCCCGAACGTTCCCGTCATTTATCCTTTCATTACTTCCCTTCTCCAAAGGCTTGTTCAATAAATTACCACTTTATGAATCCATAAGTGCTCTGCGCAGCCCTGAACAAAAGAGAAGGGAAAAAAAAACCAAAACCAAACCCAAAACCCAAATCCTACAGCGTGGACCAGCTGTAACAGCAGAGCTTTTCATGCTGGGAAGAAAGGCATTCCTAAAGGAATATCCCACACCGAGAGCGGAGCCTTCAGCAGCCACAGCAACACCCTCGAGGTGGAGGGACCGGGGGATGGATCCAAAACCCTGCACAGAGATCTCCTTGAAGGACTGAGCCCCCCCCAGAGCACAGGGGGTGGAGGAAAGGGGTTAAAACATTGTAAACAAGGAGGAAAATCCTGTTTTTTAGCACTGCTCCTACCCAGGATTTCCTTCAGCAGGTTTATTCTTGGGACTGCAGGGGTGGAGGGTGTCCCTCAGGACAGACCCCACAGCCTCGGTGTCCCTTCTGTGAGGGGACAGAAGGACCTGGCAGGTCCCCAAAACCCATCTGGGAGCTGCAAGAGGCAGTGAGGAGGAGAAGCAGGGACAGGAGGGATGAGCAGAGCTGAGATGGGTGGGGCAGGGTGGAGATGCTAAAAAGGGATTCTGGCCACAACTGAGATGTTCCCTCTTTTAACCCCATCCTACCTCTTCCTCCAGCCTCGATTCTCCCCCAGAAGCTGGTGCTGGGCTCTGAGCCAGGCCCAGACCCAGCAGCTGGCTCCATGGATGGGTGCTGGGACCGCATCCCTGCCAGGATGGGGAGGAGAGGGAAGGTGGGCGAGCTGCCAGGCAGACAGAAACCCCACCGAGCTTTTGCTTTTGCCGTTTGCCCCCCTTTCCACTCCGGCAGGGGGAAGAAGAACCAATCAAAAATACAAAAAAAAAAAAAATAAAAAAAAATAAAAATCAATAAGCACCACCCAGCGTGGCTCCATCTGCCATTGATTTATGGCTCTGCTGAAAAGCCTGGTTGTCCACAATTATTGGGCAGTCAGCTCCTATTTGCCGTGATTTCCTCACCCTAATTTTCACCTGGCACCCTGTCACATCCCAGCCTGGCTCTGGGGGCTCTGGGGGATCAATCCCAGCTGGAATAGGTGGGCACTGGGGTAGGAGGATGCTTGGCAGGCTCAGTCTGAGCCTCCACGGGCCTGGGATGGCAGCTGGAGGGAGGACGTGGTGGTTTGGCCACGGAGCAGCAAGGGGGGAAGGAGCAGTCAGGTGGAGTGCAAGGAAAGCCAACCAGAAAATTAAATTTTGCCCTGAGCTGCTGGAAATTCAGCTTTATCTCCAAGGGGCTCAAAAGCTGGGCACGAGGACATTTCCTTCCTGTCTTCCTGACAACCTTCCCTGCTTGATTTTGCTCTTTTTGGCCGTTTCTGTCGTGTATCAGTGACCCGGGAGGTCAAACTGAGCCGGGCAGTTTGGTGAGGGGGAGCTGGCTGGATGAGCTCCCTCAGATTATCCCATCATCCCTCGGCTTCCTGGGGCAGTGGGGGAACAAAATCCATGTCAGGAGATCATCGAGTGTCCTCTGAGCCAGCAGAGTGGAGCCTCCAGCTGCAGAGCCCAGCACTGGGGGCACCTCCCTGGGGTTAATTGGCAAATCCCAGGATTTTTCCTCCTTCCCCGAGGGCAGGCTCGGCTCTGGCACCATCCCAACTTTAAGGTCCCTTCCTTGGGATGAATCCAAGGATTCCTTGGAATGGGACATCCCTGGAGGATCATCCTTGGGATGATCCTCTTGGGATGAGACACTGATAGCTGGGTTCTTACCCCCAGGACTGACAGAGGCAGTTTCTCATGTTCAGGCTTGCTTGTTTATTCTTCTCTTATATGTACATATAATATACATATGTATATTAGTTATATTTATATATATTTATATCTATATATATATTTATATATTTATTAATATTTATATTGATATATTTATATATATTTTTTATTTTTATTTTTTATTTTTATATTTATTTTTATTTTTATTTCTATTTTTATTTTAATTTTTATTTTAATTTTAATTTTAATTTTTATTTTTTAATTTTCATTTTTATATTTATTTATATTTATATTTATATTTATATTTATATTTATATTTACATTTACATTTGCATTTGCATTTACATTTACACTTATATTTATATTTATATTTACATTTACATTTGCATTTACATTTACACTTATATTTATATTTACATTTACATTTACATTTATATATAAAAAATGTAATAGATATGATATAGATTTATATTATATATTTATATCTTATAGTATATATTATATAATTATATAATATATGATATAATTTCTATTATATATTATATATAATTATATATATTTTGGTGAGAAATGAAGATATTATGGAATTCTGACTGCAGAGTTGAGCCCTGAGCAGAAGACTTCGACCTAAATCCACACGTGATTAGAGGAAGGAACAAAAGAGAATAAGGCTGCAGCTGTGGATCTTGATTTCAAACAGAGTGGACAAAGCCGAGAAACAAAAGGAATTTTGAGTGAGTTCAGCTGGAGGGAGGTCAAGGATGCAAATGTGCAGGATGCCTGGAATGACATGGAGCGAAAGGGTGTTGGAGCTGCAAGAAATCCCAAGCAGGAGGAAGAGAAACTAAAAATAAAACTCCCAGAGAAGAACCCGTGAGGTAAGGGGCTGGGCAGGCACCTGGAGGAAGGGCTTGGGGAGAAGCAGGGCTGGGAGAGAGGAGCTCTGGGGTGGGAGGTCACAGAGGCCACCAAGGTCTGAACAAATTGCATCAAGGCAGGGCTGAACCTCGCAGGAAAGGTTCTGGAGCAAAAAGCTGCTCATAGATCTCGAGCCTCAGAACCTCCGTGGCTCGCAGAACAAGGGGTGTGAGGTGAGGAGGGCAGGGAAAACACGAGAGGAGAGCTCAGGGCACAGCCCAGCACTGTTTTATCACGGATTTCCACCAGGGTGAAGCAGGGAAACGGGAGAGAGGAGCCAGCAGTTCCCTGGAGTGCTGAGGAACAGGCACGAGGGAGAGCATTTCCACCTGCAATTATTTTTTATTACATCAAGATAAAGCATTATTGGTTTGGAGCCCGGCACACGTGGGGGCTGTGTTTAAACACGAGACACAAACCCATTAATCTGATCTCGTTGAGGATGAGGCCAAGCAGCAGATCCCAACACGGGGCTAATTGAAAGTGAGCAAACAACATTACAAGGGCTTAGTGAGGGGAGATCGCGCCAGAATAAAGGGATTTGTCTCATCCCCTTTGGTCTGTGGGATCAGCTCTTCCCATCCACCTGGAGGGCAGCTGGAGGGCTGGGACAGAGGGACAGCGAGGATGGAAAACTTCCAAAGGTCCCCTCAGGACATCTCCAGGTGGGAACCACCCCATGGCCAGGGCAGCACCGCTGACCCCGTGTCGGGATCCTCCTTTGATTTGATCATTAAAATAAAATTACCTTGATCTTCCTCAGGCACGGGGAGAGACAGAGCCCGTTTGGGACTTTGAATCAGGTGGTGCCGTGGGAATTCCAGCTGGGAGGAGGAAAGTCAGGGATGTTCCTTGGCAATGCAGATCCCTCTGGATCTCCCTCCCACGGGCAGTGACTGCCCCTGGGATGGGATGGGATGGGATGGGATTGATGGGATGGGATGGGATGGGATGGGATGGGATTGATGGGATGGGATGGGACGGGATGGGATGGGATGGGATGGGATTGATGGGATGGGATGGGATGGGATGGGATGGGATGGGATGGGATGGGATGGGATGGGATGGGATGGGATTGATGGGATGGGATGGGATGGGATGGGATGGGATGGGATGGGATGGGATGGGATGGGATGGGATGGGATTGATGGGATGGGATGGGATGGGATGGGATGGGATGGGATGGGATGGGATGGGATGGGATGGGATGGGATGGGATGGGATGGGATGGGATGGGATGGGATGGGATGGGATGGGATGGGATGGGATGAGATGGGATGAGATCAGTGGGATGGGGTGGGATGGGATGGGATGGGATGGGGTAAGAGGCTTCCACTGGTGCTGCAGTGGCATCCCTCCAGGGATGTCCCATCCATCCTGGAGCAGCTGTGATCCCTCCCCAGGCCTGGGAGCAGCTCCTCCCACGGGCAGTGAGGATCTGGCCGCACCAACATGCTCAATGACCTCAACAGCCCCTTCTAAGCGACCCTGCTGCTGCTTCAGGACCTGCTTCAAACAGGATCTGCTCCAGCATTCCCCACCTTGTCTCCCCCTTCCCTGGTCCCAAAAGCACTGCCCCCCTCCCCAGGACCCCGGGTACAGCAGACACTGCACAGTTTTCCATGGGCAGAGCCCGGGAAGAGCCGAGCAGCGAGCAAAGCCATTAAACCTGATAAGGGAGGCAATTCTGAGATGCAGATCCTTGAGCACACAGCCTAATCTCCAGCAGCTGGAATTTCAGGCAGGGAGATCACTGAGGGAAGAGAAGTCAGCGTTTGCAAAAGCTGCCTGAGGATCCAGATGCCAGGAGAAGAGATAAAAGCAGTCATTACAACCTGCCGAAATGGGCAATAAAAACAAAGATACAGCCAGAGGATCTGGACATGGGAAAACCACCTGCAGCCTCCGGGAGAGGCTGTGTAAAAGGTGTGGGCATCAGAGGAAGGGGACAGCTGGGAATATCTCCCACCCAAAAATTATTTAGGGCAGAGAAAACTTAGCACGAACACGCAGGAAGGTACAGGGTGTACAGAGCACGCAGCTGCAGAGCTGAGCAACACCGGCTCTGAGGCACTCCTGGCTCTGGTACAAGGCAGAAGAATAGGAATAAATAAAAAAAGGAGTGGGATAAAGCCTGCACAGCTCCAACCAAGCTCAGCAGAAAGGCAGGAAAGCGTGGAGCTGACAGAGCCAGCTCGAGCAAAACTGCATGGCAAACAGGAAGGCAGGAGAGAAAAAGGAGCTGCCAGCACGTGCAGGGGGAGAGGGAAGCAGGGCTGGGAGGTTTGGGACAGGAATCACAGCCAGCACTGCCAAAATACTGCTGGGGACTCTCAGGATCACTGGAATGGGCTGAAATCCTGATGGAACAGCTTGTCCAGAGAAGCTGTGGAAGTGTCCAAGGCCAGGCTGGAAGGGGCTTGGAGCAAGCTGCGATAGTGGAAGGTGTCCTGCCCGTGGCAGGGTGGGAATTCCATGAGCTTTAAGGTCCCTTCCAAGCCAGACCATGCTGGGATTTTACACAGGGGCCTCCAGCAGGTGCAGAGGATCCAGAGGCCATCCCAGGGCTGCCTGCACTGCCCAGGCTGAGCTGCAGGAGCCACTGCGACCCCCAAATCCACAAATCCCAGTGCCTGGCACGATTCCTGCAGCTGCCAAAAGGCTGCTCTGCTGGGCCACCATGGAATGCTGAGAATCCCAAACCCTCTGTGAAGAGGAGGAATTATTGGCCAGACAATTTCCAAGCTTGTCCCAGCTCTGGCCCTGCCCCAAGCTCCTTCTCCCACAGGAGCAAAAGGTTCCTCCAGCTGCCTGTCCCCACCTGACCCTGCCGTGGGCTGGAGCTGCCCCTGGATGTCCCTGGAACCAGGGATCACAGCCCCAGGGATCCCTGACGTCTCCAGCTCCTTCCCTGCCAAGCCTGATCTCAGAAGCTGCAAGGGGATCCCAAAGCCTTGGTGGTGGGAGAGAACAAAGGGGAAACAAGGATTGATCCCAGATATCGAATGGAGGAGCAGAGCAAGGACAAGGATAACAGAGCCTGGAGTGCCAGGAGTTCCCAAACTCCAGCAGGGACATTCAGGGTGGTGGGGAGGAGAAATCACTGCCCTGCCAATGGAAACACAGCCAGGCAGGGTTGAGGTGGCTGCAGAAGACAAAGCAAGGCAGGAGAACCCCCAGGATCCGTTCCAGGGGGCCCTGGCTGGGGTGTCACCACTGCCAGCCACGAGCCACCGGCAAAACCAAGCAGCTGGAAAACAGCTGGAGCTTTTCCCAGGAAATCCCCATCCACAGCAATGAGAGGGGAACAGACAGGATGAGGCAAGGAAAGGTCCCATTTTCCCCCCAGAGCCACCCTGCTAAGCCCTGCTGGGATAAGGAATGCCAGCCAAAGGACAAGGACAGCTTTCCCAGTGTCCATCTCTGCCAACACCTTGGGAATGCAGGATCAGGATCCCAGCTGGGTTTGAGCCACAGCTATTAAAAGGATCCACAAGCACGATACACCAATATTTTAAGGAGATAGAAGGTGACATTCCCCCCATACCAGGCTGAGAAAGTTCCACCAGATCCCCCAGTGATCTCCAACCCCATCCCAGCTGGCTCTGATCAGATTTTTAGGGATTCTCTCCAGGAGATTTTGATCCAATTCCACCTCCATGGATAAGCAGCAGCACCCAGGAAGGTCCTCAGGGACCCTGCTCTAAAGGCTCACCAGTGGCTGGGTTGTTTGGGGTTTTTTGGGGGGGGGATGAAAATCTGCTCATATTTTATTTATTTTCTTCAGAAAAAGTTGGTTCTTTTTGTGGAGGTAAGCAGCTAATTACGTTCAGGTTCTTCAGCTAATGAAGAAATAAGCTGAATAATTAATTATTTGAAAATAAATTATTCATGGCTGGTTGTGATTCCAGTGTGGGAGCACGGAGCTCGGAGTGCTATTTCGTTATTTTCAGCTTAAAAAAGAATAATGCATGTAACCACCCCAGCCAGCCCCAGTGGATCCCAGCTGGAATCAGGGATGGGTGATCCAGGGGGGAGCAGCTCCTTGCCATGATTCCACCCTCCAGGATGAAGTGTTTTCCAAAGTGAGCTGCAGGATGCTGATGGAGCCGTCCCTGGTGAAGCTTCCCTTGAAACAACCTCCAAAAATTCCCTAAATCCCACATTTCCACATCTCAGCTCCTGCCTTTCACACCTTGACCCAGGCCTGACCTCCCTGGTGCTTTAACAACTCCTGGAGCTGCTCCTGGGAAATGAGCCATGCAAAAAGTGATGGATTTCAGGGATAATGCTGACTGCAGTAGGGATGGGCTCATCCTGCACCCCTGGGATCACCTGGGAGCCCTGGTATCCTCCTCTTGCTGGAGACAGATCCCTGCTGACTCAGAGTCGCTGTTCCAAAGGCTGATCCTTTGCCCTGTGCATGTTTATATTTAAAAACCTGGATTTTCCTGCTTCCCAGCAGCCTGGAACACCCTTTGTGTGGCCCTGGTGGAACAAGTGGGATCGTTTCACCCACTGGGGATGTCCCTGCTGGATTTCCCCCCTTGATTCTTGCCCTTCATCTTGGTTGGCCCTGTCCCTCAGCGAGTTAAATAAGAGTCCATGGGAGATCCTGATGGGAACAAACATCCACTGATCCCTCTGTTTTTACATCAGTGACCCCTCCTGCAAATCAGGACCCTCTTAATTCCCCACAAAACTCCTGAGGGAAACAAGAGGCCAACAAGAGGAGCCAAAATTCTTGGAGAAACCCTAAATCCATCCAACCCACCCCTCACTGACTCACAGAGGTGTTCCCAGTGCCAGCCCCTTCACCACTTAAATCCCCAATGGATCTTCCCACCCTTTGCCTTAGGATGACACAATTACTTCCCAAAAAGTTGCAGTGATTTGGGGATCCCTCAGCACCCCGGGAACCTCCCGGTTTTTAAAGATCTGGGTGGAAGAAGCTTGGAGAAGCTGGAAGAAGAATTTGGGGAACAATTTTACAGCTGCAAGCTGAGGCTGAAAATCCCTGGATGCCCCTCCAGATCCCTCCTGGGAACTGCAGCAAATAAAACCGCCTGCCTCTTTTTTTTCCTGGATTTGGAATATCTATGGAGCATCCCTACCTTTCCCACTCTGCTGTTTCACAGTTTCACCATCTGGCTCGAACAACAGAGCCATTTCTGACACAGAAATAAATCCCCTGCTCTCTCTAAGTGCTTTCTTGTTGTCTTTGATCTCTCTGGTCATTCATAGTCCATTAGTTTCTTTGATTCCTCCCAGCTGCTGCTACCTGTATTTTTAGGTAGCACATTCCTTTTTTTAGCGCTTGCCAATACATTTGTTTCTCTGTTTTCTCCCTCCTCCCCACACCTGTGCCCTACCAAGGCAGGAAAATGAGAGAAAAAGCCCAGTTTCGGCACACTTGGAGTGTCAGGCACTGCTCACCTGTCCTGGCTGCAGCAATGGGAAAAGGCTGGAATCAAACGATATTTGCTCCTCCTTAGGGAGATGAGGAGTTTTCTCCTTGTTGATTTATTTTTGATGTTCCTCTCCCGGCGGGGACGAGGTTTGGGCCGCTCCGTGTGCCAGCGCCGCGCGGTGAAGTCATCCCTCGTCTCCGTTCTCTTGGGGGCTGGTTTGTTCCTCGAGACACAAAACGTTCCCAAAGTCGCCCCTCTTCCCACTGCCGAGTCCTGAATCATCTCCCTGGAGCTCACACACAGATGGTTCAGCGGTTTCTCCTGTTTGCCATTAAAATCCCGGGATTTGGCAGGATTTTACCCGTTCTGTACCAGTTCTACCCCTCACCACCATCCCCCGGTGCCACGGGAGGGGTTTGGGTCCTGCCTTTTAACCCAGGGGATCCTACAGAGCTTTGTCCTCATTTCATCAAAGTGAGATTCCCCTCTCCACCCTGCCCTGCTCAGGCGTGTGCCCATCGCTCCTGCCGGAGAAACCCCATGGATGGATGTGGGATCGATATGGGATGGATATGGGGTGGATATGGGACGGATAAGGGATCCCTGCTTCCTTGTGAAATCCCTGTGGTGGAGAAAACCAGCAGGGACACCTTCCCACACCCAGAAAGATCCCTTTTTCCCTGTGGAATCCCTGCTGCCCTCCCAGCTTTTCCCTGCTCCCCCAGCTCTGCGTGTCAGAGTGGACAAAATCCAGCGCTGAGTCCTCTTCCCACTCATTTCCCATCCCTCAGGCCCCGTTTGCACACCGAGCCCGGCTCCTCTCTCCTACCAGGAGCATCCTCTGCCCACCCACCTGAGCAAATCCTGGCCTTCAAAGCCGTGCAGACGAGCTCCCAACTTCCCCAACATCAAAAGCTTTCCCTGTTTATGTTTTGCACGGCGCCGGGAAGCCGGTGGGAAACGGAGGTTTGTTTTCCCCGAGCTTGGGAGCACGAGGAGGAATTCCTCAGCAGGAATAGAAACCCAAGCAGATGGAGGAGGAGGAGCCCGTGGTTGGAGACAGGAGTCTTATCCCTCTCTTTGCTTTGTTTCCTTCCCTTCGTGGTGTCCCTCAGCCTCGCTCTGCTCCGTGTTTCCCGCTGTCCTGGCGGAGTTTGGGAGCGTCCGAGAGGGAAGCTGGTGACAGCTCTGAGGTTGGGCTCAGCCACCACCAAACCCCTCAGAAAATGGGAAAGGGAGGTTCCAGGGAGGTGTTTTATTCAGATCCCTGATCCTGGCACGGTGCTGGGGGGCTCTGCTGGGAGCTGGATGTGTTTCCCTCTCCGTGGCTGGGAGGGGATGGTGGCAGTGCCTGCTCCCACGGGGACAGACCACGCTGGGGACCAGGACAAGTGACCAGAGAGCTGCCACTGGAGCTCCATGCACAGACCTGAGCTGCAGAGCAGCCTCCCGAGCCTCCCTCAGGGACCCAGCTCCATCCAGCTCTTGGAAACAATCCCATGGATCAATCCAGATCCCTGCTGTTGCAGACAACCCCTTCATTTCCTACATTAAAGCACTGGACTGTGGCTTAAAACTGTGTGGTTGTGTCCTCCTTAATTCCTAAACCTCCTTCACAGCTCCTAATTTGGAGTTTAACTGTATTACTGCCTAATTTGTGCTGAGTTTTCCTCTGCACAGACAGGCCTTTAACCTCAGGAGCTCTTTTCCTTCCCTGAGATATTCCTCATCCTTTTCCCGAGGAATCCACTGGCTCATCAAATGGGTGCTCCACTCTCTCGAGCAGCAGCACAGACCCCTCCTGCTCCTTCCTTGCTTGGATCTGGCCCCAGGAGAAGCCCAGGAGCATTTCAGATAAATCCCACCAGGAATCCAACTTGTTTTCCCTCCCGTATCCCCTGGGATGTGCTGGGCTGTGCTGTCATTCCTGCATTTCCAGCACTGGAGCTGGGTCAGGCCAGTCCAGGAGGTCCTGGGGGTTTTTGGAGGGGACATCAGCACCCTCCTGGCTCCCAATGTCTTCTCCTGGTCTCCCCGGTCCCTCCTCAGCACAGAAAATTCACTGGAACATTTGTTCCTCCTCTTTGCTTTTCCCTCATCTGCTCAGTCTGGCTGCAAACAAGAGCAGTCCCATTCTCTTCATCAAAATGTTCCCCCAAATGAACATTTCCTATCTGGCCCCAGCTTTTGTAATATATCCCTTTATTTTTTCTTGCTCTCAGTGGGAGAGCTTTTCTATTTGGCTTTATTTTCCATTAAATGAGAATCCCTTTTAATTAAAAGAAGAGGGAAAAGCCCTTCAGTCCCATTCAGCTCGGAGTAAATTGGTGTTTCTGTCTTTGGAGGAGCCTCAAGATGCAGTTTAGGGTTGGATTCATGAAGTGAGCCAAAAACTTGGAGCAGCAGGATCAGCTCCATGCCACAAGTTGTCATTTTCCCTTGGCTCCTATTCCCCAAACTTTCAAACCTCCCATATCATCAAAAAAAATAAAATTCAAGTTAAATGAAAGCAAATAAAATATAAAATAAAACACTAAAATAAGGTTAAATTAAAGAAAATAAAGTATAAAATTAAAAATAAAATGAAATAAAATAAATAAAATAAAACACTAAAATAAAATAAAGTTAAATAAAATAAAACAATGTTAAATAAAATAAAGTTAAATAAAATAAAACAATGTTAAATAAAATAAAATATAAAATAAAAAATAAGATAAGGTTAAATTAAAGAAAATAGAATATAAAATTAAAATAAAATAAAGCTAAATAAATTAAAACCCTAAAATAAAATGTTAGTGTTAATAATAATAATAATAATAATAATAATAATAATAAAAAATAGTGTTAATAATAATAATAATAATGTTAAATTAAATAAAAGATAAAATGTAAAGAATAAAATAAAATAAATAAAATATAAAATAAAATATAAAAATTAAAAATAAATTTAAGTTAAAGTTAAATAAAATAAAACATACAATTTAAAAAAAATAAAATAAACAAAATATAAAATAAAATAAAATTCCCATCTCTTGAAAATGCCAGATTTTGCCCAAAACTGAACAAAAAAACTTCATAAAGCAGCTCCAGCTGGAGTTCTCCAAACAATACAAACTGATTGTGGGGTGGGCAGGGATAGCAGGAGCCCCTGGAGCTGCAGGGAAGAGCCCAGTTCCTCCCTCCCTGGCTGATTCCTGCTGCCTGGAGTGGGGTCGTGCTTTGTGGGCTCAGTGCGAAGGCAGCAGCTCCCAAAGTGAGGAGCAGGGAATTCCTCACCTGGAATTGGCCAGGAGAACACGTGGTGGTTCCTGAGTGCTCTCTCACTCTGATGAGGGAGATGAAGTGCCGGTAATTAATCCTTGGTGCCCAGAAAACCAATTAGTCGAGTGACAGGAGTGGGAAATGACGCCGGGAAGGGGCTGCCAGGGAGGTCCCCAACACCTGGGGACAATCCTGCTCCGTCCCTGCTCCTGCCCAGGCTGCAAACCCCAAATCCCATTTCAAGCAGGCGAGGAAAAGCCAGTTTTGGCCTGGAAGGGCTGAGCTCAGGTTGGAACAACCCGAGGGAGAGGTGGGGGCTGAACCCCCAAGCCCTGAAATCCCCAGATCTGGGCACTGCCAGGCCCCACAGAAAGGCTTTTTCCATCTGGGATTTCTCTGCTAGCACGGAGTGAGAGTATTGACATGTCAGAGTGGCGTTTTATTATGATCCATTTATGCTATTAATGGAATATCCTCCTCTTGGATTGCTCAGTTCTGTATTAACAGCGTAAGAAACCCGGCTTTTCCTCCAGCTCTTCATTGTCTAAATGAGTCCCAGACTCTCCCTGTGACAGCATTTTGATGGATTGCCATATTTTTAGCTGTGATCATGTCTTGATGCTCTGAAATTAGGGACATGCTTTAAAAATATTAGCCCACGTGCATTTATCTTATTTTTCTTAATCTCTGTCTCACCAGTTCTCCTTCTGTTTTTATTGTAGGGTCATTAGTGCTTGTTATAAGCCTGATAAATGGGTATGGCACCATTTATTTGCTGTTTGAGCAGCCCAAGGAATGGGAAAATAAAGCATAAATACGGGGAAATGATCACTGGGGGTTTTACTTCCATAACAGAGAACATTCCTAATGAATTGCCTCGCTGGGGCATCGTTTTGTCCAGCCAGTCTTGGAGATGTGAAGAAAATCTGAGGATTCAGGAAAGAGTTACAGGATTGAACCTGGAGAAAAAAAAAAAAAATCCTGTGCAGTGCCAGAGCAAAGGGATTTGACCTGTTTGATGTCTCAGAGCCATCAAGAGCTGTGAGTTAAAGTGACAAATACGCTCAGAGCGGGGGGAAATATTAAAGGATTTATTAAATTTCAGAGAAACGGGACTAAACAAAGTCCCACCTGGAAATTTAGTTTGGACGTGGCAGTGAGGAGCTGCCAGCACACAGAGCTCAGACTGAGGGCTCACCCAGGGCTCGGGGAGATCCAGGAGCTCTTGGCAGGATTTTTAATGTAGAGCCAAGGAGGGGATCTGGGGCAGAGGGAATTCCCAGCAGCCCTGATCCATCCCTGTGCCCCAATGGGAACACATGGATCAATTATTTGCTGCTGAGGGAGAGGCTCAGCAGCCCAACACCGATTATTGGGATTGGGAAAAATGAATTTCCAGTTGTTGGGTCAACTCTTCGCAGAATGATTCCAGCTGCCCTGAAAAGCGGCTGAAATTCCCATTGCTCTGTTCCCTGCTGCAAGGGAATTTCTTGCAGTGGGTCCCATGGGTGTTTCCCGCTGGGATGGAGGAGTTTTTGTCTCCATGGGTAGAGAGGAGGAGCTGTCAGTAAATAGAGATCTCCCTCAACCTCAAATCATGGCTCAGAACGGTTTAGAAGAACCCCAGAGACCATCTCGGTCTGGGCAGGGCCACCTTCCATAGACCAGTTTAATTTGACCTTGAACCCTTCCAGGGATGGGACATCCCAGATCCCAGATCCTCAATCCCAAATCCCAGATCTTCAATCACAAATTCCAGGCTCCAAATTCCAAATCCTCAATCCCAAATTCCAAATCCCAACTCCTCAATCCCAAATCCCAGCAGACTCTGGCCCAAATTGATATTCCCTTCTTTTCCCAGCTCCTGCCTTTGCCCATGGAAAAGAAACTCAGGAAAGGGACACGGATGGTGCTGGTGCTGGGTTGGAACCAGGGGGACACCAGGCTGTTCCTTGTCCCTTGTCCCTTGTCCCCCTCAGGGTGGCAGCGGCTGCTCTGCTGAGGAACAGGAGCTCTTCTCCTCTGGAAATGTGATGGATGATCCCAATTACATCCTTCCAGCCCTGATTTAATGTAATGTTTTATTAATAGCAACAATCAGGGCAAAGCAAACAGCTCATTCCGTGCGCGCCGTTCCCTCTCTGCTTCTCCCGCTTTGCCTTCCCCACGTTCATCCCGAATCCTCCTGGAACCGGGGGGCAGCAGGAGGAGGAGGAGGAGGAGGAGGAGGATGGGGAGACACCAGCAGACAACTCATGGAACAGGGCAATGGCTCGTTAGCACCCAATTAACACGATTGGGACAATATTTTCTTCGCTCATTCTTCACGGATTATTGGGAGGAAACGGCGAATTGCTGGTTTGTTTCCTTGGATATTAAAAATCCGTGTGGAAAGACAGGGGGGAAATAATCCCTAAAGGTTTTGCCTTGCTGGGTTTAATGGTCCTTTATTGCAGAAGGGAGGATGGGAGGAACGGAACAAATCCATTGGAGCAGTCCCTGGTCGGGCACAGCACTGGGGATTTTTGCCCAGATTAAAACTTTTCCTGATCTGAGTCCCCCCAGCCAAGCTCTGCTTCCCAAACCTTTGGGGGAAACTTTCCTGGCTGGAAGTGCATCCCCACCTCTGCACAGGCAGCAGAGAATGGGATTTTCCTGCACAAAACCTGCTAAAAAGGGGAATAACACAACAGAGAGCAAGGAATCCTCGTGTCCCTCAAAATCCAACCTCCTTCCTCATGCACTCCTTGGATCCTCCCTCCATCCCAGCCCTGTTTGCTGTTGGATTTGGAAGCCTGTTTGCATATTTACTCATTTTCCCTCCTATTGACTCAGGGTATATCTTGTTTTAATATCAATTCCAAGCCCCCTGGGCCAGTGGTGATAAACAGAAGGGACACAAGATTTTTATCCCGCTTTTTGCTCCCTCCTTCAGCACGGAATTCAAAGTTCTTTTCAATCCAAACTGCTCCGGATCGTGGGGAAATGATTTCTCTTCCCCTCAGAGAATCATTACTCAGGCATCATCCTACACCTCTTCCATTTTCCCAATGTCTTTTGGTGAATTCCTAAAATAAAGGAGTTTTGGTGGAGGGAGGAAAAGGGAGGGGAAGATTAACTGGAGCAGGTGTCACATTTATCTTATTTCCAGTGCAAATACAATCAACAAGTGCCAGGCTAAAACCAGACCCTAAACAAAACCTGCAAAATGTTCTCCAGATAAATGATTCTTGGCTCTCCTGTGTTTGTTTTTAATTTCCAGCCATCCTCTCAGCGCTCCTGCCAATCCTTCTGCTCTGGGAATGAGCTCATCCGAGCGGGTTCCTGCTGCTGAGGGACGCTGCAATGCCCCATCTCCACCCTCATCCAGAGCCTCCCTCATCCCAAAGCAGCCCAGGATCCTAAAACAGCCCTGAGCATGCACAGAGCTGAACTCCAGCATTAAAACCTCTCCTCAGCTCTGGCTCACCACCAGAGGGGAGGGGGAGGCACCTCCAGATGCAAATCCTAAAATAAATCCTATTTGAGCTTTTTTTTTCCCCTTGCTTTAATAGGATTTATTTTAGGATTTGGAGCTTCCTTGCACTCCATGAGGTGGCTGGGGTTGGACTCTGCCCTTTTCAGTGGTTGCTGCACCCCAACCCCAATCCATGAACCTCCTCCTCCACTGATCCAAGGATTTTAGGTCACACCTGATAAAGGGGGAGATATTTGGGTTATTAAGAACAGGCTTAACCTGGGACCCACGGGGGTCTGGTGGGATTTCTCCTGGGGGATGCAGGGAATCCTCTGGATGTGGGAGTGAGTGTGGAAAATCCCATTAACCTGCAGCTGTAGGAAAGTGTGGCTCATCCAGCATGTGGGTCTGGGCTTGGAGAACACCAGGGAGTTCTCCTGAGATGAGCATCAGTGCCTTTTCCTCATTAGAAACTCCAGCTGCACCCCAGGAATAAAAAGGGGGAAAAAACTGAGTTGTTTTTTTTGAGTTGGAAATTGCAGATTTTAACAAAGACAGGCTTTTACGGAAATTTTCCACTTTCTAAGGAAAGGATAAAGGAAAAAAAAAAATTATTCAAAACACATTAAGAGGAAAAGAAGGCTGCAAAAACTCTTCCCTGAATCAAAACATTTGACTGAGAACTACAAATGCAAGGTGCTTTTTCTGCATCCTGCAGCACTGCAGTGAGGTGGGAACCACATTCCCCTCAGAGGATCCCATTCCCAGTCTGGGAATGTCCCTGCCCTGACCCACAGGTCCTTTATCCATCTCTCTCATCCCCCAGCAGGAAACATGGGATTTGATAAAAGCTTTGTCTCTCAAACCTCTGCCTTGTGGCTCTTTCCAAGGGCTCCCAGCTCCCCTTGGAGCCACGGGGTGTCCCTGGGGACTCTGGAATGGGAGCAGCAGCATCCACAGGGGTTTCCCTGAGCCTGCTCCATCCCTGGATACATCCAGGTTTGCCTCAGCGTATTTCAAGGAGCAGTCCCTGGAAAGCTGAGGCTCCAGAGCTGAGTTCAAAGGGTTCATTTTCCCTGTTTTCCCTACGGGATTGCCAGGGCAGTCCTGTCCTACAGCACCTCACTGCCCTGGCTGTGGTTAGCTGGGATAATTCAGCCCGCAGAGGGGCAGGGATCTCCTGCCCTGCCCCTTCCTGCCCCTCTCCCTGCGGGATGGGGACAGCCCCAGCCCAAGGGTGGCCCTTTGTGACCTTGGCAGTGCCCACAGGATGGGCACCTGGCTGTGCAGGAGGAAGAGATCATTTCCCATCTCTGGGAATGCTTTTCCCATCCCCGTGGCCCAGCCAGGGCCCATCTCTGGATCCAAGGCAGAGCACATGAGCTCCCGCGGTGTTGAAACCGTTCCATGGGAACTCATGGAGAGAATTTCCAAGGAACCTCGCAGGGGAGCGGCCCAGAGCTCCCAAATCTAATTCTGCCTGCCATGGGAAGAGGTGGCAGAGGTGGTGGCAGGGCCACACGAGCCAGCCGTGGGGTGGGGAGCGTGGAGGAATCCGGGCACGGAGCATCCCGGCATTCCCAGGCCAGGCTGGAGCGGCTGTGCTGGCACAGAGCTGTGGCACACACAGCACACAGCAGGGCACAGCTCTCCTTGGCTGTGACAGGGCCACTGCTCTACCAGGACATCTTGGAAATGAGGTTCTGCCTCTGGATGCGGTTGCTGAGGCACCGAATCGCTCCTGGTCCCCGCTGGTGTGAAATATCCATAAATATCCCACAAAGGGTTGCTCCTGGGTTTGGGTTGGTTTCCATCAGGTGGAACAGAGCAGGAGGCTGGTCCTGGACTTTCCCCCTTCCCCATGACTCTCTGCATCCCAAAAAAATTCACCTGTGAGAGGAGGAAGGCCAGAGGCAGTTTGGATGTGAAGGCAGGGCTGGCTCTGACCACACAGATTTGGGTTGCAGGCAGTTCGGTGCTTTGGAACAACCCTTGCCTTGAGCCAGAGCTGGAATTCCAGGGGTCCATTTGGAATTGCCCCATCCTGTGTGCAGCCTTTTGTCCTGCCCCAGGACTGGGAATTCCTGTCAGGTTTATCCCTGGGAAGCTCCAGCTGCTGCAGGAGATGGAGCTGGTGGCAGCCCCAGGGCTCCGGGCTCACCTGGAGCTGCTCGTCCTGCTCAGTGCCAGAGGTTCCCGGGGTCGATCCCGTCCTGTTTCCCAGCTGGAGCCTGTCCCGTGTCACAGCCAAAGGAGCAGCAGCTGCTGGGTGCTATCCACGTGCCTGGGGATGGAGGGTTTGGCCAGCAGCGGGGGGAAAAGGGAAAAGATTCCAAAACCCAGGAGCAGCTCCTCGTCTGTGGCTGCCCTGGGACAGCCGGGAGTTGGATGAAGCTCTGAAGGGTGATGCAGGGGAGGGAAGGGAGCTTCGTTTGACAGGAGAGGGAGGCTGGGATGGAGCACAGAGGCAAAGGGAAACGGGGCAGGCAGAGGGATGAGGGATGGAGAAGCACTTTAGGGTGAGGGGATGGGGCCAGCCCTCCCCAAATTCCTCACACAGGCAGGAACACCTCAGGCCAGTGGAGCATCCCAAGGCGCTTCCCAACCTCCTCCATGAGCTCTTCCCAGCCATTCCTGGGAGATCTCCCACCCCAGGAACAGCCTGGAGGGCTGGAGGAGGGTGTGGGGCAGCAGTTCTCTGCATGTGGCATGAAAAACCCTTCCCTCCCAGTGCTGGAATTACAGATGGAACTGTGAAGGGTGTGAATGCAGCACAACACAAGAATTATGTAGAAAATAAAGGTAGTTACAGTTGCTTCAAAACATTTTCGCAGCTAGAGCTCAGGGCTTTTAATCAACTCCTTTTTTCTCTTTTTTTTTATTGCAGGTTCTCCTTTCTGCCAAACGTTTGCAGAGAGGGAAAGAAACTAAAGCAAAGAGAGAGAGAGAAACAGTTTTAGCTGCCAATCTGTTGCTTGCAAAGCCATGAAAAACACCCTGAGAGAGACTAACATGTATTATAGAAAAGGAAAAGGAGTTCATGCATCCTCTTTGATGAAGTCTTTTAAGGTCCCTTCCCTCCTGAGACCTCCTGTGTCCCCAACATGCTCTAAGTCATTAAAGAAGGAGGTTTCAGCTCACACCAGGCTCATCCCAGGCTCCCTGAAAAGTTCCCTCAGCCATCCTCTCTCTCCTGGAAGTTTATTCTGGTGGATGGAGGCCCTTCTGTCCCTTGGGGCTGTCCCAGGGAGCTCTGTTCTGATGCCACCATCCAGGATTACTCCCAGGGCTACTAAATCTTGGCAAAATCTTGGTTTTGAGTTAAATATTCCAGGCAAGAAGCCTGGGAGAGATGTGGCTGCATCTCCTGTTGGTAAAACCGGTGTTCCTCCCCATTTACCTTTGATTTATACCTTTTGCTCTGCATCTCCAGGCTGGAATTCTGGATTTCTCCTCCCACCCAGTGCAGGGAGACCTTGGAGAAGCACATTTGGGAAAACCGAGATGGAAAAAGAGTTGTGGTAAAGGGATTGGGGGGGAAGAAATTTGGGCTGCACTCAGCATGCGAGGGCTGGGAAGATTAAGCCCAGCCTTGACTCGGTTTTGCTAGGTCAGAAAGTTAGGCCTGAGCCTAAAGCTGTGGGAGTCCTCTCCCTCAGGCCCTGGGAGCAGAGGAGCAGGGATAATATCTAACAGCCTATAATAACACATAATCCATAAGTGCTGCTCAGGCTGTCGGAGGCTGGGAGAGAGCTGAGCTGTGCCAGCCTTCCCCTGCTCCGCCATGCAGGGAAGGAGAATTAGAGGGGCAATGAGGAGAGAAACATCCTCTCCAGCTTGTTTTTAAGACATCCCTTCCACCCTAGGGCTTGTTTTAACAGCCCGTGCCGCACACCAGAGCCATCCCCTTTTATTTACGATGATTATTACGGGCTGCTGCAGTGTCCCCTGGGTCCCAGAGAGGCAGCGCCGGCTGCTATTAAAGCATTTTGTCTTTCTCTACAATCACATAAAGACCTTCCCCGTGCTCCTCCCGCTGGGCAATAAAAAAGGAAAGGCAATCCAGGGCTGAGCTGGCTGCTCTGGCTGGCTGGGCAAAGCGCCTCGTTAGGCACAATAAAGTGCTCTCCTTAACCCCGGGCCAGCGGCCAGGCCGGGGCAATCAGGCCAAGGAAAAGGAGGAGAGGATGGGATGGAGAAGATGGAGCTGACGGGAGGAGCTGAGCCCGCCCTGGCAGCGCTGGCGCTCCTCGGGATGGATCCCTGCATCCTCATCCCGCTCCAAACCTGGATGGGGCCCTCCTTGTGAGCCCCCAGTTCCTGGGAGCCCCTTCAATTCCAGCCCTGGGACCATCCTTAATTCCAGCCCTGGGACCCAATCCCCAGTTTCCAGCCCTGGGATCCTCCTCATTTCCAGCCCTGGGACCCAATCCCTAATTTCCAGCCCTGGGACCCTCTCATGAGTTCCCAGTTCCAGCCCTGGGACCCAATCCCAAATTTTCAGCCCTGGGACTCCCTTCATAAACCCCCAGTTCGAGTTCTGGACCCTCCTCATGAATCCCCCAATTTCAGCCCTTGGATCCCCCCATAAGTCTCCCAATTCCAGCCCTGGGACCCTCCTCATGATTTCCACAATTCCCACCCCGACCCCCCTCATGAACCCCCCAATTCCAGCCCTGGAACCCCCTCATGAGTCCCCCCAGTTCCATTCCTGGCCTTGGCTCGTCTCCCCAGGAGCTTGGGCACATCCGAGGCGGCCAACAAAGCATTTCGGAAGATTAATCAGCCCAATTGAAATGTGATTGATCGAGAATTGAGAACCACGATCCAGCAACTCCTGGAAAATGTAATAGTCTAAAACCCTTATTAATTTTTCATGTTCTTTCTGTTTGGATTTTTTTTTTCCCCTCCCTTGTGGAGGTGGCTCGGTGCCAGGATGTTTATGTGTAAATTCCAGCTCTCCTCCTGCCTGGCTCCGAGGCTCTGGAGCTGGGGACACCCTGGGATTTCCATCCTCCCAAAACCCTGCTGGGAAAACACACCAACCAAAGAGGGGAAGAACCTCATGGAGCTGAGTTTATCATCTTGGGATGAGCCAAAACCTGGGAATTTTGCTCCTGCTGTGACACCCACATCACATCTGGGGTCACGGTGACCTCCAGAGAGGAGCAACACCAACACCAAATCACCCTCTAAAGCAGGGTTAATTAATTAATCACTGCTCCAAAATAAGGGGCAAAGCTGGTGGGGCAAACCCCGGTGCCACACATGGAAAAGTCCAAAGCCAGGTTTAGCTGCTCCTTTGAGTTTTTCTCCGGAGCTCCGTGGAATCAGCAACTGAAGGGAGACCAGGTTGTAAGTGGTGCTGTTTGGATGAAATGATTTCTGTTTTCAATAGATCTGCTTTTGGATTTTTGCTTCCAAAGTGAAAATGTCTCTATTTGTTCAACATTTGGGTTTGGCCTGGATTTTTGCTTGGCTTTTTTTTTAATTTATTTTTAATTTAATTTTTTTGGACACACTGTCAACATTTCTCAAGTGGGGAAAGGACCAACAACATCAGTTTGTTTTTCTGGATTTTTGTTTTGTTTTGTTTTTTTAAAGAGACCAATTTTCTGCCAGCAGAAGCCATGGAAATGTTTCAGCCAGAGTGCTGATGAAGTAATCTGAACATATGCCACGGGAGCCAGGATCTGACCTCTCCTGTTGGATTGCTTCCCTGGGGAATTGAGGCTGTAAAAATCACACCTTCCCTGTGCCTTTTTGTCACCTTTCCACCATCAAACCTGGCCCTACCTGGGCACATCTCGAGCACAGATGGGCTGAGATCCTGCAGGTAGCTGGGCTCTCAAAAAATCACAGAGCAGGATCAGTGATATTTGGATTTCTAACTGCAGAAGAGGTGGAAGGTAGCAGAGGTCTGGCTTTTATTGGATTCAAATTAATTTAAAATGTGCAAAACTTCTTAAAATCTCCCATCTGGCAGGAGATTGGAGTTTGCACCTTTCTGGCCTGCAAATCAACCTTGGGCTTGGAGCAGAGGTGACCTTTTTCTCCTGCCTGATCCAAAGTTCCCTCCTTGCCACATCCACGGAGCCACCCTGGGCCTCTGCCAGGCCAGCCTTGAAAACCCCATGAAAAGAGGATGAAGCAGAGGATTGATCTTCATCCCAGGGCCAGGACACAGCTCTCTGCTTGGTTTTCAGTTGGATTATTTTCCTGTGGGACCCCGGATATGTGTTTTCCTTGAGAATTTTTACTGTTTCGAGTGTTTTGGCCACAAACCCGGCTGTGGCCTCAGGGCCCTGTACCCTTCTCCCTGTGCTGGGTCCAGCTGTTATTATTTCTCTTTATTTATGTCCTGCTCTTCCCCAAGAGCCTTTTCTGAACTCTCCCCGCTGTCTCTGGCAGCTCCTGGTAAATCTGGAAGACAAAGTGCTCGTCCTCTCCACGAGGGTTTTTTTATTTTTAATAAAACTCGCTGGTGCTTCTCCTGAGGGACTTGTTGAAGCTGTGAAAGTCAAAGATAAAATGCTGGAGCTGCTGTTTCCTGGAGAGCGAGGCTGTGTTTCCTCGTGGAGCCTCTGGAAAGGGCAGGGATGGCACCAAGGGGTCCAAGTTCTGCTGGTGCTGGCAGCCAGATCCTTCCCAGCTCTTCCCAAATCATTTCTGATGGGCCAAAGGAAAACTTGAAAGGGAACGTGGGAGGGATAGAAAAACTCATTTTCCTTCTGTGTCCTGAAGAACCCAGGGCCTTCCTGAGGCCTTGTGATGATGTTTGGCCCCCTCAGAGGGACCAGCTGATGGTGCAGAGCCACAAAGGGAATTTCTACATCAAACCAGAGCCAAATTCCTGGAGCCAGCACCTCCCGTTCCATAGGACAGCTCTGGCTGCAGGAGAAGCCCAGCAACACCTCAGCTCTTGGTTATTAATCAAGGCTAATTAGCTGGAGTAATGAGCCTGCACTCCTGCTGGTCCTGGGGTGAGGACTCTGCAGGAGGAGGGAGATGCTCCCAGACCAGGCCTCCCTCCCAGGCCATTTTGACAGGGAAAAAAAAAAAAAATGCATTTCATCCTCATAAATCCTTGGCAGCAAATGTCGACTGGATGCCAACAGGAAAAAAACCACTAATAAATAAAAGGCAGCACTGTTTTTCTTTTAGATGGTTGGGATTGTCAATGTTTTGTGGACTGGAAATTGAGTTTTTATTTTATTTATTTATTTTTTTTTTTAGCTCTCTTCTGCTACTGGGAATAAGCAAATACCTTAAGTTAAACACGTTCCTTCCAGCATCCTGGAGTGCACCCCGTGGGGAGCAGGTCGATATTTTTGGGGCACAAAAATCCCATTCCCTAGTGCCCAGGGTGGGGTGGGGACATGTCCCTGTGGCCACTGAGGGCACATCAGCAACTGGCTGTCCCCAGGCCACTCATCCCTGGGGATGGGGACTTAAAATTATTAAAAAATCACATTTTCTGTGAAAAATAGCACTTATAGACACAACCTTAAACCCAGCCTTGGTTTTCTACCAAAGGAAAAGTTTGGATAAGGACTTTTATCTGCCCCACACTGAATTTCACCCAACCCTGAACTCTGACCCTGCCAGGACTTCCTGTTCTGCTCTGAAAAAAGTTCCTGCTCACCCCAGGAGCCAGCACAAAGCCTGGGCAGAGAAGTGGCTTCCTTGGCACCCAGATCTTTTTCCTGATTATTATTCCGGTCATTCACCCTCTTTCTCTCTCAATCTTGAGGAAGGAGCAGTGATTTTGTGAGTTGAAATTTGGATGTATTCCCAGCACCATTTTCTTTCTCCCCCTCTTGTTAATTAAAACTAATAAATCTGCTCAGCAGAGTTTGCAGAGCAGAGGGACAAGGTACAGTTATCTTGACACGGCAAGGCCATCTCGCTCCTTCCCCCCCCCACACTTTTTATTTATTTAATTTATTCACCTATTTATTCCCTTCTTGAGCCCGTTCCAGATCCGAATTTCTCATCCAGGCTATGTGCAGGCTCTTTGCTTTTCTTTCCCAGGGAAGCATTCCCACAGGAGCCTCAAATAATCAACAATTGCTGTGGCGTGCATCCCTGGAAATAATTACAGACAATCCCGAGCAAGCTGGGAACAAAAGGATCGGTGTTGTGCGAGTCCTCCTCCCTCTGCTCCCTCCTCAGGGGAGATGGGACCGCAGGGTTTGGGGTGCAGGGGGTCACTGCAGCCCTTTGTACCCAGCTGGGGCACGCAGCAGCAAAAAGGCGAGGATGATTCCCCAATATTTGGGTGTTTAAAGCCCTTTGGGAGGTTGCACCACCGCCCTGAGAGCCCATCAGCGCAGGGAACCACGGAGCCACCAGCCCCTGGGGAGGAGAGGATCCAAACCATCCTCTGTGTCCTTTCCCGAGGTGTCCCACACTTCCTTCCCAGTGACCCCACGCCGTCCTTTCCAGGAGGACACAGGTGGCCTCTGAGGCAGGTGTGGGGGCCCAGGTGGCACGGGCAGGATTTTCATGGAGCTGCTGCCCATCCCCAGCTCCTGGCGTGGTTCCCAAGGCGCCCCAAGGCTTCCCCAGAGCCCCTGGATGAGTTTCAGAGGCAGAGAAGTTTGTGGGGAATGGTTTTCCCTGAACTCCTCCTCCTCGGGAGGAAGGCAGCGGCGGTAGCTATAGCAACCAGATCTCCTTCTCTGCTCCAAACTTCACCCAGCCGGGGCTCCGGAGGACAAGTGGGAAGGGACGGGGGAATGCAAATGACCCTCAATCCCTGCAGCCCCCCCCGCTGCCGGGGATCCGCGTTCTGAGCCGCGGGATGTGCGTGAGGATCACGGAGCGGAGCGCAGGGATGGTGGGGAAACGGGGAAGGGAGAGGTGCAAGACACAAGAGCGGAGCTGCTGAGCCATCTCCTGCATCCCCCGAGCGTGCAGGGGGGCTCAGGAGAGGCTGTTCGAGCGGAGGGGAACAGCTTTCAGCAGTGCTTTAAGGCCCCTCCGCAAGAGACTCGGCGCTCTGGGCTGTGCCGAGGCTCCCCTGGCTCATCAGCAGGGCGGGCAGGGGGTGTGGGTACCCCGGAACGGGGCTGGGGCCCGGCTGTGGGGCCAGCACAGCTGCGGGGGCACAGCGACAGCCAGAGGGGTGTGAACGGGCAGAGCTCCGGCCCTACAAGCAACCCGCTGGATCGGGACTCCAGCAGAGCCAGCTCTGGGCCAGGACATCCAGGGCTTTTCCCTGCACTTCTCATCCCCTGCCCTGAGCAGCACTGAGGCTTTCCTGCCTAGTTTTCACTCTGCTCCATCCTCACCCTGCTTCATCCTCATCCTGTTCCATCCTCACCCTGCTCCATCCTCACCCTGCTCCATCCTCACCCTGCTCCATCCTCATCCTGCTCCATCCTCACCCTGCTCCATCCTCATCCTGCTCCACCTTCCTCCTGCTCCATCCTCATCCTGCTCCATCCTCGTCCTGCTCCATCCTCATCCTGCTCCATCCTCATCCTGCTCCATCCTCACCCTGCTCCATCCTCATCCTGCTCCATCCTCATCCTGCTCCATCCTCATCCTGCTCCATCCTCACCCTGCTCCATCCTCATCCTGCTCCATCCTCCTCCTGCCCCATCTTCATCCCTCACCTCTTTGGCACAAAAATCCTCCTTCCCAGCTCTTTGTGTCCCCGAGTGCTGCTCAGAGACCCCCACGGGTACATCTGTCCTCTGCAGGGGGTGAATTCCCTTTTCCTGCTGTACAGCTGGGGGATGCAGACAGGGAGCAAAGGACTGCCTCAAAGTCACCCACTGATCACCAGTGCAGGGTGCAGGGATTGACCTCGGGCCCCTGAAGCTCAGTTTGCAGCTAGGCTGCACTGCTGGGAGATTTATCCTCTGAAACAATTCCTTGTTTTTATGTTTCTAATGGCTGCTCTGCCAAAACCAATGGGGAAAAAAATGGGAAAAACTTTAACTTCTGGATGAAAATTTACCGTTTTGTTTGTATGAACCCCCTGACTCCATTCTCCACTAAAAGCACTTGGGTGTTGATCTCAGAAAGTTGCTGGGTGATTTTGGAAATAATCCCTTTTTCTGGAAAGCTGTTTACTCAGATAACCACCATCCCTCTCCCTGCTGAAGCAGCAGCTGTTGTGGGAGACAGCTGAAGTGCAAACAGGCTCCTGCTCCATCCATCACCCCGGCACGGGCCAGGCACAGACGCTTCACTTAAAGAACAACGTTTGCAGAAGAGGAGCTGGGCCGCAAATCAATTCCCACTGGGAGGCAGGGGATGGTTTGAACTGGAGCAGAGGTTTCCTGGAATGATCTTCTGGTGGGATGAGGGGATGAGAGCTGGAACAGGTGAGTGAGTTCACGCAGTAACACACACGATGTCTGACTGTGACTCGAGCGAGGCAGAAAGGTCTGATTTCATATTTCTGTTTCATTCCAGAGGTCTCTGGGCAGCCAGAGCTCTTCCTAACGATCTGTGCTGGATGGAAAGAACCCCAAAGACCTTTCTCTATTGAATTTCCATCGTCTTCCCCTTCCCATTTGCATTTAAAGCCAGCTTTCAGCTGCTGTGCGTGGGACAAGACACATTTCTGCTCAATACCCATCCAATTCTGCCTGCTGTGGATTCAGGCTGGTGGCACGGATTGCTGCCGATGCAGATGGAGTTGCCTGAGAATCCAGAGTTTCCTGGCCCTGGGAAATCTTGCAGGGAAATAACTGCAGCTCTGGTTGAGCCAACACCTGGCAGGGTGAGTGTGATGTTGCTGATTACTGACAAACAAAATGACAAAAATCTGGGAGGGTTGAGCCTTTCCCATTTCAAAACCCCTTGATTTTTGGTCCCCTCATTAATAATTGTTCCCAAGAAAACTGATCACAAGTAGCAAGAAACATTTTGCTCTTTCAAAGCATTTTATTCCAAACAATTGCAGTCAGGCTGCTAAAACTCTCCCATTTTTATTTATTTTTTTTATTATTCTTTTAAGCAGAAATTGATTTACATTTTAAAACAGCTGGAAAAGTCAGTTTGAATTTGGAAAAAAAGAAGAATTAAAATCCCTTTTGGAAATGTCAGAGTGGCTGAAGAGGGAAGGCTGTGCCAGATGATGCTGAGATGGCTAAAGCCTCTTTCAGTTTAGTCTTTACTAAACAGATCAGCTGTGAGTTGGTGTCTGACACAATTAACCCTGAGGAGGAGCAGGCTGGGAAGGGACAGAGGAGTTTGGAGCACACTCAGGCATTTTCCAGCTCCATCCCCAGGCACATGGAGAGCCACTGAGAACAATTTTGGAGCCAACACAGCGATATTTGAAAAGATGACAGCGCAAAAAAACGTGGAAAAGGACAGAAGCAACACCTGCCTTTGGGAGAGGAGAGGGAGGAGGAGGAGTTTGCCTCAAACGAGGAGAGCACCTGGAAGAAGAGAGGAAAAATCAGGCACAGCCAACATGAATTTGTAAAGACCAAATTGGGTCAAACCAATCTAATTTCCTGCAGTGACAGGGTGGCGGGGACAGTGCTGGGGGAGGATGCAGGAGATGTCATCTGTCTTTACTTCAGGGAGGCTCTCCAAGCTGTCCCCCCGTGACATTCTCCTCAGCACGCTGGGAAACAGCTTTATCTGGCAATTTGGCTGTACCTAGAGAGGGATTATCAATGGCTCCCTGTCAGAAAGGAGGGATGGGTCCAACAGGAGTCTCTCTTCATCTGCTATGATTCAATATTCCAATTAACCTCCCCAGTGATGGAAGAGAGCAGACATTTATTAGATCTACAGAGGGCTCACCCCAGGAAAGGCCAGTGGCACTTGGGAGGACACAAAACCAAAATCAGAGCTGAGAGCCAGTGGTGGGAATCAGGAGAAAGGGCCTGAGATATCCTACAAAGCTGGTGAAATTCAGGCAGGGCCAAGCACAGCTCGACACAAACACCAGATGGGCCACAACGGGCTGGGAAAAAGATCCAGGGCTGGATTTGATGAGAAGTGGAACAGACTGTGGCAATAAAAGGCAAAGGGTTGACGGCAGTGTTGTCTCCAAAACAGCTCAGGAAGAGCCTGCTCTGCACAGGGAGTGAAATACAGGAACCCTCTGGGGCTCTCTGTCCTCATTTCTGCTCAATGGGTTGGGTCCAGCAAAGGCAACTTTGGCCGCCACTGGGTTGGTTTAAAATACCCGGCTGCTTCCACGGGGAAGTCTCCAATTCCCTTTCTTCTCTCTGCAGAGCACGATTTCCATTCTGTGTCCAACACTGCCTCCCTGGCTCTTTTGATCTTTCCTGTGGAGCCAGGGATTAATATCATTTCAACAGCACTTTCAGAAGAATCAGCAAATTGCATTTGCGTCTCACCGGAGGCTCCGGAGCGACCTTTCCCTTCAGGGAGACGTGGAGTGATGGGACCAGTGGGGTGGGCTGAGACCAGGGAACTGCCAGGAGAAGGGAGATCCACGGGCTCTCAGCTCCTGGTGACTGCTCCATCCCTCAGCAGCTCTGCTGGAAGCGTGTGCCGAGCACCAACCCAAAAATAAAAGGGCTGTTGCTAATAAATTGTGCTGCTTGTTGCTGCTCCGCGAAGAATGTCCTGCTAATTTTTTGTTTTCACCAAATTTTCCACTTGAAATATGAGAGCGGAAAGGGAGCCGTGAGCTGCATCCACAAGGAGAGGCAGAGCTGCTGGACGGGAGTTGGGAACCTCCTGGCATCACCAGCTGTGATTCCCACCCACATCCACATCCCTGAGAGCTGTGGGGAGGCGAGGATGGGGCTGGGAATCATCAGAGCGCCCCTGAGGGAAGGAGGACTCGTTCCTCATGACCTTGCAAATATTGAAAACCAGCAAATAAACAACAAAATAAGAGCAGCACAGTGCAGGCCTTGGAAATAAGGAACGATGCTGCCAGTCTTGGGAGACAGGAGCTTCTTTGGAGAGGGGAAGAGGGATGAGATCAGAGCAGGAGCTGCCATTCCTGCTGGGCTGAGCCTCAAGGTCACACTGACAAAGGCAATTTGTCTCCTGTACAAGCCAAACTTTTTGTTTCCCCTTTCTGGAGTCGTATTTCACACAAAGCCTCTGTCCTTGTGTGGTCAGCCCCGGGGGGAGGACTGGGAGAGCCTCATCAGAGTGTGCCACCACTCAGCAGAGCCCAGCCAGGAGGTTTAAAGGCTTTTGTGGAGAAATCCTTAAAATCCATCCTGTAGGGTAGGAACAAGACAGGCAAATGGGGAACTGGGAAGCGTTTGGACACTGGGAAGGAATACAGATCTGAAGGGCTGCAGGAGCTTTACTGTACAACTCTTGGTGGGTTGTTGGCAGAATCCCTGAATCCGGCCATTTTCCGTTGTCTGAATTATTTAGGGAACAGCAGCAGGGGCAGCTCCCAGCTCCTGTGTTTAGGGGATGCCCCTTCTGGTCCAGCCTGGAGCACGACACTCAGCAGCACCCAGACACCCCAACCAGCCCAGGAACACAGCAGGGATGGGTTTTGGGGTGCACTGGGACCACAAAAGGAATCCAGCAAGGTCACGACAGCAAAACACCCACGGGAGACCTGAAATCCAGAGGTGTCAGAGCTGGGTGAGGAGGGTGGGAGGCTGTTACTGGGAATCCTCTTTGGGAATTGCCAAAAAGGACCCAGACCCCAAAGCTGGGAGGTCAGGGGAGCTGGGTGGGTGTGCACAAGGATGTGGGTGTGCACAGGGATGTGAATGTGCTCAGGGATCTGAGTGTGCTCAGGATTTGGGTGTGCTCAGGATTTGGGTGTGCTCAGGATCTGGTTTTGCTCAGGATCTGGTTGAGTTCAGGATCTGGGTGAGCTCAGGATCTGGTTTTGCTCAGGATCTGGTTTTGCTCAGGATCTGGCTGTGCTCAGGATCTGTTTTTGCTCAGGATCTGGCTGTGCTCAGGATCTGGTTTTGCTCAGGATCTGGCTGTGCTCAGGATCTGGCTGTGCTCAGGATCTGGCTGTGCTCAGGATCTGGCTGTGCTCAGGATCTGGCTGTGCTCAGGATCTGGCTGTGCTCAGGATCTGGCTGTGCTCAGGATCTGGCTGTGCTCAGGATCTGGTTTTGCTCAGGATCTGGCTGTGCTCAGGATCTGGTTTTGCTCAAGATCTGTGCACATTCTCTGGCTGCTGCTGGAGCAGGAGTAGCAAGAGGCAGAGCTCCCAAGTGTTTAAACATGCAAACACACAACCCCTCTCCACAATCAGCAGGGATGGAAATATTGATGGTTGCATTAAAAGTAAATATATTTTTAATTAAATAATTTTCCCCTTCTCCATTCAAGGGGCGTGAAAGCACTCACAGCATTAAAACCGCTGCTTCAATTTCTCTCTCTCTCTCTCTTCTCTGACATATGCCAGGACTAAGATTTCTCCTTCTGCCTTCTCTGCCTTCCCACCATCCCTCTCCATCCAGCTTTTGGCCCTTTAACCCCTTCTTGGCAGCCCAGAAAACACCAAGGCTGGAGCAGAGCAGCTGATTCTCTTCCCTTCTCTCTCCTCCTTCCCCTCAGTCTGGGCTCTGAAGGGCTCATTAATCAGAAGGCAATTAATTCCCCATCACGGGGGCAAATAACAGACACAGACGTTCAATAGCTGCCATTGCCACGCTCCAGCGTTTCCCTGATTCCTGCAAACCCAAATAAAGAGGAGGCAGAGCAAGAGAAACAGTAAATGATTAAACGCTTCATTAACACCCTGCAGAGGCGGGGAGGCCTCGGCTGATTTATCTCTGGTGCCAAAGAGTTCCGAGGTGTGGAGATTTGGGGGTGTAAATAAAGACCCCTTGTCCAGGAAGGTCTGGTGAACATGAAACATTTACAAAATGGGATGGTTTTGCCCCAAAATTGGGCGGAAAATCCTTTTTTTCTCCTTTTGCCCTTGGCTTTGGGACAGCACCCTGTTGGCTCTGTCTCCATCTCGTCCTAAAATGAGTTTTCCCCCATTTCACCTCCCACCACCCTGAAAATATAATTAATGAACATTTTCCTGATGTGGAAAATATATTAAAAGAAAAAAAATAAATGGAAAAGAAGCTGTTGCTCCTTTAAATTGTGTTGGTGAGGAGTCAAGAGACGAGGGAGAGTTTTGATGCCCAAAACAATGGGTTTGCTCAACCCTGGTGCCCTAATTAATTAGTGGGTGATTGCTGCCCATAGAAAAATTAAGAGTAAACTATTATATTAGTTATTTAATCAGTGAACTTACCAAAAAAAACCAAGGCCCATGATTCAAATGCTCCGTTGGTATCATTAATCATAGTTTGGAGCAGAAAATAATTTTATATTATTAAAGCAATTACCATAGAATCATTGACGGTAGCAAAAATTCATTAATCTTTATTCATTACACAATCAGATCGCATTATTTTAGCCCATTCCATCTTTCCTGCCCGCTCACAGGGATGCCAAAGAAGGGAGAAAAGTGACAAAAGGAACTTTTTTATGATACTAAAGCAGCAGGCTTGGCAGGAACTACTTTTAAATATAATTAATGTAAAGGCATCAGAGGGGCAGCACAAACCTGGTCCTCTCCAAAGCATTAATTGCTGTTTTTCTCCACCTCAGGCTACGATTCCCAAGGGATCAGCACTCACAACTTGGAGCAGGGATTTATTTTTTTTCCCCTTTTTCTTTAGTCTTCAAACTGATTTTTTGTTCGGGGAAAAAGTGGGGGAGCAAAGCTGGTGCTCCCCATCACACCTGGGCCTCCACCAGGTTTGAAACCTTGGGCTTGGGGGTCCCCCAGCCAGAACTGAGCTTCCCCCAAGAAAAATCAAAGCTGTGGAGGCAGCTGAGCTCTGCCAATCTGGGTCAGGCTCTTATCTGCTGGCAAGCAAAAAGAAATTGGCCTGGCTTTTCTTATTTTATCTTCTGAGATGAGTGAAACTGCGGCGCTCATTATGATCGTTATTTGACTTTAATAGCCGAAGAGGTTACCGAAGATCTTTTGATTTGATAGCCAGGAATTTATCTTGATGGGGTTTTTTTTTTTTCTTCCTCGGGGGAAAAAAAAAAGGAAAAAAAAAAAATAGGAAAAAAATAAAAGGAAAAAAAGGAAGAAAAAAGCAAGTTTCTCCCTGGAGACGGCTCCTTAGCCCGTCATTTACAAACGGGGAGGCCAAGCCCCTTTTCCCTTGGTGAGCAGGTTTTCCAAGAGTCCCTTTTCCCCAGGGAAACACAAATTTGTCTTCAAAACATCCCTGCAAAGTAGACCAGGCCCATTAATGCTGTTTTGCTGCGGAAAGCCTCAGCAGTTTGCCCCAGGTGCTTGAGGGGGCGTGTGACGGATGCCAGAGCCGAGCCTGGGTTTGTGGTTTAGCCCTTCCTTGGGGTGCTCTAGGCTCAGGCTGCCCTGGAGATAAAGGACAATGAAATGTCCCTGGATTTGGGCACTGGCTGTCCCATGGAGCATGGTGCTGGGGGCTCCTTTTCCTTCCTCGTGCCAGCTGGACCCTGTGGAGGGCAGAGGGACATCTCTACCCAGCTCCTCTTCCAAATCCTCGTGCCGTAATTCCCCATAATCCTTCTTTCGCCCTTTTTTCCCCCACAGAATTGCAGCTCCTGCTTCCTTGCCAGATTACTCCGGTGTTGTGAAGGGAATGAGGGAGATTTGTCTTTACAAACAAACTGTGGCTCTGCTGATAAATAAAATTGGACACTGAGACAGGAAAAAAACAATGGGAAGAACCATAAATTCCATAAGGAATTATACTGATTTGACACAAGGAAAAGAAAAAGAGGCAGGTGTTATGTATTAGGAAGGGGTTTTAGGTATTTTTAGGCATTTCTGGAAGTCTGTATCTCTCAGGTACCTCAGCCAGTGGGGAAAGGGAGAGGGAAATGCAGCTGGGAAATTGGGATAAAAAGGAGGCTGCTGAGAGACTCCACTGGAAATTCCCCATGGCCTCGAATAAAGTTTCAGGATTCCTCTGTCTCCTTTTTGGACACGAGCCTCAGGTGTTTGTGGATTGATTTTCCTGACAGTTGTATCGCTGTGGTATAAAACTGGAGCAAGAGACTGATCCGATCCCAGCTTCTCCTTTCCCCCCATTTCTGATCCCGCCGAGAAAACTCCGCCAACCTCTCCCCAAGATTTGCTGGCACAGTCCCAAGGGGGCCGGCACGAATCCCCATCGCCCCAAACACCCCGGTTTGGGTTTGAGGAGGCAGAGGCAGCAGCTCTGCTGAAGGCGAGAGGCAAGCCCGGAGCTAATGAAAGAAAAGAGCAATATTGTTTTCCTTCGGAGCGTGTAACAGGTTGTCATGGGGAAGGCGTGTGGGCTTTCCCGCGAAGGGAGCAGCGCTGCCGACCTTTGGAGAGCGTTTGCTCAGAGCTCTCCGCGCATCCCTGGGCTCCGGGAACCCGCGGGCTGCTGCTGCTGCCTCAGCCCTGTCCCCTCATCCTGCTGCATCCTCCTCTCCACGCCCCCAACCCCAAACGTGCCGCCCCAGAATGCGCCATTGCCGGGGGAATGGCTTTCCATTAAACGGGAAATCGAGATTCCATCTAAGGAAAGCATTTTTTTATTGCCCAGAGAGGTGGTGGATGCTCCATCCCTGAAAATATTCAAGGCCACGTTGGATGGGGCTCTGAACAACCTGATTTTGATGAAGATGTCCCTGCTCTGTGCTGGAGGGTTGGCCTTGAGCAGCTTTAAAGGTCCCTTCTAACCCAAACCGCTCTGTGCTTCTCTGATGCTCCAGAGCTTGGCATTGCACAAAAGTCACGGAGTCCCCGGGACGATGTCTAAAAAGCAGCTGGAATTGGCCCCAAATCGAACCCACAATTCCCAAACCCACCTGAGCTGGAGCACCACAGGCACACCAGAGTTACAGCACCTGAATAAACACAGGATCAGCTGCTCAGGTTTCCTTCCCCGTGTTTGGCTATGATCCATCCAATAATTTCAGGGATTCAAGTACTTATTCCTTCATTTTCTGGGAAAAGTGCAGGAGATAAAGACTTAACCCGGCCTCCATCCTGAGCTTGGAGATACCGAGGTGGGATGTGAGGTTTAGAGCTGGGACCACACCAATTAACCACACCAATTAACCACACCAATTAGCAGCAGTTGACAACTGCGTGCAGGCAAACCACTACGCCCAGCAATCCCAAACTTAGCTGGGGGAGGAGGAGATGGAATTGTCCCGTCCAGGGAAACCACCCCATTCCCAACGCTGCCTGTTGGTCTCCAGGAAAGCAGAAATTCCCCAAATGTTTGCTCGGAAGTGGAGCCATCCCTCGGATGGGCACTCGGGAGGGGACAGGAGCTCTCCCAGCCCTGGATGTTCCCAGCACGGCTCTGCAGGCTGATCTGCCTGCAATCACATTTCCCACCCCTTCTGCAGGCTGCTGCCTCTGTGCCGTGTTCTGGAAGCAGCTTAAAGAGCTTTTGATAGCATTGCTGGGAGAAAATGAACCTGTTAATACTGCTATTTGCCGCGCAGAGGATTCACGCCCAGAACACTTTCTTGCAGCAATGATCATTTTTAGCTGTGAGAATGAATTAGCCCTTCCACTGCAAAGCTATTTGCATCGCAGAGAGGTCATGGAGGAGCAGCAAAGTGATTATTTGGGGGTAAGGCCCTGTCTTAGCCTTGAGGAGATGTGGGTTTAATTCTCATTTTTAACTCCCCGTTGCCAGCCACCTCCTGCACCCTCAAAATCTGTTTGTGCAGGGGTAGCACGAGGGCTTTGAACACACCTGCAGATAACCTGCTGCTCCCAGCCCGCTAATGGAAGCTCAGGGTTTGTTCTGGCAGCACTGGGTGGTTTCATCACCCTCAGCTTGCCGAGTTTGCTCACAGCAACTGAACCACAATTTGGGAGATCCGTGGAGCTAAATCAGGCACTCGCTGATCCCAGCCGCTCCTGAACCCAGCCCTGCTCCCAGGAAGGGTCTGGATCCTGGGGTGGGGATTAACTGCAGGCAACATTTCAGTAGCAAAGAGACCAGAATGATAATTATCCCTCTGGGGCTGCTTCTGAGCATGCCAAGCAGAGTTTCCTTGGCAGGGCACTGGGAGAGGGGCTGGTTTGAGCTGCGGGGATGGGATCCGCCTGAAAAAGGGATTTATTGTGTTTTGGATCCATTAATGGTCACAAAGGTTCTTATCCAACCCTTCCAAACCCAGGCTCTGCCTGAAAAAGGGATTTATTGTGTTTTGGATCCATTAATGGTCACAAAGGTTCTTATCCAGCCCTTCCAAACCCAGGCTCTGCCTGAAAAAGGGATTTATTGTGTTTTGCACCCATTAATGGTCACAACAATTCTTATCCAGCCCTTCCATCCCCAGGCTGGGCTCTCATGGCTTCTCCAAGGCAAGGAGACCTTTCTAAGGCAAGAGCTGGCATCTGTTCCCAATGGGACAGGAGTCCAGGATGGATATTCCCAAATCCTGACCTAGTATCCAAAGCCAGCTCCTCCAGGTTGCCCGTGATGAAATGCAGGGCTTCCCTGCCTGGCTCTGGTTTTCCCCACCGAGTGGTAAACAAGCTCTTCTCACTCACACCATTTACTCCCTTCTCCACCTTCCCCTGTTCCTAATTATCCTGAGGAGATTGATAAACCCAGCTCTGCTGCTCTGGTTACAGGTCACTTCCCACCGCAGTGAGGAGTGCAGGGATCGATAGCCAGAAATAGTGGCTGGGAATCAAATTCCCTGAGCTGAACTGGAAGGGAGGAGGAGGAGGAGGAGGCTTCATTCCAGCAGTGTCTGGCTCTCTTTGCCCTGCAGGAGCAGGATGTGGAGCTGAAGGGAGGCAAGGTGATGCCAGGATTCAGCCCCTCATTTATATTTGGGACAATCCTGGAGAAGCTCACAGGGAAAGAGGAATGTTGAGGGCTCTGGGAGTCTTTTGGAGGCAGCTTCACACCACGAGTAGCTTCAGGCAGGATTTTAACACTGCCTGTGCAGCCCACAGTGAGAGCTCTGTGTGACTGAAAACCAGGCTGGTGGCAGCCAAGGAGGAACAGGTGGAAGGAGGACAAAAAGGAATAAACTGACTTTGTTTTTAAAGCAGAAAAGGGCCAGCCCTCAGCACTGACATCGTGAGGATGGGCAACAGGTTTGGGATGCGGAGAGAGGGAGGTTTGTTGCCCTGACAGGGGTTTGGGATGATGGAGCTGGAGGAACACGCGCGAGCAGCTCCCACTGCGCAGCTGAGCAGCTCCAGCAGGAGTGGGAACGGCTGCTGGGGAGGCTGAACAGGGGAAATGACAGTGTTGGTTTTTATTCCTGCTAGTGATAAACTATAATTTGCATGTTTAACAAATGCTGCAGGCTTTTGCAAGCTTGCAGAGTGCCAGGCTTGGCTGTGCCCAGGTAAGGGGCGGTTTTGGGAGAAGCATGTTGGTCAAACTCTTGCACCCGCTCTAAAGCTGGGATAAGGGTGTGAAAATTTCCACAGGGGACAGATTTTTGGGGGTTTAAAAATCTGTCTCAAGCCATCTCCAAAGTACCTTCTCTTCCTGGTGGGATGAGATCTAGGAATGCTGTCTGACTCCACATCTCACAGCACTTCTCAAGGAGGGATGGGAAATAAAGGAAATTCTCCATCCTCTAACCCAGCCATCCCCTCAGCTGCTGTCCTGTGCTTCCAGAGGAGCTGGGAGCTGCAGGGCCATAAAATTCCAAATCTCCCTCAGCCTCTCTGCTCTGGAGAGGCTGGTGGACCCTCCAAACAGAGAGCAGCTGCCAGGCTGGGAGAGAAAATCATCCAACCACTTCCCCACCACACTTCCCCAGCCACCGAGACTCCAGCTGGAGCAAGGCAGGGCTTCACCCAGGAAAGAATTTTGGAGGAAAAGCCAAGGGAGATTGGCAGCTTTTGCTTTTCAGAAATTGCCTTTCTCTCCAACATCTGCTCCCACACCTGGAGCCAGGCTGGACTCGGGCTGTGCTGAAGGGCTCCAGGTTTTCCTGCCCATTGCTCGGGGCTGGTGCTGCACTCAAGGGATGCTCTGGCACCAGGCAAGGGGGTTCCTCCACTCTGTGCCTGCTCACACATGGGGTTTACAGGATATCCAACAGGAATTTATCCATCACAACAAAATGCACAGAAACACCACAAGCAAAGTGGGGAAATGCAGCCAAATCACCTCCTGTGCCTCTTGCTCCAGATAAGCACCTGCTTCCCTCTGGTCTGGATCCTCTGAACTGACTCAATTTCCCCTTGCTGCTGACTGCCCAGGTCCCAAACCCCCATTTTTTTCCCCCAAAATCCCCCTGGCACTGCCCCCATCTCCCTCACACGCCCACTCTGCTCGTGGCTGTTTCTGTGAAGCCCCTCCAGCTTCTCCAGCTCTCAGGGTATAAATATGGTGTGAGATAAATATTGTCATGGCACATTACCCTGGTCCTTCCTCACCCATACACGCTGCAGACAGAGTTATGCATCTATTTATGTGTGTGTATATATCTAATTATACTGTATAAACTGTATACCCACCTCTCTATTGTGTATATTTAATAGGAACGCCAGCTAATTGCCCTCACTAAATATATATGGGGATTAACTGTATTGACATTAAATTTACTGGTAATCTCCTCGAAAATAAACACCCCAAATAAAACAAACACATAAAATAAAAGTAGGGGACATCACAGTTTTTATGTTTGGTTCTTTCCACCGCGCTCAAGGCTGGGGTTTTGCCAAGCGAGAGCGCTGAGGTCTCCAAAGCCTTTTCCACAGGCATCCCCCAGGGAGCTGTTGGCTCCTCCTGGAGGTGTTTGCAGCTGCAGAGAGCCTGGTGTGTGGTGGCAGGAGAGCTGCTCCAGCTCTCACATCTTCTTCCAGCCAAGAAAGAGGCGCCACTTGAGGCTCTGTTATTTTTGGGGGGCGTAACTCGAGCTCGGGGTGTGCACAAGGGAACTGCTCAGCCCAGTGCCAGCCCAGGCTGCTGTGGGGATGGGGATGGATTTGAGCCTCCTTCATCAAGGCAGGGAAGCTCCTGCTGGAATGGCACGTGCCAAAGCTGTCCCATCCAGCAGATTATCCAGCAGGAATTCCGCAGGGCCCAAACCAGCCACTGACAGCTGGGTCATGTGGAGCCTCAGGTCTTCCCCTGCTCTGTTCTGGCTGCACCAGAAACCCCTGACAATGCTAAAGCTGCTGTTTTAACATTCCAGCATTATCTGTCTGTGCAGCCCTCCTGGCTGCTGTGCTGCTAATTATTTGGTTGGGATCATTTTTGTCCTGCTCCTTCATGCTGGCGATGGATGTGCAGCCTCTCGGGGGTGAGGAACCCCGTGGAGCTTTCAGCCAGGCTCCAGAAAGGACAGGGAGCCTTTGACCCCTGCCATAAATCCTCAGTTCTCGTGGATTGGGTTCTTTTAACCAGCCAGATGAGTGTTCCCATCCACCTTCCTCAGCTCATTAATTTATTTAATCCCACGCCTCGCCGCTTTGCAGACCTCTTGTTCCCCCAGAGGGAGATGCTGCTCCGAGCGCTGTCCAACATGCCCTGCCGAGCTGCCCCCTCTGCAAGGGAAAAACTCACCCAGCCAGAGCTCTCTGAACCTCCTGTCACCCTTTTTCACCCCCTCCTCTGCCACAGACATGCATCAAGGGAAGCTGGGCAGTCGTGACTCCTTCCTTTCCTCCCTCTTCACCACTTTTCCCTGCCAGGTGCCTCCTCTCTCCCTGCAAAGCCCCGAGGGAAACACTGTCTGGACTATTTTGAGCCCATATGTTAAATTCATGTTCTTGCTGCTCTCCTGGATCCTGGGTTAATTGACAGGAGCAAAAGGCAGAGGGAAGAGGCCTCTCCAAACACTCACACGTGGGTGCACACGTGGCCCTGCGGCTCCTGGGTGTCTCCACCTGGCCTGGAGATCCCCCTGGCAGTGGAGGAGAAGCGAGGTGGCTCCGAGGTGTCACCTGGCCCAGGTGTGTGAGGGGCTGGGGGTCGGGTTTGATGCTCCCTGTGACAACATCTTGTCACCCCCTCGCTTCCCACGGCACCTGGTTACCCTAAAATGGACCCACACTCGTTCTCCTCAGCCCACCTGAGCTGTTTTCCCCCACCTGGAAACCTCTTTCCAAAGGGATTCCCAGGATACTGCTATCCCTGATGTCCTTATCCTTCCTGTCCTCGTGTCACAGCCTCTGTGAATCCACCATGGAAATACCCGGGCCCAGGAGAAATCCCGTGTGCTCCCATGTGCCTCCTCCTGCCTTCCCAAGCGAGCTGCACCACCATGCATCCATCATTCATGGAAAATCCCTCTCCCTTTGGGACACAGCAACTGCTTTGGCAATGGAAAAAACAAAAAAAAACCCAACCCAGCACCCGTTGGATCTCTTAATTTGCCGGGGCTGGGAGCTGGCAGATGAATATCTTAAATAACTAATGGTGACTCAGAGGAGCATTAAACAAAGATAACATTGTCACTTCTTCTCTGTTCCTCTTTTGTTTCTCACTCTTCAGCTTTCCTGCTGGTTTATTATCTGCCCAGCTTTCCTTCTGAGGCTCTTGTTGCTGTGACAGGGTGTGCATTATCTCCAGCAGCCTCTTCCCTGGCCTGTGGTACCCCCAGGGCAGGGCTAAAGGGGGGGGATGTGTGCAGGGACACCCCAGAACCTGCCCCAGGCTCTGGGGGTGGCTGGGCCTGGGAGGGTCTGGTCTCTCTCTCCACTCAACCATCTCCAGTTTGGAGAGATGCTGAAACTGAGACTCCAGCCCAGAATCTGAGCTGGCTTTTCAGAAATCAGGTTTTTCAGGGCGGGGGTGATCTGTGCTGGGCCACAGGAGCTCTGCAGCTCCAGGATGAGCTGATAATCCCAGCAAACACCACCGGGAGCTCTCCCATTCCCTGGATCCCTGGATTTGGGACGTGCTGGTTGCAAGGTTCCCGTGTCCCACTGTTATTTGGGGAAGGAGCTGGAGTTTTGTGACCCCCCCTCACAAAGCCAAGACCCAGTGGGGCCATCCCAGCCTCCTCCTCGATAAAATCTGTGCCACAACGGGAATCACCCGCTGTGGGAAGGAACCACCTCCCTCACATCCAGGCTCCCAAGGACCAGGATTACTCTGTCCATGCTTGGTATTGGGAAAACATCTTCAAAGCTGAGGAATGTCTGCATAAAAGGCTCTGGGCTGGCCTTGGGGAAGTTGGAAATCTCATTAGGAATTAGCTTGGGATCAAATAGGATCTCTCAAGTGATTCTGGAAGGCCAGGTCAGTCTGAGGGAGAAGTGCTTGATGATCAGAGCCACCTCGGATTTCTTTGAAGGAAAGCACCGCATGAAATTTTGATATCACTAAGTATTTAACAGATCTAATTTACAAAGCACTGTTGCTCCCAATTCCCAGAGTGCTGAAAATCCTGCAACCTATTTCTTTACAAGTACGACTCCGCTTCATTCATGGCTTTTAATGCAGTGAGATGTTCAACAGCTGCACGGAATGATTTAGGACAGGAGCCCTTTGGAAGCACACCAGGCTCTGCTGTACCTTCACCAGCCAGGAGACTTCTGGAGCTCTGTGCTCACAGGAGGGACCAGGGATTTGTCAGTCAGCCTGGAAGTGGCATTAGCAGAAGCTGTGAAAGGATCTTTGCTCGCTCAGGAGTTATTCCAGGATGAGCAGCTTCTGCTCAGGGGAACTTCCAAATGAAGGGAGTGGCTAAAATGTCCCCAGATCCCACATTTGTAGGGATCCCACAGCGGTGTGTGGGCACTTTTATCGTGCTCTGGTGTCCCTTTGGGGGGTGGCTGCATGTCTGGCCGTGGGACAGAGGGGACTGTGACACGTGTGGGCAGCAGCTGTGACCACTTTGGTGTGACCAAAGTGACAACTGCTCTCCAAGGGAGCTGCCACTCCTTAATTAGGGACAGTGACACCTCAGCCAGGCGCTGGGAAATCCTGGGATCTGCCTGCTCCTCAGATCCCTCCCATCCTGGCCGTGCCCAGCGTCTCAGCAGAGATAAAACCTCACAGTGGTGCCACACGAGGTCAGGCCTTGCTCCTCTGTGACACGAGCCCAGAATTCCGCATGACAACGGAATGTTCCAACACCGCTGCACAACCCCTGCCAGAATCCCCAAAGCCAGGGTGGATACCATCCAGCTCCTCGTGGAAGTGTTCTGAAGACATTAATCTCCTGTCAGGACCAAACAGAGAAGTATCCGGGATTTCGGTGAGTCTTGTAAGAACATCGGGGTTTTTAATAAATATTTGAGCAGCTTCTCTGCTCCTGCTGGCTCCAGGGAGAGCTGAGAGCAGGGAAGTGTCCATCAGACCAGGTGGGCTCGGGAGTGGGAGCAGGGAGAGAGCTGGCTCATGCCAGTCATCGACCCCTGCTGCCTTCCCTGCACACACATTCCTTTTCTGTAGCTTTTCTTAACAAAAAAAATTGGGATTTTGAAGAGCTCGGGTTTATTGCCAGCCTCAGCCTTCCACCACAGCAGCAGCCTCTCACCCTCTTTCCTCCCTGGAAATTTGTTTAAAAGACAGATGTTTTCTTGGTGAACTCAACTGGAAGTAACTTGCCTTTGACAAATCTCTCACCTGGGGAGGCTGTGAGCACCCACAATTGGTTTGTACATGAAAGACACCCGGTTTCAGAAGCTTTCTCAGCCAGAGTCTCTGAACATTCTGTGGCAGAGCCAGTTAAAAGAAGGTAATAAGTATATTAAACAACAACAAAAAAAATTCAATCCCCCCAAAAAACCCAACTGAAAAACAAAAAAAAAACCCAACTGAAAAACAAAAAAAAAACCCAACTGAAAAACCAAAAAAACCCAACTGAAAAACCAAAAAAAACCCCAACTGATAAACCAAAAAAACCCCCAAAATAAAAAAAAAAAAAAACAACCCAAGAATTTTTACTTTCATGCCAAATGCTTAGGAGGAATTAAAAAAATTCTGTATTTCTGTGCGTGCTGGAACACAAGAAGATGAAAGTGAACCCCCTGCTCTTCCCACTTGGATTTCATTTTGACCAAAGAAAAATTCTTTCCTCATGATTAATTCCCCCACTTCCCTCTGTTAACATAATCTTGGGAAATGGAAAAGAAGAAACAGGGGAAAAAGAAGAAATAGAGGGAAAAATCATTTGCATTGAGCTTGCTCTTCTTTTGGAGGTTGAAACAATCACCACGTGCAGGAAAATAATGGGATAACGATGGTGAGGAAACAGTGTGCAAGTCAGGACACCTTCCCCTTGCTGCCATTCTGCTCCCAAGGAAAATTAATTTGTATTTCTTATCCCAGAAGGCAGTGCAGGAGCAGGAATGAAATATCTCCATCCCTGGAGCTCCTGCTGGGCTTTGCCACCTGCCCTGGCCACTGTTGAGCAGCTCCAGGGTGGTGACAAAGACCTGTGGGAGCAAGTCCTGATCCTCTCCAGGAGGCAAGGCCAGAACATCGCCAAACTAGGCTGGTTAGAATGGTCCCTGCCTCTGTGATTAAGGGAATTCATAAATATTCAATGTCTTGGCAGCTGGGAGTGCTTCACTTGTTCCAAGTATCTCAGGGGGGATGGGGAAGGCAGGATGAGCCTCAGCATTTCTGACACCCCGCAGAGACAATGAGCTGGGGAAGGAGAGCGCTCCTCTCCTTGCAGGGAAACGTCTCACGTCGGGTGATTTGAATAATTCAGCCTTCCACTGGTCTCTTTAAATGTTTGATGCCTGGGAGTTGAGCTTTAAGATCTGACCTCCTGTGAAGCTCAGGGTTTGGGTTGGGTGCTGCGTGCTTTCCCTGCTGGTGGTTTAAACAACTTCCCGCGCTCTGGCCAAGTCTAAGAGCACAAATCTCTTCCTTCACCGCGTGAAATTCTGCTGCTCTCACACCAGAAAACATCAACCATCCTGTTCTGGACTGTGCTTGGGAGAGGAGAAAAGAGCAGCAATAACGAGTGAGGATAAAAATGCTTAATTAAATCCTGCTCCTATTAGAGATACCAAGCAGAGCTGTAGGGAATGGATGGAGCCAGGCACCACCGTGAGCACAGGAAGGGGGGCTTGGGTGGGTTCCCAGCAGCCAAATCCTGTGGGAACTGAGGCCACTGCCCTGTCCCAGAGCTCTGGGGTGGCACAAGGCACTGGTGTCCCCCAGTCCAAAGGTCCTCAGTGGCCACTGAATGGTCCTGAACCCCTCTGAGGGAACATCCCAGCTGCTGCCTCAATCTGCTGGGAAAAGCTCCATTCCTCATTCTGCCACAGCGGCAGGGGACGGTGCTTTTTGTGGATTTCTGGTCAATCCCCAGGATTTCAAGACCTCCTGGTGGAGTTGGGATGCTTGAACCTCCTCTGACTGATCGGATTTTGGCCACTCTCAGAGACAGGACACGGTACAAAACGCATTTTGAGTCTGGCCAGGTTGGGAGATGCCAACATCCAAGCAGCCACACCATTCCTGCTCTCCCAGCCACTGGCACATTGCCACAGGCAGAAACTCAGTGTCCCACAGCTAGAGTTTGCCACCAGCTTTGTTCAGGAGAGACCCTTCACTTCCATGTGAGATCCTGATCTTGCAAACCCTTATCCTAAATTATCCATGAAATGTGTGGGCATGAGTTATGCATGAGATGAATTATCCATGAACCGGGTTGGTCGCCTTCTCTCTTTGTCAACTCTGGAGGTTCCAGACAGGTATCAAAGCACGGAGTAGGTTGGGATTTTTCCCCCCTCCCAAGAATTTGCATTTTACAAATGTACAAAACCAAGGAAAGAGCTGAAATATTCAGTGGGTCGTGATGGAAGAACACAGAAGGCTGGCTGGGAGTGCACAGGATCGGCCTTTCCCCAAAGAGGCACTTTCAGATCCTAAATCCCTTCTGTGGTTACTCATTTCCCTTGGGAGCTCCGGGAAGGATGGAGACAACCTGTCTGCCTCTGACAGCACCCTCCCACACCCAAGCTGGTGGTGACCTGGAGCTTGGGACACAGACACAGCAAAGCCTCAGTTTTGGTGGATATTTCCTGGTTTTGCTGTGAAAGTTTAAGGTAGAGTTGTGTCGCTGTTCTGGAGGCAACTCGGTCAGTTTAGAGAAGGGAGGGGGAGAGAAGGTTCTGGAAATGTGGTATTTTTCCAGGGGTAAAAGACATGAGGGTTTATTGAGAATTCCTGCCCAGCTGCCTCACTTCCCACCCCGCTAACCCTGTGATTTATCCCCGCTCAAGACCAGCACCCATGTCATCACCAGCTTTCCACTGCGAAGCCCGCAGCCTGTCCTTGCCGGAATGCACACCCTACCACACCTCCAGGGACATCCGCTACATCTTCCTGGAGAGCTGCAGGAACATCCCTGCGTCCCACACCCTGGATGGGGCAGGAGCCAGCACCGTCCCCCACGGCCCTGCGCCCTGCCACCCTACAGCCCAGCACTACCTCAGCACAGATGAAGACTGCGATTTCTCTCTTCTCCCCGCCTTCCTCGCCTTCTCCACGCGCGTGGGGATGGAAGCCGCGGATGTGAGAGGCTCCCCCGACGCCAAGAAAAGGCTGCCGGTGTTCCGCCAGCTCTGCGGAGAGGCCGTGGAGGAGCTGAAGAAGTTTCCTGGCGCCCAAGCGGCGCCGGGCAACGCCAAAGGCTGGAGGATCACGCAGGCGGCCGCGTGCCCGACCTGCAACAAGGCATGAACTGACTCTGAGATAATGTCTGCAAAAAATATAATATTGATGGTGTCCTTCCGTGACACGGGGGTCAGTGGAGACGTGGTGTGAGCTCAGAGGCGCTGGCAGATGCCGGGTGGGCGAGTGGGAGGATGGAATGGGGTGGTGTTGGCTGCTTGGGATGTCCCTTCCGCTCTCAGGGTGCTGTGGCACGCTGCCAGCCAAATCAGCTTCGACATCCAGCTCCAGCCCTCTCACTCAGCCCTCCCCAGCACGCCAGGAATAAAGGAAAACTTCCTCCTCCACATCCTGGGCTGCCACCCACAGCCCCTTCCCCGAGCATCCTCTCCAGCTGCTGAGCTGGAGGGAAATGTGTTGGGAAAAGCAAGGTGTGCGAGTGGGGAAATAAAAAACACGTGAAAGGGGAGAAAGCAAACAGGAGATCTCACGTGAGAGTGGCTGGGAGGGAATTTGGGAGCTTTTCCACTGCTTAAATCTGGAAATAGAGTGACAATGAGAAGAAATGCCCCACAAATCAATTAGTAATAAACAGGACTCCAGGGGCTTGGCATCTGTGTCGTTCTGAGATGTGTTCCTGAAAGGAAGTGTTTACATCCAAAGATCCCAGCCCCAGGCTGGCAGGATCTTCTGAATGGGAGTGTGAAACCAGCTCAGGAGGAAAGAGGGAGACACAGAGGAGAGTGCAATGGTTTGGAGCCAAAGAGGGATAGCATGCTGCTGAAGGAAAATGGCATGACCAAAAAACGGGGGGAAAACCAGATTGGGGGAAAACCAGTCCTGCAGAACCTCGGGAACAGCTGGATCAGTGAGGGGGCACTTGGAGGAGGAAATGCTGAGCCAGCTGCGTATTTGGGACCAAAGAGCAGAAGGCTCTGGGGTCTGCAAGGAAAACCAGGAAAAAAAAGGAGAATTTAAGCTAAAAGCTGTTGATTGTCCTTTACTTTGGGACAGTAACAGCGGCAGAATCCCACAGGAATTGATTGCAGGTACCAGCCCTGGGCTGGAGGAATTCTAAGGGAGGTCTGAGCAATTGTCAGACTTTGCTCCTGCAGTCCAACAGACTAATCAAGGCCTGATGCCATGGGAAAGGTTTGAGGATGCTGAGCTATTTCCAGAGAGCAAATTCCCCGCTGGTTACGTTTGGCTGTTGAGTGCTGACATTAATGCTGACAAATCTCAGGAGATCTCAGGGAGAAACAGAGGGACCTGGAGATACCACAAAATCATCATTCCTGCCTCCACACACAGGGACTGGAATCTGATTATTGGAATCAGGCTCTGGCAAGGATAGACCAGAGGAAAAGGACGGGTTAGGCTGGTGAAAACAAAAGTTGTTTGGGGAAAGAACTCTGCAAGGAGTTTGTAGGTCATGCTGGAGCTGAAGTTTAGATCTTCCCAGTCAGACTGGGACTGAGTCATCATGGAGGCTTTAATTTTTGAGGCACAGATTGCAGAGCAAATGTTGCTTATTGCAGGCACCACTTATTCCTGAGCACGATAATAAACAGATTTTGTCTCCAAATGGTTACTGATCCAGGACGACACGAGGCTATTTTAGTAGGATTCCAGGGAATGTGAAGACATTACAGAAGAAGTTGACCTAGAAAATAAACATGGGGCCAGTGATCAGAAGTCGATGCCATTTCAATGAAATGGAAGGAGGTATTAAAGCAGGTCAGTAGCTGGGGCTATTTGAGATGAATTAGCACACGAAATTACCAAGGTGGCAACGAGGACTTTTCCTGCATCCAGCAAACTGGGAGTGGGACCATATGCCTGGAGTTTACCAAACACAGCTCCCACGCTGAGGGAAATGGGGCAGAGCAATTGTGACAGCTAAAGAGCTTCTTTCTGACCTCAGGAGCTCGCTTCCAGTTCCAGCCACTTTTGGAGGAGAGTCTAAAATAATAGTTTTATCGAGGACGGATCATGAGCTGTTCAAACACGTCCCCTGATGGCCACAAGGCCACACCCTGCAGTAAGAAGCCAAAAATGAGACAGGGCCTGAAGGAGCTGCCAAAATTTCCTCCCCTGAGAAGATGAGGAGCAGAACCACCTTGGGAGAGCAGCGACAGGAACTCAGGGCTGCTGCTTCTGGGCTGGAAATGAGATTTCGCTGGTAGACCTTGAACTCAGCAATGCAAACCTGGGGACACTGGCTGGCGCCCTGCTTGGAAAGGGGGACCAGCTCTTTGAGGCATGAAAACCTGGGACATCCCATCCATGTGGGCCCTGCAGGAGATGGATTCCACCTGTACAAGCAGAGTTCCTCAAACAATGGCCCAGGGACTCGCCTCTTTGGCACCTCCATTGATGGATTTGGCACGGAGAGACAGACTGGCTTTAGGAGGATTGCTGATTCCCCAAAGCTGGAGGGAATCTGCTTCTCCTGTGGGAGAAATTGGGTGGCCTTGAGGAACAGCAGCTGCAGACACTCTCCTGTGAAAGGAGCTGGGAGCTCAGACACTGGGAAGAAGGGAGGGAAAGGCAGGGATGAACCTGCCTCTGGTGAATCTCTGATGTAATGTGCGTCTGGAAAAGGCAAATTCCAGAGCAGAAAGTGTCAGGGGAAAGGTTCCCCTTAGAGAAAAGCTGTGTTTGGAGCCCTGAACCAACCACACTCAGCAGACTGAAAGCAGCAGAGGTGGAACGATGCTGGGGTGAAGATCCTGCCCTGAGAACCTGCGAGGGTTTGGCGAACGTGGAGCGCAAAGGGAAGGGATGGAGCTGAGAGAGGAGCACAGGGAAACAGGGAAGAGAGTTATTTGAGGCTGGCAGTTGATGGGATGGAGATAAAAAGCCCAAGGACATCCTTCAGCTGGAATTAGAGGATCCTTCACCACGCAAAGAGCAAATCTGTGGGACACGCTGCAATTCTGAGGAGCTGGGGATGAGGAACTGAGTGAGAGGCCAGATCTGTTCAGGAAGGGGAGGATGTTCTGTCTCACTGAGGAGAATTACAGGTTGGTGACCAGGAGATCTTGAGCAATCTCTCTACCCCAGAAAGAGCCATTTTTATGGAAATGCTGTCATCTGGGGTGGATATTTGGGGTGTGCCTCCCTCTGTGCTCTATGACTGCCTTGAAATCTGCTCAGGACTCTGGATTTGCTCTTCCTGAAAGGCAGGCCTGCTGCTGAGCTCTCGCAAACCTCAAAACTCATCTTTTCTTTCTTTCCCAAGATCAAAACTGGAGACCTTTAACTCCACCAGCTGGCTGGCCCAGCTTTGCCTCTGCCAAAATCCTTCAGAACCCAGCGCAGAGAGAGCTCCATCCTCTCAGCCCCAGCTTTTTAGCCTCTGCTCTTGCCGCCTTCCCGGCGATCTGCATGCAAACCCCTCTCCCTCCTGCTATTCCCCAAAGACCTCCCAGCCTTGTGAGGTCTCCTGCCCGTGTGTGAAGAGCAATCAGCGCCTCACCTCCCGTAATTGGAGCCTCCAGAGCTGCCAGATGAATTTGATCAGCGTGCTGGGGGCTTTGGGAGGTTTTACAGCCCGGAGATCAGGGCAGCCTGGCCGGGACTGCTGCAGGACACAGCGCACACCTCTCCCTGCCCTCCAAGGGGAAAAGTCTGTCCAGCTCCTTGTAAATTAAATCTCTGATTGCCCAAAAGCTCGTTTATTCGCCTGGCCTGTGGCCCTGGTGGGAATGCAGGGAGGTGCAGGTGGTTTAACCCTTCCATCGCCGCCCCAGGGTGTGCACACAGGGAGCCAGGACCAGAGCGACACCAAATTTCAGGAGTGACGGAGCAAGGGGAGGGAAAGGCACCTTCAGAGCTCTGCCCCACAGGTCTGAAGGTGAAAACACCTCTCAAGGAGCATTTAGAGGCCAAACCACAGTCCCACACGAAAGGAATGAGAGAGATTTGTCTTTACAAATTGTGGGTCTGCTAGTAAATGAAGTTAGATCCTGAGAGATGAAATAAAGGGTGGGAAGCACCATAAATTCCATAATTCCACTGATTTGACACAAGGAAGAGAAAAAGGGGGGGGTTGTTATATATTAGAAGGGGGGTTTAGGTATTTTTAGGCATTTCAGGAAGTCTGTACCTCTCAAGTACCTCAGGCAGTGGGGAAAGGGAGAGGGAAACGTGGCTGGGAAATTGGGATCAAAAGGAGACTGCATCCTCCAACAGTCTGAGAGACCCCAGGGGCCTCTCCCTTTATTCCAATAAAGTCTCAGGATTCCTCTGTCTCCTTTTTTGGACACAAACCTCAGGTGTTTGTGGACTGATTTTCCCGGCACACAGCAGAGCAAAGCCAGCAGAGGTTGGGATGCAGCCGGGGAGGCCGGGCCTGTCCCCACGGGCGCCATCGCGTTTAGGCGCAGTGCAAAACCCCCTTGTGCTGTGAACACCCCAGCAAACTGCTGCCCTGTGATTATTTCTATGAAGATGTGTTTGTGGATGAATTACCAACCCGCCTGCAGCGAGGGAACGGAGCGGTGACTCCACCTAACGTGTCAGCAGGCGAAGCAACAACCCGCTTGGGATAGTCATTAACGAATTACGGGATGGCCCCGGCCTCCCGCTCCCCGTGGGGCAGATGTGTGCCTGGAAAGCTAAAGAAGAGCGTTTGCATTTTGTGAGGAGGTGTTTGGGGACCTCCAGGAGCCACCAGAGCAGAGGCTGCAGGCTGGGCCTGCCTGGGCTCAGCTCAGCTTAGGCAGGGCCAGGTCACAGTAAAATCGCCAAGCCCAGCCTGGAGATGAGAAGAGACCCAAGAATGAGAGAAAATCGGGGGAAGGCTGCTGGAAAGGCAGAGGGAGAAAAAATGTGGGCTGAAATGAGAGAGTGGGAGAAAAAAAAAATAAAAATTAACAGCTTTCTTTATTCCTTTTCATTTATAGACAATATTATAGTTCTGCACAGAAGGACTAATTTAGGCCTTTGCACAGCCCCAGTGACCCTTCCTAATAGAAACCATTTAAATCTTTAAACAATTTACATGAAAATGTAACTTTGCTGTGAATATATTTCTTCCCCCTCCTGCTCCCATCACGAGTGCAATCCTTCAAACCTCTGACAGCTTCCATTATCTCTTAATGAAGTGAGAGCATCTTTTTTAGGAGCCGTGCAGGCCCCGAGGTTAATCGGGAGAAACGAGGCCCACAAATAAAAATCAGGGGAGGGACAAGAAAAAGGGAAAGCAAACACTTAAAAGGGCTCGAGGAGGCAGCTCCACCACCCAGAGATCTCATTCCAGGAGGGCACATCCTCCTTGAGAGCCTGGAACTCCATCCTTCCATCCCAGAGGAAACTCCCCTTGCTCCCAATCTCTGTGCCAAGATAAGGGTGGGGTAAGGGAGGCAGCGCCTCACACAGAGGTCCCACTGAAAATAAATATTAAGGGCTGGGAATGAGGAAAAAAGAAAAGCTGAAAAAATACTGAGCTGCCAGGAGTGTGGAAAAGAGGATCAAAAATCAGGAATGTCTCAAGGGAGACCGGATTCATGAGAAGGGGGAGTGCTGACTTGAACAGGAAAGAGATGAAAGCAGAAAGCAACAGCAGAGAAAAATAAATAGTTATTTCCAGAAAAACAATGAAATTCTGGGCCAGGAGGAGAAAATGAAGCCCACCAAGAGTTTACAATTCTGATTGTTGAAGCTGCTTGAGCGAAGCAAACAGAAAAGGGAAGTACAAAGCCCGAAAATAAGGAGCTGAGGGACGCAGGGAGCTCTTCTTTCAGCAACAGTTTGTTTCCTGTGCTGTTCTCACCAGGCTGGTGCAGGATGGGGGGCATCAAACCACAGCTCTGCATCTCTGAACAAGGATCTCTGCAAGTTCAGCACATGAACTGATACCAACAGATTGCCTCCAGGCATTTTGCTGGATCCAGGCAGCCAGAATTGGAGAGTGTTTCGGTGCTGTCTGAACTTAAAACCACTCTGCTGCTGTGAAATAAACCTGAATTTAGAAATATTTGTGTGGAATTCTGGAGCCTGGCAGGGCACGGGGGGGTTTGTGCTGTCCCAGCTGAGCCTGGGCTTTGCAGCCTGTCACCCTGAGAATCACACTTTTTGATATTGTTTTCATAGTTTCTAGCCACTTTCCCAGGAAAGTAACTATAAAATAGATGTTTATACATTCCATTAAAGATTTGCCTTTTGATGGACGTCTCTCACGGCCAGTGTGGTTGGGAAGGTGACCTGGATATCCAATCCCTGGTCGTGGTCAAAAAACCTATAAATACTGAAAGAACAAAATAAAATTCTTCTTTCATCTGACTTTGTGTCTGTGTGAATCATTTTGTGTCCGACAGTGACAAAGCCCAGGGTTTGTTATTGCAGCCAGCAAAGGGAGGGAGGGCATGGAGGGGCTGGAGCTTGGCATCTCTCAGTGTGTGCCCAGTGTGTCACCCCCTGCCTGCCCCTGCAGGGTGACATCAGCTGTGTCCCCTCACAAAATGGACATTTCTGCCTGGCACTCGTGAGAAATCCACCATGGCTGTGGTGCCCCAAGTCACAGCTTTGATATTTCCCAGATTCTGAGTTGGTGTGTCGCTCTGAGCTCCAGACAAAGTGCCAGCACGGTCCCCTCACAGCTCAGGCACACACAAATCCTTTCCCAGCCCCAGAACCAAGGACAGCGCTGCAGCTCCAGCCCCAAAAAGCACAACCAGCAGGGAATTGAGGACCAATCTGGGAGGATGGGACTGCATCACCTGCAGCTGGAACTGGAGAATTAACCCCAACATGGAGATGGACCAAAACTCATAAAAGTGTGAAAACTCCTGACACGCAATCCATCTTGGCTGGAGCTTCAGCCAGGCTCTTGTGCTGCAGGAGCTGCTCTCAGGGGGATGGAGCTGCTCTCCAGAGGGATGGAGCTGCTCTCAGGGGGATGGAGCTGCTCTCAGAGGGATGGAGCTGCTCCCTGGGGGATGGAGCTGCTCTCAGAGGGATGGAGCTGCTCTCCAGAGGGATGGAGCTGCTCTCCAGAGGGATGGAGCTGCTCTCCAGAGGGATGGAGCTGCTCTCCAGAGGGATGGAGCTGCTCTCCAGAGGGATGGAGCTGCTCTCCAGAGGGATGGAGCTGCTCTCCAGAGGGATGGAGCTGCTCTCAGGGGGATGGAGCTGCTCTCCAGAGGGATGGAGCTGCTCTCCAGAGGGATGGAGCTGCTCTCAGGGGGATGGAGCTGCTCTCCAGAGGGATGGAGCTGCTCTCAGGGGGATGGAGCTGCTCTCCAGAGGGATGGAGCTGCTCTCAGGGGGATGGAGCTGCTCCCTGGGGGATGGAGCTGCTCCCTGGGGGATGGAGCTGCTCTCAGAGGGATGGAGCTGCTCTCAGGGGGATGGAGCTGCTCTCCAGAGGGATGGAGCTGCTCTCAGGGGGATGGAGCAGCTCTCCATGGAGGAAAACATCCTCCTGGCTCCACAGCCACGAGCTCCCGGGAAGTGGGATGCTACTGACACCCAGTGGCTCCCAGCGTCCTGCAGACAGGGACTGCACCCGGCTGGGGCAGGGGACCTGGCCCTGCTGTCCCTTCCCTGGGGACTCCTCTGTGGAGGGAGCGTCTGGAGCCCCGTGGGCACCTCGTGCTGGTGGCAGGGCCAGCAGTGACATCCCTGGCAGCACCAGGGTGGGAAATGGGACACAGGGGAGAAGGTGGGACATTCCAGAGGGTGCTGGATCCGTGTTTAGGTCAACAGGGTCAGCCTGGAGTGGGGAGACACGGTGGGAGATGCTGTCACCCACAGTGCAGCACAAGCACCTCTGCAAAGGTTATTTTGTTCTAAGAGCTAATCCATCAATGCCTCAGAAGCGCTGGGGGAGGACAGAGGCTGGGGTCAGTGTCCTCTGAGATATTCTGGTGGCTGCTCCCCAGATGCCCCTGGTCAGCTCAGACACTGCAGGGATGGAGGCTGGAATTTTGGGATGGAGCTGCCCTGTGGTACCTCCCCTCACAAACACTCTGACCCCAGGCAAAGCAGCGGGTTGGAGCTGGGAGTGGATTTAGCTAAATCAGGAGAGCCCATTCACATTCCAGAAGAAGCCCATCTACACAGGGAATTATTTAAGAGCTGCAACAGAGCTTTTCCATCACCTCCGCACGTAATTTCAGCTCCAAAATCAAGCAAAGCGAGCAAACAGCATGGAAAAATAACAACAAATTGCCTGCATTTGGCATCTCACAGTGCAGAGCCCAAGAAGATGCAGCCCCTGACCTGAGGAACAGCAGCAGATAAGATGGACACAGACCAGAATAAAAAAAGGGTTCAGGAGCAACACTTCACAGCTGAGAAAAACACATTTTCCTGTGGGCCTCCACACTGATGAGCTCTTGTTTTCGCTACAGAGAGCACTCAGAGGCTGCTGAAACAAAAATGCATTTTTAATTATTTGTTGTTATCAATTGCTTTGCAGATAGGAGCTGCTGATAACAGAAAGCCATTGCAAGGAGCTCAGAGGAGCTCTCTGGGCCTTGTGTGAGCCCCAGACAGCAGAAAGGCAGAAATGACCTAAGAAAGGTGATCCCAGAGTCTCAGAGTGGCCCAGCCATCCCTGCAGGATCAGAGGGAGAAGAGCTGCTGCCCCAGCAAGTGTCTAAATCAAATTGTGGGTGGGGACAGAGAAGCAGAAGCACAGAATGGAAATCTCGGTGCCCAAAGCACAGGGTGCTCAGATTTTTGTTTGTATTCCTGCAGACAGGGCTGGGGGCTCTCTGCTTGCTGGATCAGGAAACACTGCTGGGAGATCAGGCACCAAATCCAGGCTACAAATAAGGGAAAATCTGGGAGTTCATCCCTTCATCCTTTCTCCAGGCCTCCACTGCCTCCTCTAACCAAGGGAGTTGGGGACAGGGGTGTCCAAAGAGTGCAGGGGAATGCAGAGGCCGAATTAAAACTCCATTTCTCAGCTCAAATGAGCCTCGTTGGCAGCCCCTCACACACGAGGGATCCAGATCTGGATGCAAATGGACTAATTAGCCCATGGTCATTACCGTGGGCAGGGCCAGCTGATCGATGGCTACTCAATAAGGACAGTCAGGTGCCAGGCAAATCCTCATCCCCGCCTCCAGAAAGCTGGAAAAAGCAGGAGGGTGTCAGGATGCACTCCTCAGCTTGGATTGCTCCGTGGCACAGCTCCGGGGCCCACGGGGGATGTGGGATCTGCCTGTGCGAGCCACCAGGGCTTTCTGAAGGAAGAGGGGCTGTGCAGGGCACGGTGCCTGCCCCGCTCTCCTGGTGGGATGTGGTCTGTTTTGAGCCCACAGAACTCCTCACATGGATGGTTTGTGCCTCTGCTGTCCCCAAAGCCTTGGGAAAGTTCTCTTTGCTGTGCTGGCACAAGGGGAAGAGCTCCCTTTGAAGAGGGAGCAGCTCCAGGAGCAAGCAGACAGCACAGGGCATCATCCCTCTCTGAGACTGAAAACAGGAAAGGAAAAGGTGGGAGCCTCTACAGACATCCCAGGAGCCAAATATCTGAGATTCCTGATATTGCAGCTATGCAGCAAAGGCAGAAAAACCCTCTTGTGTGAACTTGACCGGGACTAAATTCCCCCTTGGGATTGCTTGGCTGGGAGCATCTCCTGGCTGAGCTTCCATCCCCGGCTGTCCCAGCACCAGAGCCTGCTCTGCTGTGCCCTCAGTGCCCTCAGCCTGCCCTGGTGAGGCAGCAGCCACCCCCAGTGTGGCTCTGCCAACTTCATCTGCCACGGCGAGTGCCTTTAATGAATGAATTAATTTTGTTCTCGACTGGGTGCGACGCGCATCCAAAAGGCAGAAAATAAACGTTTCCCTTTCCTAATTTCTCACGTCCCTTTTGATTTGTCACACACACAGACAGGCTCTCCATAATTCCCCCTCCGACTGGGCCCTGGATATTCCAGCAGCACCGGGATAAACGAGCTCCCAGCAGCAGCCGAGCTGGTGCCTCGTGTTTGCTTCCAGCCGCCGCCTCTGGCACCGCGTGGTGCCACTCGCTGCTCGGGAGCCCAGAACCGATATTGCATCTCTCTCATGGGTCATCACGAGCCACGACAGCCACCTCCCTTCCTCTGCCAGCAGAGCCTTTGCTAAATTGCCATCTGAAGTGGATTCCTGCCTGTTTTCCCCCATGCCGATTTTCCTTCTCCCCCCACGGTGCGATGTACACGGAGGGAGTGATCCTCTGCCCACTCAACTTCTGTTTTTGCTGAGCTTAATAAGCCAAGAGGCTCCACTGCAAAACAAGCTCCTCACTCCTCAGGACAGCCTTTTCTTTGGGTTTTTTCCCCCTGATGATCTAGTTTTTGGATGGATGCCACAAAAATAGTGAGGGTGTTGTGAAAGCTTTTAACGAAGGGCTCTGAAGTGACCACACCAGCACCAAAAAGCTTTTCTCTTTCCCAGGAGTGAAGAGGAGCTGTAACTATACCCCAAATTTGGATAGAACTGGAGGAAGAAGGTGTTTTCCTGAGGTTTGGGGAACACCAGGATCGAATCTGAGATCTCAGCCCTGTCACCACTGTTTCAAAAAATCATTTGCAGCTACAGGTTTTTTCCTCAGAAAGCAGAGCAGCAGTGAAGTGGTTAAATGTGAGAATTAATTTCCTCACATTGTATACAATTCTTGGAGGACTGAGCAGACTTGCAGCCCCAGAATTAGCATTTGCAATCCCTCTCATAATGAGAGGCCGCAGGCAGCCAGGAACAATCTCTCACCAAACTGTCCCAAGCACAAAGCTGCTCTGGGAAGCAAGAAGCTCTTTAAGAAGGACTAATTGTTAAGATTTGCAAAATCCATTTTTTCCCATCATCCCTGAAAATCCATTTTAGAATTGGTAAATTTGTTCTAGGATTAGATTAATAGGTTTCATGATTTATAAACCTTTTCTTCTCTCTTGCCCTCCCCTTGACTTTTAAAAAGCAGTCGCAGACTTTGGCTCAGCCCAGATTTTAGAAGTAATTTCTCAACCATTGCTGTTGAGATATCCTGACAGGGTTTGGTGGATTAGAGGGGGGAATTTCCCACCTGGAATGCCACGACATCCCAGTGCCAAACCCTCCTTACAAGCAGGATGCTTGAGGGTGGGATGTGGTAGCACCTGGGGAGCATCCTTGGAACAGAAAGAGAACTAAACCCAGCAAAATCATGGAAGGCCTTGCTTTGAATCACCTGAAAACACCACAACAGCACCACCTGCCCAGAGCAGCTGTGTCCAAACATGGAAAACACACCAGAAAAGCAGAAAATTGTGCTGTTATCCAGAACATCTCACAAACTCCAGCAGTTTGCTGGGGACAGTTTGCTCAGGGACTTTCCCTGCCGGTGATGGTGAGTTTATATTCATTGGCCCTTGAGGGATTTGTTCTCTGTGCCCTCCTTTCCTCTGACACACAGTCCAGGCTGCCCGAGCATCCCTCAGACATCCCAGTGGGATCAAACCAGCCACTGACACATGAGAGCCACAGCAAATCTCAGCTCCCCGTGGGAGCTGTACAGAGCAGTCTTGTGGAAGCAAATAATTTATCAGACTCAACAAAAGGTCCCAGTGAGCAGCCCCAAAGCCACTGTCACAGCTCCACTTTGCTCCGTGGCCACATCATTCCCAGCCTGGGCTGATGGATTCTTAATTAGCATCTTAATGTGAGGAGCATATGCAATGAAGCATGAAAAGAAAATCCCCATCATTTAAATTCATTAACAGTCATCGAAAGTCTTCAGTGCAGAGGTGGAATTAGCTCTGAACTCCTTGGGAGAGCCCAGCTGTGCTCACCAAACTGTGCTGGATGTTGCTTATTTATTGAGCTGCCTCCAGGCGGGTTTGGCCCCCTGGATTTGCCCCCCTGGATTATTAGGGATTGCAATGCCTCTGGATTCTTAGGGATTGGATCTCCTGGGCAGCTGTGCAGGGGCACAAAGAGGTGGAACCACAGCCATCACCCCAAATCTGGACACAGAGCCCCAGGGACAGGCTGCTCATGGAAGAGCCAGCGCACCCCTGCTGGTGTTGGGTGTGTTTGGCACATGGATTCCTCTGTCTCCCTCTGATCCCTGCACCAGGGAATTCCTGCAGCTGCCTGCTCTGTGTCCCCTGGCTGTGAGGGCTGCAGGGCAGAGGGTGTGAGAAGGGACACCCCATGGGACCCCTTTGGGATGGGGTGGCAGCAGGATGGGGATGTGGCCGCCCAGATGTGCCCAGGGGTTTTTGGGGGCACAGAACCCCGCTCACACCCTGTGCTCAGCACACAGAACGAGGGCTGGAATGTTTCTGAGAGATCCCCCAGGGCTGCTGGGGGTGAGGAGCTGTGAGAACCCAGCCCCTGGAAATAAACACAAGGTGAATTTTAATAAGGCAGGACTTTTCCATCCGCTGGAATGAAATAACTCATTTTCCAAGCCCCCTTTGCCCAGCCCTGCCTCCCTCACCCATCTGCCATCACCCCAGCGTGGATGGTGCTGCAGACACAGAAGTCACCAGGCTCCCTCAGAGAGCCCCCAGGACTCCAAGAGCCTGGAACTGGGCACTTGGGAAATTCTGGGCTCAGAATTCCCACCAAGTCCTGCTGCTGCTGGGGAGGAGCTGGGCAGACGGGAGGAAGGGAGGAACAGCTTGTGCCAGCAAGGCTTGTCCTCCTGAGCGTCCCCTGCCTCCCCCTGGGCTTTGTCTGCCCTCAGTGTTTTGCTGAAGACAAATTACCAAAGCCAAAGAGGCGAAGAAATCAGAATGAGCTGCTCCAGAGCAATTATAGTGAAGGCCTCATTTACAGAGAAAACCTGATTTAATGCAAAACAGGCTTAGAGGCTGCTGCAAACTAGTCTGGTTTAGGGTGTTTGTAGCTTCTTGAATTTCTTTCACTCAATTAGGGATTGGTTTTATAAGCCAACCCCAAATTTACCATTAAAAAAGAATAAGACAGCCTCGCAGAAGTTGGAGCGAGCGCAAATAAACAGGATCCAGATCCTATTTGCATTCAATCCGTGCTGCTCCCAGGCTCCTGAGGTGGAACTATCTCTGGAAGGGGACAGCAGCCGACCTGATAAATCCAGAAATCCCCTGGAAATGTCAAATTGGCCACAGGTATAGTATCCTTGGAGGTCCGTGGGTCACAGTCTGTGCTGGGTTTGGATGGCAGGGTTTGGCAGAGGGGGGATACAGGAGAGGCTGCCAGAAGCTTCCAGCTTCTCCTTATCTCCATCCACAAGTTTTTCCTTGTGTTTTCTCTCCTCCTCCAGTGGAGGAGGGCAGGGATAGAGCAGCTTTGGGCCCAGCCAGGGTCAGCCCACCTCCCAGTCCCATCATCTTCCCAGTGCCAGAGCTGCGGGGGGAGTGACTGCAGCGTTTGAAGAGTGCAGTGATCTGAGATTCCTTCAGACATCTTCAATAAATGATAGAAAAGGCGCTTTCCCCCTCCACTCTATGCCAGGAGATTTTCACATCAGTTTTCAAAGAGATCTTTTATTCCCAGAATGGGGAAATAAAACCATTTCCATTCAAAACACTACTCGAAGATTACATTTGCCTCAACCTAATTTTTAAAATACTTTCAAAGGAGAGGAAAATGAGTGTAAAGCAAACAGGAATCTGGTTTATTTTGGATTATATTGACTCTTCTATTTCATCTCAAAGGCTTTGAGAAGGTGGAGAGGGCTCACACACACATGAATTCCTTTACAGCAAAAAACAAAAAACAGCAATGCTGGAAAACTTTCTATTTTGGGTGGCTCCACCAAAGAAATCTCATTCTGGGGTGGGATTTTTTTAATGGATTTTTTTTCTGGTTAGGCAGGAAAATGAAAACGCAATTATTCATGCAGCTCTCATTAACCATGCATTTACAAGTTGCTGGGAGGTGATTAGTCAGTCTGAGACGCTGGCCCAGCCAGCAGCAGTGTGTGTTTATTAATGGGGGTGTTTTATTAATGGGGGTGTTTATTAACAGGGGTGTTTATTAATGGGGGTGGTTTATTAATGGGGGTGGTTTATTAACAGAGGTGGTTTATTAATGGGGGTGTTTATTAACAGGGTGTTTATTAACGGGGGTGGTTTATTGACAGGGGTGGTTTATTAACAGGAGTGGTTTATTAATGGGGATGTTTATTAATGGGGGTGTTTTATTAACGGGGGTGGTTTATTAACGGGCGTGGTTTATTAACGGGGGTGGTTTATTAACGGGAGTGGTTTATTAACGGGAGTGGTTTATTAACAGGGGTGGTTTATTAATGAGGGTGTTTATTAACGGTGGTGGTTTATTAATGGGGTGTTTTTTAACGGGGTGTTTATTAACACGAGTGGTTTATTAACAGGGGTGTTTATTAATGGAGTGTTTATTAACGGGGGTGTTTATTAATGGGGTGTTTATTAATGGGGTGTTTATTAATGGGGTGTTTATTAACGAGGGAAGGTGCTGGGGGTGCTGCAGGGCCGGGGCTGCGGGGAACCATCCAGAGCCTCTCGCTATTGATTAGCGATTTCGGCAGCCCGCATTCATTATGAGCGCTCTTCCCGCTGTGCTAATGAGCACTGTAGAACCAGACCTGTAATCTAAAGCTGAGCTTTGAGCGGCAGGCTCAGGAGATCCTGCTGCCTTCTGGCCAGACCATCCCCTGCCACGGGCTCTGGGTTTCGGGCAATTTGTCCTTGGAGGATGCTGGGGAGTGTTTTTCATCCCGGACCGTATCCAATCTCCTTCCCGCGGCTGGAGCCATCAGCTCTTTCCCATCGAGGTGACTTTGGGAAAATTACCTGGCAGCCCTGGGTGCTGATTGCATAGTCCTGACCTGGGAGTGAGGGTGGGAAAGGCCCAGATTCAGGTGCTGCTCGTAAAAATGGGAGGATTTACTCTGGCAAATAATTCAGCCCAGCAATTGTGTTCTTCTCCCCCCGACTCTCCTGCCCTCCTTCTCTCCCTTTCCTAGTAAAATAACTAAATGACAAGGACTGAATCCTGCAGTAGGGAATTTTTCAGCCTAGGCCTCCTCCCAGGATAATCTATTACATTCACAAATTACTGCAGACAGTTCTTTATTGTTTAAAACCTTTTATCCAAATAAATGCATAAACCTTTCGGAAGGGAAAGGGGAGAGGGGGGAGATGAAGGGAACCAGCATTTGAAATGAAACTCTCCTTCCCTCATTGACTATTGTATGCTAAAAAAGAAAAAAAAAAGAAGAAAATAAGACTGAAAAAAAGAAAAATGACTGAAAGAAGAGGAAAGGAATGAGCCCAGGGGAACAGAAATTGGTGATCTGCAATGGATTTCATTAAAGTCTTCCCCCTTTAAATATTACAAGTGTTTGTTCTCTGCAGCCTGATAAATATCTGGCTGTGTTGAGATTGAAAATTGATAAGCCATGCAACATCAATCTCTTTCAGACCCGCAGCTTCTCTGCAAACTCATCACTTTGGGATGGCCCCACTTTAATTAGCTGCTGGGGTAATGCCACCTTGGGCAGCCTGGAAGTGTTTCCAGGGTTCTGCTCCATTAGGCCCCTTTGGGAAGATATATCCCACTCATCCAAGGGCAGACGACAATGGAGAGGCCAAACGAAGGAGCTGCCTCCTCTCCCCCCTGCCTGGCACACTCCGTTATCCTCCTCTCTGCAGCCACTCCCTGCAGGACGAGGCTGGGAGAGAGCAGGGATGCCCAGGGAGCCTTTTGGGAAGGGGAAGGGGCAGGAGATGAATCTCAGGCTGGAGGCAGGCAGCTGGTTTGTGGTGACACAGACAGGACTGTACTTTTTGCACAAACTTTGTGGCTCTGGGGGCAGAGGAGGAGCTGCCATCCCGCCTGACTGCCCGGCTCAGACGAGCATTTACACACTGAGCAAGACTCAAACGTGAGCTTCAAGGTTTTCCTCTCCCACCAGTGAGCCCTAACACCAACCCCAGTGTCCCCAGAGCCCCGGTGTCCCCAGAGCCCCAGGGTCCCCAGAGCCCCAGGGTGAGGGCACTTGCTGGGTGAGGGGGAGTGAGCACAGGGAGATGTCTCAGCTCAGCACAGACCCCGCTGCTCCTTTTTAGGGAACCTCTTGGGAGCCATCCAGCAGGAACTGAACATCCTGCAGCCCCTTGGAGACTGTCCTGGAGATAATCATTGCAGAGGAACCTGAGGGCTGCTGGCAAACCTATGCTGAGTCCTTAATTGAGCTGGCATCACCTCTGAGCACCCTGGGCTCCAACTCTGCCCAGTTTGGCCATCCCAGCTTTTGCTGGTGTGGAAAACGAGGTTCAGATATTTTTTATAGAATTTAAAAGTTTAATAGAAAGACAATTAGGAGATAAAAATAAACTATACAGATATGGCCGGGTGTCTCTGCATTCACCTTACTAACAAAGGATTGTCCCCTAAACAAAACCCTACTACATATCCATAAATTCTCATACATATTCATACATTCTTCTTCAGTTTTTTGATGTTCCTGTGTTTAGTTTTTACCTTGCCCCCTTCCCAATAGATCAATCTTCTTGGTGCCACTGGGTTTATATCCTCCAATAACGGGTGCAATAAATCCTTCACCTGGAGGGCTTGGAGGACGAGATAATCTAAGAATGCAGGGAGGGGTCTCTGACTGTCTTTTCAGTCTCTGGGTTATACAGATGAAAAGTAGTTTGTGCTTTAATATCATGTTATAGTCTAACATATATAAATATATATATATATGTATTATACCACTATTTTAAAGTTTCATCAAGAAGAGAAATAAAAGAAACTATATTAGCACAACAAAGTTTTCTAACCTTATACATACAACATTCATTATAATATTTGTGAAAAGCCAATAATATAATATGCAATTATAACACTGGGGTAGCTCAGGGCACCCAATTTCTCCTCTGCTTCCTCCTCCTCCTCCTCCCAGAGCCGTGACCTGTCCCACAGCTCTTCCCTGGCACAGCCGGGTGGGAATGGGGCCATCCCGGGTTCTCCCGGAGTTGGGGAAGCTCTGGAGAGGCAGGAGATGACTCCAGCCCAACACAATGAAGATGTTGCCCGGGAGAGCAACTCCTCTTGCCGGCCCTGGCGACTCTTTATCAGAGAAAGCCTCGTTCGCTCTAACAAAGCTCAACTAATGTGCTGTTTATTACCCTGGCTGCGGCATTTGGACTGTCAGCAGATGAAGAAATATCCCCGGAATTAACAGCAACATAACAGAGGAAGAAGAGCCAGGGGAGAGGTTAAGGCAAGTGCTGTTATCTAAGAAATAGGCTCGTAAAGGCTCTTGCCTGAGAAGGGTTTGTGCTTTGTACCTGAGAGGGGAACGGGGCAGCAGAACCAGGGACAGGCAGGGCACAGCCAGACCTCTCCCTCAGTCCCCTGCCCTTCCTGGATGGCAGGAAAATCAACCCACAAACACCAGAGGTCTAAAAAGGAGACAGAGGAGTCCTGTAACTTTATTCGAATAAAGGGAGAGGCCATGGGGCATTTCCAATGGGTCTCTCAAGCTGTTAGAGGATGCAGCTCCTTTTAATCCCAATTTCCCAGCCTCAGTGTCCTGTCTCTTTCCCCTTTGGCCGAGGTACTTGAGAGGTGCAGACTTCCCAAATCACCTTACACAGACCCCTTCTAATGTGTACCCCTCCCCTTTTTCTTTTCCTTCTATCTCTGTTCTTTTACTCTAAATCCAGGGATTTAGCAGAGTCTTGGGAGAGTAACAGTCTGTGTCAATCAGTGGGATTCCTCTGGAATTTATGGATCCCACATTGCCTGAATTACCTCTCAGTATCTGTCCTCATCTACCTGGTACAAAGGAACTGTTTGTAAAGGCACCTCCTTCTCATTCCTCTCATGGAATGGTCGTCCCATGGGAAGATGTCCAGTCCCAGGAAGAGCATTCCCAGAGGGAGTTACCATCCTCTCCTCAAAGGCTCAGCAATCTTTGTGCCTTTCCAGAGCTCCGGGTTAATGCTTCCAGATGGGCTGGGCACAGGGAGAACAGGGGATTCGGGAGAACAGGGAATGTGGGAGAACAGGGAATTCAGGAGCACCCTGAGCCAGGCTGGACACTCAGCAGGAGAGATCAGAGACTGGGGAGGAGGGAGGGAGGCTCAAGGCTGGATGTGTCACCCAGCCCGGGGGACACGCTTTGGAACTTGGATTTTGAAGGATGTTCCTTTGGGTCACCACCAGTGGGACGCTGCCAACATCTCCTGCAGGCTGGATCCACGAGGAGGGATTTATCCTGGAGCTGGGATGAAACAGGAATGCCACCCCGTGGGGAGGGTGGGCTGCCCCGTCAGAACAATGCAATTAGCCACTTAATTCCTCCCGTCAATTAACCTGCGCTTGCTCCGGCACCTTTGTGAGGTATCGCCCTGCTCTCCGGGGTGCTCTGGGAAAGCAATTACGTGCTACTTACTTGGCAATTAATTACAGCTTTAAGAAGGCCGGGGGAGGGCACCTCTTCCTGTTTGATCTTGTAAACGCTTCATTAAAGGCCCAACAAGGAATAGGATATTTTTGGAGTTTTGCTCACCTGGGCAACCCCGTCCTCCTTCCCTTGGAGGAGGCAGCGGCGGTGGGAATTTGTTCTAGGGAAGAAGAAAGAGCAGGCCTGGTGGAGTTAAACCTGTGCTGAGGGTGTCCTGCATTAACAGGTGACACTTCCCGAATGAAACAGCTTTTTGGGAGCAGGGCTGCAAATGAAACCGAGCTCTGCACGGTGTCTGCACGCCTGGGAAATGCACATTTGTGCTCCAGAGCCTGGCGAGAATTTCGAGGGAGATGTCTGAGGTCAAACACTGACCACATTCAGTCCCCCTGATAAAAGCCTTTAAGCCAAGAAAAGGAAACTTTGGGGGTTACCAGTGATAAGAATTGAACGAAAGATGCCGAGGTTTTGATTATTTTCAATTTTTTTTTTCTAATTAAGCCACCGGGAAAAATCATCCTGTTGGAATTTTCTCAGGGCAAGTGCCATTTCCAAAGGCTGTTCTGCTGCAGACAGTTCAATTAGACAATAACTCCTTTGTTTTGTGCATTCTCACCCAGTTTCACAGTGAACTGAGCAACAGCCGCCGAAGAATGCGTTAAATGAATAATTGGGTGCAGCGAGGAGCAGAATCCAAGCTCTTCCACAGGGGATAACCCCCGAGCAAGGCCCCAAGATGAAACACAGGAGGTTGTTGCCTACAAACAAAAGGAGGAAATCTTGCAACAGTGTCAAAATGCGAAGATAAAAGCAAGTCTTTAATGAAAGCTTTCGGGTGAACAAATACAGCTCTGTGCGCGTCAGAAAGGATTTCTATGAATTTCACGAAGTTAATTAATGAGTATATCCAGCAGGTACATCCAATGGGAAATCAGTTACCCCAGCAACCCACCCTCGGGTCAGCCCCTTGGGGATGGTCCAGGGGCTTCTTTGCCCTGTTTTCTTAAGTTCTGGTGGAAAACAAGATGTTCTTCTCAGAAATTCACTTCTTAAGAAGAAGACTGAACTGAAGAATTCCGAGAATGTGTTAGAAAGGGGTTATTATGAGAAAGGGCAAGGAAAGTACTAGAAAGGACACAACTACATATTTAAAACCTACAAGGCTACAAATACATGAAAAATGTATAAAAAGCTGAAAGGGCATGGGGGTGAAGAGGAGCTGCTGTGTGCAGAAATCGCTTTGGACAGACACAGTCCTGGAGCATCTCCATGGCGTGGGGACCTCTGCCCAAACCGTGTCCTGGTGCCACCACGTCCAGCTGTGCCACCTCCAAGACCTGGCCACTTCGGCCAGCCCTCAGGCCCAGGTGGCCTCTGTCCCCTCCTGGCTGTCCCCTCCTGGCTTTGGGACAGGGAGTGTCGCTGGCAGCGAGGCTCCCGGCAGCTCTGCCCTTCCTCGAGCATCCTCTCGGGGGCCGGGAGGGCGGCAGCTCCACGGGCTCCTTGCTCGGATTGTTCTGGATGCCTCGGGCAGCCGGAGCGTGTCAGAGGTGCTGGGCTGTGAAGCGAGGGAGGGACAGAGGGGAGAGCGGGCGAGGAGGGGAAGAAAAGACTCTATTTACTGTGTTGCTGCATCTCTTAGCTTATCTGCCGGATGCTGCAAGGCTCAGCCTTTGTTATGCTAATCCCCCGGTGGCTCGCACAGCCTGCCCAGGCGCCTCTCGCTCGAGTGGAGTCAGCACAACAGCCGGGGCCAGCGCTCCCCGCTCCTCCTGCCACTGCCGGGGCTTTTGTCTGCAGCAGCAGCCGCCCCCTTTCTTCTTCTCCTTCTCCTCCTCCCTTTGAAGTGCTGTGAAGCGAAGGGAGCGGAGCGGGAGGCGGCCGGGAGGGAGCTGAGGGATGCTCGGGATGCTCGGGATGCTCGGGATGCTCGGGATGCTGGGGATGCTGGGGATGCTCGGGATGCTGGGGATGCTCGGGATGCTCGGGATGCTCGGGACCGAGCTGAGCCGGGGCTGGGCAGGCTCTGCCCGGGCTGGCAGCTCCGCAGGGCTGTCCCGGAGCAATGAAACCCATCAGCTTGCCCAGCAACCCCTCCCCGACAGCACAGCAAGCGCCTGGCTGCCCACGGGGCTGTCCGTGCAGCTCTGCCCACCTCCCTGCTGCTCCCATCCCTCTTCAGCAGCCTCGTTCTTCAGCAGCACGGCTTCTCCGCTCATCCCGAGCCTGCTGCCCATCCCAGGCTGTGCTGGAGAATCCACACAGCAGCCTGGCGGTGACTGAGGGGTCGCCACCTCCTTGGCTCGCTGTCCCTTCCCAGGGCTCGCTCCCTGGCAGGGCTGGCTGTGCCGGGGGATCCTGCACGCCTGACGGGAGGATAAATGGGAGCCGTCACTCAGCCGGCCTATCAATCTGCCAAGCTGCATCAAAGCTGCCATAAAAGATGTTTAAAAAGAAAATTGACATTTTGGTTTATAGCGCCGGGATTTAACGAAGGGGGAAGGAAGGAGGGCTGGAGGATTCGCGCTGCCTCCCACGGCTGCTCTGATGGGCTCTGATGGGCTCTGATGGGCTCTGTGGGGTCTGTCCTGTTCCCAGGTCCCAGGTTTGAGATTGCTGCCCACCAGGACCCCAGGGGTGAAGGTTTTGGGCACGAGCAGGGGCTCAGCTGCAGCTGAAGGCAGAGCTGAGCCCCCCTCTCTGCTGAAGAGCAGCAGCTCTGGGCCCGTCCCTACCCAAAATCAGTGTCTGGCCTCGGGGCAGGGCCTGGGACATCCCACAGCAGCTCCTTGGTGAGCACTGACGCCGGTGGGGGATTTTCCCACTGTCCCACCACTTTGGACAATCCAGTGTCTTGCTCCCAGGTGGCTTCTCCAGTGTCCAACAAAGGTTGAGCACACCTGTCCCTCAGGAGCATCCTCCTCCTTCCAGGAATTGTGCAGAGCCTGGAAATGCAGGTGGCTGAGTGGGAGGGGAGTGCAGGCAAACCCTTAAAAAACCAGGAAACTTCTCCCTTCTTCTCCTCCTGGCTCCATCCCCCTCGCCCCACTCACCCTTGGGCTCACCCTGCTGCATGACACCATTTTTATCCAGGGGGAGTCCCTAAGTGGCGTGTCCCCATGAATAATAATCCATCATAAAACCTGGGATTTATGGAGTGCCTTTCCCTGTGACACTGCCCTGTATTTTATAGCCTCTGGTGGATGGAGCCAGGCAGCGTGCCACAGAATCCCGGGAGGAAACAGGAAGAGAGGAAGGCAGCAATTCCATCCACGGAACAGCCAGGAGCACCCACATCCTCCTCTGAGCCCCTGTGTTGAGCTGCCACCAGCAGAGTGACAATGACACATTTTTTGGGCTGAATGTGCAGCTGTTTCTCTCTGCCCTGTGGTATTCGGTGCCCCCCAGCAGTCCCACTGCAGATATTTCCTCCAGGAGATCCTTCCACACTTCATCTCAGCTTTTATCCCTGCTCTCCCACCCTTCATTTCCCTCTCCTTTGTCCATTAATTAATTCTACAAAGCACCCTGGGATCCATTTATTATGAATGACACGGCAGCAAATAATCTCTCTGGTTTTATTGCCGTGTGACTGCAGCGGGTCCCTGCTGACTGACAGCTTCTTATCTGAGCAGGAGAGTGACCAGCAGCCAGCGTCCCTCAGCCCCTCTCTGACAGGGATGTCGGGCACATCCAAGTGTCACACAGCTCTAAGGGAAATCTGGGAACCATCCAGGAGAGCTGGATTTGCCTCTTTCCAGGCTCTGACGGCTGCTGGGAATGGGATTGCTGCGCAGGGGGTGTTGGACACGCAGGGCACTGCTGCTTTAACCCACGGGGTTTGGGTTTCACGCCTCTGGCAAGGCACATTTTGGGGAGGAGAGGCTGAACCGGGAGGATTTCTGCTGCCAGGCGATGTTTGCGGGAATCAAATCCAACGTGGGATGAGCAGGAGCAGAAGAAGGGCGGGTGAGACAGCTCTGTCTGGGATTAAAATAGCAGAGCTGAGAAAGGTGCAAACGCTCCCGTGGCTCCAGATCCTCCCCTGAGCCTCCACAGATTCTCACTGTTAAACAGCTCCGAGACTGGCAGCAAAATGACAGCAAACAAAGGCTTTGCCAATAAGTGCCAGGGGTTCAGACAGGACTCAGAGCTGCTGGTCCTGGCCTCAGTGAGCTCAGAGATGGAAATGCTGGTGCCTGAAACACTTTAATGCTGAAAATCAGATTTCAGGTGGCTCCAGGGTTAAACAAGAGGGATCGATGAGCTTTAAATTTTGATTTTTTTTGCCATCTAAAACAGAAACCGAGTGACTCTGTCCTCCAGCAGCTCCAATCTGGGGTCTGCTGCCCCTCAGCCACTAAATGAACATCACACAGATGCAAGGAGGGCATCTAACAAAGCTGATGGGCTCAGACACAAATTTTCCAAGCCCCCATGAGGATGAAGACACCACATCATGACAGATCATGACGAGAAGCAAGAGAGCCCCAAGACTCAAATAAAAAGTCCATCAGCACAGAAAAAGATGAAGCCAAATGCTCATGACCTCGATGATAAACCTAATTAGACCTGTTGCTGCTGAGTTCCCCTTTATTTCCTGCAGCACTTTTCCAGGCAGAAGGAAAGATGTCGAGACTGGCCTCTTAAATATAATTCTGAAAGCAAGTGTGGATATCGGGGAGCAAAAACTGTTTATGCTCTCGTGATTAAACGGCATAAAACAATTCTCTTTACAGCAACTATTAGCTGGCTAATGGCATCCCATCATTCCTCATATCACTTAAGTGACAGATGGAGCTGACGGCGTAATTAAGCCACTAAGAGTCTCATAAATTACAAAACTACCGGTGAAGCAGCAGCCCCGGAGAAGGAAAACCTTTGGAATGTGATGTGTGAGGAGTGTGAGGGAAGTGTCTTCATTAGGGGACTGGAAGGAATCCATTCAGGGGCTTGGGAAGGGACTGGAAGGAATCCATTCAGGGGCTGGGGAAGGGACTGGAAGGAATCCATTCAGGGGCTTGGGAAGGGACTGGAAGGAATCCATTCAGGGGCTGGGGAAGGGACTGGAAGGAATCCATTCAGGGGCTGGGGAAGGGACTGGAAGGAATCCATTCAGGGGCTGGGGAAGGACCCTGGGAGCTGGTGACACCACAGATGTGATTTTGCCATCCCAGCCAGGCAGGAGGGGACCAGCCCTGCCTCTCCAAGGAATGCTGCAAATCCCATTCCTTGGTGCTGCAGGAAGGGAAGGTTTGCACAGGTGGAACAGTCCCTGCAAGTGAGCCCTGGGTGGCAAAATTGAGTCTTTTCTTTATCATCTCCCTGTCAAAAGGAGGTGGCTCCCGTGAGTCTCTAATTTGGGTTTATTAAATTGCTCAGTGCTAAGAGGAGGGGGAGTCCAGAGGTGCTTCATGGAAGCTGGAGCAGATTTTCCATCTCCCACTTTTTTTGGGGCTCCTTCACTGGATGAACAGGTTTGGGAGAGGTTTGTTACCTCTTTTTGACAAAGGGCACATTTCTAGCTCTTTACAGACCTCAGCCTTCTCCTCAGTCTTTCCTTTTCATTCTCTGTATAACAGGTAAAATGAAATACTGAAGAAAATTATCTTGGAAAATTCTGCCAGAAGTTTCTGCTCTTTCTGAGAGATGAGGAAATTTGGAATAACAACTTCTCACCCCCACACCTGGAAAAAACCAAGTTGTGCATTCCTGAAATGTACCAAGGAGTAAATCCCCATTTTGGAAATGAGATGTGGATCTTTTGTCTTTCCTCCTTCTGCCTCTGCTCTTGGCCACAGTGAACTGGGAGCAAGGGATTCCCATTGCTGGATTTCCTTCAACTCCCAGAGCAAAGCCTTGGGAAAAGGGAATGCCCAGACAACAGCACTGGGTTGAACAAGTCCACTTGGGTCATCTTTTGGATGCTGCATTCCCAGGATATGTCAACCCTTCCCTCTGGTTTTATAGAAAATGGATATTTTTCCAGTTCCTCAGGCAGCTCTCTCCATCACAGTGGTAGTTTCTGGGAGAAGAAAGCCTTGTAAATGATAAGTTATAAACAGGCTTTTATTTTACAGTTCAACACCATGACCTGCAATGATACAGCGGATCATTTTAGCAGGATATTACCCCTTTGAATTTGAAATTAATTTAATTTACAAGTCTAAGGATAGAGGAAGAGAACTATACATGGAGATATTATTTCATCAGGAAAAAAAAAAGTCCCAAAGAAATGGGGAGCTCAGACAAATAGAGGCACATTAAGGCCGACAGTGAATGATGTGAATTTACCAGGGAATTATAGAGAGAGGGTAAGGAAGTGGCAGAATTTACATTCCCTGCCTGTGTTTATTGCTTACAGCTGAGCATTATAAATAATAAACCGGCTTCTTACTGCTGTGTTTTTCCCCTTCCTCCCCCTCTTCAGATCTTGTGGATTCTGTGACATGCACGGAGAAGCTTGGAGAAGGAGCCAAAGGAAATTATTTGCTGGATGGCAAGAGAAAGGGGGAGACAGGGGAAGGAGAGAGTCACACAACGGGCAGGACAGGAAGAAAACCCGTATTTTTCCAAAGTGGAAGTTGCCAAAAGGGCTGTCCTGAGCTTGGTTTTCAAGAGATGTGTTGGAAAAGAGGGTCCTTTCAAAGTTTCCTGGGCCAGGCCTGCAAAATATCCAGGTTTTCAGTGGCCTCAGGGGCTCTGTGCTGGCTCTGCCCCCGTGCCCATGGCCCAGCGCTGCAGTGCTGAGCCCTCCCAGTCATTTTCCCTCTTCCCTGTGGCAAGGAGGAAGAAGGAAACCTGATGCTGATTTATTTCCAGTTATTTCCTGCTCCTCCATCAGTGATTTGGGAAGTTTAATCACCAGGCAGCTCGTTCTGCTCCCTCCCAGAGCAGCTTTTGTGCTGCCAGACATGTCGGGCATTGTGCTCCTTCCCCATCACAGCCTCCACGGAGGAACCTTTGAAAATCATTTTCCTTGGCCACTTTTCTTCTTGAATGTTTAAAGCACTTTTTCTTTGTGAGTGCCTGGCTGTCCTCCCTCACAACTCTGCTTTTTTTTGTGATCTGCCTTGACCCTGCATGGTGCAGGCTAAAATTCAATGGAATTAGCTGACAGATCTTTTAGTCACAGCAAGTTCTGGGTCAGCCCCCCAGAGAAGGCAGGAGCTGAGAGCAGCTCAGTCCTGCCAGCACTGAATTCCTTCCCCCCAGAATGGGTTTCAAAAAAGAAATAAATAAGGCAAAATAACAAAGCCCAGCTTTGGTACTTAATAATCAGCACCACGGAGAGAAACTGCTCCGAAAGCAGCAAACGATCCCTGCTGGTGCTGCTGCACACCCCAAATGGAACCTGGTAAATGTGGCACAGATCTGGTGACTCCTGGCAGCTGCAGGCTGGTTCCACGAGTGGTTTTACAAGTTTCTCTCAGGGCAGTGGCAGGGAAGGCAGCCCTGCCTCGGGAGCTCTGGCTGCAGCAGCTTTGCGGGACCATCAATCCTGCAGGGCTGGAGCTGCTGGGCCTGGCTCGCAGCCTGCACATGTGTGTGTGTGATGATGTATTCAGCCAGTGTACACCCAATTATGTCCTCTGCACGCTGCTGATCCTCCTGAGGTGCTGGAGATCATTTAATTAATTACACTGAACCATTTCATCTGCATTCATTTCAGCAGCCCTGCCTATGAAAACACCGTCCTCTTTTTCACCGAGGCTGGAACAAAGGTGCCCAGGTGAGAAGCCTTTTTTAAAAAGCTTCCTTTAATTTATCTCTTTTTTTGGGGGGCTCCAGCAGTGTTGAGTGGATGCAACGTGGTTCATTTCAGGGACAAAACAGGAGGAGCTGTCAAGGATGGAGCTGTGCAAACACCAGGCATGAGAACAAACTGGAAGAGCTCAGGAGGGTGTCCTGCCTCCAAAAAGGAGGTTTGGAGATAGTGCTAAGGCAGGGCAGAGCTGTGCTGTCAGTGGGAGGAGTGAAAACCCCTTTGGGTACTAAATCTCGGGGTCAAGGACCTTTGACTCAGCTCTTTGTCCCCACCTGAGCTGGGTGGCACGAAGGCTGGGCTCAAAAAAACCTGCCAGATTGATCTGCATTGGCAATATTCAGCTGAAAAAGGCAAAGCAGAAAGCAATGTTCCCCCCCACCCCATCTGAAACACTTCAGTGTGACATTTTTCATAGGAACCACTCCAATTTCTCAGCTCACAGGGCTCATTCTCGTCTCAGACTGACTCCCATTACTCCTGACCACACTCAAAAGAGTAAAACCCTCCCACTCCTCATTTGATGTGGAACAAAGCACTTCCTTCAGTCCCAAATGAAATCATTGCTGATTTCTACATCCACTAAAAATTCAAAACTACAAAAGAAAATCGCCCACTCTGGCTTGTGCTGAAATGAATTCATTTCCCAGCTTGTTTGGGAGCGGCAGGTGTTGGAGTCAGATTGCAAAGCAGGTAGGAAATGAGCTCATCAAACTTTAGTTAGCAAAAATTCCACTCTGGACTGAATGAATCCAGCCTTGCCTCCTTCTGTAGCCAGCCAAGAGCAGGGCAAGCCCTGAGAGGAGCAGCTCTGTGCAGGGAGCCTCAGCTGCTGCCTGGAACATTCGAAATTGAGATTTCTTGTTGCTCCAGAAATGCCCAGAGGCAGGAGATACTCCCACTGCAAGATTTTCAGAGGAGGGGACAGAGTCCAGCACATAGGAATGGCAAATCCTTTCAGAATGGCACAAATGCCCAGATTTCTGCTCAATTCCTCATTAATGAGGGACACAAGTGGCATTTTCCAGCTGCCTTGTGTCCTGAGCAGCTTCTCAGCTTTAGCATTTCCAGCTTCCTGCAAAAGGAGGGGAATAAACACAAGGCTCAGCTCACAGGCACACCTCACTGACCTTAGCAAGCCAACAGGGCCCCAGCTCTCTGTCTAATGAGGCAAATGCTTAATTAGGGCTGGCTCAGGAGAGGCTAATAAGTGCTAGGTGTGTGAAGTGTCACCCACCGGGGGAAGGCCTGGGCCGCAGGATGGGAGAGGCTGTGGCAGGGGATGAGTGATGCAGCGGGGGAAGGAGAAAGGAGAGACATGAGGCTGGATTTGGGCTGTTTCTGCCTCAGCATCCACCCAGATAAATCCTCTGTCTGTCATTTAAGGCCCAAATCACCTCTCCAGCCCAAATGCATGGTCCTCAGCCCACCCTGCAGCTGAAGCAGAGGTGCTGGCAGTGGACATTTGCTGTAGTTGTGGGGGTGACAAAACCTCTGGAGAAGGTGATTCTGCCTCTCCAAGGCCTGCAGGGAGAGCCCAGGGAGCTGCCTTGGATTTTAGATTTGTGTGGTTAAAGTAAAGGCATTTCCAGCAGCCTTGAATTGGAAAATCCCTTTCAAGAACACATCCCTGTGTGCTCCTCTCTCCCCATCCCGTCCCAGTGGCACTGGGACAAACCCCCCAAACCCAGCTGCAGGAAAAGGCCCAGCAGCTGAAACACACACTGAAGGAGAAGGCTTTCCTGGCCCATGAGACATCTCTAAACAATCCCATCCTGCAGGGCATCACTTTCCCCCCATCCCAGCCAGACACAAGCCCTGGATTTGGGGAGCTCAGGCTGCCCCTTCCCAAGCAGGAGCTGCCATCCCATTAGGAGTGAGCAGGGAAAGGTTTGTGTCTGCAAGCTCTGTGACCTCTGTGTCCCTCCACGATGCCACCAGCCTCAGCTGCCACTCGTGTCTTTGGTCCTTGTGACAAAAGGACCCCAGAGTTTGTACATGCTGCCATTTGTTTGCCTTTTTCACAACCCCACACCCCTTTCCTCCTCCCTTGCTCTCTCCTTCCCTGAGATAATATTGACACCGATATCCATAAAAGAGAATATTAAAATAACCTTTCCCATTACATCCTAATTTAACTGCTTCCCTGCGTTCCACAACACACCTGGCTGTCTTTGTCTGTTTGTAATGTGCTCCTTCATTCCTTTCTTGAGAGCCCCTCTATTCCATCAAATTCCTCCTCCTTGCACACTAAGCTGCAGATTACTTTTTCATAAGATGCAATTTCACCCAGATCTCATTACTTACCCTCTTAATGTATTTTCTGTATTTGTTTCATCCACAATTTCTCCTGTGCTCTGTTCTGCTGATAAAATAGTCAGAGGAGGTGCCGTGGAAGCCACTTTGGGAGTGCATTAACTAAAAATCGTCTTACTCTTGGTTTGAGATGCACCCTCTGTGCCTTCAGCCTGCCAGGCAGAGCTGCACCCACATGGGCACAAGGCAGAGAGGACCCCAAAATACTCTCCTCTTGATTTAGTGTGCATCTCCCTGCCAGGAGAAGCTGGAACTGGAAAGGAGCTCTCTGAGGATTGTGGGCTTTCAAGCCAATCTCAAGGTGCTGAAGTTTCCTGAGGATGCTGGAATGCTCCAGGAGAGGTGGAGCTCACTGGGGACATCCTCCCTTGGGATACACCACAGTTTTTCCCCTCCTCAGGAGCCAGGAACAGCAGCTGCATTGGCCTGGAGATGGGAATGGACTTGGGAGCCCCTGGAGCTAAGAGGATGTGAAGAATCAGCTATTCCAAATTACAGCTCAGCCCACCTGGAGGGGAATTGTTCCACCCTGCTGAGTTACAGCATCTTCCACTTTCCAGGTGCTCTGGGAGAAAAGTAAATGCAACTTTTCTGTGGAGAGATGGCAATGGTCAGGAAATTAACTATTTTCTAGGGAAAAACCACCAGATGTTTCAGAAGAACCATCCTCATCCATTGGGAGCTGCAGAGGAGGAGCAGCTACACTGGCTGGAGTCCCAGCTGTGAACCTCACTCCTCATCCCACCGCCACAAACCTCTCCCTGGGGTGAGAAAAGGGGGAAAAGAGAGGAAAAGGCTACAAGGAAAGAAGAATCAGGGAGACAGAAGCCCAGGAGATCCTTTTGAGCTCCAGGTGGGAGCCTGAGGTGGGGTGAGGGACCTGACTGACCTCTGCTCTATGTGTGGATCCCTCCAGCAGTGCCATGAAGGATTTGGATTACTCCAGCCTCGTTGGGATTGTGTGGGAGTCACTGTTGAGCTCCAGATATTTATCCAGGCTGCTTTCCCTCTTCCCTGGACATTCCAGGCCCACAGGCAGCAGCGTGGCTGGGGACAGTGGCCAGGACATGGTGGCTCTGGAGGGACACAAGAGCACAGCCTGTTCTCCCAAAAGAGGAATTTGCTGCAAGAGGCTTAAAGAGTAAGTTTGGGGTCTGGCCTGAACACAAGCCAAAAAGCAAAAAGGGAAAAAAAAAAAAAAGAGCAAACCCTGTAATTACAGGCAATAGTTTTAGTCCCCAGCAGATTACCAGGTCAGGAGAAGAATTTAAGTCTCCTTCTTTCCTGAATTCCAATTTAATAGCAAATAATCCTGCCCCTGAATGTGAAGAAACTATATTACCCTGGAGAATTCCAGTGAAGTTCAAAGGAGGTCAGACAACAAAAAGGTCAAAAATTAAACAGATGGCGTTGGCTGATGGTGTACACAAAAAAAAAAAAATAAAAGTGATGGGATGTGCTGTCCTTTCCTTCCCTGCTCTCCTTCCCTCCCAGATCCCACAGACATCCTCCTGCCTGTTTGCTCTGCGCCTGATCCCGGAGTCTGGAGTTGCCAACGCTCCCTATCCTGATGCTCAGGCAAGCTCCCCATTTTTAATGTGTCTGGAGGGAGGAATTTATTAAAGAGGCACTGCATTAAAAATATGCAAATGTTCCCAGTAACTACACGGGCCCGTGAGGAAGCCAGATGAAATGTCATCCCTTCCCTCTCCCTTCCCCATTTTTATGCACTGAGGTAGTTTATGGCTCCTCCTGTTTTATACCGGGACCGGGAGCGTGGCAGATATTTAATCTGTTTGGAAATAATTGCAGCAATAATGATTATTTTATTGGGTTTAACTACATGCTGAAAAAACGCTGCAGCAGCGACAGGCAGGGAGAGGGAGAGGAGAAGCTCTGGGGGGCAGGATGAGGTTTGAAACCCTCTGGGTGAGGGCAGGAGGGAGAACCTGGACACAGGCTGAGCGTGAAATGGGCTCACTGGTGCCCAGTTTGGAGCCAAGCTGCCTGGCACCTCCAGACTGGCTCACATCTCCCAGACTGATTGCTCACCCTGAGTTGTCTCCAAGTCAGAGAGCAGCAGGACAGGCAGGGCACGGGGAGCAGCCCCATTAATTCCCTGCTCCTCTCGCTCCGCTCTTTGAAGCTGCCACGTTCCAGAGCCTCAAGGCAGCTCTAAAAAGCACACTGAGATGGACTCTGTGGTCTAATCCCAGAGAAAACACTTCTCTCAAGTCCCTTTTATATCTTCCCAACCTTCCCAAATCCCTGCCTGAGACCAAGCTTCAGAGAGCTTTCCTACTCACATCCCCCCTGATTTCTCCAAGCTCCCTTTGCCCCCTCCCTCAGCTGAGAAGTGAACGCCAGCACAGCCCTGGAGGAGGGCAGGGATTTCTGAGCAGGATTCCAGCAGAACCCTTGGAAAAGGAGGGGAAGTTCTCCATCGTGGCTCTTGGAAAGGGAGTGAAGCTTTCTGTCGTGCAGCACTCAGGACCTCTAAGCTTTCAGCGGGAGCAGGAGGATGAAGGGGACGCCTGGCTCGGTGAGAGCTCTCATAAACCAGGCTGCCATGGCTTTGGAAAGTTTCTGTTCTCAGCAGATCAGCTCCACTTCCCCTTGCTGACAAAAAACCATTCAGTTTTCAGCAGTTCCTGCCCAGCTGTTGGCCATGAGAGTCCTGAGCTCCAGGTCACATCTCCCTGAGAGTGAGAAACCCCAGGCGCTTCCACAGCCTCTGTTTATCCCTCTCAGGCTGCACGGTTAAACCTCCATAAATATGTTTTCTGTCAGCAACTGGTGCTTAATTATAATATAATAACTGCCTTAATAAATGGAAATGCTTTATCTGAAGCATTCCATTTAACAGATGAAGCACAATCTTCCCTCCCATAAATCCTGGAGCAGATCGAAATGTCACAGAGGCTGGGAGCTGCCATGGGAGGTGAGGCCAAATCCTTGTTTGCAGGGAATGGGAACATTCTCAGACCTGGCAGCACCCACGTGTTTGAGTTTATGACAGAGTTTGGAGCCCACTAAGCCAAAATAATTTGTCTGATTTACATTCTCGCTGTGTAGGTGAAGCTGTGTCATTATCAACATGGGGAAAAGGAAATTTGGGAAGAAAAATGAGGTCGTTCAATCCAAACAATCCCCTTCCCCAAAAGCAGAGCTCAATAAGACACAGGGGAATGGAGAAGATATCAGAGGTTTTCCATGCCCACTGCAAACACTGCATCACTTCCCTGGGCATCACCAACACAAATTAAGCAGAACTCCTTGCTTGACGTTGTCTCCTTTCATCTCAATTAACTTCCCTTCTTTTTTTCTCCCTCCTGACTGCTCGCTGAAAAGTGTGACCAAAAGTTAATTACTCTAATCCAATTTAACCACGGCTCCAGTGGGGGGACAGAGGAGGGAGCAGAGGCAGAAAGGCTGTGGGACAGAAGTCTCAGCAGGACTTGTGAGCTCAGCTCTGAGCTCAAGGAAACACCAGCACAGCTCACCCAGGCCTGGCCCCCGAGCCTGGGAAGCAGGAAAAGTGTGATCCCAAGAGTGCTGGCACGGCAGGAGCTGCAGGATCTCACAACAAGAGAGGAAGAGCAGGACAGAGCTGACAGGCACAGACATGGGGATGGTGGGCAGAGGAAATAGAGAAAAACAGAGGAAAAGGTGAAGCCCAACTCTGCCCTCCCTAAAGAGGTGTCCAAATGCATCCTCACTAATTAACTTCCTTCTCCCAACATCCTACCAGGGCTGCAGACTAATTAGAGCCCCCTCTCCTGTGCCGGGGAGCCCTCTGGACTGGGGACATATGGCAGCAGAGCGTGCCAGCCGAGGCAGCCCGGCGTGCTGGGGAATGTGGGCAGCTGGGAATGAGCATTCCAGCCCCGGCACGAGCCCTCTCCAGCCTGCTTCCCTCTCTGCCTGCGAACACAAGGGCCTGCAGTGCAAATCAAAGGCTCTTCTTGGCAGCAGAGCTGGGCCAGCTCCGGTCAGAGGTGGAAATCAGGACGGTGGGCTCGCGGCACCGGGGAAGAAAACAAACACCGAGCGTGTCATCAGCGCACCTCTGCTCAGCCCTGGCCACAGGCAGGGGGAAACTGCAATATTCTCATGGAATGTCCCCTTGGCAATCACAATTTCTCCTGCTGAGAATCACCCATTTCTTCCCTTTCTCTCCACCAGCATTAATCTATCACAGGGATTTTAACTTGCACCCCCTGGTCACCATTATGCCTTGATAGCTCTCTGTCAGGGCCTTTATCAAAAAAGGCTTTTGAAATTCAAAAAGAGTGTGTGTATATATACTCTCCCATTCCCTTTTATCCACTGGTCTCTTAACTCATCCAAAGGATTTAAGCGGGTCAGAGAAACATAATTTCCTTCAGCAGAACCCATGCTGCCTGTCCCTTATCCTATGGAAAAGCCTAAATATAGACTCTGAAAGTCCTCGCAGCTGGGAATGTGAATGCAGCCATCCAGCTTTGAAGCTGCCTGAGACTCGTGCAGTTCCCAGATGAAGAGCTGGCTGGCTCTGTCAAAGGAAGAGAAAGTCTTTCAAAGATGCTTGGAGATAGCAGGAAAGATGACAGTGGCCCACAGATTCTCCTTTTCCTTCTATTTTTCTCAGATTTGCTTTATCCTCTTCAGCTCCTTGTGCTGAGGAGTAGCCAGGCAGCTCAGCGTGCTACACCCACCTGGGAAAGGGCCTGGTGTCCAATGGGAATCATCTCAAATGTCATGGAAGTGAGGATCCTGGGGGCTCTGCTGGGACCTGGAGGTCCAAAGGTGGAGTTTTCACCCAGCTTAGACTTGAAAAGAGAAAAAAACCCTGACTCAGTGCTGCTCCCTGGGATGGTTTGGAGGGATCAGCCGCCCTCCCTGAGCATCATCCACCAGTCCTGCAGCTCCCTGGCAGCCCTCTGGAAGGATTCCAGATGTTTTGCTAATTCAGTTGTCCACAGCCTGCCTGTGCTGCCTGCCAGGGATCCCTCGGAGGCGCTGGTGTGTGGCAGTCTGGGCTGAGCAGTTGTGGATTAACTCGTGGGCTCCTTCCTTGCTCCTGCCTGACTGCTCCAGCTTCCCCGTGTTTGCTTCCACTGCTGATAAGGGCAGGTTATCAGGAGCTGCCGAGCCTCCAGGGCACAGCTGAGGTACTTATTATTGCATCCTGCGACCAGACACTGACACATTGGCCAGGACAGGTTAAACCATCTCCAGCCAGAGCTCAGATGTCTCCAGGACCTGCCATCCATTGCCTTAATGCAGCTGCCTGGCAGTGAAATCCATGCCCTGTCTGTTAGGGCAGCGCATCCATTCTGAGCACCAGGAACTCAGGCAGCCCTGGTAAATCTGTGTGATGGATTCACTTCAACCCCAACCCCCCTTCCCCCAAAATTTACCTTTGGCCAGGCACTGGAGCTGTCAGGTGGTGAGGGATAACAACATTATGGGGCTGAAGGAGAGCAAAACACGAGGGAAGAAGGCAGTGCTGGCTGCATTAGGCACAGGGCAGCCCAGGGAAAACAGCACTTGTGCATCAAGCTTCGAGCCAGCAGCTCCACACAGGGCTCTGCAAGCACTTGGAGATGCTCACTAAATGGAGATGATGGCCCTGAGGGGAAATGGGAAGGCAGGGAAGGTAACAGCTCTCATTTGCAGCTGGGTGGAAGGCACTGGAATGAGTCCCAGACCCGAAGGGCAGCGGCTGCCCCGAGCAGCGGGGACGCGGTCGGACATCAGCTCGGCACCGTGCACCTGCCCCAGGGGATTCCAGCACTTCCAGCTCCGTCCTTCCAACCCAGACTCTGCATCCTGGACCCTCACTCCACCTCAGGCTGCAGACTGACCTTGGAAGGGCTCCAGGACAGGGACAGAGCAGGCCAGTCTTGGCTTTGAGCTGCTCTCCAGGGAAGTCTCTGGTGCTTCCCGCTGCCTGGGAGGAGACAGGCACTGGCTGCTGCTGTTTCTTGCTGCAGGACAAGGTGAGAGGGAGTGAGGAGCCCTTCCCAGAGCTCTCCTGCAGGCCCCCAAACCCAGGTGGAGGAGACAGGGAGGTCTGTACAGAGGGGGATGTCCTTGGCTGGGGAGCACCCAGATAATGCCTTCAAGAGAACAGATCCTAGGAACCGTCCCTGGGCTCTGCTGACAACAGTTTCTCCTATTTTAGAGCATAAATGAACATCCCAGATCATCACCAAGTTGTACCACTGTTGGCAGATGGGTGACATTCCCCTGGGCCCTGCTTGGAATGGGCCAAGATGCAGCAATTTCCACACAAGTCACACAGCCTTGACTTATGTGGCCTCCCTCCTACTCCAAGCTGCTACCAGGGCTGGGATTTTTGTTGTTCCTTTTTTTTTTTCCCCCCTCCTCTTCTCTTAACCTTTCTTTGAGTTCTCACTTGCTTCCTCAGCACCTCAGTGTAATTGCTTGCAGTCTCTGAGGATCCTGGGGAGGATTTATGTAACACACCAGGCAGCAATTTGAAAGGCTGCTTTTGGATATAAGAACTTAATGCTACACCAGCCTTGGGGAAAATGAGCTGCAAGCCTTGACAGGGCTGTGCCGTGGCTGCCAAAGGCTCTGAGGCAGCACAGGCACCCCTCAGCCTCCCTGATCCCTGCCTGGAGAGGAGGAAGAGCTGTCCTTAGGCAAGGGGCTCGCTCCTTCTGTGTGGTTTTATCCAGAGGGGGAGTCAGAGGCAGGCAGCAAACTCAGCATTGTGAGTAGTTTGTGGGGAGCAGAGATGTGGTTATTTTTCCCGGTTGTTTTTCTGGCAGGCAGTGTGGTTTGGCTGGGATCTCTTTCTCTCTGCTGCATTTCTGGGTGCAGGAGGGCAAAACAGGTTCTTGGGGTAACTCTGAGGCTTTCAACAGCGTGAGGAAGGCACCAGGATTTTGGTGTTATTGATTATAAATCAGTGTGGGCAGGGATAGGAGCAGGCTGTGATGCTTCTAGGAGGACAGGGATTTCTTGTAAGGCTCTTAGAGCAGGATGACCCCACAGCAGCACTCAGGTGCCCTGGTTTGAGGGCTGAGTTCTGCTGGTTGGACAGAACAGGCTGTGCCAGGCAGGGATGGAAAGAACATCTCTGTGCACCAGACAACCACAAGGAATGTCCAAGGTAGACCTGCCCTGCACCTGCTCTTCCTGTGAGTCTCCAACAGAGACAGGTTCCGGCCCCTGGAAGAACAATGTGTTTTCAGAAGAGCTGAAATTTCTCACTCCTGTTTTCCTTTAACTCGATTTTTATCCCTCTTTCCCCCCTTCAAAAATCATATTTGCCTTGATTTTTTTCCATTCAGGCTGCTGCTGGAAACAAAACTGGAGCAATCAAAGTGAGCGTGGCACTCTGTCTGTCCGTCAGTCTGCCTGCCCTCCCTCCCCCTGAGCTTTTGAGCTGATTTCAAGTGCTTTCAACACAGAACTAGAGACCTTAAAGCTCAGAGGTGCCAATGAGTGAGATGGAGAGATTCAGCTGAGCAGAGAAGAGCCATCACCCTGATCAAGTCATTAGAGATGCAGCATGAGATGGAGGCACAGAAAACTGGGGACGTCATTCAGGGCAACAATTTCTTCACTTCAAACTTGATGGTGGCTTTTTTTCCGTGGGAAACAGAAGAGAAAATACTTAAAAACTTCAAGCCAAACCAACTGTGGCACTGCTGGACAATCAGCCCTGCTCTGGCTGTCTGGGGAGGCCCTCACCATCCTCAGCATCCTCACTGCTGGTACCTGCAGGGTCTGCCCCACCTTTTCCAGGAGGATTCCTTCTCCAGAAGGGTGGTCAGGCTCTGGCACAGCTGTCCAGGTGGAGTGCCCAGCCCTGGAGGGATTGAGCAGACACGTGGATGTGGCACTGGGGGACGTGGCACAGCGATGGCCTTGGCAGCACTGGGGGAATGGTGGGATTTGGTGATCTTGGAGTGTTTTTCCAACCTAAACTACTCCATGATTCTGTGACTGGCTGCTCCTGACTGACCAGGTTGGAGCCATAAAGCTGTGCTGGCAGTGGGAATGAGCCCAGGCTTTAACAGGAGAGCACAACAAGCTCAGCCTGCCTGGCCCTGCGAGGACAATTTCCAGTGCTGCTTCCCACACCCTGGCATTGTTCCAGCAGCACCAAACCCTCCTAAACCATCCTGTCCTTGTAATTCCAACTTCTTCTTGTAATTCCTTGTAATTCCTCTTCTTCTTCCAAGCCTTAAAATTCCCACCTCCCCTCCACCAACAGCCACATCCTGCCTGGAATTACCAGTGCTAATCCATCATTTCCAGCACCAAACCAGCATTTTGCTTCCTTGTCCTTCTTGTATCCATAAAGAATCAGGGCAGGGAACGACTCACAACAACAACAACCTGAAAAATCCTCAAGTAAATTAACATTGCAGCTGAGGTTTTACATGCACGGAAGTCAGGAAGTTCCAAGTTATGGTTCCCCCTGCAGCTGTAATTCTGGCACACTGCACATATATATTAAGACATTAAAGTTAGCCCCATAAACAGTCCTACAAAATACTACAGGCTCACAGGGGGGCCAATCTATGATGGCCAGGGGAGCCATAATTCCTGCTGCCCTGACTCCTGTGCGTGAGTTTCTCCCTCAAAAAAGGAATAAGTCAGCTCTCATTCACTTGTAATTCACAGCTCAGGATGCTGATAGGGAAAAGAGGGATTGTTCCTTCTGCTACTTCTTCATCTTTTTTTTTTTTTAATTTTTTCTTTTTGGTTTTTTTTCCATTTTTTTTTGGTTTTTCTTTTATTTTTTTTATTGCCCAGGCTGTTGTCTGGCTGCCTGCGATCAATGCTCTCCCTTTGTCTGACTTTGATATATCGGGAGGGATCTCAGATTTCTATTCCCAGCCTCTCTCTCTCCATAGCTGATCCAGCTCCCCAGCAAGGCACAGGCAGGCAATAGATAAGGGATAGCCTTTGATTGAATTTACTTAATTTATACGGCCAATGGGACACAGGAGGAATATTAAAATACAAATTAGCAGCTTTATATTTCCCAGGCATTGAAATCTCCCCAGCAGATAATAAGCTGCTGGAAGCTTATCTGCTAAGGGTCTCTCCCCAGCCACACCTATTCTCTCTCTCCCGAGATCCTGGAGTAAACACAAGGAAAGTTGATAACTGGAGAGTTACAGTTTGAGTCCTTAAAGTGCCAATAACTCAGGCCAGCAGTTTTAAACAGCTCTGACCCTCTGAGGAAGCTGTCTCTGCCCATTCAGCCGGCCCAGTCTCCCACCCCACATATCCAAGTGGGAATGAAGCTCTATTTTCCATAGGAGCATCCTCTGGCAGTCCCAGCAACCCCATGGCCTCCTTTTAACTGGATAAGATCCTCATTTGGGGTGGGATATTTCATTCTGCTCATCCCACAGCTAAATCAGAGCTTTCTGGAACGCTGTGGTCATCTTCAGATGTCACAGGTGGAAGGGTGGAGAAGCAGCGAAGGAAAAGGAGCAGTGATGGTGCAGTGGGATGTTTTCCTGTGGAGGACAGTTAGAGATGCAGGGATACCAGCAGAGAAGCTCCTGCAGTGTTACATTTTCTTGCAGTGGAGGTTGTTAATTGGATCTGAACAAGAAATGTGCCAGCAGGTGAAGTGCTCAGTAGAAAATGCCTCCAGGTAAACTAAAGCAACAAATAAACTCAGCCTGGAGCTCAAACTGGCCCTGATGTTAAACAAGGTTTAAAAAACCCCTTCCCAGACCACGGTCTCTAGCTCAAACAGAAGTGAATACACATTCTCTGATGGGATCTCAGGAAGGAAGGTGGATTTTGAAGCTGGGGCAATGAGCACCTGAATTCTGAGCACCCAGAGCAGCTGCTCCCCCTCCGGAGAAGGAGGAGGAGGAGGAGTGGGCTGGACACATTCTCAGCACACTGAGCAGCACAGAGCTGCTGACCAACCAAAGAGATGCAGGCTCAGTGCTGCTGCCTGACCCTGTCCTCCCTGGGAGATCCCTCCCAGCACACAGATATGGCTCAGGCTCCCTCCTGGATGAGAACCAAGGAACTGTTCTGCAGGAATATTCTGTTTTCCCTGGTTTCTCACTGGAGAGCTGAAAAGCTGCGATGTGATTGAGACAAAGATTTCCCTTGCCTCCCAGGCAGGAATTTACTTGCTTCCCACTGCCACCAAATCCATCCTGGATGCTTCAGTGGAGACTTGATGTGGTTTCAGAGGGCATTGATACCTTTAATCCTGGTTTGGAGCAGAAGGATCTGGCTTTACCCAATCCTGCTTGGCACAGGGGTGACTCCCAACCAACCTCCCAAATGTGACTGGGTTCCTCTCCCAGTGCCACAGAATAGCTGGGTGAGTCTTTCTCCGTTAAAGAACACTCTGATCCTCTGACTTTTCTTCCCATTAGAAAGTAAAATGACCCAAGGAGTGACAAAATTACGCTGTCAAAAACAAGACAGTCACTTTGAAAATCAATAATCCCCCGAGGTGTTATTGTGAGTTAACAGCTCTCCCAGGCCCAAAGCACAGAGCTGGGATTAATGCTGCTCTTGGCACCTTCCCCACCAACATCCCTGCCACTGCTGCTCCTCGAGAAACTCTCTGACATGGAATTCCACTTAAAGCAGCGCAAAGGATGAATTTTTCAGTTCGGTGACCAAATGAAAAATTGTCGAGAGAGATGAGAAAAAGAGAGAAAAGAAATGTGCTACAGGCCATCCTACATGCTTTATGCAAGGCGAACCCAAAATACAATCTTTTTCGTTTGGCATGATTTGACAGTTACTGACTCCCACTCCTTTATTTCTGCCCTGCTCAGATCCCATTTCTCAGGTTCTTCACACTCATACCAGTGCATGTGCTGTGCCTGCTGCAGAAAATCAGCTCTTCCTGGTCTCTAGACTACATAAAACAATGATAGGACAAGAGGACACAGCCTGGAGTTGTACCAGGGGAAATTTAGATTGGATGGTAGGGAAAAATGTACTCGCTGAAAGGGTTGTCAAGCCCTGGCACAGCTGCCCAGGGCAGTGGTGGAGCTGCCATCCCTGCAGGGATTGAAGAGATGTGTGGATGTGGTGCTTGAGGATGTGTTTCAGTGCTGGGGGAATGGTTGGTTGGGCTCAATGATCTTAAAGGTCTTCTCCAACCTAAAGGATTCGATGATATGTTTGTTAAAAGCAGCACTGGAGGAAAGGTGTTACCTCAGAACAAAAATCAGGTTTCTGCAATGCTGGCAGAAGCTGTTGAAGCCTCTGCTTCATTTCCCCTTCCCTGTCTACCCCTCAGACAAAATAATTGCACTCACTGAGCTGAACCCAAACTGGGCCAGTCCATCCCACAGCTCTGAAAATGCCCTTCCCAGCAGCTTTGAGAATAAAACCCAAAAGTGATTAACACCCAGCAAACAGCTGGTTTAAAGAGGGACAAAACATCTGGGAAGACTGGTGAACCTCCAGAGGTCTGGAGGTCCCTTCCAGATGTGTCCCTGTATTTTTCAGCAGTTATGGAAACACAGCAGCTGGAGAGGGCAGGGTGGGAATGAAACAGATCCGAGCTGCCTGGGATCCCCCTTGCATTTTTCGGTGGCTCAAAGCCCAGCACACACAGCTGGTGTCACTGCAGGGGACTGCAGGTGTCTCAGGAGGTGACAGCATTGGGAATATCAACCCCCACTGCTGGGAATGGGCTTTTCCCTGCTGGGGACAGCAGTGGGGTTTCTCCTGAGGAGCCCTGAGCTAGGACAGAGAGGGCAGGGCTGGCACGGGGCTCCTGTGTGGTTGTTTTTTATGGGCAGCTGTTGCCAGTGGAGCTCCTGAGTTTTACAGAGTCCAAGTGTCAGAGCTGCCATCCTGTCCAAATCCTGGGCTGGGATAATTAGCTGCTGCCTAAATCCCTCTCCAGAGATGTATCAGACACATTTTGCTCCAGGATATCCACACCAGCCCTCATTTTCCTGCATGGACATTCCTGGCACGGGAAGCACAGCGGGAAAACGAGCAAGGTGGAAAATGCAGAGGATTGTATTTCCTCAGTCACCACCAGGCAGCTGGGCAGGCAAGCCCCAAAATGAATGTTCTGTGCCCTTATCCACACCCCAGCCTGGCCTCACCAGGAAAATACCCAGGGATGGGAGATGGGGAGCCAAAGTTTCTGCACCAGCTGCACAGATCTGTGATACCACAGCATCCCAGACTGCTGGAAGGTCCAGGTGAAATTACACATTAGTCTCATTTTCTTCCCTGTCTTGAGCAAAAAAAATTGTCCAAAAGGGTCTTTCCTCCTCCCCCTGTGACCAAGGCAACAAGAGAACATCTCCTGCCTTGGACTCCTTATTAGTTTAATTAGATGATTTTCTGCATGATTTATCCTGAACGCTGCAATTGCACAATCAAATCACAGATCAGTTGACAACTTCATTTAAAAAATTAGTGTTTAGCAGCTTTGTGGGCTCTAACAGCTCTGAGGACATCTGTCAGCAGTGACCCCTTCTGATAGTGACAAACAGTGCCAGGCTGTGTCCCTACCTCCCATCCTGCCTGCAAGCTGGCATGCTGGAGAAACCCCGGAGAACAACAAAAAAAAACCAGGCCTGGGGGGGTTTTTTGGCATCTGCCAAAGCTGCCCGTGCTTGGGCTCCCCCTGAGATGTCAGTCCCCAGCCGTGAGCGAGTGTCAGCCAGGGAACACATCCCGCTGCTCCCGTGTTCCCCCATGGGTTTGCAGCAGCTCCCAGAGCTTTTGGAATTGTGTGGGAGTTGGTGCCCGCTGGGAAGCTGCCACCTCTGCTCAGAATGTCACCAGAACTGGAGCTCCTGCGCTCCCCTTTGGAGCTGTGCCCATCCTGGGACACGTGGATGGGGATGGAGGGAGGCGAGGAGGGAGGGATGCTGCTGATGGAGCTGCCAAAGAGCCCGAAGCTGAGCACAGGAGCTCTCAGTGGTGGATTTCCCAAATCCCAGGCCTCCTGCAGGAGGTGTTGGTCTGAGGGCAGGGTTTGGATCAGCTCAGCACGGTGAGTCTGGAGTTTCCTTGTGCTTGGCAGGCTGGCAGGAAGGACTTCCAGAGCGGGGCAGGGCAGCAGTGCCCACTGATGGGGACAGTGAGGCCAACAGATCCTGCAGGGACTGGTGGGAGAAGATGAGAGATTTACTCATCATTTCCTGCAGGTTTGGGGAGGATGAAACATTCTGTGCCTGCTGAGCAGGGAATGCACAAACTGTGCCTTTGCTCTAAAGAAACAGAAGCCAGACCCAGCCTCTCCTCCTGGCTCTATCCTGTGCTTACCCAGAGAGCCAAGGTGGAGATCTGAGGGGTGGACATCTGATCCTAAAGGTGTCTGAAAGCCAAGGGGACTCCTCTGAACCCTCCTTGTTCAGGCTGAGGCAGTGACACCCCTCCTGAGGGATCCTTTCCAGGGGGACTGTCCAGCCTGGGTGACACCTCGATGACAAGAAAGCACTGAAGAAACAGAAACCAGACCCAGCCTCTCCTCCTGGCTCTATCCTGTGCTTACCCAGGCTCTCCAGGGTGGAGATCTGATCCTAAAGGTGTCTGAAAGCCAAGGGGACTCCTCTGAACCCTCCTTGTTCAGGCTGAGGCAGTGACACCCCTCCTGAGGGATCTTTTCTGGGTGACACCACAATGACCACAAAGCATCCTTTGCCCTCAGAGATCCCCAGAAATCCCACTGGCACCACCCCAGTTCAGACCTTGCTCAGGAATCAGCCTCCATTGCACATCTCCAGCAGCCTGAGACAACAGATCATAACGAGCTGCGCTAATTAGACTGTTTTAATTCAAAGGCCAGCAGGCTAGGAGAGATGTGAACCAAGGGAACCTTTGGGAGGCAGCTGCTGGGATCTCCAGCCGGTGTAATTCCTCCAAGTTGCCCACTGGTGAGTCCTTTAGCAAATGTCTCCTGTCCCCCCCTCTCCCCAGAAGGAGCCCTTGGCCAGGAAGGGCGAGGAAGGACAGAAGCCCCGTTCCTCCATTCTGCAGCAGCCCCTCTGGGCCATGGAATGACAGCTGTTTCCAGTCAAACGAGCCTCCTTCTCTCCTTCTCTCCTTCTGACGTTTCCTTCAGCTGGTATTCAACTGCACAGATGAAAGAAACAACTCAGGAAGGAGCTAATTAGAGGAAGACAATGCAGCAGATGAACTGAGGTGGAACAGGGAAGGAGGTGGTGGATGGTAGAGAAGGGAATGGAAATCCTGAGAGGAGCAGCAAATACATGGAGCCAGTCCAAAGGGATCATTAAAAAAAGCACACACCTGTCGGGGGCACCTCCCAGAATTGCTAAAAACTGAAGAAACAGTGGGACTTGCCACTCATCTCCTGGTTGTGCCAGCCCTGGGAGCTCCAGGAGAAACTGCTGATCCCCTTTGGGCCTGAGTTCCCCAGGTCCACTCCTGGATGTGCCCAGGAATGATCAGTGAAGGACTTGAAATGCCTTGAGATGTGCAGACCAGAGGGATTTCAGAAGAGCACGTCAGACAGAAGAACACTTCAGCAGAACAAATCTCCTCAGGAAGATGCTGTTTGGAGCCTTGGGAAGGTGTGCAGGAGAACAGGCAGCTGGGACAAGGATGAGGAGTCCAAGAGATTCTTCAGGTGACTTTTTTGGCCAAACCACAGCCCATGGAACTCCGGTGAATGAACCCAGCTCTAACTTGGCTCTCTGCCACATCCAGAAATCCAAATCCAGAATTGCCAGCTGGGGGAAAGCAGGGTCTGGCCTGTCACTCCTTCCCCTCAGTGGCACCATCTCCTGTGTCCCATACTTCTCTTTATTACCAAAATCCCCCAAAGACACCACTGATGTTGGAAAACCATCGGAGAGGCAATTAGAAAGAAGTTAAAGTGAATTACATATGCAGGGTTTATTTTCTGTTTTCTGCTAAGGCGGCTGCCAATTATTGTGCAATTAGGCTGCCTTCATTAGCAAATGAGATTAAAATTAACATCGTTAATTACTTGTTCTGTTAAACAGGGGGAAGCAGGCATTCAAGGGGAAGATGCAGGAAGGTTGTGCTTGGAGCAGATGGAGCAACGCTCCCCAGCACCGTTCCTTCAAGGGCTGCTCTGGGTTAATTCACTGTGGGCTAATACAGAGATTAAATTCACGCCACTCTTGCAAGGCCTTGCAGGAACGTGGCACAGGTAGCTCAGAAAATCGTCCTCACACGGCACAAAACAAGAGCTGATGGCCACAGGGAGCAGCCATGGGATTGCTCCCACCTGAGACTGGAGGAAACCTCTCCCAGCTGCTGACTGGCACCAAGCATTTCTAAAGGGGATGGGGAAATGGAGCCAGAAGAGCTGCTGTTATTTATGGCAATGTTTGCTCAGCCTGGATGGTTTGTGGACATGAAGAAGACTCTCAGGGCTCACAGGCTGGGCAGGGAGGTCAAGGAGGAGCAGCAGAGCTCCAGACTGGTGGTGGTGTCTTCACAGCCCTGCTCAGTTGCAAAACTGGGATGCTGAGCAAGTCCAAAGTGATGGCACTGAGCTGTGAGGTCACACTTTGAGGTGCCTGGATCCCAGGCTGGAGGGACCTCAGGAAGTCACCCAGCCCAGCCTGATGTCCCCATACAGAGCTGGTGTGGCTGGACCATTTTCAGCTGCTGTCTCTTAAGCCACTCTTGCAGCTCCAGTGCAGGCCCTGCCTCTTCTGACACTCTCTGTGCAACATTTTGCTTCCTTTTCCTTTGGGAAGGCTCCTCTAAGTGTTTCATTAGAACTGCAGTTTCCCAGTGCTAGCTGACTGCTCCATGGACATGGAAAAGTGATTATTCCTATTCTGTTTGCATCAGCTTTTTTCATATTTCAGAACTATTTCAGTCTTGCTTGAATTCCTGTTCTTTGGACTAAACCATCCCAGTTTACTCAATTTTCCTTTTCAGCCCATGCCTGCCAATCTCCAGTCAGTCCTCCTTGTTCTGGACTCTCTTCCAATGCTTTGCAACTTTCTGGATGAGTTGTGCCCAAAACTGGATCCAGCACCCAGCTGAGCTCTCTATGGCACTAGGCAAAGCAGGAATTCTATTTTATATGTCCTGCTGAGGCTACCTTTGTCTACACTCTCCTGTTTGTCGTTTTTCACAGCAACTTGGCATCACTCATCCACTCCCTGATCGAAAAAAAAAAGAGCCCCAGACTTTCCTGCAGGATTGCCTTTCTGCATCCTGCATGAGAACAGTTCATTATGCCTGTCTAGATGGAAAATCTTGTACTTATCTCTATTAAATTGCATCTAATTTCTTCCAAACCATTTCTCCAATTTGTCAAAATCACTTTGAATGAAATAGACAGATTGAAAAGGTCCCTTGAAAAACATGGAGTGCAGTGAGACAGCCCTGAATTTCATCCTGAGCTTTGCCAGGCTGAGGTTTCCCTTGGACCTGGGTCTCTCTCACCTTGCTTGGCAACACCTAAAAGAAAAATGTGGCCCCTGTGAGGGACATTGTCACAAGCTGAGCCTCTTCATAGCGTGCAGATGTGCAGATAATGTCCAAAACACCAGGAAAGGCATTGCTGTGGCTGCAGAACCCCTGCTCATGCTGCTCTCCCAGTCCATGCTGGAGTCCTTGCAGGGCACTGCAACATCACTCCCCAGCTCCCAGCAAAGCCAAAGACTCCAAAAGTGGATCAAAGCCTTAGGAAATGGACTCAGCTCAGTCCTGAGCTGCTGCAGGGGTTACCTGGCAGCCTGTGTGCTGCTCCTCGTGCCAAAGGACTCCCTTCTCTGGATAGGGCTTGGACAAAGCAGGGTGGGTTTTTATTCGATCTGCTTTGGAGCACACAAACCTTTGCACTGAGAATTCGAGCATCAGGCTGCAAGTGAATGAAAGCTGAGGTCACTTATTGTCTGTCCCCTTTGCTTGCAGGTTCCTCTGCTCTAAAAACACCAGGTGCCCCTTTGCCATGGGTCAGAACCTCCACAAAAAGCAACAGCCCGGCTGGAACAGACTCCGCTGATCCTGAGGGAGCACGTGGGGCTCAGAATCCTCCCTGCTGCCTTTGGATCTCTGGTTGATCTCCCAGGAACCATCTCCCCTCTCTCTGAGCTTCTCACCTGCACACAAGGTGCAGCAGCTGTGAGCAGCACCACCAGTGGCAGCACAGCCCAAGTTCAGAACGCTCGGGCTGTGCCCTTTGCTGGATGTGTCTGAATTCAGCCCAGTTTTTGCTGTCCTGGCACCCCTGTGACGCTGGGAGGAGAAATCTTCCCGACTCTCCAGCTGGAAGCCTCTGTCAGGAAGAGATTTAACAGTGTACCCATGGTTAGTCATGAGCAGGAGGCCACTCGGGGAACTAATACTATTTCTTACCCAGGGGAGATTTTCAGTGTTGATGATCTGTAAAATGTTTGCCTTGAATTTCCTTTAGACCCAGCACAGAGCAGTATCTTATTCCAAAGCTGTGTTTAAGAATGGCCATGAACTTTATTAGGTGTGAGCCCTTCAGTGGGGAAAGCAATTGGACTGTGAGCAAAACCTTGCGCATAGCAAGCAGGCAGCTGGCTCTGAGGAGAGTTTCCTCATGCAGACCTCATCAAAAAATGAAATGAGAAAAATAAGTAGACAGGACTAGGCAGGGAATTCTTCTCCCTTTGTGCCCCAGGGGGAGTATATTCAAATTAATAGGCCTTTTCCAGTGCTAATGGCTGAGTGAAGATGTGGGAGTCGCAGGCCACATCATCAGCTGGTGTAAATCAGTGTGTACCTGGAGAGAGAGCTGCAACATTCATTGACATTCCTCTTAGCCAGCCCACCAGGAGCACCAGGATAAGCCAAAACCAGCTCAGAGATGCCTGGATCCCCCCAGCTCCCTGTGGGAGGAGTGCACATGGACAGGGATGCTGTTCACAAGTCCCACAGTGTGACAAAATCCTGACCAACGCCAAATCACCCAGCACTGGCACTTCCACGCTCCTCTCTCAGGCTCAGCAGTTCCCTGGAGCAGAGCTGAGAGGAGACTGGCAGGGAGAAGAAGAAGTGGGATCAGCAGGCTGGAAAGGGCTGGGAGAAGGTGCAAAAGGACCCTGAGGTGTGCACAGGGAAGGAAAAGGGGATGGGAAAGGCAACAAGAGAGGAACAAGTGATACAGAGTTTTCCTCTGTGAGAGCAGATTTATCTGTCTCCTTCCTCTGCAAAATTCATCAGGCTTTGGTGCCTCCCTCCCCTCCCTGCCAACGTGCTCCAGCTTTGTCCAGGAACAAACCAGTAATTCATATCCATGCTTTCTCCTCTCCCAACTCCTGTGAAAACACATGGAATCCTCCCAACCCAACTCTGCTCCTGCTGATGGGCACCAGCGTCCTGGGAGGATGCAGATATTCCTGCAGGAATTTGAAATCCTCAAATTTGAAATTGTCAGCAGAAATCCTCTGGTGACACCACAGCTTGGTGTGAGAGCTGACCCATGGACGAGCAGCTCCCCTGGGAATAAGAGGGAACAGGCTCCAGGAGCAGGGTGTGCTCTTTACTCAGCTTAATTTATCCATAACTCAAGCCAAAGGAAATGGAAGGGGCCTGTCCCAGCATTCCTTAATTTGCCAGAGAGCTGGCCATGGGAAGAGATAAGAAATAAGGGCTGAGATCTTAAAAGAAGCCATTAGGCAAACACAGGAGCAAAGAGCAGCTGAAATGCATGTTTGTGCACCGATAAGATTCCGAACATTTCTTTCAGCACCTGACAGCCAGAAATATCAACAAGGCAGACAGATTAAATTCCTATAGGCATTAATTAAAAGGATTCTGATGAGGAAAGAAATTAAGGCCCAAAAACACTGAGCAGAAACAACTGTTATTTTTTTCCTCAGAGAATTTTTAGCTCCAAAGAAGTACTGGGAGAGGGAGAGAATTTTTAGCTGCAAATGAGTACTGGGAGAGGGAGGGGCGGTGGGGAAGGCTTGTGGGAAACGTAGAAACACATCTCCAAAAGGTAAGGGCCACAAGTGAGCTGGAACAAAAATATTGGGATGGCTCTGGTGGTGGTGAAACAGTAATGAAGAGAGACAAGAAGAAGCTGACCACTGTGGGCAGCCTGCAAAAATGGGAAGGTGGAAAAGGCAGTGAAATCTCAAAGATTTCTGCTGCCAGTCTGAGATTCCCAAGGCCAAAGAGAGTTGAGTAAAGCATCACCTGTACCCAGCTGCTGTGTGGGGAGAGCTGGAGGAAGGGCACAAGCACAGCGTGGCTGCAGCTGAGACACAGGAATGGGAACCTGCTGGGATCTCTCACTGCATGCTCAGAGCTGGGGAGAAAGGACAATAACCTGTTCAGGAATCCTCATCTGCTGCCAGAACTGGCTGGGAGGAGTCTGTGTGAGCTTTGTGTATGTCTGACCAAGCAGAGATGTGTGGAGCAGGTGTCCCAAGGACCTGAGGACACCTCCAGCTCTCCCTGACCACATCCAGAGGCCCAAGAGGAGGAACAACCTTGTGAACCAGACACGAGGTCAGGGCCTGAGCAGACTCCTGGTTCCACCAGCGACACCAGGAGGGAGGGGGGATTTGAGGTGAGCTGTTTGCCACAGCTTCCCTTCCTAATGAAATAAAAGTGCCCTTCTTCCCTTCATCCTAATCCTTCCCAATCGAGTTTGGCTCTTTGCCTGCAGTGCCAGGAGGTCTCTGGACACCGAAGCAAACAGGACTTCCCACGCCTGAAAGACTCGTGGCTGCCAGATTGATCATTCCAGCAGCTGCAGTGGCACAGGAGGGTGGCAATTTTGCCTCTGCATCCCTGTGACACCCGTGTGGGTGCGTGCTGTTCCCAGAGAAGCCCCAGCTCCCGTGGAAGCGCGTTGATCCGCGTTTATGCTGCTTCCTCTGGAAGACGCATCCAGCTGAAGCCAGACAGATTCCACCCACCACAAGGCAGCACAGCTGACGTTTTGTGGCAGTCCCTCGAGGACACGTCTCCAGAAAAAGAATCACACAGCTGCTCATCTCAGCTCCCAAAGTCACCACTTCTCTCCCTGTTTGGTTTTTGTTTCCCTCCCTCTTTTTCTCTCGGTCGCTTTATTTACATCGTTTTCCTCCCAACAGGTTGACAGAGCAGCGAATGCTTTGTGGCAGGGAGGGTTGGCTTGGCAAAATCCTCACTCGGGAAACGCTGGAGTGGCTCAGGAACACGTCTGGAAAAGCCACGACCACGCTGTAATGCAGCTGCCACGTGCCAGGGATTAAACACCAACTTGGAAGTTCGCGGGAGTGAAATGTCAGCTCAAGGGTTGATTTCATTCACCTGACATTCCTGTTAATAACAATGCCTAATTAGAAAGGCTTTTAAGCATCCGTTACATTAATTTAACGTGAAAATCTCATGGAGCTTTATTGGAATTTTTTTCCCCTGTAAAATTAACCCTGCAGGCTTGTTACACATGTTTTCATTAGGGACTGTGAGCAGTGGGGATATTCGATGAATTAGAATCAGCCCTTTACTCTTTGAGTTTAACTTTGTATTTCAAGTTCTTTTATGCTGATAAAGCCCTAATTTGATCCCCCCCCACACCCCTCCATTAATTTAAAACGTGCCACAGCCTCCTCACACTGAAACTGAGGGCTGGAAACCCGAATTCACTGCTGCCAATTCCCATGCAAAGCAGATAAAAGCCTGGAGTTCAGAGCCTTTGGTAGCAGCTGGTGCTAATTCTGGTGTGCAGCCCTGCTCTGCTCCGTGGAGCGCACGCCTCTCACATGGCTGTGATCCACACAGCTGTCAAGCTGTCTTTAAGGGAGCTAGAAAGACACCACAGGGTTACCCCTTTATTATTTTGTTATTTTAATATTTTATTGTGTTATTATTCTTTTATTATGTTATTATTTAATTTATTATTATTATTATTTATTTTAAAATTTTTATTTTATTTTATTCTTTCTCTTCCTAAGCTTGACAGATGCCATCTTAGCCAGCACTGAGGCTCCCGCCTTCAAGGGCACAACGTGCTACAGCAGGAGCTGTAATATCCCAGGGATATTTATGGGAATAACAGAGGCTGTTAAAGGATCACAGAGCTCAGCACAGAGAGGGCCTGGCCCTTCTGGTAGCCCCACCTCACAATGCTCTGGCCACGCTCACAAACTGGCTGCAATTACGAGTGGCTGGGCCAGGAGCCCACGAGACAAGGGGAATGTGAGTCCCCTTTGAAGGTTTTTCCATCCCTTGGGAGCCCAGACCTTTGGAGAACAGCCTGAGCTATTTCCAGCCCTGGGATTCATTAAACTCGTGTCACTACGTCAAGGTTTGGGCTTCCATTGAGCTTCCCAGCTTGGCAGAACACAGAGTGATTTAATGATGGATCCACTCGGGGGCTGGAGGGAAAGTTGAAGGAACAGGAACAAATACTTGACTGGCATAAATCCATGGAATTGTTTGACATCCAGTGGAAATCTGACATGAAGCCAAGTCCCCTGTCACACAGATGTGTTACTGAAATTGAACCTAAGTGGCAAAAGATTCACACTGACACATTAATGGAGGAGAACATGCACAGCCCTTGTTCTCCTGCAGCCCACCACAGGATGGTTTCCCTCGTTATATTTTGCACTGCTGCAGCTTCCCCAGATCTACAATCCCCAGCTGATTTCACCCCTCTCCACAGTAAACTACACTGCTGCCTAATGCACCAGATGTAAGAATATTTTCTGATAACCACAGAGACTTCTCCTCTTATTAAGACTTTCCCTTGAGTCACTGCACATTAATATTACCCATCTGTGGTATTTATCCTCTCTCAATATGCAGACACTTATCCTGTCCCTTGTAGTTGTTACTTTGCCAAGCTGTACATAATTAGATGTTTCGATTCTCTCCTCGTTCATTAGACCCTTTGAACTGCCTGTAGCTCCAACAACGTTGCTGAACTTCCCAAGTTTGTCAGCAGCCCTGTCCTGAGGAGGTGAGCGGGGCTGAGAGCAGTGTCCCAGCTGTGTCCCAGAGGAAGGGAGCGTGACCCCATGCCTGCAGTGCCCTCAGCCTGGCTCTGCAGCCACAGCACAGCTCAACTTTTCCCCTCTCTAATCCCCAGATCCCTTCTGATCATTTTCTGCCTCGTGAGTCCTCCAAGGCTCTGTTGAAGATGATGGAGATCTTTTCTGCCAGCTCGGTGCCCTGCTCCCTCCCTCCTACCACTCATCTCACAGATCAAGTTATTAACTGGGAGCGCGATTGGCAGGCAGGGGCAGAGACACGGATAGGGAATGAAAGGCACGCACAGAATTTGTATGCAAGTTTAGCTCCTCTGCTCACTCTGGCATTGGCATTGCCTCAGAACCTAGTTCAGTATGCTCCCTGCTGAGAATTTGTTTCTGGAAACCTGTCCTGCCTAATTTCCTAAACTTCCCAAAGCTATATCCTTTGGGAAAAAAAAAAAAGCTCCTCAGCTTCCTTCTCTAACTGCCCTCTACTAAAGAGCTTTTCCTTGATCCTTCCCAGCTGCTCAGAACCTGCTGCCTGGATTAACCTCTTCCTTGCTGGCAGAGGCAAAATCTACCCTCTGCTCTTCCTGGGAGTAGACTTGGGCCAGGAACTATCACACCTGATGTGAAACCTCTGCTTGGATTAGTGGGAATTCAGCTGGACGAGATCTGGGTGTGAATTTTTTTAGGAGGCTCTTGGCATCTGCTGAGAAAACTTTGGTACCCTCTCCCCAAACTGGTCTGATAAAAGCCACCAGGACTGGAGCTCTGTCTTTTACAGGGGCTGTAAAAAGATCAGGAGTGGTCTGGAAATTCTGCTGTTAGTTTTGGAACCTGGAACTGGATAAAAAGCGCTGCAGCTCGGGCTGCCTGGGTTTCCCTGTCATTTCCATCCTTCTCGTGCTGCTGTCTCTCATCCCCGCTGTGGATGCTCTGAGATTTCTTAGAGGCTGAATATCACCACCTCAGCTGCCAACACCTTATCTCAGCAGCTCAGCCAAGCACAGGGACTTGGCACAGGTGACAAAGGCTGAGATGTGGCTGCTAATTGTGTTCATGCTGCTTTTCCATAGGACTGCAGGGCCTGAGAAGTGACAGACTAAAAAAAAAGCTTAAACCTAAAAAAATCCCTGACCCACAGATTACCTAACAAGTCTTCAGTGATTTGGAAAGGGAAAGGAAACCTGTTTCTGAGTATTTTCCCAAATTAAAGGAAGAAGTGTAAGAGCATGTCAGAAGAAAAAGATGCTGAGAGGCGAGGGAGTAGCAATAATCCAGAGGAGGCTGAGCTTCTCCTGCGGGATATAAAGCCCTGGGTTCAAGTCCTGCCTGCAGAGCAGGGCTGCTGATAGCAGAGCAGGACAAATCCCCCTGGGATGACAGGAGCTGCCTTAGCAGAGCCTCCCCCTCACCCAGCAGGGCTTGGAGGGAATCCTGCCCTCAGAGATCCCACACGGCCGGGCTGGGAGGGAATCCTGCCCTCAGAGATCCCACACGGCCGGGCTTGGAGCGAATCCTGCCCTCAGAGATCCCACACGGCCGGGCTGGGAGGGAATCCTGCCCTCAGAGATCCCCACACGGCCGGGCTGGGAGCAAATCCTGCCCTCAGAGATCCCACACGGCCGGGCTGGGAGGGAATCCTGCCCTCAGAGATCCCCACACGGCCGGGCTGGGAGGGAATCCTGCCCTCGGAGATCCCACACGGCCAGGCTGGGAGCGAATCCTGCCCTCGGAGATCCCACACGGCCGGGCTGGGAGGGAATCCTGCCCTCGGAGATCCCACACGGCAGGGCTGGGAGAGACAAACAGGCCCTTCAGTGCCGGCCTGGCAAGAGGATGGAGGAGCCCAGGATAGGGAACAGTGCTGTGGGGAGGGTGAGGGTGAGGTGAGGGTGAGGGTGAGGGTGAGGATGGGGATGAGGGTGAGGATGAGGATGAGGATGGGGATGAGGGTGAGGATGAGGGTGAGGATGAGGATGAGGATGAGGATGAGGGTGAGGATGAGGATGAGGGTGAGGATGAGGATGAGGATGAGGATGGGGATGAGGATGAGGATGGGGATGAGGATGAGGATGGGGATGAGGATGAGGAGCAGTGAGCAGCTGCCCTGGGGACGGGTGATGGCAGTGCCTGGTGTTTGTCAGCAAGCACAGCGGCAGCCGCGGCCCAGCCCGGCTCAGGCCTGTCGTCTCCCAGCAGGCTGCCAAGGGATTTACATCAGAACGGGCCTATTTTAACTCTGCTTCCCTGGCTCCTGACAAGATACAATATTTTTGATTAAACAGCTTCCCAGACAGGAGCTGCTGCCTTAAACCGCTCGCACTTTCTGTGACCCCATGCGATCGCATTAGCAGCCCCCTCAGACATTTCTGCTGGTGTCTGGAATTCCTCTCATCCTCCTTCCTCCAAACGAGCTCTTCAGGGTAGGGCAGGGCCCTCCTCACCACCACGCTGTGTCCATGCAGTTCCCAACCCTGAGGAGGGCATTCCATCAGCCCTTCTGCCTCTCCAAGCCCGGCAGTCCCAAGAGATGCTTTTCTCCAGCTGCTTCCCTCCCTCACTCCTCCTCCTTTCCTCCCCTTTAGTCCTCGAGCTGCCTTTCCAGTTTCTCTGGATCTCACACCATCTGTCTCTCTCCTTGCTGCTGTCTCTTTTTTTCCCCTCCTCTACTGACCAGTCCAACAGAGAGAGATAAATCTCCCAAGCCAAGGAGACCACGTCCTCCATATATATTTGTGTGACAATCAGATGCAACAGCGACAAAGATCAAAGCCAGCAGAGAGCTCAACGGAGAGATTCAATAACAGCACAGAGCTGGATTGATAGGAACAAGGCAAATGGATAGTTCTGATTTTACTAGATTATTGACTGCACAACAGAGGCAAAAAAAGGTTTCCCAGCAGCATGGCTTAGAGAGCAACTCCTCCCAGTGCAGGCCAGGCGAACGAAAGGAGTGAAATATGGGAGAGGGAGCACTCGGTGGCACGGCTGACAGTGCCATCCTCTGCGTGAGGAATGGGCCTCCCTGCAGGATCAACCACCTGGAATAAGGATGGAAAAAGGTGAGATCTGCTTTTGGTGAGTCTGAAGAGAGCTGGGCTGTGCAGAGAATTGGGGCACACTCCCACATATCTGCCCTGTTCTATTGGGGCACCAGAGGAGGATTCCTGTCTCTCAGAAGAGTTCTGCTGGCGTAGGGACAGCACAGAACTGTGAAGGATGCTTTGGGTGGTGTTGCTCTCCAGTCTGACTCTAAACACAGGGCATGGCTGATCTGTGGCTGATCCTCTGCACTGGACATATCCTCGCTGCTCTTTAGCCTGTTTAATGTTGGGAACTGAAAATCTATGAGGTGCTTCCCAGAGGAATCTGGGTCAGGACAAGAAATCATCTTTGGTTCTGGTTTTTTACTGCCCTCAGTAAAGACCCCTCAGTGCAGCTAACGTTGCCTTCCCCCACGATCACATTTGGCACACAGATTATTTCCTTACAGCCCTTCTCGGGGAGAGAGAGAAATTGAGATGCAGAGCTCACCCAGCCAGAGTTCACCCTCAGAAACATCCTGGAGAGGCTCACAGTGACAGCTGAGGGGGATAAGGGCTGCAAAGGGAGATCAGGTATGAGCCAAAGGGGTGGCGACAAACCCCACAGTCCCCATCAGGTTTGGAGAATCAAGAGCCAGGAAGATTTTTCTTCTTGTGATGTTCCCCCCAAGCTTTTCCAGCCACCCAGGCCAGACCAGCAGCTCAGCTCCAGCCACATCTCTGGAGCACCTGCAGCACCTGGTAAGAACAGCCAGGAAATGACAGGAGAGGCTTCAAATTTGGATTGTGCTTCAGAACAGGTTTCCTGACCGGGAATGTCCTGGAAACTGCAGGAGGATGGGGGTTGGCCTCCAAAAAGAGTGATTAACTCAGCCCTGAAGAGGAGAATCCAGAACAGAGGAGCAAGGATCAAACCACTTCACCCCAAGACCTGCAAGAAGTGGCAGCATTTAGCAAATATTAAATAAACAAAACCATCAGGGAGCTGCTAAAGCATCTCTCTGAGAGCCTGGAAACCTGTAGAGGGGGTCAGGAGTGATGTGGAGCCATTTAGAGCGCTGAACTGTATTAATTGGAACACCAGCAGGTTGAGAAGTTGGGATGGGGGAATGGATATGGGGTGTGAAGGATATTTCATTTCTCTGCGCTTAATTTTAGGCAATTTGCACCCATCCCGGGAAGGGGGGGGGAGCTGTTAAGTGCTGAGTAACAAGAGTGTGAGCTCAAGTGTGAAGAGGTACAAGCAGGAACAGAGAGCCCCTTTCAGCAACATCTCTGTCAAGACTCCGAGATGGAAAAACACCGTGAAATTATTTCTCCTGCATTCTGGGAAGGGAAGGAAATCTTACAGTGCAAACACACTAATGGGCTACACAGGGATCTGAAGGAGGATTGGTGAGGTATTAGAGCAGGCTGCATTAGGGGGAAAAAAAAAAAAGCAAGAAAAGAGACAGGATTTTCAGGGAGATTTCATCCAAATCGATTAAGTGAGAATGTAAAGGGGCAGCATTCCATGGGGATGGAGCTGGTAATTGGCCCACGCAAGCCCAAACAGGGAAAAGCACTCAAAATGCAGGCTGGAAGGGGAGCAGGTGGCTGCCAGCTTCCCTTCAGCCAGGATCCAGGGGAGACCACGGGGAGAAAAGTTTCTCCTGTGCTAATCCTGTGCACAAATCCAGATCCCTCCTTAAAAATCCCTGCTGCTGCAGCACCTGGAAACACTGCCAGTGCCAAAGCAGGAGTATCCCAGGAATCCTGGGATGACTGTGTCCCATGCAGGGCCCTGTGTCCCCTTGTGTCCCCTTGTGTCCCTTTGTGTCCCCTTGTGTCCCCTTACCAGACTGAGCTCTCTGGGGTGGGAAATGTGCTCCAGATGGAGGGTTCAGGTCCTGAGGAGAGGCGAGGGAAGGCAGCACATGAGCTCTCAGCAGGTTGAGAGGGGCACTGCCTCATCCAGAATGCAGAATGAAAACCAGGGACTGGGGTGAGAGCAGGTCCAGGGGGGAACAGACCCCACACTGGGGCTGGGACAGTGTCAGAGAGAGATTGTCACCCAAATGCTGTGTGATTCTGATTTGTTCCCTCAAGGACAGCAAAGAAACCACTCATTTCTGCATTTGTGTTTCCCTCTTTTAGAAAAGAAATGCAAAGTCAGACCAAGAGAAGAAGAAAAAAAAAAAGAAAAGCATCCCACACAACCAAATCAGTTTTTAAAATGCACAGTTTAAAAAAAACCACATGTGAGCCAGGGGGGGATTCGTTAAAAGCAGCTCCTGACTGCTCTCAAATAACCCCAGTGGACAAACTTGGCACTAAGATGGGACAGGGACGAGGAAGCTGCTCCTGGAAAATGTTTCCTCTGTCTCTGAGGGTTCACAGGTAACACTGACTCTGCTCACAGCTCAAGAGCTGGACAAGACTAGGATCATAAGGGGAAAAAAGAAATGTTCTTTCTTTATTCTCAATATAAATTTGCTCTGGAAAGTGCAAACCAGACTGGGAGTCACCTCCTGCTGTCCAGGTGGAACCAGCAGCAGCTCCGTGGGGATCCTGGTTCTGCCCTGGTGTAACTTCCTGCTGTCCTGGAGAACAGGGAGGGCTCTCCTGGAAGGATCAGGGCTGAATTTTGGCACCTCTGGCTCATCTAAAATCTCCTAGCACTATGTTCACGTTTCTGGTTGCCTTTTCTGTCAAGCATTCACAAAAAATGAAAAAGAATGTTTGGAAATTATTAATCAGTGTTTTAATGAATGACTAATCAATGCTTACAGATTACTGGAAAGCCCAAACAGTCAATAGGTTGCTCATAATATTCTGTAATACCTTCTCCTGACATGCTTATAATCACCTGCTAAATTACACTCTTCGTGTCTTTAATGCCTATTAATCATTTATTAATCTTTTATAAGCCACTTGCAAATGAAAGCAGAATATAAACCGTGAGATCCTTTCCGTTCTACCAGCCATGAGCACCGTGAGTTTTTGGGGGTTTAAGGAAGGATCCATCAAGCAGAAACATGATTTGAGCCCAATCCTAAGTCTTTGTGGCTTTCTGGGCCGTGGGTAATTCGCTACCTTGGGCAGGATTTGAGGGAGAGCAGGACTGGCAAGGGCAGCTGAGGGTTTTGTGGTTCAGGTGATGTCAAAGTGGTGCTCGGAAAAGATGAAATTGTCACGTTCACAAAAGCTTCATGGAGAAAATCCTCGCAGGGAGAGAGAGGGAGGAATTAACTTCAAGGCTTAAAGCAAAGAAAGGGAAAAAATCTCCTCTGTGTAAGGACAGAGGATTGAAGCAAATGGACCACGGGTAGGGGAAAATAACTGAAAATTGGTTCGGGTAATCACAGGAAAATCAAAAGATGCTCCAACACAAAGTATGAGCAAAAGAACAGGTAACACAACACATCTATTTCTCCTCTCAGATAGGACCCATTTTTATAAAAATACCTTTGTATTTGTGAGATCAGACCAGGGTTGCTGGAGCCAGGAAAAGCTCCATCAGCAGATCCCAGAGGCTGCCATGGAATTCTCTCCCCAGTTACTGACAACTACAATTACCCACAACAGCCCCCTCTTACCAGTGCCAGGGAGGAGCTGTGCAGGATGAATTACAGCAGCACCATCACAACCATCTCAGGCACTCAGGAGCACTTTGTGCAATCCTCTCCTCTCTGGAGCCAGCAGCTGCAAGTTCACTCAGGTGATTTCTCCCCAAGCCCAGTGTTGAGGATTTAAGCGGTGCCTGAGCTGTAAATCTGCCCAGTCCAGCCCCTTTCTTCCCTGTCTGCCCAGACACAGCTTTGCCTTTTGGCTGCTCCTTGTTCTGTCAGCGCCCAGCGCTGCCCAATCCACCATGTGGGACCACTCAGGGCAATAAGGAAGGCTGCAGGAGCCTCAGGAAAAGCAGGGACACAGAAAAATCCCTTGAGGGGCAGGATAAGTAGTGACCCCAGGTTCATGTGGCTCCCCTGTGCAGGTTTCCCAATGGAGCTTCACTCCAAACACTCCTTTTCCTCAACCTTTTCCTTTCTCTGCTGCCCATTTTTACCAAACATGTGGCAATTTCACACCTCTGAGCTCTTCAGCCCTTTTTCCAAATCTGCTTGAAAACAAATAGGTTCTAAAAATTTGTGCACATGGGGTGTGCCAGGCAGAGCCACGTGCACACAAAGTGGGTTGAAATGCCTCCTTTCCTTTGGGAAAAGCCTCCTGCCTGCCCCCAGCCTTGGGGAACTGTCTCACTTTTCACCAATACTCTCAAAACTGTGCAAGAAGCCACTGAATGCTCGAATTTCCTGCTGGGCACAAGAGGAGATTCATGGGGAGGCCCCAGCACAGAGGCTGCCCCATCCCTGGAAGTGTCCAAGGCCAGGTTGGATGGGGTTTGGAACAACCTGGGATAGTGGAAAGTGTCCCTATGATGCCTCAGGATTTAGCTTTTATGTATTTCAGATCCTGCTTTAGCGTATAACTCTAAAACTCCATAACCTGTCAGCTGCTGTTCTCCTGTTTTATTCAGACAAACCAATTCCTCTGGGCCTGAAACTCAGGGACACCTTTTTGTCTCAGACCCCAAGAGATGTAAACAAAAAGAATTGAGGGGAGGGAAACTTGGAGTAAATGACTTCATTACCTGCAGCTGTTATTGGAGGATTAACCCCTGATATGTAAATGGACCAAACTATAATTGTGTGAAAAGCTGGTGACCATCGTCTGCTTTGGGTGTAGCCCCTCTCAGAGGCTTCTGACTGCCCTGGGTGTATCTATTGAAGGTCTTTAATAAATATTATTTAATAAATACCCACTTTTATTCTCTGAATCTTGTCTAGCCTCTGTTCCAGGCAGCCACTCCATCGATTTGATGACAAGAGACAGGAGGGGATCCCCCCACGGAAAAGGGATGAGCTTCAAATTCCCTTCCACCCCAAGCCATCCATGATTCCATGATTCTGGGATTAAGGAGGTGTCATCCCATGTCACTCCTCCTTGATCCAGCACATCCTTGTGCCCTAGTTAATTTGCATTAATTTCACTCCCTCATTTCATGCCCTGCTCCCTTCTCTCTTCAGGGCTGGTTTTGGGTGCTGTGCTGCATAACATCCCAAAGACGTGCAAGTGGAGGAGCAAACACTGTGAGGAGGAGAAGAAATCTGAGCCTAAATTAAAAAGAAAACATAAAAATAATAAAATACAATCCCCTTGATCAGTATGCCTGTCATTTTAGTGGCACTAAATACATTAAAATGGGATCTGCACACCAACTTAATTAAATGAGCCAATTGGAAGTTGCTGCCAAGTATTAGTTTAAGGTAGAAAATACACTTATTTTGGAGCTTATGCAGATTGAATTTGTGGGGCCTTGTGGGAAATGCCAAGCTTTTTTTTTTTCTTTTTCTTTTTCTTTTTTTTAAGGCTCACAGTTTGGAAATTTATTGCAGTGATCTGAATTTTGTTTCATTATGAGTGTCAAGCACAATCACAGTTAGAAGAAGACTCTTGGCTGCTTCCCAGGATACAACATCACTTGGAAATTGATCTTTTCTTCCAAAGTGCTGCGGAAACAGATCCGGCTCTGCGTGCCTGGGGCCAGGAGATGTGGTTTTGGCCACCAAGGAGACGTTCCAGGCTCTGGAAACATTAAATGGGAGCTGATATTTGGTGGCCAGTGTCACTGTGGGTGCTGCTGCCAGCTGCAATGTGATTACTGGAATTCATCACGCATCCCAGCCTTTCCCGAGCCGAGCGATGCCGCAATCAGGAATTAGCTGAGGAGCAGAACAATTGATTTGAAGCTATTTCTGTAAATCAAACCGCCCATTCCAGCTCTCTGACAGCCTCACCTGGGGCTGTGGCACCTCGCTGGCACAGCACGAGCCAAAGATGCTCCAAGCTGAGGAAAAAAAAGTGATTCCAGAGGCAAATTCATGGAGCTGGACTCAGATTTTTTTCCCCTAATAAAATTAAACCACTTTGCCCCTGCACTTTTTGCATTTCTTTGACCCAGAATTAAATGAATTATTATTTTTCAGTGATGTATTTCAAGATCCAAGTGTGTTTTTTTTTAATGGGAATCTAACAGTCTTTTAAAGAAGTTCCAAACTGATGAAATGTTTCTCTTCTCAAATATCAGAGGTTTTGATTTTTTTTTTTCCCTGATGTTTCTTTTCTACGCCACTTTGAAAAGAATAATTTGGGGAAATCAGTGTGGATTCAAAAAGTCTTCATCTGATGTAATTTTACCCAAATTTCAGTGTTTAGATAATATTTCAGAACTGGGAGGCTGCTAGGTCAAAAATCAAGGGGGAAAAGTCTCTATGGTGCTTTTTTTCCCCTCGTTTTCATTATGTGGCTGTTTGTAATCTTCACCTGGAGGAAGTTTTAAATGAAACTGCCCCCTGCTGCTGGGGGCTCGGAGGTGGCTGTTGGGATGAGGTTTCCAGCAAGGTCCAGGTGAATTTTAATGGGATTTGAAAGGTCAAACCTGAGCTCCAGACACCCCATAGCTGAACAGAACATGGCAAGTGCTGGAGTTCAGCTCATCTTTCCATGAGGCAGCTGATTTACCCCACTGTGGCAACGCCAGCTCGGAGATTTCTGCTGCTCTCTCCTCAGGCCGAGCCTGTTCCTCACTTCACTGACAGGAGCTCAACCCAGAATGACCCATCCTCCCTACACCTGCCAAAAAACCACACAGAACAGGAAGTCTGGTCTCACAGGGATGTTGGGAAGGCCAGCAGCACGGCCAGGGAGAGCAGCCAGCAGCCAGGCCGGGCTGTTGGGCTGGATGTGCACCACACACAGAGCTGGCTCTGCCAGGGACAAGCCATGCAGCACAGGGACACGGTGTCCAGCTGCCCTCCCACTGCTCACCACTGGCTGAGTCTCTCCAGATCTCTCCCTTTTTGTCTCACAGTGCTCTGAAACACCATCTGTTTGTGCTGCAGGACCTGGTTTATAAAGGAATAGCAGGAATTTCCATCTGTGGCATCTTCTTGTGCCTTTGCTCCAATCCATCTCTTCTCCCAGGTGGATGGGAGTTATCAGGCTAAACACAGACTTCGTGTTTACCCTGCTCAAGTCACCTTGGGAGTCTCAAAAGCACTGCTGGCCCTGCTAGCAGAGACAGGAGAGTGATGTCTCTTCTCTAAAATGGGCACCAGCAGCTGAGCACATGAATCAAAGTGCCCACTCTTCTCTCCAGAGCATCCAGAGAGTGTGAGCAGATGGATCTTTCTCCTCTCCTCTCCTCTCCTCTCCTCTCCTCTCCTCTCCTCTCCTCTCCCCTCCTCTCCTCTCCTCTCCTTCCTCTCCTCTCCTCTCCTCTCCTCTCTCTCCTCTCCTCTCCTCTCCTCTCCTCTCCTCTCCTCTCCTCTCCTCTCCTCTCCTCTCCTCTCTCTCCTCTCCTCTCCTCTCCTCTCCTCTCCTCTCCTCTCCTCTCCTCTCCTCTCCTCTCCTCTCCTCTCCTCTCCTCTCCTCTCCTCTCCTCTCCTCTCCTCTCCTCTCCTCTCCTCTCCTCTCCTCTGTCTCTGCTCTCCTCTCCTCTCCTCTGTCTCTGCTCCTCTCTTCCCCTTTTCTCCTCTTTTCCCTGACTGAGTCCCACTGGACACACACTCCCAGCACTGAGATGTTGTTATCTTTATTCCATTGCCTGCTGACCCCTCGAGGAAAAGCCAACTTCAAACCAGAGCAGCAGCTTTGAACCCACCTCTGCTGCCTGTGTTCAGTCCAAGCAGCTCGGAGTATTTGTTTTAACTACTTCTGCTGATGAATGCTTTCTCTGCTTGCCACGGGTGAGTGAGCAGCACTGCTCACTGCAGGCCCACGGCAAACGCTGGGAGAAGCTGTGAGATTGTGTACTGACCTTTCAGCAAACACGTGTGCCAGGAAATACCAGCCAGGCAGCGAATGTTAAACAAGCCACAGCCAGCTCTGCATTTCCTATTACCCCAAAGTCCTTCAGGCTGAATCCTGAGTCCAGCCCTGCATCTGCAATGATTCCTGGTTCTTCTCTTCCACGCTGGACTTTGGGGGCTTGTCCAGCCTGGACACGGTGACTTTCTGAGCTGACAGCTGTCCCAGCTGCCACCAGCTCCACCACAGAAGTGAGCAGTGCAGGACAGCACAAACCCCCCAGGAAATCCCATCCACATTTTCCAGTGTCACTCAACATCCAAGTGTAGTTGTCCATGACCTGCTACAGCCAAGGACCCTGCTCTCTTTCCCAGACAGCTTCTGCCCAAAATCTTCCTTGGATTTTCCCACCTCTGCCTCAGAGAATTAGGTTGCTGTGGGCCCACGTGGACTGCAGAGCATCCACAGAGGGGAGCTGCCCATGAGACATTTTCCCAACACTTGGAGAGCTGTAGACATTCCCCCCATGTGTGAGTATTATGGGATGTACCTCACTGCAGAGTCCCAGTCCATCCCAGGATATGTGCAGCTCTCTCCCAGCCCTGCCTATTATCCCAGGTGATATCCATTCCATGCCATATTCCAGTGTCAGGAATTCTATCCATATGGTCTTAATGCAGCCAAGGAATGGCTTGACATGCACAGAAGAAGCAAATCCACTCAGAGTAGAGCTGGCAGTGAATTTTGATGCAGCTTTTAAAACCTCTAGTCAGTCTTGTTTCCCACCTTTCCACACTTTGGGCTGTCAGGTTGGCCGGAAAAAAAACCCAGGACCAAAGCTGAGATTCTGGAGACGGTTCCCTCATTCAATCTCTTGGTGGCACCTGTTGTTGCTCCCTTTAATTTGTCACAGCGATGTTTTACTGATGGCATCTCCCCCTTGCTGGCACTCGTTGGGATTCCAGGCACTCCTCGGCCCGGCTGAGAGCTCAGTCCCAGCCTCCCTCTCATGGCTGGGCCTGACCTTCTCCGTGTGGGATGGAATGACAATCACACAGGGGACACAGCTTTTCACAAAGGGTGGGTGTGAGCTTGGGGAGTTCCCTGCCTTCCCTCTCCTCTCCATCCATCCATGTGTGGCTCCCAGGACATTCCCAGCAAGGATTGCAGAGCCAGGCCCGGCTGTGCCGACCGCAGAACCTGCGGAAAGCCTCGGGACTGGGACACCAAACAACCTCCTGGGAAAACAGAAGCAAACAGCAGCTCCCAGCACAGCTCCCAGCCCTGGATCTCCACTCACCAATTAGATTTCCTCCCCCAGTTTGCAGAGGGAAAGGCAGAGAGGAAATGCCAGCTGCTGCTGGGCACGCAGAACACTCGGTGCATGTGTTTGAAGCACTAATAACTCCCTTCCTGCTGAAGGAGGGAAAAGACTTTCTCTTAATCCCTCCTTGCATCAATAATCAGAGAGAGGAGCAGATGGTGCCAGAAATGCAGGAATATGCCCATTAAAATAACTTCAGAGCCAAGGACTTAGCACTGGGAAACAAACACCTACAGGAGAGCCCCACTCCAGCTGGGAACAGGGGCTCCTGCCCTGAGGAAATGAGAACTGCCTTGGAATGACCCAGCCCCAAGGAATGACCCAGCCCCAAGGAATGATCCAGCCCCAAGGAATGACCCAGCCCCAAGGAATGACTCAGCCCCAAGGAATGACCCAGCTCCAGCTCCACAGTGAAGCCAAAGCTGCCACCCAGGGACTCCTTGGCCAGCAGATGTGCCCAGCAAGATTTGCCCTCCTCTACACAAGGTGCCAGTCCCTGTTCTGCCCCCCAGAAGCACTGGGTGTCTCCCAGGGGAGCAGTGCCCAGCTCCAGCTCCGCTCCTGCCCCTCCCAGAGACCATTCAGCCCTCAAGAGGAATAAGCAGAAGGACAAAAACCTTTCCAATGATGAATTTCTCTCCTACAATTCCCACGGTGAGGTCTATACGTCAGCAATTTCTCTCTCTTCCAATCACACACAAGTCATATGCTCATTTCTCAGTGGATTTACAAGTTTTTGTCCCACTTCATTTGTCCAGGAATTACATTCTTCCTCACAGGCTGGCTGAGCAGCTTCCTGCTGGTTTTCTGTGGCATTCATAATGCAAAGCAGGAGAGTCAGCAGTCACCATATTGCTGACCTTGCAACCTTGCATGGCCAACCCATCTGTTCCTGGACACAAAGCAGTGATGTTTAAATCACACCCCCTCTCCTGGCTGCGAAGGACAGAGGAACCAGCAGCTCCTGGGGTGAAAACATTTTTGCTATTCGAGGTCTTAATTTACGGTGGGAGTGCTGCCATCTCCTAAAGCAGAGTTCTAAAAGCACATCCTGCAGCCCAGGTAACAGCCTTGCCTTCTTCTTTCCCTTCCCCTGACCTCATAAATCTTCCAGGCAAAATTTCCATCCAAATAGCTGTGCTCCCACAAACATTTATGCCGAGTCACACTTGCACCAAGCCATGTTTCTCCACAGGAAAGCACTGCATCCCAAATATTGCATCAACTCCAGCTCTGGGCCTCCAGAAGAGTGAATGTTTCTTTATTTTTAATTAACTCTTTATATGACATGGCATTTATTTCATTATCTCACTGAATGTCCAATTAGCTCATCCCAAAGAACAGGACCCAATTAACCAAGACAAGTAAAGTGAACTTCCACAACCTCCCTCTCCTGTAAATAAGTTGCTAAGCTGTAATTACTCAGCGATAACTACCTTGCTAAAGCTTGGATAAATATTCCTTCTCCCTTCCTTGGATTTATTTTAAAAGAAATCTCCAATTAATCTCTTTGCATTTTGCTTGTTCCAATGTCTCAGAAATATGTAGGGGTCAAACTGTGCTGTTTTCCAGCATCCACAGGTTGGAAGTGGTTGTGTCTCTCCATGCACAACAGGCACTCATGGGGTGATGGAAGCTTCCCAGTGGCTGAAGAAAAGGAGTTCCAGCCCACATCTGTGGCTGTGACACCCTCTGGAGAGTCTCACATCTCCCTTCCCCAAGCAGCTGAACTCAGCTTCCAGAGGCAGCAATTGCACAGAAAGCAGGAGGTTCTTTTCCTTTCACTTCCCGCCCCCTGAGGGCCTGATTTGGTTGAAAAATGAAAATATCCCTTCTTCCTTTCATTATGATTTTCCCAACTGCGTGTTTTGATTTTGTCAGCAGCAAAGGGATCCTCTCTGAAGCAGAGGAGGTGATGAGCAGAGCTGGATCTCTGTCAGCTGGGCCATCCCTGCTCTGGGATGCAACTCCAGACCACCCAGGGCAGCTGCAGGGGACAGAGGGGACTGAGTGACTCTCCCTGAGCTGATGCTTGCAAACAGCTTCTTTTCTTTGGTAGTTTTTCCACAGGTAGTGGTATTTTACACGGTGCCTGGTTTGAAACACAGAGGTCCTGAGGTGAAAGGGCTGCATTAATCTCGCCTGTTGACTCAGCATCACAATAAACTCCATCCCTTGGTTGCTTTTGCTCGTGGCTGGAGGTCATTTTTGGGGAGGAACCCTCCAAAAGAAGACACTGTGCTGGGAGTGCCAGGATTTTTCCGTGCTGGTGCAGAGACACCTGAGAGATGTTCCATAAATATTCCTCACCCTGTCACACTGAGCTCCTGGGAAATGGGACTCAGAAGGGATCATCAAAGGCCTTAAAGATCATCTCCCTCTGTCTTAAGGAGGCCAAACCCATGAGATCTATGATTCTCTAAGTGCTCAGGAAATGACCGGATGTGCATTCGTGCTGTGGTTTAATTGATGTGGTGGTTTGCTCAAAGCATGGACTCAATGATCTTGGGGGGCTTTTCCAAACTTTAGAATTCCATGATTTTATGATTCTTAGTGGATGTCAAGAAGCAAGAGGAAGATGTGTCTAAAACCCTCTCATTCTTCAGGGATGTGCTGATGTGCAGCTCCCCTGAGCAGCCCCCAGGATGGAGCACTGCAGGCAGCAGGATCAGCCCCTCTTGGCACAGCTGGACATGGAGATCCCTGTTTTCCTGGAGCACAGGAATGTGATCTCAGAGCAGGATCCAGGGCAGACAGAAAGAAAAGACCATTTAGATAATCCTAGCAATGACTGATCCCAAAAGCACTGGGTGTGAACTCGGGCAGAGGCGTGACAGGAGGAGGCACCAGGTCCCCTCACAAATCTATTTATTTATTATCATTTTGTTATCACTTTTCTCCTGGTGGGAAGCACAGCCACCCAAGGGGATGTAGAGCACGTGCCTGCCTGCTGCTGGCATTGCTGGGATGGCAGGGTCAAGTGATCAGATCTCTACATATGTTATTTCCTTGTTCTTCAGCTTAATGGGGCGTTTCACTTTATTATTGTATTTTTTTTTTTTTTTAATTTTATAAGACATGTTTCATTAAATCTGAATTATGGCAATTCAGGGAAAGAAATTAGCCCATTAAAATTATAATGAAAACATCTTATAAAAAGAGGCTGTCAACTGCCATTTCTGCTCTGTTGGGTGAGGAAATAAGGAGGAGAGAGAAATGTGTTGTCTCCAAGCAGGGACAGCACCTGGGAAAGCAGAACCTGCTCTGGAACAGAGTCAGTGTCAGGGAGAGCCAAAGGACTCCCAGAGGTTTTTCCATCATAAAGGTCCATTTTGGGTCTTTCAGAAGGGCTGTGAGAAAAGAGGAGCATTGTCCCACGTTCCTGGTTGGTCCCACTTTCTCCTGACCAGATGGACAGAAAGCCAGGCAGGGAATTTCCACTTGGATTTCAGTGCTGTGAAGCGAAGCCCCAGAGAGGCTTGAAGTGATGGCAAAGGGCACAGCAACTGCAGCTTCTGGGGTTTTCTGGAAGGGAGAAAGTTTTGTGCTAGAAAATAAACCCAGGCCCTCCAGGCAATGGGAAGAAGAAATGTCCCCAAAGCCTCATTTAGGAAGGTTTTGCACTTTCCTTGGAAGCCAATTTCTCCTGCTGTTGTCAGAGACAGTTCATACCACCAGGGCCAGGCTCAGGTGTTCCCACACAGCTCTTTGTTCCTTCTGTGGCAATGGCATTCCCAGAGGAGGAAAGAGACTTTGTCAGAAACAAAGTGAGAAGAAAAATGAACTCCCTTAAGCTGCCTCATTGATGGTTAGATGGGGGTAGCAAAAGAAAAGCCAGCTCTGTTCTCCATTGCTGGGTGATTCCTGCTGCTGTCCTTAACTCCCCACACCCCTGAGCAAAATTGTGCTGCATTTCTGTTTTCAGCAAGGTTGTGAAGGTATTAGCTGAAGAAAAAAACCCCTCTGCCTGCAAGAGGATAAAGGTCAGCACTGCTGAAATGAAATAGAGTTTGAAACTGCATGTCAATTAGACACACACAAAAGAAACTAATAAAATTAATCCACTAAACTGCAAAGCTGAGGTAAAGCAACCCTGTAAGAAATACAGAAAAGGAGATGGGGAGGGGATGGTAAACAGCAAGAGAAGTGAGGAATGGGATAAAAGAAAGTACAGAAAAAGAAATAATGAGTAAAAGAGGAGATGGAGATAAATGGGATATTCATTCCTGAAAAGGTAAAAGTGAATGAAATGAAATTGGGATGAAAGGCAGAACCCAAATAGTCCAAAATACGCAGCTCTACAGTGTCAAACATAAGAAGGGAGATCTTCTCCTCTTCCCAGACAAGATAATTGTGCTAAAAGCCCAGGAGAGCAGAGCTGAGTCTGTAGCAGAGCCCAGAGGAGGGGCAGGAGGAGGAGGAGGGGACACCTGCGTGGGGACAGCGCAGAGTGCCTCGCTCCGCTGGAGCTCTGAGCGACACCTGAGGGCAGCTCGGATGGATCTGAGCCCAGAACGAGCACGGATCCAGCATGGATCTGATTCCAGAGCTTGAGGCAATGACTGAACAGTGCAGGACAAGGTTTCAGATGCCACAGAAAAGCTGCTGTTGGGTGACACAGCCCTCAGACTGTATTATCCCACAGTGAAACCATGGAGCTGTCGCTAACCTGGAGTCGACCTGACGTGGACCAAAGACACCAACCTAAGTAAATCCTTGGCTCAACTTTAATTTATCCTTCTCATTTTATCTTTCAAAGAAAGCTGTCTGGCCCTGAAAAGCTCTCCATCATTTCCTTTGGAGCAGTCTGGAGCAGGATTTGAAGAGACAAACATTCCACCTATGGATTTCCCACCATTTAAAGCTTCCTTCATCCCAGATCTTCCTTTGTTTTGGCAGCACTTCTGGGCACGAGCCAGGCTGTCTGGAGGTACCTTTGCCAATGCCTGGATACCTCTCCTTGTGTTTCCACTTTAATTTTAGAGCTGGAATCGCTGCTGAGCTGCAGGGCATTCCCTGGGTTTAATGAACATCAGGGCCCTTCCGCCTGACGCTTCATTAGTGCTTCCCACAGAGCCAGCCCCACACCGCACTCATTATGGATCTGTTCCACGCCTCGCTGGAGCATTTCCATATGGAGAGGCAGGCACAGGAGCTGACCCTGAAAACCTGGGGCCTGACATCAAATGCAGAACAGAAGATGGATGAGAGAGCAGCAGGGAATTCGGTGCCCTCAGAGCCTGGTGACTGCAGGGATGGAGAGGAGGCCACGTGGCCCTCGCTGCCCCGAGATTTCACATCCCTCACCAAAGCTGTTCCACGAATCCATTGTGTTTCCCAAAGAGTTCCTATCCCTGGCACATCCCCTGTGGTCAGCAAAAGCCTCCCTGGGTGCACTGAGGGATTGGGGGATTCTCTCAGTGAGGCCCTGAATGTGGGGTTCCACAGAGAAAGACAAAGAGAGCACGACGCTTCCCTGCAAGAGGCAAACACCTTGCTGAGCAGCTCGTTAGGAGGAAAGGAGGTTGATTAAAGCTGGAATCAAAGAACAGCAATATTAATGCTGTAAATACATGTGCAGGGTGTCCTGTGGCCTCGCTCTCACAGTCTGGTGCCCTGGGCTCCTGCTCTCGCTTGCCTCTTGTAACAGCAGAGACAGGAACAGGCTGATTAATAAAGCTACAGGAAAACAGAGAAATGTCTCCAGAGAAAGACACACACTCACTTTTAACTCATTTCCATATTTTTCTTTCCCCCTCAATGAATTTTGACACTGATCTTTCCCTCTTTTCCTGTTTATCATTTTGGAATAGAAAGCTTCTGCTTTGAAAACAAACTTCTCTCCCTTTCCTTATTAATCTCCAAGCAAGGGAGCGAGCAGGTTCTCAGCTCCTCCAGCGAGGGACAGCTTCAGTTCACATTTTCTGATCAAAAGCTGGGAGGTGTTTATCTGATTTCTGCCACACACACTACCCAGGCCAAGGCACGTCTGGGGAGGTGTATTTATGATGTGTATCAGAGTCTGTTTATTGCAATGGCTTCCTCAACCTTTTTTTTTTTTCATTTTGATTTTTTAATGGAAGAATTTTATTCAGTTTTACCCATGGATCAGGCCCTGGGTCAGCCCCAGACTTCAATCAGAGCAGGATGGATTTGTAAAAAGGAATTGGATACAACTGGCTGGGGTGTAGGGAAGCCCTGACACCCTTTTCCCAGGAAACTTGACTCGTGATGGATGTTCTGGCAAGGCAGAATCTCCCAGCAAATCAAAATCTGCAGTTTAGCCTGAATCCATGATATTTAACACCCCAAATGCAAAGGCATGACCCATTATTTACTAACTCGGGCAGTGTTAATAAAGATAATACATAATTATCCCTGAAGTAGCTCAATGCAGAGGTTCCCTCAGCTATAAACATATCACATTTCTCCTCTGTTTGATGGCCTAATTACAAGTATCACTGTCCATCTGAGCTAGAACTAGATTAAGGCTCTGCTTGCATTTAAAGTAGCTGTTAGCATTGCTTAATAGTTAGAGATGACTAATTGGCCATCACACTGGTGATGAATGAAGCTGAGACACGAGGCAGTGCATGAAAATTACCCATGATTATTGCCAAAAATCACAGTGAGGGATAAAACCCTGTGTACACACACAGCAAACCCCAAGGCTGAGCTGAAACCAGCGCTGGAAACCGGTGGAGATGGATTCTGCAGCCAAGGCTTGGATTTGTGCTCTGCACCCCCTGTTCCCAACTCTGGGGTGTCACTGTGGGTGTGACAGGAGCTGTTTGTCACAGCTGGGCCCTTCCTCAGCAGCAGCGCTCAGGAACAATCTCATCACTCTGGTGCCTCAAGAAGGCTGACCTAGAACAGAGGCTGGACAGGGCTAAGGGTAAAACAGGCATTTATTAAAATGTATTAAAATAAACACCTTGGGCAGTACAAGCCCTGGCCAGGGCTAATCCCAAGATGGACCTAAAATGGTCAGAAAATTGATGACTGGTCACCAGGTCTCACATTTTTATAAAATAGAATTTATATAAAATATAAATTATATATAGGTGTATATATAGATATAGATATGTATAGATATATAAATAAATAAATATAATATATAGTAAATAATATATAATATATAATAGTTTTATATATTATTACATATAAATATTATATTATATTAATATATAATTATTATCTATTCCTATTATATATTATATATTATATATTATATATTATATATTATATATTATCTATTATCTATTATCTATTATATATTATATATTATATATTTTATATTATATATTTTATATTATATATTATAATATAATATAAAATATATTACTATATAATAATTATTATATAAATATAATATATAATATATAATATATTATACATAATATATTATATATAATATGTGTATAAATTATATATAAAATATAAATTTATACAAATATAACATACTTTTATAAAATAACCCTGCATATCAGGGTTTATTGTCCAATTACAGCTTCAGGCTATGAATTCCCATCCTTCTTGTTTTCTCTCTTCAGTCCACCATTGTTTTTGCTTTTGGGCCTGAAATTGTAACAATTGTCCTTGGCCTCAAGAAAAGGAATTATTTTGTCTACCTACCCTGTGAAGAGAGCTCACTAACATTTCATATGAAGCTCAAAACTACACCCAGGCAACACAGAATATAAAAAATATGAACGCTAAAACATCAACACCCCTCAAGTTAAACATGATTTATCCATCCCCATGTGGGGCCTGTTCCTCCTCCCTTCCAGGCCCTGGGGAAGCAGCTGTGTGTGCTTCCAGGTGAGATTTTCCCTTGGAAACAGGAAAAACACGGCCCTGGCTGCATCAGCTCAGTGCTGGGGGTGTCCTGATGTCAGCCAGGGCAGAGTTCATTTTTGCCAGCAGCTGTTGCAGTGCTTTGGGCTGGGGATGAGAGAGGTGTCGATACCACACCGAGGGTTTGGCTTTTCCCTAAGTCGTGTTTATCCGAAATCAAGGACTTTTTCCTGGTCTCATGATCTGCCAGCGAGGAGGTTTGGATGGAGAAAGCTGGATGAGACACAGGTGGGACAGGTGACCCAAAGTGGCCAGAGGGATATTCCACACCACAGAACATCTTCCCAGAACATCCTGGGGAGAGCTACCCAGAAGGGCCAGGGGTCAGTGGGTGGTGAGCAATTGCACTGGGCTTTTCCCTTATCATTATCATTATTATTTACCATTATTACTGCATTTTCACTTTAGTTTTGATTATTAAACTGTTCTTATCTCAACCTACACATTTCACTTTGATTCTCCTCCCATCCCACTGGGTTGCAGAGGCAGAGAAGGGAGTGCTGCTCAATTTCTAGCTGGGCTTAAACCCCGACAGGGCTCAAAGGATACCAGTGAGGCAGGGTCTGGTGAGAGAAAGAGTCTCTTCCTTAACCCAGTGAGGAAGTTAATGGGATAACAGGCTGGGAAAAACCATCCTGCTGCTCCTCACAGCTGTGGGAATCTCCTCTGGGGGAATCCAGGTTGCTGGAGGGACTTCTGAGGCGGTTTTGCGTAGAAGATCCTTCCCCTCAGTCATTCCCGGTGTTTCTGAGGGTCAGGGCTCAGCCCAGAACACCCCTTTGTGTCAGCCCTCGAGCTGGCTGGGGCTGAACTCACTCCTGGGCAGCTCTGGAGGCTTTTTACCATGTTCACAAGTGCAAGGAGAGCTCAGCAAAGTGCTGCAACAAAGCTTCGTTTCTTCCCTGGAGCACACGCCAGGAGTTGAGAACAATAAAACACTTTTCTGTCTGACCTACTTTCTCCCCGCCTCCCAAACAAGCTTCTTCCCCATCTCTCTCCACTCCCTGATACAAATCTTTCAGATTAAATCTAAAGAACGTGCTAGTGAGGCTAAGAGAAGACTTTGCTCTACCCTGGCCTCGTTTTTAGGACGCTGATGATTGCAGAAATCCCCGATTAAGGTGGGAAGCTGAGATTGGCCCACTCCACGCAAAATGTGAGCTCGAGATCTGTTCAGAACACAAAAACAACAAAGTTTTCTTGGGAAATTTCTGAGCTGGCTCTTAGTCTGGATGTTCATCCAGGCAAATCTGGGATGTGTGATAAGAATCTGTAATTTTTGTTTTGCCTACATGACGAGGAGTTACCAAAATGCATCACAGGAGGTAAAGTTTGCGTGGCAGGGACTTAATTCCCTCAATATGACCAACCAGCGGACACTGACTGATCCCAAACAAGATTATGGGAACTCAGAGGGGTTTTAAGTTATTTTTTTAATTTTTTTTAAGTTAATTAAAGTTAATTTTTGGGATGATGGGATTTTGGGATAATAAAAAATTTGCTGAGGGACATCCTCACTGTTGGGTTTTGGTAGCTCCTCCCAGCAAAGCCCAAGTTGATAAAGGGGTGAGAGAAGAGGTCAGTTTATTCCTGTAAACACTTCCCAACAGGAGAGTTGTGTTAAAGAGGATGCTGAGCCAAGCCCTCACATCTCTGTGGAGAGCCTTTCACTGGTGGGTGCCAGTGGGAAAAGAAAATGGGAATGACCCCAGTACCCTCAGGGCTGCCATAGCCCATGGTAGGTGCCAGCCCTGGGAGATGCTCATAACAGTCCCCAGTTGTCTGAAAGCTCATCAGTCTCAAAAATTACCCTAATGACAAATCTAAATTTTAAAAATCCCTTGCTTCTCACAGAGCTGTCACGCACTGCTTGGCAGTCAGCTCGTCCCCAGGATATGAGGAAGCATCTGTGTTCGTAGGGTGGATGTGGGAGGGAACTGGCTTATCCATGAAAATATTGCCCATTTCACCTTTTATTTCACACATTTAGCCACTGAGATGAAACAAAACTGTGTAGAAAAACTAATTTCATCTGCTGCACAATACCATTATTACCATAATCTAGTATAAAAGGGGGAACTTCACAGCACTGGTAAATAGATTATGAGAGTCATTTAAGATCCCAGAACACGCCAAGAGCCTCACATTTTGCAAACAAGGGATTACAAAACTAATGCCTCCTACCTGCTAAACCCAGACATTCCAGCTCAGAGTCACCTGAGGAAGAATGAAACACCTGAGTGCTCTGGGTTGTTTTTTTTCTCCATTTCTATTTTTAAATATTTCTGTCTCTCCACCCCACCTATAGCCTGGAACTGCTTCTTCAATTTAGCAGCAGAACTGCAAGAGGAACAGAGAAGACTTGTTCCTGCCTCTGCCAGCAGTTGCCTTTGAGAGAAGCACTTTGGTGTCCCTGCCTGGCTGTGCAGCACCTGGGGCTGTGCTCTCTGCCTGTGCAGCCCTCAGAGCAGGGGTGCAGCGCTGCCACAAGGTGCCTGCAACCCAAAATTGGCATTAATTAGCACCAGCCATGGGCCCCAGCTCCGGGCTCCTCACATCAGCATCAGGATCCACCGCCCTGGCCAGACAGCCCCTCCCAGGAGAAGAACCAGGGCTGTAAAAACAGGGGGTGAGTTGTGACAGCCAGATGGAAATGTGTAAACACAGAAACTCCACTTTATCCAGGGGCTACAGTTCACCTCGTTCCCTCAAATGGAACAGGCCATTTTTAGCAAAAGCCTTTCTGCAGACACATTTCTCATCGCCCTTCCAGTATCAGGCTTTATTTTCCTGATTCCCTGTGCTGTGGCCAGGGGATATTTTCCACATGTCCTTCATTCCACACCCCACAGGCTGTGCCTGGCTGGTACCTTGTACCTCACACTGAGCTCGTGCTTTCCCTACAGCTCTGTCCATCTTTTCCCCACCTCCACAGGGAATTCTTATCAATCATATTTGGTGCAAGGGCCACTTCCTGACCCAGCTGCCCACAGCCACTCACTGTGTGATGAGGCATTAATGCTTCTGTTCAGGGCTGCTGCCCCAAAGGGCTCCTGAGATGGAATAAAACTCCTGTGCACACCAGGGTAACTCTTGGATTAAAAAGAGAAATCAAAATAGCACATTGGGCTTGTTTACAGACCCTGCTCGCTCCTGCAGGGCGTTATGAAGGCATGACTGCCTGGTGAAGTTAAAACCTTTTGCCTCCAAATCCTGCAGGAGGGGCAGGACCTCCTCTGGAAGATCCCACCTGGAGGTTGTGGAGCAGCAAGGGTGAACCTCTGATGCAGAGGTGCAGAGCCCTTCTGGAGACCTCAGCACAGGGAGCCTCGGGGTCCCAGCCTTTTGCCTTCCAGCTCATCTTGTGCTGGAGATGAGCTCTGAAGTACCAATCATGCAAAAATCGACTTTATGTTTGAAGGACAAATGCAAAGTCTCTCTTAATGTCCTTTTATAACCCACACTCCATCATACCTGACATGAGCACTCCTGTCAAATATTGTAGTTTAAATAGTGCTGTTGGTAAATGATAAATACATTTGGATAACCTTGCACCCTGAAGAGAAGAGGGTGCCCTGGATTTATTGCTACGGTGTTTAATATTGCTTTATTTTGACCAAAGAGAAATACTGGAGATGTTCATAAAGCTGAACCCTGTAAATCAATAAAGACATTCTTGGTAAATCTGATTTTTAGCTGGGAAAGATTTTGGCTGCATTGCTAAGAGGTGCAGGGGAGTGGAAGCTGCTTTATCTGAAAATGAAAAAAGCAGGGCATGAAGTGCTTCCCGCTCCAGGCACCCAGAGGTGGGAATGCTGCTGGCCTGGAATATCTCCCACAGGCTGGGAAACCCTTCTGGTGCTCAGAGGCAGCAGGGAAAAGCACCTGGAGCTGGGAAATCCTTCCAGAACACACCTCTGAACTGGCCTGAATTCCTCTGGAGGCAGCTCTGGGATTATCCCACCTGGCAGGGTAGGATGGCCTTGGCTGTGCAGTTCAGAGGGTGAAAACAAGATTTTAAATGTGATTGACCCCGAGCTGAGCATGTGATGACCCAGGGAGCAGAGGCTTCGGCAAATCTATCCCAGAGAGTAGCAGGAAAGTTTCTGACTGTGCTCCTACAGCTTGTTTATGTCGGACTCTGCTGCTTGCTTCTTTGAACTGCCTCGGTTGTGAAGGTTTTTGATGGAGTTTTTTTGTTGTTTCTCTAATAAGCTGTGTGCTGCAATTTATTCTGTATCACAGAAACGTCTCTGAGAGAAAGACAACTCATGCACAGAATTACTCAGACGTACATCCCATCCTGCAGAGAGGAACAATGATCGTGCCAGCGCAGCAGAGCCTGCAAAAAGCTGTAACGAGGCTGCTGGAAACAACAAGAAGGTTGGACGAGCTATAGAAACAAAAGCCAGAGCCTCTGATCAAAGAATCGAATTAGAGACAAGAAAGCAGGAGAGAGCTGGCTGACAGTCAAGCAGCCACCCTGTGGGACTCAGAACATGATTTAATCTCTCTTTGCTTCAGCTGTCCAGTCATAAAATGGTTGTTGGCCACCTTGGCCAGTCAGTCCACGGGAGGCTGGGGTAAAACAGCCTCTCATGAGATGTCTGCACTCTGCCCAGCCAGCTGGATCCTGTATTGCTATTAAAGGTAAATAAAGATGAAATTCTTGAGCACAGGCATGGTTAAATCAAATTTCTAAACTATTTTGTGTTTCACTCTTCACTGCCTGGGAGCTCTTGCTGAAGCTTTTTCAACTCTGGCGAGGTTCTGGACCTTTTCCTCCGGCTGAAAAAGCTGGAACTGGGGCCTTTGAACCTTAGAAGGTCCTCTTCCTCGAGATTTGTCGGGCCATCATCCCTTTTACAGCCATTCCTCATCCACCAAACAGGGCTGGAATTGGTTGAGATGTGCAGAAGTTGAGGTTTCAGAGCACCTGCAGCTGCACAATCCATTTCCAGGGAAAACACACCCAAAATCAGGCTGGCTGGAGCAAAGCCAAACCAACTGTCTCATCTCAATCAGCAGATCAGTTTATGTCTGAGCAGTGCTGTTTCCTTTCCCTCACTGTTTAAGTCCAAGGGAAATTACATCAAATGAGAGACAATCTCATTTTTGATTTTGAAATGAAAAATTATGATTTTTCATTCTGTCTCTGTCACCTTTGCTGTCTTAATATCCCAAGGGCCCAGTGGCTGCAAGCCGAGACTGAAATATTTAAATGGCACCTGAAACACAAATATTAACAGGGAGAGGAACTATTCCCTGCAAGAGCTGCCCAAAGAGCAGGGCTAATTCTCCATCACTTAGATCCAAACCAGGAGAGCATGGGAGGAACCACAGCTTGTTAGACTCAGTGCAGAGGTCAGTCACAGCACTTTTCTGAGTTTGAGAAGTGCCAGAGGCCAGAGCAGAGCAGCCCACACGTTCTCTCTGACCAGAGAACTCCCAGGATTGACTCTGGTTCACACAAAGTCTCTGCTGTGCCTGGCACCAGCCCTGGAGGGGAACCTTGGAGGAACCTGCACCACTCTTGGAGGTTATTTAAGAAATGCACACTAGAAAAGCATGAGAGCCAAGACTAGAATTTCAAACCAAACCTGCATCATTTACAGCAACACCTCCAGTTTGATCACAGGGGTTTCTAGAGAACAAAACAGAAGCCTTTACCATCCCCTGCTCTTAAAAATGTCACCTGGAAGTGAATCCCTCCTGGCTGCCCAGGTTTCCAGGGGTGCAGAACCTTGCTCTCCTGTGATCTCAGGGTGATGGCTCTGCCTGTGACACGGGGATGTTTGGCTGGGCACAGCTGCCATTTTCCCCCTTTCCAGGGACACAGAACCTTGTTCCCCATGATCTCAGGGCGATGGCTCTGCCTGTGACATGGGGACATCTGGCCAGGCACAGCTGCCACTCACACCCAGGGTCCCGGCACTGCACGTGTTAATGCAGCTCCTCTGGAGCCCGTTCATCGATGCTGATGGGAGACCACGAGCTCCTTAACCCCTGTCCAGAGCTGTCAGGATGAATAGATGGTTTGGCCTCGTGTTTGCAGCTTTCACTGCCTTGTCACAGCATATCTCTGGGGGCCAGAGGCCACACCACAGCTCCCATCAATCCAGCTGCGTGCCCTGCCGGGCTGCATTAGCCCTTTCTGTCTCTGCCAGGCTCGGGGAGGCAGGCAGGGATGTTTACTGATATCCCCAGCATAGTCAATCTCACAGCCAGCTCGGCTCTGTGACCCCTCTCTTCACAAATCACATTGGTTGAAGGCTGTAATTATAAAAGGTTATAATTAGAAGTGGAGTTTCATTTAATGGAGGCAGCAACGTGTCAGGTGCCCCCAGAGTCCACCAAGCTGCGAGCTACGATTCCCTCTCACTCCCCTCAGCTGCTGCTGCCAGTTTGGAGCACATCAAATGCCTGCTGAACTTGAGGGAGACCTAGAGGATGATCTTGCTTCAGATGTTGCACCTCCAGCTAAGAAGTCAAACTCTGAGCATGAATTTAGCCCATCATTGCACCTACCAGATCTTGGAAGACAGCAACGGATCTTACAGGACAATGGGTTGGATCCACTGGCTCTCAGTGATCCCCACAAGAAGATCCTTCCCTTTTCCTAGCAAACCTGTCCCAGTCCAAGGAACACCTGCTGCATGCACTTTTACTCCCTTCCCAGGTCACAAATTCAAGCAGAAATGAACATGTTGCAGAGAAAAGTCCCATCTATGTGAAGAGATGAAAGATGATCAAATCTTTGTTATATTTATTGTCCTGAGAGAGGTTTGTTCTACCTCTCAATAACTCTCCGGTAGCAAACAACTCTGGGGAAGATTCAGGGGACCTCTTCATCTCTTGATCAACCTAAACCTTTTATGTCCTGGTAAATACCAAAGCCAACCTTTTCTGGCCAATCTGCACTATGAAAAGAAGGTATTGCCATGGAGCAGGATTAAAATCCAAAGCAGAGGAGCACAAAAAACACCTGTGAGAAAGAAGACAATGCACAAACCTAGTCAGGAGATGTTCCTGCTGCTCTGCACCACCCAGGTGGCCAGCCCTGTGTCACCAGGGTGCAATGACAGGCCTTGGCAGCCTTTGGGTGCAGGAAATCCTTGGCCTTTCTGCAGACCATGGAAAAAGCCAGCGGGGTCTTTGTTGTGAGGTGACTGCAGGACATGAGGAGTCAGGATCACTTCTCATCCAGCCAAAGAAGTGAAGAGCACATTCCCAATTCAATTGGTGTCAACAGGAATTCAGCTGCTATTCAGGCACTCAAAGCAGTGAAACTGCACCAGAAATTGGCTCTGCAGCCTGGGCAAAGAGCCGCCAAAGGTGACATATTCAATCTCAAGTGCAGAAACAAGGGGATGAGAATACCACTTCCTATTTGGAAATCTTCGTGGAGTCTTTGGAGAAACACAATGAGAGAAATTCAAAAAATGCACTTCACTCCCTGCACCTTGGAGTTGCTTTTGCCTTTTGTGCTTCTGAGAAGAAACCTCGAAGGGAAGAACTAGAGCCATGATGCCAGAGGGAGGTTCCCAAGGGCTCTCTCACAAGGCACTTGAGTGGTGCTGAAAATGAGAAGATGTTGGGAAGGACCAAATCCAGCAATGGTGTTTCACAAGAGACCTGTCCTGCTCTGATGAAATCATTCCAGCCATTCTGGCCTCCAGTCAAAAGGGAATTTTGGAGGCAGCTTCCCAGGCATTTTGTGTGATAATCTGGCTCTCTTTCCCTTACCCTGACAGAGCAGAGAGTGGAGAAAATGATGAGGATTTTATAGCTCTCTGCGGTAAGCAGTTAATAACTCTCTGAGGCGATAGATCTGGGCTCCACTGCAGGGCTGGAATAATTCACAATAAAATATGACTTTTCATTTATCATTTTGACACTTAATAAATACTTCCTGGTGAAGCCTGGGGAAGAGGGAGAGAAGGGAGAGGGGGGACAGCCCACACCTGTGGTCACCAGGTGCTTTCAGTGACCATGGGGAAGGATGGTGAGAAACCAACCAGCAAACACAGGCCTGGGAGCTGGTGGGGGAATAGGGTGAGGAGGCTTCACCTTAAAGGGATTTTTCTTGTCCATGACCATCATTGCCTTTTGCTCAACTTGGAAATGAAATTTGAGATCATTTTAGTAAGGAGGTAATGTAAAAGTGGATTTTTCTTTGAATGCCTTCAGGAGCAGTTATAAAAAGATGTCTACAAAAGCCCACGCCCCAGGGGTGAGCACACTTTTTATTAGTTTTAGGAAATCAGCATAATTGATAAAAACCACTAATTAGGAGGACAAGTGGTGATGCAGTTTCTCTCCAGGTCAAGCCTTTTTTCTGGAGTTCCTCCCTCTGCTCTAGCTGTACTTTATCCATGGAAATGTATCTGGAAGAGTTGTTCTCAGCCTTGGTTCCCTGGAAGAACCGAGAGAGCGCTGGGGCCTTGGAGCTCTGGATCTTGTTTTGTCTTTCTGCCTAGGGAGAGGCCATGGAAAATTCCTGGGATAATCAGCCACTAATGCAGTGGGTGACACAGAGTTACAAATAGATGTGTGAAGAATACAGTGAGCATATAAAAGAAATAAAGCAAAACCCAGAACAGCTTCACCATCATAAGAGGCCCCTTCTGAGGCAGGCTGGGCCTCTGTGCACACTGATGTTTCCTAATAGTGCTAACAGTGGATGAAGGGTGCAAATCTGAGGCAGAATGGTGTGTGGCCTTTTCTTGTGCTGCCACCACCCCGCTGTCCCCACACAAGGAGAGCTGGAGCATCCCAAAACCTCCCCGCTGCTGGCCCTGTGTGCCAAGATGCTTCTGCAGCTGCCTTTGCTTGGGAATGGAGGTGCCTCACGGATATACATCCTCCTGTCACTGTAGAGAGGCAGGAAAACATTGTTTGTGTACTTTGGGAAAAGAAATAAACCCGAGGCAGAAACTTGTCTGGAGAGAACCAACATGGGTTTGCCTGGGGCAGTCTCGGAGCTCTGCGGCAGAAGGGCGAGCCTTGCCACCAAGGTGCCTTCGCTTCCCCGCAAGCGCGAGGGATTCCCACTGAGGTGCCACCTGAGACCTGGGACGGGGCCTCCAAACCCCAGCTGGGCCCAGAGGAAGGGGAGCTCACCCTCAGGAAATGTGAAATCTGTGAGCTCCTCTGGCAGGAGCTGCTGTTTGCTCCCAGCCCCCTCAGAAATGACAGAGGCCTCCCAGGGGAGCGGCAGTGCCCAGGTTTGCTCCCGGGGCAGGTGCTGCTACGTGGCAGAAACCTGCACCCCTCGGAGTTTCCTTCTGCTGGATTCCCTTTGCCTTGGGCTGGCAGTGGAGGCCACGGACACCAGCCTCAGTGAGAAAACCCAGCTCCCTAGGATGTCCAGAACCAGGGAGATAGCTGGGGACCAGGTTTGCCCATGGCTCCTTTGCAGTGTCTTTCCGCTGCCTCCCATCTTCTTGAACATCTTTTTATCTCCACAGGCGCCATTTCCTTCTCAGTCCTTTGCATCCTCATACTCATCACGATCAGTGGGAGAGGCTCTTGGCTTCTCCCACCCTGAACAGGCCTTCACACAAAGCCCTGATGGACACAGCGCCCTGGAGGTCCCCAACTCCCTCTTCCCTCCGTGGCTGTTCCTCTCAGAGAGCAGGGGTTTGGATGGAGAGCTCATCCCTCCAGCAGGGAGGTGACGATGTTGCTGTATTGCTCTAAACAGCCTGGAAGTGTTTTAGCAACACAGACAAACAACAAACATTATCCTGTGCACAATATCGACTCAGTTAATTGGCAAGTGAGGTGTTGGACTGGCCTCCTGCTTGGCTTCAATTGTAGATGCACCGAGCTCTGCCTCTGCTCATCATGCTGTCAGTGGGAAAGGCTCCACACAGGGTAATCACAGCCTGCTGCAGGCTCGGCGCTCAGGAAAGCTGCAAATCAAAAGAAAATAGCAGACAAGCACCGAGGGGAGATGGAAGGAGGGGTGGAGGCGGCCAAACACGGGCAAACTCGCAGCCTGCAATTGTAGCTGCTCCTTCTGGGAGCTGGTGGGCTCCTGAGAAACTCCTTCAGGTTGGCTCGAGGCTCGTGGTTGGTGGCTACAAGCAGACCCAGATGAAATGCACAGGAAAGGGAGAGCTGAGAGCTGCAGGAGGGAGTGTCCTCGCTGCTCAGCCCTGGTGTTAACGGGAGAGGGGACAGCTGGTGCTGGAGAGTAACAAACTGGAAGAAAGGGATATTCTGCCCCTGCCTTCTCACATAACCTCAGGCAAGTCACAGGTATTCCTTTTGCCACAGCTCCCACTTGGCAAATGAGCGTTGTGGTCTCTCCTATACCTCTCCTGCTGTTACTGCTCAAGGACCAGGTTTTCTAAGGCAATTTGCACCCCTGAGGATGCATGTGTGTGCCCAGAAGTATTTAAAATTGTTCTAAGCAATTATGTGCCCAACTCACTTGGGCCTTGTCCCATTTCAGTGCAGCCTCAGGCATCCAAATGCCTCTGCAATTCTGGCCCTCGGACTCTTTGAAGCAGCAAATTGTCTCTTGCTATGAGTGTCTGTATAATTGTGAGTGTCTGTGGATGCACGTACACACATCGCTGCCTTATGCTATGGCACAAGGAGCCAAGGAGCTACAGAGGTCCAAAAGTAAAAGCTGTCCCCCAGGAGGTCTCACTTTGCAGGTTCTTGTTGCAGGTGCAATATCAGCTCAACTACAAAACTGTGGATGTGATTCTCTTCCCACTTTACAGCCAGGCCACGCGAGGCTGTGCCCGTTCTGCCTCGGGAGCTGGGCAGAGCTGATGGATGGCACTGGTGGTTGTTGACTCTCTGGAAGGGGCTCTCAGAGTCTCACAGAAGCAGGAGGGGAGGCAAATAAACTGGAAACTGTTCATGAGGTTACCATGAACCTGGAGGAACAACAAACTGTAAGAACTGTGGCTGGCAGAGGGGATTAATGCACCAGCTCCTCCCTTCCCCCGCAGACAGGCACCGAGCTTACAGCAGCCAGGAAATCCCACACATTTGGAGATCCCATCCTTGGTGCAAGTGGTGTCACACCAGAGAAGCACAGGGCAGTCTGGCCACTGGGGACAAGGCTGCTCTCCACCAGATCGATTCCATTGAACAGCTTTTCCCCAGCTCCATGAGTGCCAGCAGGCGTGGGGGGCTCAGGGCAGTGCAAACTCACCCACACAGCCCTGACAGCTGCCTGGGCTCGGGTCTGTTTGCTGGGCAGGCACCTGGACAGGAGTGTCAGCCTTTCTGTTAAAGCCTTGTTCAGAGAGGATGACAAAGAGCAGGGGAAGGCAGGTGGGTGAGAACAATCCTTAGTGCTGGAGCCAGGCCACGGGGCTGGCAGGTGTATTTCATGTACACATCACTTCTGCAAACGGAATTTGTTAGTACAGGGCTCGCTCTGCCTTTGTGCATGCTGTGTGTAACCCCAGCTCCCAGGTTCGGCTGGAAAGCAGACATTTCCATTAGCACTGCTTAAAACTCGGCTCTGTCAGCACTTCCACTGCACATCTGGAGGAGTTAACTCCCCATAAAGCACCCGCTCCCAGCTGGAGCACAGCACACAGGAGGGGGAGATAGATCTGCATCAGTCCCATTAGCGCTTAACGTTCTTGTCTCTGGGGCCCCGTAGTTGGAAAACACCTCCCCAGCTCAGAGCAGGAGCCAGAATCCTTCCCAGATTTATCCTGCAGACATTTGGCTGGGGATTTTACTTAAGGTTTAACTCCATTGGCAGACGTTGTTTTTCTGGGTGGCTTCTGTTCCAGCTCTAGGTCTGTGTAAAGCAGCTCTGAGATGCATTGGCAGAGTGTGCTGGGTGTTAATTACCAGCTACAAGCACAGCCTCAAATGAAGAAGGATTTTTTCATTCACAGTCTGGCACAGAATAACAAGAAGAGCAACAGGTTGTGGAGAAAAGCGTTATCTTCTTACCTGTCTCAAATTGGATGAGAGTTTGGGAGCCAGGTAGGAAGAGCAGAGTCTGCTTAGTGCCAGGGCAGCAAGGAGGGATAGATTTAGGAGAACACTAGAGTTTAGTCAAACTAAACACAGTTTCCTGTGTGTGATCATCTGCTGCAGGATGAGCTGCGCACTGCAACACTCTGAAATCCCATCCAGGGAATCGGGGATGCTACAAATCCATGCAGATGTTCCAAGATCCCGGATCCCTGACAGCCCTGCTGGTGCTCACAGCCCTGTATTTATAGTGCATCCATTCCCTAGACCCACTGCCTGCAGGCCAGGGAAATTTGGGAAGGCAGTACCTTGGATGAACTTCTGTCTGAGGGAACAGAGGATCCATCCACACAGGAGCGGTGTGAAAGCTCAGCCTGGCTCGCAGCACAGAGGGAGCTGCTCCAATTCCAGGCACAGAGAGGAAAGCCAGGAACAACCACAGCACTTTATCTACCAAATATTTCTGTGTCTCACATGAAATTGGATTTTCTCAGAGCCTGCATCTCTCCTCCCCAGGAGTCAAGGTTGGAAACATCCTTCTGAGAAACACCGATGAAGGCAAGGAGAAACGCAGAGATATTTCAGCATCACTGAGGGGGTTTCAAGGCTGCAGCAGAATTTCTCTCTCCTCTCATTCCTACCCTTATCTCTAAAGCCCTTCATGTTGTGCAGAGCCCAGCACCTTGTGAATCCTGGAGCAGAAAATAAACAGGGAGCAGCACCAGCAACAAGATTCTTATTAGAGATCCCTCACGTCCACATCTTGGAGCAGGCAGAGACAAATCTGTGAGGCTGCCAGCACATGAAGAGGGCTTTCCTTGAGATTCCTGGCTGGATGTTGAACTTCCCCTCCCTTTTCCAGGTTGATTACTGCCTGGGAGCAGAGAACACATTATTTCTGCCTTGCTTAGGGATGTCTCTTCCCGAGGGCAGCAGGGGAGAGAGGGAGAGGGAGAATTAGGTATTTATGTCGGTTCATGGGAAGCCTCACAAAACCTTTGTTCAGGCTGTGGGGAATGAGCCTTCCATGGTCCTGCTGAGCACTCAGAGCTGTTTGAAATCTTGGTTCTTAGGGCAGGATTGAGGTGAATAAAACAATGGGCAAAGAACAGGAACCCCAGAAGGAAATACAGTTTGTGACTTAGAGCAGTGCCTTAGAAATAACCAGGCTGGAGGGAACTTGCAGGTGAGGAGCTGGCCAAGGGACAAGCTCTGCTCCAAGGAGCCTCCAATCCAAACCAGCTGAGCCTGGGCAGGGGGACAGGCAAGAGGAAACCCCAGAAATCCAGCAGTGCAAGGAGTATGGAGAGCCCTGAATGATCCACTCCAACCTGCACACTCGAGCCCAAGCAGGATTCAAGCCTGAGCCTTACCAGGGAGAGAAACCTCTAAGAAGAAACTTATCATTACTATTAACTAATTAAATGACCCTCTTTGAGACACAGGTGCTAGAAGATGCAAAGTATCATTATTTTTTGAGAAAAAATACACTCAGTCCCTGTCTTCAGTGTCTGTTTCTGTGCTGGATTTTTCTCCCTGCAGCTCCAGGTCTCCTGAACTTTGCTGGGGATGCTGCCTATTTTTAACCTGCTTTGGTACTTGTGTTATCGTTCATGTCAGAATGAGGCCAGGTAATAAATATATCTTCCCACCAAAACTTCCCAGATTTTGTTCATTTAGACACTCCAGTGTGAAGCCTACCACACTTAGGGAATGCTACAGAAGGAATGTCTCAGTCCTGCTCTGAGAGCAGGCTCCTGGCTCCCAAACAGGGGGGAGTTTCTGCAGGCACATGGCCACACCATGTGCCATTGCCAGGGAAGCTCCTGCTCCTGGGCAGGATTATTTTTGTCACCTGCACAGATTTTGCTTCAGAGCTGTGCTCCAGGAGCCTCAATATTTATGTGTCACCGATTTGTCATCTGCCTGGGAACATCTGCTACAGGTAGGAAATCAATCCATGGCATCAGCACAGCCCAGCACCACAGCTTTCCATACTAAAACCTCTCTAGATTTTGGGGCTAAGACAGCTTCCAAGGAAATTCCTGGAGTCTTGTGTTACACTCCCCAGCCTGACAAACTAATTGTCCTATAATTCAAACAAAATTGCAATCTATACTGGAAGAGATTTTTTGCAGATGGCAGGGGTGACTCTCATTTCCTCTCTTACTTATTCTGAGCCTTTTTTTCTGCTATCAATTCCATTGAAAAGGAAATGATTAACGCACAACCCCCCGTTTTATTAAACCTGCTTTTAGGAGGCGTGCGTTAAACCCACATATCGACACAAAGGCTCCCGAGGAATCGCTCCTCCTGTTGAAGTTCTCCACACAAAAGCCTCCCTGAGCTGCCTGCTGGGAATCCCGCCAGCCCTGAGCCTGGGAACTGGTGTAGTAATGAAAATGTAACATGATGTACTGTAAATTATACACGGGATGAGAGCGGGCAGGGAGGTGCCGCCTGCAATTGTCTTTCACCCCTCTCAAGGAGCTCCAGCACTGCCTAAAGGTCTCTGGCTGCCAAGGATTTGGGAGGAGTGTGGCAGGATTGTCCTCCCCCTCTACCACAGGTGGCTGGTGCAGATAGGAGAGATAACTCAGGGTTAAGGGCACAGTGAGGGGGCATCCCTGGTGCCAAAAGGGCTCAGGTCTCAGCTAAGAATCCACATCTTAGTCTGGAGAGCAGGTGTGGGAAGATAAAAGAAATATTCTTGACTGAGAGACACTGTTTTGTGAACTGTAAAAGACACAATTATCACAGAGGCAGAGGCCTTCTACACACACCCTGAAAGTGTTCAAACCTTTTCCCTGGAGTTTGGACACAAATCCTTGCTTACTTCCCTGGGGATTGAGGGAAAGGATCTCCATGTGTGTCCCACCAACAGCTGCATGGTGAGATACACTGAATCCTAAGTTATATTATTTCTTCTCTAGCTGTAACATTAATAGGTACCTTTAACTATATACCTACTAGTAGTCAATTTTTTGTCCTTATTACTGTGTAGTATATTAGCTTATTTTAAGTCTTATGTCTGTTAGTTTTGTGTCTATTAAATAAATAATTCATTCTATAATAGACCAAATCAGCCATTATTAAAGAACTTGTGAATGAGAGTGGGTTTTGGGGTGTGGGCCACTTCAATAAATCTACTGCCTGCTGCCAGAGGCCTGGGCAAAAGGCAGAAACTTATCCAAACCCCACATCCATTTGGAACAAGGAGATGGCTTTGTGTGCTCTGCACCTGCCAGGCTGAGCCTTCCCCACTCGGAGCGTGAAATCCCAGCAGAGCAGGGGCTGCCTCCAGCCTTCCATGGAAGTTTTCCCTTGGGAAAAGGGTGGCAGGACCCCCTCCCTGCACACCCTGCTCAGCTGGGAGCACCATCAGCAGTGCCCAGCACAAAGGATGGGGCTCTCTGTTGTTATTTCCCAGAGACGTCAATCCCTCGCAGCTCAATTTGCTTCTTCCGTTTGCTCTGCAGGAAAGAGGAGGCTCCAGCGCAGTCAGCAATCCTGGAATGAGGACATTTGCCCGCTCCCACACAGGCAGAAAAGAAGCTAAGGAGGGATTTCAGTCCCTTCCCTCTCCTCCACGCCACAGCTTCTCTCCCCCAGGCTCCCTCGGGCTGGCTGTCTCGCATTTTTACAAAAACAGTAACAATATCATACTTACGGCCATATGGAGAGCAAATTTTAAAAATTCTATAAAAATCTCAGCTGTTTTGTGGGATAGAAAAGAGAATTTCCATCCTCCAGCCTTCCAGACTGTCCTACACCCCAACTCTCTGTGCCAAACATCCCTTTTTTTCTTCCCTTCTGGCTCCAAGGAGTCCTCCCTAGATTTATATCCCACATTTCCTTGGCATTCCCCTCCTGTGGGATATCTGGGAGCAGTTTGGTGCCAGAACTTCCCACATGTGCCTGGAGGTCACAGCTGGCAGACACCAGCCAGGAGAACCAGGAATGAGCTCAGCAGGAGGGAGAGGAGAGATCCTGGAGATCTGCAATGGGACACGAGCAGCTCATTCCAGCCTGGAATTGTGCATTTTAGTGAGCTGAGGACAGGAGGATACACAAATTTCACCAAAAAAAATTCTGCCTGGTGCTAAGGGAGCACCAGGTCTCCCTGAGGGATGTGAATGGCCTTTAACCAGATCCCAGCAGGCAGAAGCCAAAATAGAGAATAATTTTGGAAAAAGACAAACTTTTGGGGGTACTTTTTCTCTCCCAAATGTATGAAAGTTCCTCTCTTTTTGTTTCAAAAATGCCCGGAAGGAAGGAAGGAAGGAAGGAAGGAAGGAAGGAAGGAAGGAAGGAAGGAAGGAAAGAAGGAAAGAAGGAAGGAAGGAAGGAAGGAAGGAAGGAAGGAAGGAAGGAAGGAAAGAAGGAAAGAAGGAAAGAAGGAAAGTCTGGCAATGCCAGTTGAAGGCAATTCCTCTCTGCAGGTGAGGCTTTGGTCCCTGGCCAGGTGTGCCAGCATGGCAGGGCAGCACAGAGGCCCTGCACACTCACAGGGCCACTGTCACCCTTGCAGCCACCCCAGGAATTCCTGCAGCAGGCAGGAATCTGCTCCCTGCTACACTCTTTGAGAGGAAAAAGCGCAGCTGCTCGAGGCAGAGCCCAAACACATCCCAGCCTGGGCCAGACGTGAGGAGAGGAACCATCTCCTGCTGCAGCAGCACTAAAATTCCTTCACAACTGCTAAAGCCACAGGGAAACAAATATTTTTCTTCTTTTACAGCCTCTCATCCTCTCCCTTCCTTCCTTGGCTGGTACAAGGCTGAGGAGAGCCAATTGCAATTAAACGTTTTGCTCCTCCACGAACGGCTGCGTTTGTAAACAACAACAGTCAGACAAAAAACCTGCAGCTCTCAGCAAAAGCAGCCAAGCTTCCCTCGCAAAACATCTCAGGTTTCCAGCAGGAAACCATCCCCAGCTCTCCCTCGGCACTGCCTCGCCCCTCCAACCCCTCTTTGGCCCAGATTTAGAGCCTGTCACTGCTCATCTGAAGCAGCGGATGCAGGCACGGAGACACCCCGGCCTGGAAGGCGTTCTCCTGGAAAAGCACTGCAAACCTGCTACTTTGGATAAATAAACAGAGAGCCACGGGCTGCAGAGCACCGGCACAGCCTCTGCTGCTGTAATTCCCCACATCCTCAGTGCCCCACAGCCTCCAGAGACAGCTGGAGCTTCATGGGCCACTTCAACCCTGCTGTGCCCTCAGAAAAAAAAAAGGAGAGGTGTGAGCACCCAGCTGTCCCAGAGCAGAGCCTGCTCCTCCCTGATGGGTCACATCAACCCCAGGAGTGCTGGAACAGCACCAAACCCTCCCAGTTTATCAAGTCCAGGCACGAAGGATGCTCCCCATGGGATGAGGGTGAAGGAAAGCAGGTTTTCCACGGATACCAGAGCAGTGAGCGAGTCTTGCCTCTCTCCAGGGCTTGATTCAGCTCAGGCTGCTGGGTCTGAGGGACACCAAGGATGCTGCCCTAAAGACAAAGGGTTTGATCTGCATTTGGGGTGAAACTGGATGAACTGCTTGCATTCACAGCTTGCAAACACAGGCAGGTCCTGCAATGTGCAGAGGTCTCTGAACAGCAAGGGGGAAAGGCACCTTGACTCTCCCAAACCTTTCCAGCTTCCCTGGACGTAGATCTGTGCTTAAACACAATAATTTTTATTTTACCATACTGAGAAGTGGGTTTTTTATCAAGACTAAAACACAGGGCCAAGAAAACTGCCCCAAACAGACCCATCTGTTGCATGGATCAGAGTTTCTGTGACAAAGGCCAGAGTGCTTGTTTTATTTTCAAATATATATATTTTATTTTCAAATAGCATATGGTTTGATTTTTAAAAGCTCAGCTGCTAAAGACCAGCCTTCCAGAAAAGCCTGGAGCACAGCAGCTCCTCTGGATCTACATGGGAAGATCTGGAAAAACCCAGCACCCAAGTCCCTGGAAAAGTTGCCCTTGTTTGGGAGAGGAGAAGAGCAGAAAAGCACCTGCCTGGTGCTTTGTGATCCATCTACCCCAAAAGCAAGGAAAGCTTTAAACCAGAGGGGAAAAAACCTCAGAAATATAATAAAACAGAGAAGGAAAAGAAAGGCAGGAAGGGGTTGAATAAATTCCACTTTTGGTTCTAGACTTGTAACACCATAAATGCTACTGAATAAATCACCAGCAGACCAGAGAGCTGAAATAATACAGGGGAAAACCTGAGTTGCCATCCATCACCCTCCCCCTGACACATAATAAATGCTTCTCCTCCAGCCAACAGGCATTAGCATAGTCAGCACAGCACTCCCAGCACTCTGACATCCCCCTGCCCATGGATTATCCTGCTCCTGGCTCTCCAAAGCCTCTGTTCCTGCCACCTGGGTCCTTGCTGCCACCCAGCTCAGGGGGCTCTCTCTGCTGTCACCACAGAGTGTGAACTGCAAATTCTGCTATGAAAATAAAGGCCATGAGGGCTGCTGGTCACCATGTCTCCCTGAGGGAGGTTGCTGGCAGGTGAGCAAATGGCATTTCTGGGTCCCACTGCAGCCTTTCAGAGCCCAGACAGTGATGTCTCACTGCAAGATCTGAGAATCCAAGGATGAGCCTCCTGTTTGGCACCACGAGGGAGCCCAGAGAGGGGTGAAGGAGCAGCCACGGAGCGAGGCTACCTTCACCCAGCTCCACAGCACCCACAGACAGCTGCAGCCCTGATGAGGACATCCAGGAGCTTGGGACACAGCAGGAGCGTGGGAAGCCAGGTTTATCCCAGGAAACCCAAGCCAGCAGCTGCCATGGGTGTTCTCATGCAAACACTGGGATGGAAACTGGCCCCAGTCAACACGAGGCCACCTGAGGGACACTTGGGACACCTGGGCCAGGATGTGACAGGACACCTCCATCAGCCAGGGCTCCATCCTGACACCACCCCTGTGCAGGCACAGGGCTGAGGGTGTGCTGGGAAGCGTTTCCTCTGCTCTCTGCATGGCTGGAGCTGGGAATGAGCCCAGCCCACACTGAGCCACAAGGGGCAGGGGCAGATGGAGGGCAGTGACAGCTTAAGGGACACCTTAAATCCAACTGGAGACGACCTTTACGGGTGTTGTAAAGGTTTGCAACCATCATTGGTGGATTAAATCCATTTCAGGAGGAAATACCTTGCCAGGCCTGAGTGATTGCCCAGAGTAAAGATGAAAAGATGTGAAAATGGGTGATAAATATTAAGAGACGGGGATGAGAGACATATAATGGAATGTCTGATACAGCCTTAATTACAGCCTTGTATACACTTTGAGAAAATATATTTAGCTGATAGCAGCACTGGGGGTTTGAGGCTTTCTACAATGAGCTTAGGTTAAAATAAACATTTATTTTAAGCATAAGCAAGTCATTCAACTAGTTAGTTTAAAGCTGAGCTAGGCAAATAGCTTACAGTAAATAATCTGCTACATGCATTTATTCAAGTTTCTTTTTAGCCTAAATTTCCTAGGAGAACAAAAAAAGACCTGCTATTGTTCTGCAGTAGTCATTTCCTCCTAAGAACCCACAAATTTCCTGCCCAATTTTTTTTGAGATTTACTCATAAAGGGCTTGGAAGTGCTATGGTCCTCAAAACTGCTGATGCTCCCAACTCCTGCAAGAGCTTCCTGAAAACCCAGATTGGATGGCTTCAAGTTCCTTAAAGTCATCTTTGCTTGTTTATAGCTGTCCTGACTCCTAAGACAAATAACTGCCCCCTCAGACAGCCCAGCACCGATCTGAGGTGGATTTTGGTCAGGATATCAGTTTTGTGATAGTCTCATGGCTCCTTATCCCTGTTGTCCATGGCATTTAAAGCCAGGAATTAAAGCCAGGATCCTTCCCAAGTACCCAAATACTTCTCCCACAATTACTCTGCTGTTAATTATCCCTACTGCCAGCTCTGCCCATCACATCCCTGTGGAGAAAAGGAGATCTCTGAACCAGGCACTTCCAAACAGCTCCTGGAACAGCTCCTCACCCCCTCTGCCTTGGGAAGAGCCTGTGGAGCAGCTCACATCCCCTCCGAGGATGTGGGATCACCCTCAGCCCAACAAAGATGAGCTCCACTCTCTGTGCAGACAAATTCCCTGAATAATTCCTGCATGATGGATCACGGCATGGATCCTGCTCTGTGGCAGGATGGGGAAGGGCCCTGCTCTGTAAGTGCCCACTCCAGCAGAGTCCATCATTTCAGACATCCTGGCCATTCCACGTGCTCCAAGGCAGGAATCTGACCCCTCACCCGTTTGTCAGAGCTGTCGGGTCTGTTCTGGAGCACCTCGGTGACAGAGCTGCCACCCTGCCCTTACGTGCCCTCTTCCTGTCCTTCCCATGAGCCCTCCAGGACTAATGGTGTTTTTCCTGGGGAATGAGTCAATCCATGATGGGCTTTTCAATCCTCTGGTGCGTCAGAAAAGGTCACGCTCAATTCAGCTGCAAATGCTGCTCCCTCTGTGATCTCCTCCGGGCTGGGAGCTCTCATGTAAGCAGGAGGCACCACAGAACTGGGCCCCAAATACCCACTCTTGCCAGAATTTCAAGGCTTTTGGAGAGGTCTGGTGAGACCCTTTTACATCCTCTTCAGACCATCAGGGCAGCAAAGGCAGGGAATTCCCTTCCCAAGGTCTCACACCCAGCCCCTCGATGCGACAGCAATTACAAGAGGTCCGTACTCTATTGCAGGCTCATTACACCCATTTTTTGCAACCCAAAGAGCTCAAGAGGATGGGATTCCAGTGGCAGATCCAGCTCCCAGAGCCTGAGGAATCAGCTCACTGATTCCTTCAGCAGGGCCAGTAGCAACCCAGGCAGCTCCAGAGAGGCTGGAGATGGATTGTGCTGTCACCCGTGCCTCCCACTCCCAGGTGCCATGTCCTGCTTTGCATAATGCTTGGGCTGGGAATATTCTTCACCTCACAGATCAGCAGGAATGCTCACAGCTCCCCTCCACAGGGAACAGCAGGGTTCAATCTGCTTCTCTAAACAGAACCAAGGAGCAGCGAAAGAGCAGGAGGCAGCCGAGTGTCTTCAGAGGTCAGGGATTTGTGTGGATGTTTTTCTTCTTTACAAAATTAAATTCATTCCATGTTATGCTACGGATTTTCATCTTGTGGCCCTCTCATAAACCAAGCAGGGTCAGGCGTTGGTCAGTGCTTGGACTGGAGATCTCAAGGGAAACAAAATCCACAGTAGAGGAGGAAGAGAAAAACTTGTGACTTGGCTGTTAGGGAATAACACTCCTCTCTGAGCCAGCCCTGAATCCCCATTGCAGGCAGGGTTAATCAGGAAATCACAGCTGCAGAACTTCCCTGCTCCCTGTGGAATGTGAAACCAGGGTGAGTTGATTCATAGGAATCAAAGGGAGTTAGGAACAAGAATTAAATGGCAGTCAAGCATTTGAGCTCCTTTAAGGAAATACCAGCCTTGATCATAAAATGTGATATCTGTCTCACTCCAACAGGTATTAGCCAAGGGGCAGCTGTTTAATGCTCCACATAAAAGACATTCTAGCCTACTTCTCCCCCTAAATTTAGGCAGCAATTTTGTTTGAATCCAGTATGTTTGCTCCCCCTACTGAACCATCCCACGTGCTCAATGTGTGTTTTCCAACAGTTCCCCACACGGTGCTCCTGAGCTGGCTGAATTTCCCCAGTGAGCAAAATGATTTCTATGCTCAGTAGCCTGCAAAGCACCTTGGAATCTTTCAGATGAAAGGCCCTCATCAAAAAGTGTATAATAAGATTCCATTCTTGTATCATTTATTCTCATTATGGCTAATAGCAGTGGTTGTGTAAAATGTTCTTGCCGTGATCAGAACCGACTCTCCGGCAAACAGCCCGGCCCTCGGAAGCTGAGGACAAAGGAGGCATCAGGGAAAAGGTGCCCAGGGTTCACTCAGCTCTTCTCAGCTCCCTGCACGTCCTGCTTTGAAGATTTTAATTAGAAGCCCACGGAACAGAGTTGCTGGAACAGCTCCAGAGGGATAAAGGACAGCAGACCAGCTGGGACCCTCCGCTCTCCATGGGCACGAGGCTTTTCAGAAGTGAAATGCAGAAGGAGCTCACAAAGGAAGCAGGAGAGGAGGCAGAGTGGAGATGTGGGCACAGTCAGCAAGGAAAGGGGGGTGGTTGGGATCTCTCAGGCTCCAGGTTTGGGGTTCCCCACCAGCAAACAGGGTAGGGAACATCCAGGGTGTGCTGGGGAGTGAGGCAGCACTTCCATGAGAGATTTGGAGGAAAAAGAGGAGTCTGAATTTAGCAGCAGTAAAATAGGGCAGAGAAAATTGGGAAAAATAGCATGGAGAGGGAATTCCAGAAGAAAAGAAAGGGGAAAAGATGAAAAGCACTGCTAACTCACACTGACCTCTGGGCAGAGCTGCAGAACTAATTGCCCCAAACAAATACAAGAACCAAAGCTGGGGAGATTTACAAGCAGGAGAGCCCAAGAAGCAGCTGGTGCAGTGGGGTTTGGATGGGTAATGGAAGTATTTACAGCATTGGCAAAGCAGGTTGACAGGCAGGAGAGGCCTAGGCATCATTTAGGATCAGAAATAAAAGAAATGACAGCTTGAAGATCTCTCACCACCAAGAGAGACCTGGAATGAGGGATTTCAGCGCTGCTCCTGCTCTTCCCTGAGTGTCCCAGATGCCGTAACTCCAGTGATTTGTGCTCCATTGAGACACTTGTGGCCCCACAAATGTCAAACAGTGCAGAGACAAAGAAGAGAACTCCATCCAGGAGCTGTAGAAAACAGATGGGCAGGGAGGCATTTCTGACCTCTGTCATCCCAGGCTGATGAGGAGCAGGGAAAAGATTCACTCTGTGATTCTGTGAGAGCAGTTAGAGCTGGATTTGATGCCGGAGCCTGGGGACTCTTCAGGCAGTAGCAAGGTTTGGAGATAGTCCAGTGTGAACAGAAGTCATTTTTCAGATGGAAGGGAATGAAAGAAGTGGGATAGCTGAGATTTGGCTGCAGATGCAAGGGAATAGAGAAGATACAGAGAACAGAGTGGTTCTGTGGTGCCCTGCACTCGGTGAGAACAAGAAAACCAATATCCAGTTTCACTGCTGGAAGTTCATTTTCCTTGAGCATTAAGTGATAGGAAAGAGCACGAGTTGTGTTCTCGTTCTAGATCATGGTTTGTCTCCAAATGAAAGGGGGAACCCTCAGGTTCACCTTGGGGGATGTAGGAATCCCTTGCCCATTCCTCTTCACCAGAATCATTCAAGGGTGACCCAGTTTCCAAGGCTTTGCTCCAGACCCAGTAGGCAGCAAAAGGCCCAATTTTTGTGGCATCCCCACTGCCAGGCCAGGTGATCTCTGGTCTCTGGGGGACTGCCAGAGAGAGGAGGATGCTCAGCTGACAGGTGTCCTCTTTCCAGGGTGACACATCTGAGCACCTCCACAGAAATTAAAATAATCCTTTCAAGATCTTGTCAGGGCTGCTCACCAGAGCTGCTCTGATTAACAAGCAGCACTGAGCAGCAGCTCCTTTGTCCGTTTGATCGCGGCCAGTCCTCAAGTGATGGATTAATTAAATATTTCATAGCCTGGGTGACAGCTCAGGACAGCTCAGCTGCTCTGTCAAAATGCTGCTGGAAGGTCCCACGTACCTTGGAGCAGTCAGAAGCACAGGAGGGAGCAGTGGGCAGCACCCCTGGCTGCCCTCCAGGCTCTGTGGCTGAAGGATCCATGGCCTGCCAGCCAAAAGGATGGATTTGAGCAGGGTGGGAGGATTTTAATCAGGATTTATGCTTTTCCAGAATGGACATTGTATCCTGGGCTGCCACCAAACTGACAAGGGGGTTTTTAGCAACTTACCCAGTATTTATTCCACAGTGTACATCTCCAGTCCTGGACCAGGAGAAACAATTCAGAGGCTGCAAGGCACGCAGATGAGCTGGGATGGTAATTCCCAACTCCCCCATGGAGAAATGCAGCATTGCACAAGCAAGAAAACACACTCTGGAATGGTCTTGCTGAATCCCACTGAATCCCAGCTCCACACATTGGTTGTGTCTGGTGGTGAACTTCAGACACTGAACATTAGAGAAGTCCAAGGCAAGGACTTGCACAGGTGGAGCTGGGGAGGATTTGTGGCTGTGCAGACTCCTGAAATCCCTCTGGTACCTGTTGTTTGACAGCTGGGATCCTGGCTATGATATTCTGGCTCTCCCCCAAAAATCAAACAAGCCACAGTGACTGTGATTGCAACCAGGAGCTCTTTAATTGCAGCAAGGGCCCCTGTTAATTTAGCAGAAACCATTTCAGCTCAGGTAACTACTCTGCTAATGAAACCAGAGCCATCCCCACTCCTGGCTCCCCATGGTAAAACCTCTGTCCTTTCCAGGGAATGAATCTCACCATGGCTTCAGACAGAAGCTTTAATGGGCTTTAGCAGCCTTCAAGAGAAAGTGCTCGAAGGACAAAATAAATCATCTCTGTTTCTGTGCTGTCATAAATCCCCCTGCCCCTTAATATCCCTCTTTCATCACCTTCTAGTTCTGCCACTTCCCTCTTTCAATGCTCAGACTTAAACTTGAAAGAGCAGATCAAGCCAAGGGCAATTAAAAAAGACCCCCCCAAAGTTTCCATTCCTCAGGCCTGGATTTGAGAGAGCAGAATTTCAACACAACTCTAAACAACAAACTCCCCTTTCCTAATGCAATGGGGAAACCACTGGGACAGCTCTCCATGGAGAACATTCAGGGAAAACAACTTTCTCCTCCTCTTTATGCTCTCTGCTGCCTTGGTGGGACACTGACAGTTGTTTTTAATTGGCAAAGGTTTTAGTCTTGTAGGAGCAGGGGACTCCTACAGCTGAGATGGCTCAGAAACTCCACTCTACAGGGGTCATCTGCAGGACAAATCCTTGGAAGGATCTGGCTGGGCTGTTCTGAGACCTCAAGTACTGCAAGGCATAGGAAAAGCTGTAGATATGCAGAGCAGTCTATGCCAGACTACAAAAAAAGACAAAAATCAGGCAACAAAGCCACCTCTGCATCCCAGCTTTTCTCAGAGCAATAACAACAGAGCTAAACCGAGTCCCAAGTGTTGGCTCGTATTTCCAAACACTTACTAACTATTGCAAGGAACAAGTGCCTCAGGGCTTGGCTGTATTTATGCTTTTGCTTTTCCTTAATAAAAGCTGCATTTATAATGCATGATTAATTGTTTTGCACAAGCCTCCCTTTTATGGGAACCTGTGAAATGTAAGTGATTTTTAATACCACCTCACAGACATCACTCCTTCTTCCCACCCCCATTACCATTAATCCACGCTGGAGAGAGATGTAACATTTGTCACTGCTTTATTATGAAGTGCAATGTTGCAAGTTATTTATGAGCTTGCTATTTATTGAAGTATTTGCTGGTAGTTTTAGCACTTCAACTTAGGGTGAGAATCAGCCACGTTTTCCCCACTGCCTGGCAGAACCTTCTGCTGTTTAACCACTTCAGTCCCTGGCTCTGGCTCTGCCCCCAGGGAGGTGTTTTAGGGCAGATTCTCCCCCCCGTCGCCTCCAAGGGACTGGACAAGGAAGTTCATTCCCCTCTTGTTCTCTGTTGGAGGAAGGGGATGTTTGGAAAGGACCCAGAGGCAACAGACAAAAAATAAAAGGAGCCAGTGCTCAGTGCTCCAGCTGTCCAGGGAGGAATAGAAACCATCTCCATTAAAAGGTGTGGAATGATGAGATCCATGGAAGTGTCAGACACACAAGACATGAAGACTGAACAATCTGTTACCCTGCTTTATCCAAGCCACATAAACCGCGTGCGGTCCGTGGTAAACGCGGAATGAACTCACGTTATTCCACGATGAACAGAAGAAATTCATCAGCCTTCACACTGATGAGAGACCCCAAAGAGGGCTCTTAACTCAGAGACACAGCCCCCAGCAGCTCCTGAGCTGCAGCCACCGCTCCCACACTCACCGTGGGCAGCCAGAGGAAACTCCACGGAAAGCACAACCTTGCCTTAGCTGAGCTCAGCTGCTTTTACATTTGCTTTTTATCAACTGCAGCTGCCTAAGCAGTCAGTTTTCAGCTCCTGAAATGTCTTGCTGGAAAGTGTTTACAGCACTTAGCACTTTGTGCTGTGATCCCTTGCTGAAATGAAAGCCCATGTTTTATTGAGAGGAGCAGCCACTTTGCAGGCACAGTTTTATTCCAGTCTAACACAGCTCCCTGGCAGGATGCAGGGATGCTCTCCTGCTCTGGGCTTTGCTGCAGGTACAGGTTTTGAAGGGTGTCAATTAGAAGGTCACACATTCTGTTCAGAAGTTTTAACAGCCATGGGCAGAAATATTTGAATGTGTTTCCTCTCTTTCTATACATTTTTATTCTAATCCTGCTGTGCCCATGAGTTCCCCTGTTTATTTCCTGCAGCACCTTTACTGACAGAAAAGGCAACTTGATTTTCATGAAAATTCCATGTTTTAAGAGAAGCCTGCTGACAGGAGGCATTTTGTGAAAAATCAAAACAAACCTGGGAACTTTGAGGTTCAAACTACATTTCGGTGTGAATAATTCAGGAGGGGAGGACCCACACTCCCACTGCATTTGTCAGGGCAAAGCAGAGTCACCTGTAATTTCTGAGCACTAAATCCTCTGAAATGCTGTTAATAGAGCATTTGGATATTTCCAGGGATTGTTCCAAAGAGAAAGCAACACAGAAAATCACTCAAAGTCTTTTAACTCCCTTTTAGCAGACTTGTTCCCAGCTGATCCAGCTGACCCCCTCCAGAGAGTAAAATGATATAAATCCTCCACTCAGCAGCATTTTATCCTGCACCTCGCACTAGGCCGGGTTCTGCTGATGGGAAGTCAGAGCAATTTCAAAATTCTCAGAACTGGTACAGATCTACTGAGGCCTGAGTGAAGAAAGGGGGTGTTTGATTGATCCTCAGTGGCTGCCTGGCCTCCAGCTGGGGCTCAGGGAAGGGAGTTCTCCACCATGAAAGCAAGGACACAGCAGTGGGTGTCAGCCCTGCTCTGCTCTTCCAACCCTGCGCCTTTCCCTTCGCTCCGTGCCTCAGTTTCCCTCTCTGTAGACCCTCCTGGTGAAGCATCACAAGCATCCCCCGGGTGTGGCTGAGCTCCAGGGTGGAAGCAGAAGCTCAGGAGAGCCCAGGCAGGCACCTGCACCTTGGAGTTTCTATCCACAGGCAGAGCGGGCTGGCAGGAGCTGTGGGCTGGAGATGTGGTGGGCAGCTTCGCTAAGAACAAGCAGGATAATAAACCTGCCTTAATGACTGCAGAGGAACCCAATCTGACCTCATTTATATGCAAATTGTGGTGCCTTCCTCCTCCTCTTTGCGGGCAGGTGAGCTGAGTACAAGGTGTGGATAACAGTGGTTTGCATTCCAGCAGAGCTGGTAGGAACTTCTCTCTGCTTTGCTCAGGGGCTTGGGCTGTGTTTAAAACACAAAATCCCTTCTGAACAGAAAGAAGCTCCATTCGGCTGCCACCTGCTACAGAATCACCAAAGCCTCGGGAAATTTTCAGCCAGCAGCTCCCATTCCCTTTGTCAGCAGAGTTTGACTCCTTGTTCTCTGCCATCAGGCTCTATTGGCATGGAAAGCAGGCTCTGGAGCTGAGGAATCCATCTGTTCCTGCTGTTCCCTCCTCACCTGAAGTCAGGCAGTCCTACTTTCAGTGGTTTGGGTGCCTGTGAGCTGAAAGGACCTAAGAAGTTGGAACTTGGGAGGAAAAAAGATAAAATAAAAGTGAACAGCAGATGTTCTTCCATCTCAGAATGATTTTCCCTGCAGAAGCAGACCTCAAGTGTCCCAAAAGTTGGGTGCCAGGCTGTTTTGCTTTCCAAAATTAGAGGTGAAATGATTTTAATTCAGCAGGAGCTTAGCTGGATCTGCCCACACCGACAACTGTGTTCTCCGAGGTTTTGCAGATCTGTGTTCCTCTAGGCATTTTCTTACCAACCAAAATCCACATCCTCCTCAAAGCTCCCTTGTCCGTCATCTTTCCCAATCTTTTGGCAGCTACTCCTTCTGAGGACCAGTTACCTTGTCCCAGATTCCCCCAGCTTGCTCCTGTCTCAACCACTCTGCAGTTGGAAGAAGTTTGGATGAACTTCCAAATTTGAGGCATTCTGCTCCTCAACAGTCTGGCTTTAATCTTGCACAGTGACCCAGGGCTTTCAGGGGAAGAGAGTAAAGAGGAAGGGAGTTGTGTTTTTAAAGGAAAAAAAAAAAAAACCATAATATTTTTATGCAAATGGCTTTCAACTCCGAGTAGGGGCAAGAGGAAAAAAAGGGGAAAGAAATCCATTTCTAAAAAATCTTTCTGCTTCTATTATTTTCTCCTTTATGTTTTCACTGTGGCTTTAGTGGCTCTTTAAAGATGTACTACAAAGCTTTTAATAAAAGCCAGAATGAAAGGCAGAATCCTCTTTAAGATCCTAAATCAGTCTTGCAATACGTGTCTAGACTCACACATTCCTAATACATTAACTTTTTAGAAGTGAGATATTGTAACACCCCCTAATCCCTTCGGCTCCTGCTAAACTCCCTGTCAAGGAGGGCTCTGTGTTCTTGTTTAGATGGGAAGCAGCAACATCAACCATGACCTCTTCCAGAGAACGTTTCACAGGCAAGTTGATCACTGCAAGTACTTTTTATTTGTGCCTCTCATTCATCTGGAGTCCTCTCTGCCACTCCACGAGCATGAGGGAAGGATTGCTTTGAACTCACTGAGTAACACATGCAGGAATTTGTTCCTAGGGCTGATGTTGGTGTTGATTCCACCAAATTCAGGTTACAGCAACACCCGTCCTGTCCTCAGCATGCAGCAGCAATTTTCTCTGGTCACAGCTCCGCAGATTATCTTGCCCAGGAATTCAATTTTCAGTGCTGCTGGCTTTCCAAACTGTGAGTCCCTGGCAGCTTTTATCAGCCCCAGTAACGTGTTCTGCTGCAATTTGCAGTTTGGAGACTTAGCAAGGTTTCTAGTTTGCTTCCAGGCCTAAGTACAGCATCTACAAATTGTCTCTTGAGAAAAGGTAACAAGCAGTGTCTAAAGGAAGTGTGGATTTGATTTTTTTCCTTAAAAAGACTCAACATTCTCAGTCCCAAGCAGGAGCTGTACTGATTTGTTTCCAGTGGAGATGCCAACCTGCTGATTCTATTGCTGGGGAATGCCAAGGGCAAAACAACAGGTCACTGAGAAATCACGGGGCTTGTCTGGAGCTACAGAAAGAAACTGGTTGTGAACTCGGATCCCCTGAGATCCCAGCTCCGTTCCTGGCCTTCCCACTTCCCACACAACCACAGGCAAATCACTTCATCTCACAAAATGCAGTTACCCAGCTGTGAAGGGAGGATAAGAAGAGCTTTGTTCCTCCAGGCCCTTGTTGGATGTTGCTGAGCAGACTGCAACCCCTGTGAGACCCAAACTCTTGCTCTTCCCTTGTAAGTACAACTGTTTTTGGTTTCTTTTAAACAACCACCAAATTAATCCATGATCCCAAAGACTCGAGAGAGGTACCTGGAAGTACAACAGAATGTGCTGCTTTCTGCATTGCCTGCAGCCTTTGGGTGCAGCCTCAACTTCTGAGCCCAGCAGCCACAAACCTCAGGAGCCCAAGGCAGGCTGCAGCTAAATTTAGATTCTCTCTTCTGTGCTTCAGCTGGGATTTCCACAGATTGATTTCTCTCCCCAGTGCAGCCAGGCTGCTCAGAGGGATCCCTGGTTAGTTATTACCCTCCTGCAGGGAGAAAGGGCCCTGTTTGTACTGTGAACACCAGGCAAGCTGCTCTGAGCAGAGCAGAGAGTGCCAAGTCCTCCATCAAAGCATCAAGGCCAGAACCCCTCCTGTGTGTGCCAGGAGCCACAGGAGACCATCCCTGGTGCTGCTCAACCTCTGTGCAGAGCCTGGGGAAGGTCAGGAAGAGCAGAATTCCTGACCCAGCTCCTTCTGGGCTGCTTTGTGCCAAGGCCAGCTGTCCCCTTTGCCCAGGGTCACACGAGCCATGGGGAGCTCTCTCAGATGTGTAACCCCATCCCCTGCAGCATCACTTTCTGGAGGACTCAAATTGTCAAAATCCAAGATTCAGCCCTTGCCTGATCAAAAAAAAAGCTCAATGAAACTGAAACATCCTTGCCCTGGGGCCACTTGATGCTTGCTTAACTGCATCACTCCATTAAGGATGATACAATTTAAGGCTGAATGTCTGGTTTGCATTAAGATTGATGGCAGCTGGTTAGCCATATTCCTTGGATATTAACAGCAGAGCTTTATCCTGGTGATTTCTCATCGCTCCTAACAAGATGAAGGACTTCAGACTCAGCCAGCAGGAAACCAAGTTTGACTATTACCAGCAATTAAAGAGTCAAAAAGAAGCAAAGATAACTCTGCATCAGTGGTCAGATACTCTTTAGAGGCAATGATTTCCAGGATCCTTTACCCAGGTTCCAACCTAAGCTGTGAAACAACATTTCAAAGACAATTAAAACATCATAAGCGATCATGTATGAATATTCCTGAATGCAGCTACTAAATAAGAAACAATGACAGATCAGCAAAGGAAGGAATCATAGTTTAATCTAATCTTTAATGGGTGTTTATTAACTCAATGATTATCCCAATTTAGAATGAGCCACTTGTTACAGACTGAGCTGTATCACAGCTTTTGCCATATTGGATCCAAGGCTCAGCATTCAACAGGTTCATGGGCAGTGAAAATGAGATTTGTGTACAGAGTGAACATGCCTGATCCTGCTGGAACATCCTATGTTGACTAAATTATCTGGACAGAGGCCACTGGCACAGATTGGGAAATGGGGCAGCAAACCAAGGAGTCATAGTTAAAAATGGGGGTAGTGTAAGAGCATAGAAGTGAAAAAGAAAATTCATCCAGCCCCATGATTGCTGCAGAACAGACAGAAATATTTAGAGAAGCAGTCCCTGGAGGAAGAGGAATGGTTGTATCTGAGAGAAGGCCAAGGGAACCAAGGTCTGCTGGGTTGCTAGAGAGAGATTGAGTTACTCAGGCTGAGAAGGCGGAGAGGGGCAGGAAGTTGTGGGTGGAATTTGGGCAGGGTCACTGTGAGAAATGGGGAAAACATCAAGCACTGCTGCTGTTCCCTGCAGCCATTAATGCAAGGCTGAACACCCTGCTGAAAGAGAGAGCAGCTCAGCAGCCCCCCAGGTCTCTCAGGGGGAACACAACACCAGGGAAGCCTCTCCTTCCCACCAAATTCCCAGCTGGAAGAGCTCCAAGCCCACATTAAACAGCAGCCAACACCTTTGACCACACTTTTAGAGCCCATGAGATGATCGGGTTGGCCTCAGAACTACAAGCCCAGGCTCCTGCTCAGTGATTCAGCAGATCAGCTTCAGTTTATCTGCAAAAAGCCCCAGCAGAGGAGCTCAGGGGCTGGGGCAGGGCTGCCCAGCTCTGGGTCCTGCTCTCCAATCAAAGGCACAGGCCTGGCAGGATAGATGGCAGTGCTTAACTTTGCATTAGAGAGGGTAAGTGCTGAATAGAAAAAGGGTCTGATCTTACATCCAAAGCCTGCAGGGATAGGGCAGGAATTTAACTGAAAAGAAAGAGCAGTGTTCACCCACCTTTCATCCTCCCCTAATATGCTCTGTCTTTCCAGACAACTAATTCTGTTCTCTCAGGGATAAGCCAACATCTTGCTGGGCTATTTTTAATCCTCCTCAGCTACCCAGGTGGACAACTGCATTTGTGGAGAGCTCCCCAGGCAGGCTCAAACACACTCAATTACTGAATCCTCAGGTCTTGGACTCCAGCTCTTGCTTCTCCAGAGGTAAATGTGTCACTACCTCCTCGGGGCCTCTGGCCTGACACACATTCCTCCTCACTGGAGCTCACTTCATTAACCACCAGTGCCTACCTCTCACTTTTATTGCTTCTTTGGCTTTAAGGATGTCTGAGCTAAGGGTTTATCAAAGCAGATCATCCACAGCTGGCTCAGTGCTGCAGCAAAACGCTCACTAATGGCCCAGCTGGAATTCAGCTTTTGGTCTCACACCTGCCCAGGTGTCTCTGCACGGACTCAGTGCCTCTGTGGCATTGCCTTGCCATTGGCCCCAGGTCTGAGATGGGGGCTCACTTCTGTCCTCTGTGGATGAACAAAGGTACTCATTTGCATGAGCAACCACCCACCCTGCCAGGCCAAATATTGTCCCTGTTTTCATCAGAAGATTAATTAGTGCTTGGAAAGAAAAGATTAAAGCGAGTTGTCTTTGCTGCCCAGATGGAGGAGGAAGAAAATTGCTTTTGCTGTGTCTTCAGCAGTGGATTCACCCTCCCCATAGCCAGGGCTGTACCAGTAACTCATGGTGCTTGGACACAAACAGGACACCCTGGGATAACAAACAGTCCCAGATGGTTTGTGTCTGCAATATAGCTCATGTCACACCTCGATGGATTGTCTTCCACTCAGATTTACCTCCCCAAAGCAAAATGGTTAAAAGCTAATATTCTGGGCATTTTTTTGTCATTTAAAAAAAAAAAAAAAAAAGAAAGAAAAAAAAAAGGTGATTTATATTTGGGGGAAAAGCCTGGAAGGGCACCAGTTTCTTTTTGCAGTTGTACAACCAAAGACCTCATCAAGAACTGGTGTTGCTTAAGGCATTGTGGCATCTCATCCAGCACTACAAAAATTTTTAAACCCCTACATCTTTTCCTAGTGGGGAAAAAACAGGTGATCTGTGCATTTATTTTAAGACAAAGATATTTTTTGGTAGGTATAACTGCTGAGATCAAAGAGACACTCCCACCATCAGCCAGGGTGGAGGGGTTTGCATCAATCTTTTGGTCATGGGGGAGTTCATCATAAATCCCAACTTCTGGCACGAGCTACAAGAAGTTTCACCCCAAGGCCAGCACTGTGTGTGATACTGTGACCCTTGGCTTTAATGTGCATATTAACACATCCCACATGTCTTTGGGAAAGGTTGTTGAGCAGCAGAGGACGTTTGGAGCTGCTGTTCAGCAAGACACAGACACTGCTGTGTGACTCGCAGTGCATTCTAATAATCACACAATTAGAGCTGCAATCCGCTCACCCTGCCAAAATGAAGAGGTGAAATTATTTGAGGATTCTCTCTGGTGATCCTCACAGATCCCATGAGGTGACTCCACAACAAAAGCCAGCAGAGGAATGTGGGGTACCCTGGAATAGCTGATTCTTGTCACTAATAAACAGTGGATCAGCACAAGCACAGAACAGATATTCAGGGATGGGACCCTCTCCAATGGCCCTCTGCTGCCAGGGAATCACACTCTGAGCTGAGCCCTCAGCTTAGACACCTCCCAGGAAACAGATTTATTGCCAGCTGCTTTTCTGAGTCTTCTGTCTTCCTTCTTGCTGCAGTCCCAGTGTGGCAGAGAGGAACATGAGCCTTTTCTTCACCTGTCCTTTCCCCAGTGAGCACAGCAAGCACAAGGAAATGCAGATCCCAAACAAACCTGCTGGGCAGCAGCAGGTTTTCCCTGCAGAAGCAGACCTCAAGTGTCCCAAAAGTTGGGTGCCAGGCTGTTTTGCTTTCCAAAATTAGAGGTGAAATGACTCTGATTCAGCAGGAGCTTAGCTGGATCTGCCCACACCGACAACTGTGTTCTCCAAGGTTTTGCAGATCTGTGTTCCTCTAGGCATTTTCTTACCAACCAAAATCCACATCCTCCTCAAAGCTCCCTTGTCCATCATCTTTCCCAATCTTTTGGCAGCTACTTCAACTCCTTCAACTCCTACTTCGAGGCCAGTTTGGGCTGTTCAAGGGTCAGCAGGTGCTTTCCATGAAGGGAGATGGGCAGGGACAAGTGGCAGGAGACAGGGAGAAGGGACACACAGCAGAGCAGCAGTCAGACTGCTGGCCAAGCAGACAGACAGACAGACAGACAATCTGCACTGTAGTGTGGAATGGAAAAGCTGGATGTTAACACCTGCACCATTTGGACACTGAGGGGACATCCTGTCTCATCAGAAGGTTGTTAAAATCTAAAATCTGCCTTTGCATGAGTACAAACTATAGACAAAATGCCCACAGCACAAAATGTTCTGTGCCCAAGGACCACAGCCACCTCTCAGGGCCTTCCTGCCAGTGCCAGATGTGTCCTGGATACACCAGATGTGAGCTCAGACCACAGCAGGAAGATCAGGACTGATGTGAACTTGATTTACATCTCATGGGAAGTCAGTCTGGAAAGCAGAGGGAGAGAAAGCTGCAGAACTGATGGACTTGGAGCAGCCTGTGTTGCTAAGGAGACACCACAGCATCCTCCAGCTGGAATTTCCTCAGTGATGAAGGGCTCCATGCCCAGGAACATCAGCTCAGCTCCAAGGGGATGAAGCCAGGGTCAGGCTAATGTCATGGCAAGGTCCTGGCAGGCAGGGGCAGATGATGTCCCAAGCAGCTGGACCCAAGGGAGCAAAGCTTCAGCAGGCACCGAACCCAACCACGGCCGTGAGTTTGGTGCAGACCCTCTGCCTGAGGCTGCAGAGCAGGATTCCACATTATCCCATTTCCTCACTGCTGAAGGGCACGAGTTCATTCCTCAGCACCTGGCTTCTCACAGCTGGAGACAGGACAGGGCTGATGGCAGGACCAGCCTTGTGAAAAAGGCAGCACTGGCCATCTGGCAGGGTGGCCTTCAGTGACGTTTCTCCTGGCACAGCAAACTGTGACTCTCCAAGGCTTCTCCCACCACTCAGTGGCTCTGCATGGCTGGTTCTTAACTCTGCTGCCAGATCAGCTCCTCCCAGGGTTTGCTTATCCTGCTTTGTGAACACCTGACAGCTCTCAGGATCACTGCTGGAGACTGCAGGAGCAAACAGAGAGCTGAAATCTGGCTAAGCTGTTTCTCTGTTCATGCAGCAGCTTCTCAGCCGTGGGGGAAGCAAGAGGGGAGGGATGGATGGATGGATGGATGGAGGGATGGATGGAGGGATGGATGGATGATGGATGGATGGATGGATGGATGATGGATGGATGGATGATGGATGGATGGATGATGGATGGATGGAGGGATGGATGGAGGGATGGATGGATGATGGATGGATGGATGGATGGATGATGGATGGATGGATGGCTGGATGGATGATGGATGGATGGATGAGGGATGGATGGATGGATGGATGAGGGATGGATGGATGAGGGATGGATGGATGGATGGATGGATGGATGGATGGATGGATGGATGGATGGATGATGGATGGATGGCTGGATGGATGATGGATGGATGGATGAGGGATGGATGGATGGATGGATGAGGGATGGATGGATGGATGGATGGATGGATGGATGGATGGATGATGAATGGATGGATGGCTGGATGGATGGATGGAGCCAGTCTGCTCTTGGATGAGGAGCTCTGCAGGACAGAGCTGTTGTGTGGAACAACTGAACCCCGAGGAAATGCAGCCTTGTGTCCTGCCTGTCCCTCAGTGAGTGGGGTCTGGGCTCTCATGGGGGTTGGGTTGTGGGCCTGGGACAGCCATGGATGGGGTTGGACCCCTCCTGGAGCTCTACAAACACAACAAACAGGCAGCTGTTGGCGGCCAAACACAGATTTAGGGCTTCCAGTGGGAAATTTGACTTTGGTCAGCCTTTCCCAGGCTTGGTTGGGATTGATGCTACAGATCCCAGATCCTGCTCCACCTCCCACTGAGGAGCTGCTTCAATGCACCCAGCACAGAGGCCCTGCCAGCCACAGGACACGAGGACTTCATCCCACCAGTCCTGTCCCTCTCCCACATGCCTCAAAACCACTGCCTCACACAGGCCAAGAGAACTCAGCAAAGCCTCGAGCCACAGGTGGCTACAAAGTGAAATTGCCAGCTGCTGGGGCAGGGAGCTCCCTGTAAATGTCTTCTCAAAAATTGGTTTAATGAGGGAAAGCACACTCAGCATTCACAAACTCCGGCGTTTTTGTGTTTTTGGTTCCTACTTCATCTATTATTTAAGGAAAAAAATCTATTTGGGAAAAAAAAAAAAAGAAGCCCTCTCTTCTGAACTCTTTCCAGGACTGACTCAGCAACTTAATTTTTATGCTGGCTACTTTCTTGCTTCTCTTCTCTTTCTTGGTAATTTTTTTAATTTTCCACTTAAAATCCTTATTTGCATGATAGGTCTGTCCAGCCTTGAGGAGATTTTTCTTGTCTTTCACTTTTATCTCATTTTTCCTTCACTTTTTTTTTTTTTTTAATTAAAAAACAGATTTGAATTAGTTCACTGAAGCATTCCCTTCCCCATCTTCCTCTTCCCCCAGAGAGCTCCTCCCACTCTACTCCTGCTGGATCCTTCTGCGATCTCAGCACATCACAGGAGAAAACCTCCAGCTGGGAAAAGTGAAGATTCACACCTGGAAATCAAGTGCTGACAAATTCCCAAGCATATCCCAACACTGATCTGCTAAAAAAGCCCAGCTTTGGCTCTGGATTTGATGCAGGGCTGGCACAGGGGAGTTGTGCAGCTCAGTAAATCCCTTCAGGACGCAATAAACCAAAAAACCTTAACCCTAAATCAACCTTAACACAGCCCTAACTCCAAACCTAAAGCCAAGCTTAAGCCTAATTCAAAACCTAACCCAAACACTAATCCAAGAAAAACTCCTTAATGTTCACCGTACAATAAACCCTAAAACGTAACCTGAACTAAACCAAAACCCTAACCTAACCCAACCTAAACACAACTCTAACCCTAATCCCAAGACAAGACCTAACCCCAGCCCTAACACTAACAAAACCCAACCCAAACCAAAACACTAAACCTAACCCTAATCCCAACACTAAAAGCAACCCCAATCCTAAATCTAACACAACCCAACCAAACACAACCTTTACCCAACCCTAATTTTTATTTTTGGGGTGTTTTGGTGTCACCTACCATGCTTTTAAGACATTTTTACCCCTGCAGGATCAGTCAGGATCACACCCTCTCTGCTGAGAGGAGGAACAAGTTTAACAGAAGGAATGAGCCTCTCTTCCCACTCCTCACCCTGCCCTGGCACAGCCTTTTAGGAAAGGGAAGAAATCCCTGTTGGTGAAAGGAATGAGAAGGAAGTGTCTTTACAAACTGTGGGCCTGCTGGTAGATAAGGGCAGATACTGAGAGGTAATTCAGGCAATGTGGGATCCATAAATTCCAGAGGAATCCCACTGATTGACACAGACTGTTACTCACCCAAGACTCTGCTAAATCCCTGGATTTAGAGTAAAAGAACAGAGATAGAAGGAAAAGAAAAAGGGGAGTGGTACACATTAGAAGGGGTCTGTGTAAGGTGATTTGGGAAGTCTGCACCTCTCAAGTACCTCGGCCAAAGGGGAGACAGGACACTGAGGCTGGGAAATTGGGATTAAAAGGAGCTGCATCCTCTAACAGCTTGAGAGACCCATTGGAAATGCCCCATGGCCTCTCCCTTTATTCGAATAAAGTTACAGGACTCCTCTGTCTCCTTTTCAGACATAAACCTCTGGTGTTTGTGGATAAATTTTCCTGCCATCAGCACAGCTCTCTTGGCATTTGGTAGGATCCTGGTGAGCCCCAGGGTCTCACCTCCTGTGGCACAGCCCCCTGCAGACACCTCAGGAAAACATCAGAGAGCCAAGATTGAGAGCCACAAACCAGACTGGCACTGACCTGTGTGACACTGCTGATCTCCAGTGAGCAGCTCCCTGCTCACATTAGAGTGAGGCAGCTCACAAGATGACTTTAAATTTGCCAGGTAGTCACCAAAAAATACAGAGAGCATCACTGATCGCTTTCTTTGCTGATTGTGGAACGTTGGAGAGACGTGCCAGGCCTTGGGGAAGGAGGGAGAGAAGGGTTACATGGCTCATGTGCCAGCTGGAGCACCAGTGGTGTTCTTTCCCTTGTTCCCACACTGGAAATAGCTGCTGTTGAGCAGTAATACTGATATTTTTCAGCTCCATTTAACGCTAGCAGGATCATGCCTGCATTGAGGTCACCCAAATGACTGCAGTGTTTTGGAGAGGGAGAGCCCCAGTGTGGCTTTCACTGTCTGTCAGGCGTACCTGGATCATCCCAGCTGCTGCAGCAGGGAAAGCCACACAGGCTAAAATTGAGCTGGTTTTTCCAAAAGAGCTCTTTAATCCCACTGCTGCCCCAGGGAGACTGTTACACAGGAAAACATACAAGGATAAGGAGCAGCCCAAACGTCTGGGTAGCTCTCTCTGACAGCAGCCAAAAAGGGATATCAGGGAAAAGCACGAAAATGAATAGCAAACATACCGTTTTCCCCCAAACAGCCTCTCAGATTCCAACTTCTGTGTCTCATTCAAAGTTAGGCAGTGCTTTCATGTATTTAGTATCTCTAAGCAGATTTCTCTGCCGTGAATCAGTGTGACATTCCCTGATACTGTATAAACCATCCAGCAGCGAGGAGTTCCTCAGCTGAGTTATCAGTGCCAGCACCAACCTTCTTTCATTTCTTTTGATGCTGTCACCTACAAGGGGAAGCTTCCCCTGGTGCTTTCTAGTTCTTGTGCTGGAAGTGCACATCCAATGCCTGCCCACCCTCCACAGGCTTCTCCTGCCTCCACAGCCCTTCCTCACACAGCCCTGCCATCAGAACTCTCCCACATGGAGCAGTCAGAGCTACCCGCTCACCCCTTGCACTGGGGATGTCACAGAATTCTGAAATTCTCCCAGTTATCTTGGATCCTTTGTTTGAACTGGGAAGCCCACAGTGCAGGGGATTTGCCAGGATGAACTGACCTGGCAGCAGTTCCCACATGCCTGCTCCACACTGGGATCTCTCCTGACACACCTTTCCTAGGAAGAGAAGGGATCGGAGTGGGAGATGCAGCTGAGCTTTTCCAGTTGCTACCGTTCAGAAAAAGGGGCTGGACAAGAACTTCCTAAACAAAGGCTAAAAAATCAGTGTCCCAGACACAAAACAAGTCCCCACAACCCTGAGCCCAGCCTCAGCCTCCATTATTTTGGGGCAGGAGAGGAGGAGAGAGACAGAAAAGGATTAGCTACGCTCGGCTGAATAACAGGCGTGATCCAATTAGAGGCCTGTCCTAGGAACAGGGACACAGCTAAGGAGAGGTGAAGCCAACTGAATCGTGTCCCTGCCCTCCTTTCACGATGGATGCCAAGCCTGGACTCCTCAGCACAGCTGCCCATCACTCAGCTCCCCAGCAGGCACAGCCAAGCGCGGAATCCCGGCCAGCAGAACGGGGAGCACAATCACCCACCACGGACCACACGCAGGAAGGAGCAGATGGAGAAGCCAAACCTTTCCCCCAGCCCCTTTTCCACGGGAAGCAGTGGCACACAGGCAGCCTGGCAGTGCTGCCAGCACAGAGCTGGCACTTCATTCCTCATCTCCAGCCCTTTGCCATCATTCCCTGCTCCTGCTGTGCCTCTCCCTGGAAGCTGCTGCTTGGCCAAGCACAGGAGATTCTCTGAAGAGCATCAGCCACGTGCCATTATCAGCTGGCATCTGCAGCCTTATCGGGTGTCTTTGGAAAGCTCCTCAGCTCAGGGCAGCCTCCACCTTTTTAATTTCTAAAAGGCTGATGCTTAGTAATTGTTTAATATCTCCACAGCATTTGCTCCCCTTTATCTCGGGATCCCTGCTGCAATTCATTGACAGAGCTGTCTTTTCTCTTTCTCTATTCCACCGTGGATGTATTATAAAATGCTTTCATTGTAGGCAGAGATACTTGCTGCTAATTGATGCTTATTATTCCTTTTAAGCCTGTAATTGCTTTCTCTTGTCTAAATTTACTCCTTTCTCCTCCCCCCAACTCTTCCTCAAATTGCTTTGGTTTTCTCTTCTAATCAGCCCAAATCCTGGTGTTCCAAAGATTATCTGAACGGGTGCCAAAGGTTTTGCCATTGCTTTGACACGCTGGCTTTTCACATCTGTGGAGTTTACTTCAGCTCCTTGAATATTTACAGGCAAATTGGGTGGCCTGCAACTGGTAATCTCTCAACTGCCTTAATGAGGGCAGATTTTAGGTGTCAGCTTCCATGCAGACTTTTGATTAGAAGGCTACAAAGGGTCCTCAGAATTATCTCTTACACAACACAGGATTTCTGAGTCAATTCTCTCAGCGGATAATGAAACAAATGGAACAAGTGGAAGGAAATGCAATTTTGTTTGGAACTGAGAGAGAACCTGTTTTTTTCTGATAAGCTCTGTTATTTTTTCCCCAGACCTTTACTGGACTGACCCAGAGTTTCCAGCCCATCACTCCCTGGAAGACCAGACTGCTCCTCATTGAAGCTTTCCCAGCCATACTTATCCTGATTTAATTCTTTAAATTTTTCCAGAGCCTGTAGAGGTCTTTAACTCTATTCCTTATCTTAATTTTCATGCTGTATCCACCTGATCCTTAGGGCTGAGCTCAGCAGCTGCTTTGAGCCACACAAGTTTTTCCCAGGCTGTTCCATTCCCCACAGTCCACACAGGAGCTATCCAGGCTGCCTGGCCAGGACAGAGTGTCTGCTCTTCATCCAGGATTATCTCCAGAAACTGAAATGAGGAGAGGGGATGCAGAAGAAACAGCAAGGATGATGAACACAGGAAATTGGGTGGACAGGAATGAGTGAGCCCCAAATATCCCTCACTGGGAAGTGAACTCACACCCATCCAGCAGCACTCCCAGCTGCACAGGTTTGATCCCAGAATGGCTTCTGGGAGTGCTTTAAATCCTCCCATCCTCACCCATCATCCACCTACCCTGCAATCTGAGAGCCAGGGTAGCACAGCCCAGCCTGGGCTCCGTGGGGTGGGGGAGAAGCCACAGACTCCTGAAGTGCCTGGTGAGCAGCTGAGCCTGAGCCACGGGCAGACACCACATAAATATCCCCTGCATCCCGAAGCACCGCGCTGGAACACGGAGGAACAAGAACAATTACTATCACACAGTAACATTTACTGTTGGGAATTTGCTGCATTTCATTTTAAACAAGTTGCTTTTGCAGCTCTAGTGACCTGAGGAGCCAGAAATATGAACATTAACAAAAGAAACAAATAAATAACGTATTCCAATTACAGCTTTAATAAGATGCAATGTGCTAGAAGTCCATGCGGATGCAACAGTAATTTCTAATTAAAAACACGCAATTAATTATTAACCTAAAAAAGTTCTAGTGTTATTCCAGCGTGCTCAAATCAGAGTGTGCTCTCTGAGTGAATTCAGGATTATGGTTGTTAATGCTGGGGGTGTTCTGTTGGCTTTTTTCTCATCTTATCAAGGGAAAAGGTAATTTTCAGCCAGCAGAACTGCACAGCTGATTGGAGGCCATTAGGAGCCACTGAGCTCCATCCCCCTTGCCCTGCTTTGAGGACTACACCTCTGTTTCCTTCTTTAATCCCTCTCAGACACCTTTGGGAGCAGCTCAACAGATCCAAATTCTGCTGGTGGGGGGAGCCCCTTCAGTCTGAAGCATCCACCGAGCATTTCAGGACACGAAGTGCTGCTCGGGAACACGAGCTCTTCCACGCAGGAAAGTGGAGCTGGAGAGATCATCCAGTCCACAACTCCACAGAACTGGCAGTCCATGAGAAGGGAGATTTCTCAGGGCACCAGGGGTTTGCTGTGCATCTCTGAGAGGGTCTTTTCTTCAGGAATTAGCAAGGAAATTTGTGAGCATTCACCACTGGGCTCATGCCCATGGTGGTTGATGCCAAGTGAGAATTCGCTACCCATCAGCTGCCTTTCCATGGAACAGAACAACACCAACAAACTTAAACAGACCCCAACCCAGTAAGATACAAACATTTCAGATAAGGAAGATGATTTGGCATGTAATTGGCAAATAAATCTGTGACTGAGGCACTTCCATGAAGACCTATCCTTCCATGGAGCCCAAAAGTAATTAGGATGTTTGCCCTTGAAGCATGAAGCTGATAGCAGAGTGGATTCCTCTGACTGGTAATAAATGTGTGCAAAAATACTACAAACCAGTGGCTCTGGGCTGCTGCAATAGAGGCACCCTCAGGAGAGGCCTGAGGCACTGAAAGTTTGGAGTCAGACATCAATAGCCTCACATTTTAGAGCAGGGGGGCAGATTCAGCCCTCGTGGAAGTGAGCAATTTCAAACTACCAGGCAGCACAGCCTGATGGATCAAAGATTGGATTGAGGCTTAGGAAACCAAAGCTGATTTTTCAGCTCTCCCAAGTAATCTGGCTTCTCTCTGTGCCTTTGCTTCAAGCTCAGTGGAACAATAGAGTCCCTCCATGTGCACAAAGCAGAGCACCTGGCAGCGTGGTCCTACCACAGCACAGAGATATCAATAGAGGAGCTGCACTTCTGGATTTAGTTCCCTGTCTTGGATGAAGATGAAAACGAGCTGAACTGTGGATCCAGCTAACAATGGCCAAAAGCTGCCTGGCTGGAACACAGAGTGATGACAATCCTCAGAATGCCTGGAGAGATCTCCTGCCAGCTGAACGGCTTTTCTGCAAGACAAAGGACAGCTTTAGGGGGAAAAAGGGGAGCCTGAACAGGAAGGATGGATGTGAAAAAGCTGGAGAATGAGCTGAGGGGCTCTGTCCTGCCCTGTGAAACCTGCTGAAGGCAAGCACACAGCCATCCAACAGCACAAACCCAACACTGCAGCTGCTTGTCTGGACAAGGTTGTTGACAGATTAATCCTTGGAAGCTCCCAAGGAGCCTGTCAGCACTAACACAGTGAGGGAAAGAGGGAGAAAGGAGATGGGGACTCAGTGTGCCTCAAAAGTCATTGATTACAATCTCCAAATTTGGAGATTTTGGCCAAGTGGAGAGCTCTTGGAAATGCCTTGTGCTGAGCATGTCTGAGCTCATGAAGCCCACACGAGGCATTCCCAGTGTTTCCCAAGTGCTGAGCTGTTTTCCACACCATGTGGAGTCCCAGGAGGGTCACCTGGGAGAGCTGTGGCTTCTTCAGCCTCTTTCTCTGGTGAAAACCTCCACTATAAAATGGTTGCACCATCTTCTACCCAGATTTAGCAACTTTTCAACTGTCTGGAGACCATACACAGTGTATGTAGGATGTGATGTGTTTTGCACTTCTTTGGGATGGAAACTTTTTATGGATTTGGGATAAAAAGTTGTTTTGGGCTTAGGAAGGCAAATAAGAATCCTGCTACCAAAAATGGCTCTTGTACACCTGCCTACCTGGGAACTTTCCTGAGTCCTCCTGTGCAGGACACAGGAAATTCTTTCCATACTCAGTGGAAATAGACACACTTCTCAAGCAAAAATGCAATACAAGTTGAAATTTTACTATTTAAGGGTGTGCAGAGACTTGCCACTTGCCACTTTCCAGAACACAGCACAATAACCAGCAGAGCAGCACAAAATTTTGCAGCATCTCTAAAGCATCCTCCCTCTCCACCCAGTGCTTTCCATTATGACCCATTTTCTGGCTTTTTTTTTTTTTTATCCCCCTCTTCTCTTATTTCAAGTCAAAGCATTTTGACACCCTGCCCTTTGTGAACGTGGTGTGTCAGAAGATCTACAGGGATGGCAAATCGTGTTTGCTTCTGTCTAATCTGTGCAGGCAGCTGGGCCACTTCCATCTGTAATTGGGTGCCTCTGGGGGAGTGTCACTGTCACAGCTGCAGTGCTGGCCACCACTGGACTGCAGCAAAGCCAGCACAACTGCTAGGCTAAGACAGAGGAGCTGACCTGCACCTCGGTGTTCTTGCACCCAAAAATAAGAAAAGATCAACCTGAAGTTGAATTTAGGAGGAGGAGAGTCCAAAAAAAGTGAGTAAAAAGTGAGTAAGACTCAGACTGTGTCACAGCTGATGCTCAGACAGAGCAGGAGAGCAAAGCCAGGCTTACTCCAGGAGACAGCTGGTGACAGTGTCTGCACCACAGTAATCTGTGTTTACAGCAGGGCCACCTTTGGCTTGGAAATGGCACTTAAATAACAACTGGTTTGTTCTCCTTATTTGCTTTAAACCTGTCTGTAATCACCTCCACGGCTGCTGCCTGCCATTCTCCTCTGGTAAATGAGACAAATCCAGATGTCTCACCTTGTAAAAAAAGGAAACACGTAAACTAAACCACGCGCCAGCTTCAATAAATACCTCTCTTAGATGTTTCAGATTTACTCATTTTTTGGGTTTTTGTTTTCCTTCTTTCAAAAACAAGGTTCCTCCTCCCTATTTTCTCTTGCCACGTGTGGCAACTACTGAAAAACATGAGGGGAAGGAAGGCAGCTTTGTTTAACACAAAACAAACAAGCATTTGCATTTGTTCCCTTTGTAGAAAGCAAGGCCTGTGTGGGATTTCAGAGGGAAGGGGGATTTGTCAGGTAGGCAGGAGCTCAAAGCAGCACTAACGTGTTCTGACACCCTCGCTTCTGTTTCCCATACGCCAGCCTTGTTCTCCACTGAGCTTGGAAACGCTCAGGCCTTGCCTGCATGAAGGGAGAGAGGTGCCCAGGGCTCCAGGGATTCTCAGGGAGACCTGAGCTCCGGTGGGGAGATGGCTCAGCACAACCAGGACGTTTGGGATCGCCCTCCTCAGCCCAGGAACGTGGCCCACGGGAGGTGGGAGGGGGTACAGAGCAGGAGAGGTGGTCCCAGGAGAAAAGGATGGGAAGAAAGGGAGGAAGGGAATTTTCCACATTGCCTTTAACCCCCCAGTATCTGCTCCTTCTCCTTGGATTTGTTCCTAAGACTGGAAGCCTTTGAAGGAAGAAGAAAGTGACCACAGCCCAGAGGCATATAGAGTGAGAGGAACACCTAAATCCAGAATAAATTCTTTAAAATAACCCATCTCACACACCAGAGTTTCGTATTGAAAGTGCTACAAACACACGAAATAAAACCTTCCTTCATACCTGCAGGCTTCCCCAGGCCAACAATCCCTCTTTTTCTGTGCACGGTGTTCTTAAGACACTTTAAACCCTTGTTATTTGTTATGCAACGTTATAATCCTCTTCTATCTCTGTGTTATTGGCAGGGATTTGGAGTCTGAACACGCAGCACAGACTTTGATGCCTTGCTGAGACATCTTGTTACTCACTGTGTAAAGAGAGAGAAACAGCCCTGGCTGTGAGGAGAGCCAGGACAGGACATGGGAGAGCTGGAATCACACGTGGTCCAAAGGAGCAGCAGCTCCACCTAAATGGAACCAGCTTGGAAAATAGGGTGGGCCCACCTCTTAAAAAAAAAAAAAAAATCCTGTTTAGTTATTTCTGAAGATGATAAATATTTTCTGAGGAAAGGAGAAGTCTCAGGAAGAAAACTGTTATTCTTTACCAAAAAAACCCAAATAAAAGAAGAACAACTTAGCTAAACCGAAGAAAAATGTAGCACTATAAAGAAAAAGAAATGCAGCTTGTGAAATCCTAAAAATGCAGAGACAGATGTGAAAGGACAGAAATTCTTCAAGAAATCTGTGAGGCTCCTGAACAAGAGAGCCTGTTCCTTTTCAGTCACCCAATATGAGCAGAAATCACTCACTGAAGGGCAAAATCTCCACTGCTGGGGCCAAAGAGCAGCAGATGGGCCAATTTCTGACTGCAGTGAGGAATGCAGGGGAAGAGAAAGAAGGGAGGGATCTGGTCTGTGCTCAGCAGGTCACAGCCCTGATAATTTGAAACACTCCTGAGGTGGCCACTAAATAAAACAAAACAAAACAAAAACAACAAAAAACCCCACAAAAAAACAAAAACCCAAAAAAATAAATAAGGAAGGTGAAAGCTCTCAGAGGAAATTGCAGCCTTGCTTCAGGCACTTCCAGCTGCTGGGGGTAAAAGTGGGACTCATTCCCAAACTCAGGGCACAGTGTAGATCCCAAGAAGGAATTTGCACGGTGAATAAATGCAAAAGGCATCTCTGTGGATTCCTGCCCGTCCTGATTTGATTTGGAAACTCATCAAAACCATTAAGGAACAAACAGCAGCCCTGAGCCTACCTGTGCAATCAGATAGGCACCTGCCAGAGTCAGGAAAACAACGTGTTGCTTCATTTAATTGCCTGCTTTTATTCTTTTAATGGAAGCAAATTGTCAGCACACACGAGCCAGTTCCCTTTGCAAACAGCTGAACTGCTGGGCTCTGTGAGCCCTCAGAGACTCGAGTGTACAGTGAGACTCACATGTTGACAAAGATGCTGGAGAAGGAGTTTCCCCCAGAAGCTGCACAGGCTGGGTTTGATTTTGCATGCACGAGCCTCACTCAGATCATCTCCATGCTTTGTTAGGAAGAAGGAATTCAACCAACATGGCACTGATCGCTCCTCGTTACCCCAACCCTGTGATATGAATGGATCTGACTTTGTAATCTCAGCACTGTTAATACTGATTAAAACCAAATTATTACATATTTGTATCAAGCCTGGCAGCAGAGTCTCCCTTGTCCTTCAGCATTAGCAAGTGAAGCTGTGAAGCAGCTGATGCCCAAGAAAGCAGATGATGTCCCTGGAGAAGGGGAAGGGAAGCAGCCCCCTGAGAAGGGAGGTGCCAACAGCTCCTGGAGGCTCCGGGGTGGCAGTGGCAGGACTTGTGCAGAGATTTTCTGGGGCTGTTGCTGGCTCCTCTCCGGATGTTCTCCCGTTTGGATGCAGGATCCAGCACACACAGAGGGCTGCAGTAATGAACCTCTCCCTGATGTGCCACACTCCTTGCTGGGGTAGGTGGCAAGGCCCAGGGATGCTGTCACACCTGGATGGGTGTGGGGTGAAGTGACTGCTGTCTACAGACACCCTACAATGAGCTAAAGGTGTTCTACGGGCTGGGGATTATCTCCTGCTACCCAAATCCAGCGCAATTTGTTCAAATCCCTACACCTTCTCTTCTTAGAAAATCCTGGGTTATTTACATTATATTTAGGAAAAGAAAATGTTCCAGGGAAAGCCAAATAAAAATCCAGATTCTGCTGGAATTCCAGACTAGGTTAAAAACACAATAAGGAGTTTTACAGTGGTATCAGAGTGCCCTGGCCTTGGTCACAGCCCTGTTGGGGCGATGAAAATGTGGAGTGAGACACCCCTTGCCTCAATGACACAGATGTCTCTCAGGCCTTCTAATCCCCCTTTGATTAACAAAGCTCAACAGGAAGTCCTACAAAGTATTTTATTTCTGAGGGAAAGCTGCTAAATTGTTTTGCTGATCTGATGTAAGATGTTTCAAGTTTACAAAAGGAAACCAAGTTTCAAAGGGTAAAACTGTTGGGAAGTGATTTAATTGTTATTTTTCCAACATAAAAGAGTCCAGCAAGACCTCCAGTGAAATGGATTCCTACAGTAAAGGGTCATTTTTGATGAACTGTCATTTTTCTCCACTGTGAAATTCAACATTCCTTGAGAATCACTATCTCCATTCTTCATGATGAGATAAGAAGACTCAGAGTTAACTGAAAAGTAAGTACTGTGTTTCCAAGAGCTCCCCTTTCTTCCACTGAAATTTTCAATTTTAAAAGATTTCACACTTATCAAAGGTGGGAACAGCTCTAATAACTTTTCCCCTACTCTGTTTTTTAAGTAGATGAATCTTCAGGCCAGTGACTCTTATATTCTATGTATGGACCTCAACTCACCAGAATCCCCATTTCCAGCAGTGAATTAATGTTCTGGGTGCAATTAGACAAAGCTTTGTTTTCTTAAAATTATGATTTAAGACTGGATGGTGCTAGAGATGTTTGAACTCCCTCCACCAAGAAGAAACTGCATATTATTCCTCAAAATAAAACCCCAAAATTCCACTCACTTCTTTCCAGCAGGCAGCACTCGGAGCCAGTCACAGCCTCAGAAGCCAGAAGAAAGTGGAGTTCAAAGCAAGAGAAAGGACAGGGAAATGGAGTAGAAATGAAGAGGTCTGAGGAAGGGCACCACTATTAACTCCATTGTTCCCTCTCCAGACAGAGCAGCCTTTGACATCTGATCTTTGGGCACCTCGCTGGGTTCAGCTGACAAATGGCTCTCTCTGACTCTTGGAAGGGAAGAGAAATAACAACCCCCCCCTCCATCCCCTTTGGGTCATGCTACCCCATCCAGCTTGGAGAAATCATTTATCATTTATCTGATGGCTTAAGCACATCTGCATAATAAGTGGCACACACCCAGAGAAGCTCTCTCTATTTCACAAATCCTTAGCAGTGCATTTTTTAATAGAAAACATCAATCCCGAGTAGCCTGAAGGAACGAGCCCTCTTTAATCATCCACCACGCTGAGGACTAATTTCAGACAAAGGCTCGATGCTCCCAGTCACCTATAGCATGGAATAACTCAGATGATTCCTAAATTCACAGGGAAAGGTTCAATCGCCTTTTCAAAGCTGGATTGCAGATCCTGTGTTAATTACTACGGGAAATTACATCTCCAGTAATACTCAGCAAGGCTTTACAATAAATGCTGTCTGATCTATTCCTGCTCAGCCTTGAACTCTTTGTGGAATATTTGTAAATGTAATGGGTACTTCATTTCCACCACTGCTCCTGAATAATTCATTCAATGGAAGATCCTTGCATGGTTCCATGAATTGAGAGACTTGGGGTGTTTTGTTCTCTATAGTTAATGGATTAAAACAGGTTTTTTTCAGCTATGAAACCAGGTAATTTATCACCACAAGCCCAAGTACGGTTCATACATCATTGGCTCAACTGAGAAACACATCTGTGAGTCTGGATATCAGAACAGAACAACCAACAATTTTAAATCATCCCATGTTGTCCGAAAAGCCAACAGAGTTGCAAAATAAAACGCTGAGAAACTGCCTTGGATCAGTCAAAATATTTTATTTCCTTTTTTTTCCCAGGCCTTTAATTCAACCATTTTGTTCCTCCACAAAACAGCACATTTTGAAACATCACTTTGGAAAGAGAAGAAGAAATAAATCAAAACCCCTTTCCATTCAGAAAGTGTCATAACTGGGAGCTCCAGCACTTTCAAGATATTCCTCCCCAGCTCCCTTCCAAGCAGAATTGTCAAAATTGGTAAGATTTCTTCAGCAATTTCTGTTTCATCAAAATGACATTTTTCCAGACAAAACTGTTGTGACAAAAAAAAAAAAAAAGAAAAAAAAAGAAAAAGTCAAAACCAAAACTCAACAAAATTGAACATCTCTGATCCAATTGTCTTTGACAAAAAGAGAATGTCTCAAAGATGCAAAACCTCTCCCTGGGTGAGTCCCAGAACATCAGTCTGACACATCCAGGTTGAACATGCAAGTTCCTCTTAGGTAACAGCAAAAGAAAAATGAATCAACCTGAACCTCAGGGGCCAGAAATACCGTCAAATATGTTCAGAGCCAAGTAGAGACCTCCTAAACTGCAATTCTTACAGGATCTTCACCGTTTTGATGAGGAAATTCCACGTTCCAGCCTTAAAATGTGAGGACAAGAACACGGGCGCTTTGTCAGTGTCCATCTCTGGAGGTGAGCACTGACCTGGGCACCGATGCAGGGTTTGGTGCTGGAGCTCCTTCCATGGCTTCTGGTGCAATTTGCATTTCAATCTCTGTTTTCCTGTCTGCCCTCACCAGGCACCAACTCTCAGTTCCCACCTGATCTTCAGCTGGATATGAAATGTGCCCAGGCAACAGCCAACAGCTGCCTTGTCTCCATCAAAGTCACTTCATCACATGAAAATTCCAGGTGTCACTCAGTGCTGGAGTTTCCAAAAGCTGTTTACAAAGCTCTCTTGTGGGGCACCACCTCCATTTTCTCAGTGTCAGCAACAAATCTGCTCAATTCACCTGTCAAGATGACTCCTCCAACCTCTCTGCCAGGGGAAAACGCCCAGGAACGCACTCAGGGAAAACAAATCATTTTGGCTTTGGCTCAGCCATCATCAGCAGCTGTAATAAGAATCCCAGGAGCTCGTGCTGCTCGTGTCAGACACATCCACAACCCCTTTTCTGTGGAAGGATTGCACAGCTGGAGTTCAAGGCACAGACAGAAGGTCGAGCAGGATATGCAGAGGGAAGTTCATCATTCCATTGCTTTTCCAGGCAGAGAAGATGGAATTGCTCTCCAGAGCTGAGCTGATCCTGCAGAGTGCTGGTGAAAACACTGCAAATCATCTCTGTTTCTCCTCCAACAGAGCAAACGTAACTCAGGTGGTCACTGCTTGCTGTCAGGGAAGAAAGGGTCACTCCACACAGTCGCCCCACCGACCTTATCTCTGGAGCAGCGTGAGCAGGGTTTGGGTTCTGAAGCTCTGCAGTGTGTGGGGCAGGAGGGGCCTGAGCACTGAGCCCTGTGCAGGGATGGAGATGTGAAATGGCACAGCACAGCTCAGGGCTGTCAAGCCAAAAGGTGCAGTGGATTTTCAAAGGACAGCAAATTTTTCAGAGGAGGAAGAAGCTCATTTTGAGCAGAAGAGGTGACTGGTACCGCAGGTGCCTGTGATGGAGCAGGACAGACACCTCTTTCCCGAATTCACAGGATTGGTATTACCCTTTTAGCCAAATTCCAAACCCTTATTTTGGCCATAAAAAAAAAAATATCCTGCACAGATCTGAAGATTTAGAGAGCAGAGATGGCCTAATGTAGTGTCAAACCTCATTTATTTCCATCACAGACACCACATTTTTCTTCCTAAGCCCTGCAGAAACTGGATGGATGCAGCACATCCCCAGCCCCCAGCAGTCAGTCTGAGCAACCTTGGTGTGAGCAGCTCTCTGTCTACCAGAGGAAAATTTCCTTGCAAATCCCAAAGCCTGAGGAAGAATCACCAAATTTTGCTAGTGATTATTAGGATAACGCCTGCCCAACAGAAGAAACTTGCTGAGATGGATAGCTCAACAAAGTGGAGTGTTCTGCTCCAATTTAATTAAAAAGGTATTTGGGAAAATGACAAATGCACCAAGGAGCTCAGCACTGTCTGGGCTAGACCTGGAGCTCTGTGTGCTTTAAAAAGCAATTAAGACAAGACAAGAATCACCGTTAGCCCTGGGGAAAGAAAAGCCACAAGGTATTTTTAGCCCAAGGCAAGAAAAACAGAGGGGAAATGCTCCCTCCAACCCAGAGCAGCCCCTCTGAAACCCAGGCTGAGCCTTCCAGGGCTCAGAAACACAAACAAGGTTTGGCTCTGTCTGGCCAAGCTCAGCCAGGCTCTGCCCTGTGAGGGCAGCTCAGTTCACTGTGAGACAGGACCATGATTTATTCACACAGTTTTGAAGTTCTGGGGCCTAAAATGACTGAATGCAGAGAACAGGTTGCAAGAAACAAGTAAGCAAGCAGCAGGGCATCCTTCCTCTGCCAGCCTCATTGGATGGCTCCAATTCCTGATTCTTCTACCTGAAGATGTGTCCTGCCCTATCCCTGTTGGTAGTTCTGCCTGAACATCCACATCTGCTTCCATGATCAACAAGAAATTGAGAATCTCTGAATAGGAATGCCAAGAATTCACTTTGGAAGCATGTGGTTCCTCATTTCTGATAATTATCCAAAAAAGCAAAGATCTAAATAAAAATATGGGAAATGTGTTGTTTCCTTATTGCAAGATGAAGTAAAAAATTATAAATGTCTCACTCAAATCAAACCGAAAGCATTTGTTTTGACACATTCCAGTTTAAAATGCTGCTGGAGGAGACATGTTTCCATTCAATGTTTTGATTTTGACAAAAATGTTTCCAAAAAAGAAAAAAAAAAAGTTTTGCTGCAGTTTTTTCTGCCAGTTCCTGGAGGGATCAGTCAAAGCTTCCTGAAGCTCAGAGTCATTAGCAAGCTGTCACAGAACTGAGACCCTAAAATGCATTTGACACATCAGATCACAGTTCCATCAAACCTGGAAAGCGTGCCAGCGCTGGATCTTCACATCTAACTCTTGGATCTGACTCCTTTAGCATTCACTCTCTCCTCTGATAGAGCAAGAGAAAAGAGATCAGCCTCGTTTATCCCTCGGGAATGAATCCCCCCTAGCCAAAACCCCAGGTTCAGCTGCTGTGCAGAAAGAGGAGCTCGTGGATGATCTGCTGCCATTCCCACTGTCCAAGGAGCACAGCCACAGGCAGACACTCACTCCTTCCAGGGGAGGGGAGAGCAGCAGCACCAAGATTTCAAGAAAAGAGCAGTAGAAAACACATCCTGTAAGCTCCTGAAGGGACAGGCCCTGGGGATGTGGTGGGCACACACCTAAAGGGGCTCTGCCCGGGAATGCCACAGCCTGAAGATCCCATGGAAAAGCTGCAAAGTGCAAAACGTGCTGGTCTTGGCAGAGCAAAAGGTTGGAGTTGCCCCATCTGGCAGCCGACCTCGCTTTTCCTGCAGAGCTGAGCTGTTCTGGCTGCTCAGATCACAAAGCTCTCCGGCTGCTCTCTCTCTTTGAGCAACAGATAATCACTTCCCGGGAAAGAGATTGTTCCTGCTCCAGTGAGCAAACCCAAGGCCTCCACAACACGACCCCACACTCGGATTTCTTGTCACACTTGAAACAAACATATGTTCAAACAGCCCTGACTCGAGTCCGCGTCCAGGTGGCCGCACAGAGCTGTTGGTGCAGGCAGATGTCCCCACTTAGGCGCTGGCAGTTCTAGGGCACAGCTCCTTCCCCTCTCCCAGGCAGCCAATCCCACAGGAGCTTTGTGGGGATTTCTCACAGGGAAGTGGCACAATTGTCATGGCACATTTCCGTGCTCAGGAGCACTGGGAATCCAGCTGAATCCCAAGTGGAATCTCTTACTGTTGGCACTGTGCTCCTCCCAGAAGAGATCAGATTCTCCTCACACAGGAAAAGGGACACAGTGTCCTGTAGCTGGGACATCAGACTGAGACATCAGAGCTCCAGCTGGCCCTGCCCTCAATGAACTGCAGAAATCTTGGGGTTTAGGGTGTGGATTTCTGCATCTTCTCTGGGAATGTCCCACCCTCTTGCGTCCCACGCTCAGCTGAGATGTTATATTAATAAAATTATCTCACCCCAGATCTGGCTAAAGCTCTCTTTTTTCATGCAAGGACATTCACTGCTTCCTTTTCCCCAGCAGAAACTCGTTCTCTAGGAAGGAGAAGGTGGAGTAAAACACAAATGAGGGATTGACATTCGTCAGCTTATGCAGCAATGCTAAACCATCCGCTTGGATCACCCAGACCCTCTGGATGATCATTAGCTCTCAGGGTGTTTCAGTCAAGTTTGCAAGATGCTTTATATCAGTCAGGAGAGACTTTCTAATCAACTGACACAGTTTAAAGCATTTTGGATGGGGAGGCACGTACGTAGGTACGTGAGCCTGAGCACAGATGTATAAAATTGTAGGTGATCAAAGGTAGTGCATCCAAGGCAGGATTAAAAGACGTTTAATACAGCTTTTCCCAATAAGCCTGAGAGATGAAAGAACTGCCATAAGGCCTTGCTGGGGGCTTAGAAATTGCTCTGTGAAATCAGCTGCAATTGGTAATTAAATGGAAACCTTGGGGGTGTTCTGAAGACTTTTTTCATAGCCTGGCATAAGGGAACTCATCTTTAAATTACGTAGACTTTTACCTTCCACGGAGGTGAAGGTAAAACACCACCCTGCTGCTCCTGCATGTCCTGCCTCAGAGCAGATGTGGACTCTCTGTGCCAGGATCAGGGCACACAGTCCTGAATATGAGCCCCTCAGAACGTTCCTGTTTTCCCAGTGCCAGCTGAGCCAGCTGTAAACCAGGGAACTCAGCAGGGAATTGTGCCCCTGCCTCGTGCACCAGAAAACCAGCCGTGCTCTAAAGTCTCCCAGCAGCTCCCAAAGCACCTTCTCCTTCTTGGAAGTGCACACAGCTCCTCCACAACTGCTCCCAGCCTAAGCCTTTGATCTGCTTCAGAGAGAGACCAAGGCAGGCAGGAGAGTTCTTGGTTGACTGGGATGTGGGGATGAAAAAGGAAAATCCTGGTTCTGATAAAAGACAGGAGAATGGTGGTGGGTTTTCCAACTGATTGTGATGGATTGGAAATTCTGAGTGTGCCCATTTGGAAGGGAAACCAGAGCAGAGCAGAAAGCTCAGCCTTGTGGGTAGAGCATCCAAACAGGCCTCAGGAGATTTTGGTTGGACTCTCAGCTCTGCTACCACTTTGCTCAGTGCAGCTGAGGCTGAGCCCTTCCCATGGCCCATTTCTCTTCTCTTTGCAATAAAAGGGGTCAGTCCTTTTTGATCTACTTGCAAGAATGGGTTAGTCACTGTTTGCTTGAAGAGTTCCTAGGGTAACAAGGGCTATAAACAAAGCAGACCTGCTACCCTGGATTGCAGTTCAACAGCATTTAGAATCCTGTTTGATGCAAAGTGTTTTGGTTCTCGTTGTAGCCTTTCATTTCTAGATGGCACAACACTCTCACTCTGAGGCAAAGTACTCCTTCAGACAAAGCTGAATCTGCTGAAAGTAGCACTGGAAATCCTTTTTTTTTTCAGCAGAACAACAGCAGGTGATGGCAGCTCAGCTGCAGACAGCTCAAAAGCTGCTGAAAAACAAACTAAGACAAAAAATGTTTGAAAAAGAATTAAAAGCAGGTTCAGTAAAAGAAATAAAAATAAAAAAAAGGTACAAAATCTCCCTTGAATACAATGGAGGTAGCCAGAAATAACTGCCAGAGAGAGAGAGATCGACAGCTGATATAAATAGTAGTGACTCATGGTGTAATGGGGATCCAGTTCAGGGGAACAAATCCCTATCAGAGGCTCAGACAAAGCCTCCTACAGCAAACACCTCCAAAGGAGCAGACCTAAATTCCTGCAGAGATTTGGAAACACAGAGCTCGGGACAATACCTCTCTGAGGCAGAAAGCCCTTTGTGCCAGTTCCCTGTCCAGGAAGCATCCAGTGCTGTGGATGGCTTTGGTTTGTGGCCCAGGAGAGATGGATTTATGCAGAGCATAAGGAGAGTCTCTCAGACAGATGTCAGAAAAAATCTCCATGCATCAACTGTGCTGCTGCTGCTGCTGCTGAAACCTGTCTGCCAAGAGTCCCTCCTTGAGGGCCTGGGAAACAAATAAATGTGCTTTATTTTCCTGAGGGCTCTGTGCTTTCCTAGCAGGGCCCTGGGCCTTTCCACCCTTGGTTTGCAGAGGGTGCCTGTCCTACACCTGCTGGCAATGGCACACAACCACTTCACCTCTGGCATGCAGCCTCTGCAGGATTTTTGCCAGTTCTATTTGGCTCTGCAATTTCATTTAAAGCTGTCTAGAGTCCAGTCCTACAGAGCCACCAGTGTCCAAACCAAACATTCCCAGAGGACGCAGCCCCTCAGACTCATGGCCATGGCTGTGGGCAGAGCCAAAGAAACCAGAGTGGGATGAGGGAGAGATGGAGCTGTTCTCCCTGAGCAAAAGACTGTTCACATCCCTGGGATGCCAGGTACCGTGGTGACTATCCTTTACTTTCCTTTTTCTCTCAAGGTCCCTGCAGCTGTCACTGGAGGAGATGCTCTTTGCATCCAGCATTTCCAGCCTCTGAAATTGCTTCCTGCCCTGTGCTGATGGGGAAGTCAATCCCAGAGGCAGAGCAAGCCTGAGAAATAAAGAAGTCTGACCCAGAACAGGCAGGTCAGAAGCTGGATATTGCACAGAAATGGCAGTCTCTCCAACAGAGAGAGGGATGCTTTCCTTTCAACTGCTTTTAATTTTTTTGCCCCTCCATATAATTCTCTAATAATCACCCTATTAACAATGTTCCATTTGCCACACAACTTGGGATATTAATCCTATTAGTTGGTACTAATCCTCCACAAAACAAAATGGAAATATTCACTCATTTTCTCAGGGTTAAAAAAAAAAAAAAAAAGGGAGAGAAAGAGGTGGGGAGAAGAGAAGACAAAGATGCTTTCAGAGGTTTGCTGTTTTGTGAGTTAATTGAATGGAACTGGGTCTCCTGTGGTCTCCATATAGAATTCCATTATCATGTAATGGGGAGTCACATCCAGCCTGTTGATAAGAGACAGCCTGTCAGATTAAGCATTAACTATCATATTTGGAAACCATGCAGTTTTCCACCCATTGGGGTAGCAAAACACAATATCCCATTTCCCTTTCCTTCCCCCAACACCTTTTCCTTTACTGCACACTAATTAAAGAACAAGGGTGGAGAGACTGGTCTGTGCTGCCGAGCCCAAGATAAACTTTGCTGAGTGGGGAGGAAGAAATGAAGTGAACATCCCAGAGAGCAGAGATCTTTCCTATAGGCTTTAATTTCTCCACCCACCCCCTCTTGTGCTGTATTTTTTCATATTTCTGTGAAGAATTACTGGCAGTTTCCATCCTCCCCTGCTCCACAAGGTGAGACTGGCACCTACTGGAATGATCCTGGAAAGGCTGAGATTGAGAAGAAAAAAAACCAAACCTTTTCTCAGCTTAGTTTCATCTCCAGCTTCACATTATTTTTCCCCTTCATCAGACAAACAAACAGCTCTGCAGACACAGAGACAGCACACGCTGGATTTGACACAGCTCTGTTTTTAAGCTGTTTTGTGGTAATTGGGTGAACTATTACAAGTCATTTCATTTCTGCCAGCCCATGGGGAGGGAACCACAGGCACAGGTCCTGACAGAGCTCCCAAGGTTCCTGTGGGTCTGGGAGGCTGCTCCCTCTTCTCTCATGCCTCAGCACCTAATGGAAGCAGGAGCAAACATCCCTGCAGGTACAACATCCATCTCTAGTAGTTTAATCCTTTCCCTCACTTGCTTTTTCCTAAGGAGGATTTCCTTATGGGATCTGCTCACCCTCTGGGATTTAGATTTAAACCCCCAAATGCTGTTCTCCCATGATTATCCCCTAGCCTTAAACTTATTTTTTGATGTCCCCCTCCAAAGTCCCACTGGCCAAACTCAATCAAGCAGCAGCTTGGCTTCTCCTTGCCTGTGTCCCTGTCCTTGCTGGGCCCACTCTCCAGCCCCACCACCAGCCTTGTTCCCACTCCAGACCTCCAAGCTGGCTCATACAGACCTCCAGCAAAGCCCAGCCACCACTGCTGGTCTCCTGTGAGCCCTGGAGAACACATCCTGAATCCATCACTGTCTGACCACCCATAGGAGCTGCTCTCTCTCAGTGGTTCCCTCTTAGTTTTGCTCTGTGTATTTTATCATTAACTTCCCTACCTGGAGCAAAGAGTCTCCCAGCTCAGAGACTGTCACACCAAAAACCCCAAAATACGCACCACAGGTTAAGCAAAGGCACAGAAAACAGGGAAGTGAAATGGCTGCATGGCACAGCATGGTTTGGAGAGAACAAGGGAGAATCAGAAGAGAAAAGCTGGAGGACAGAGCCAATCCTGCAGAGTTGTAGCTGAACAAAGTGCAGCTGGAGGCTGGGAACATCTCAGGGACCGGAGCTGCCTCCATGAGAGGGATGGAGCGTTATTAGGAGCGAGCACAGTTTGCACTGCCTGCCCCCAGGGCTGCTAACCTGAGCAGGAATGAGTCACACAGCTCTGAGCCACCCCAACACCGGCTGCAGACACCTCCCGATTAGCAAGTCTAATCCTCCCTCTCCAAACCTCTCCATCAGGAAGCTCTGGGGTAGAGAAGCAGCGGATTCTCAGCACCAAGAGCCGGGGCTGCCAGGCCCAGCTGGCCCCAGCTCTGGCTGGGGAGGATCCACGCAGTGCTCTGTCCTCAGGAGCTGCCTGACAAACACAGGGTTCAGCACGTCCTAATTGCTCTGGGCTGCACAAACAAACAAACAGCCCTTTGTTTGCACAGCAGCTCTCAGGAGAGGCCTCCCAGACGAGGTGGGTCGGGATGTTCCTCTCCAGCTCCCACATTGATCAGCTCCCAGCTGGAAGGAGCAAGGGGAACGCGGCGTGGAGATGCTCAGCAGGCTGCCCTGGCCATGCGTGCCTGGGGCTGCCTGAAGGACATAGAGATTCCTCCTTCCAGCAGAGCTCCAAGATGCCCTGCTGCTCACAGGAACATTCTGAATAATGACCAGGAGTGGCAGAGAAAAAGGAGCTCTTGAGGCAAGCTCGGAAGGGCTGTTAGAGTGAAATTCCTCTGGATTTACACGGGGGTAAAACGGAGTCGACTCCGCACTCAGCTGGAGTGAGCGATGGCAGCCACGGCCTGGGATGGGAACTGGGACAAAGAGAGGGATCTGGTCCAGGGGAGCACGTAAGGGTTCAGCCACCAGCCAGCTCATTGCCTGGCAGCAATTCACAGCCTGCTTCTGAAATCAATGCAGGCTGGGAGCACTCAGCAGCCAGACTAAGCCAGGTCTGTCATTTACTGTAATTCTGAGCTGCTAGATTACTTTCTCCGGGTTTTCCAAGAGGAACAGTTAGTCACAGTGGTGAGTTGCTCCCCTTTGTAGGCTGTTTTCTGGTTTTCCCCTTCCTAATTGTCACCCCAACTCCCTTTCCACACATGGAGAGCAGAGAGTGCTGTTCCAGCCTCCCATCAGAGCCCTCAATGCTGTCAGTCCGTGGGAAGGCAGAAGGTTTTGCTGGGTTTTAGGGTATGACTTCCTCTCCAGCTTCATGGATGTCCTTCCTTAACTCTTTTCTGAAGAGGAGCCAGCTCTACTGATGCTTCCAGGAACAACAATATCCCAACCACCACCAGGCTTTTTGCAAGATCCACAGCCCATGGGTCCAGCCAAAGAGGATCACATGCATTGAGCATTCAGTGCCTTGGATGATCTCCTCCCCTGTGCTGGGCAGCACAAACAGGAGACACCTGTGGGCAGCACAGAGCTGCTCTGGAGAGGCCTGAGATAGACTGGATGTGTGGAAGTGGCTTTTCCTTTCATGGGACAGTGACATTCCCTTTCATGGGACAGTGACATGCCCTTTCATGGTCCACATTAGGGATTTATGGCTCCAAATGCCAACACAAGGCAGAAGATGATGTCTTATTCTCCTCAGAATAGACATTTCAAGCACAAGTGCCAGGTTGTGACTCTTGCTCTTCTGAAGACACCACTTTGCATAGCTGGTTCTTTTAGGAAGGAGAATCACCCTGCCAGAAAACTCTAGCTGGGTTTCTCACTGCTACAAATGGCTTGGGAAAGAAAAATGTTGACCTCTTTCATCCTGACTGGGTCAAGGGAGCGGTGGCTGTGGTGATGGATGGTTGACTGTAATTCCTGCCTGCTCATTTAATCAGCGAGAGCAGGCAGCAGCACGAGCATGCTCAAAAGAGAGAGCAGCAGGCAGGAGTGGAAATCCCAGCGGCTCTGCAGAGCAGGGAAGTGTGAAGGGGACAGGGGAGTGAGAGTTCTCCTACCAGGCAAGGAACCTGGGGCTTTTCCTTGGGTGAAAAGCTGAACTCCATCCTGCTGGCTGTGCCATTCCAGAGCCTGCAGCCCCCAGAGGTACATCAAGCATAGCATGTGCTGCATCCTGCCTGCCACGGGCAGCTGCCTGCTGCAAATGGAGAGGGGCACTCAGGCATGGAGGGGAGAGGAGGGGTCCAGCCCTACCCAGAGCTGCTTTTGCAGTCTCACAACATGAAAGCCAAATAAATCTGCTCTTAAGGGAGCCTCCCATCCATCAACAGCTACACACACACAGAGTTCAAGGCCAGAACAGACCACAGGGTCTGATCTCCTGCCCAAAAGAGGGTGGCCAGGAAAATTTCTCTGTTTCCTCAGTCCAATAGCAAGCCCTAAAAGCAAGAGCACCCAAACTCTATCCCTCAGCTCAGCACCATGTAACCATGTAACCAGTAACCATGGGAGCATTTCTAAATCATAATGGTGTGGTGTGGTGTGTGGGGATCTCCACAGCATCCCTGGAGTTGGCACCAATCTCATCCCCCCAGTGGGTCAAATTCCCCAAATTCCAGAGTGTTGTGTAGCCATGGAGGTGAAAACAGGAGAAGCCAAAATGGCCCTCCAGCATTTCTGGGCCCCTGCATAGCCAAAAACAAGGCAGCTGGGTGGCTGCTGGAGCAGGGGAGCAGCAGGACTGAGCACAGGCAGATTGTGCTGGCAGTGAACAGCTCCGAGAGGGGAAGGACGCATTGCGAACCCGCTCCAGCCCGGAATGTCCATGGTTGGTGTAGCAGGAGTACCCTCTAGTGGGAGAACAGCCTGGAGAAAGCCTTTCAAACCATCACACACACACACAAATGCAGGGGTTTTAGAGCTAAAGAAAAACTGCATTGAGAGTAACCATAAAAATGGGCTTGAAAACAGAGGGAGACGGAATATCTTGGGGAAATAAAGTCATAAAGTCTGATTATCACTTGCAGTACTATTTTTTACTTTTCCAAGAAAGCCATTTAAGACCTGCTTTTTCAAGTATATCCGTGCAGGGAGAGTGCTGGGCTGGAAAGCAGACAGGAACCTGCTCATATTCATGAAGCCAGGCCAAGACTGTTTAAATACCCAAAGGTCACAGCAAAGCCTAGGGCTGCGTGTCTTAATCCTGCTCACTGCCTGAAAGCTTCTGGGTGTGGAAAGAGTCTCTGTACTCGTGGCAGAGGCCCAACACATTTCCCCAAGACATCAGAGCTGGTGAAGTCGTTTTGCTTTGGCTCGTGGATGAAAGATTTTGCTGTTAGAGGAGGGGGGGAAGCTGGGCAAGGACTGCTGTGTTGGACATAAAGGATGCGTAGGATGCTGTGCTCTGTATCCAGATGGGATCAATATGCTCTCCCCAGTGCCCTGCTCTGAGATCACACTGACACTGCCTTGACAGGTGCAGCATTAGAACCTCAATAGAGTGGAATTATGTAGTTCCTTCGGGGCTCTTCCCATGCAGAAGCCTATCTAACCTGAATGTTTTATATATATATATATATATACATATATCCCTTCATCCACTATTGAAATGCACCTACCCCTGGGAAGATCTTCGAGGTGTCTAAGGCTCCAACCCTTCTGATTTGGGCAGAGATAAATACAGTAGGGGAACCTGAGCCCTTTATTTTTTATTTTCAGATTAAAGCACTGTTTCCTGCAAAGCAGCAGTTGTAAAGGAGTGAGTGGATTTAAAGAAACACAGACCACTTTTACAGCCGGGGGTAGGAAGGGAACTAAAAACATCTGTGCCAGACTCAAGGAGGTTGTTCCTACAGAGATGATCCAAATTCAGCATCTCACAGGAATCTGTGCTGGTGTTCACACAATGAGGGTGAGCCAAGAGGGAGAGCTGGCATGGGAATGTGTCACAGACCAGGTCAGAAATGGTGGGAGGGGAATGGCACAGGGAAGGGTGGGTTAAGCCCAGCACCCCTCCTGGGAGATGGCACAGCCATCCCTCTCTATGATGTGTCATGTACAACCCACAAGTTGCCTCCTTTCTTCAAGCTCCAGTTACTGCCAGCAGATTTGGCTGGGACTCAGAGCCCTGATTTCTGGCTATAAATTCTCAAATTCCCCTTTGATCCCACCTTCCTCTCACAGTGACTCCTCCCAAAGAGGAAAAGCCCCTCAGCAGAGCTCAGCATCACCTTCCTGGGCCAGACTTGGCTGCTCCAGCTCCCAGGGACTGCCCCAGCAAGGCACAGCATGAAAATCAGAGCAGCACAGAAAAATGCCAGTCCCAGGCACCGATCCCACCCTGGGTCCTGCTGATTTCACTGGGAAGCCTCCTGGAAAAGATATTTCCTCAACCTAGAGAAAGGAGGAGCCTGGCCCAAGGTGACTGGGCTGCAGGACTGGAGCAGAGCCCAGAGCTCTCCCAGAGGTTTTCTGAGAGGCAGAGGGAGGGAGGGAGGCTTTGGCTCTTTGGAGGGTTACTCTGCCTTCCAGAGCAGAAGGCTGTGAATTCCCATTCCCACACTGCACGCTCAGTTAAAGTGACAGATGACTGGATGTGTGCATGAGCCTCCATCACTGGAGAAAGGGTAGTGCAGATGATTTCTTGGAGAGAAAGGATTACAAAAAAAGAGAGTAATTTGGAGTAAATTAGGGAAAAAAGAGGAAGAGATTCTCTAGATACATAACGTGCCACTGCAGAACCAGGGACATGCCTAGGGAAATTTTTTAAAAGTTTTTAGAAAAAAGCAAAGCTAAAAAAGAAAAAGGATCCTATTAAGATTAATGCTTTCTGGCTTTCCATCTCCCTCTAGCATGGCTCTTCCATTTCCATAAACCCATTATCCTCACTGCTGTTTCACTTAATTGGAAAATGTCTATTGCAACCTAGCATGTTCCAAGACAAACCTTGGATGTATATATAACAGGCACTTTAAAGCTTTCAAATATTTCAAATTTGCTCAACACAATTACGTGAACAAAAACCCTGTGGGACTTTTTTCTTTCTAGAAAACAAAACCCACCAAAAAAAAACAAAACCCAAACCCCACAATAGTCATAAAGCATGTGTTCACAGGGCTAGAAACACCATTACATTTATCCTGATTAGCATTCCCTAAGCTTTTATGTGCACACAGTTATTGCCAGTGTAGGGAAGAGGGGAGAGTAGGAAATGCCAGTCAATGATTTGGCTGCTGAAGGTCAGGGAACCGAAACAAGGAGATTTGTTTCACTGCAGTGACAGCCATCAAACAGGGACAGCGTGTGCCAGGTGCCCTTGGAGCTGCATCCTCCTGGGAAAACCCTGGGATGAGCCTGGGGAGGGCAGGAGGGAGCAGAGCAGCGAGCAGTGCTCCCAGGTGGAGCTACCCGAGAGGAACTGGGATTTCCTGGTGGTTTCTGGTGGTTCTACAGCTCTTAAGAAGCAGGTGAGCTCCTTCCTCCCACTGCTCCTGCTGTCCTTTCCTGTCCTCACTGACCTCTCCCTCAGCACTGCTTTGGGGGGACCAGGGCATCAAGACACATTATGTGGATTCAGGTGTGGGAGCTGGCAGACCTGGAATCCATCACCAGCTGGCCACAGCACAGCAGCTGCGGGAAGCAGGGCAGGAACAAGAGAAAGTTTTCTCCCCTGATGAGTGGTGGTTCTACTGATTTTTAGCTGGAAAGGATCTGAGCCCTTGTGTGCACCTAAGCATGTAACAAGTTTACAGGCTCCTTTAGAAAATAATGGTCATTTTTTCCATTTTCACATATCCCAGCTCTTCTCCTCTTGGCTGGATTCACTTGGCAATGAATAAACTTGAACCCTGCAGTACTCAAGGTAAGTGCCAGCCCTGGCCCTGAGAGGCTGTGCTGGAGAACAAGTCTCTCAAATATTTGCTCTGCTCTCCTTCCCAGCACATCTCAGCTGCTGTCCACACACATTATTGTCCCTCTGACCTGCCCACTGTGTAATGACATCACACCACTCCAAAACAGGAGATTTCCTCTTGCTGTCTGTGCAGCTGGCTCTGCCCAGCCATGCCTGTGAAGAGGATGCCAGAAACACGTCCCATCTGCAAGAAATGCAGGAAACCCCTTGATGGGGCCTTTGAATGCCTCGAGAGACCTGCCAGGGGTATTCCTGGTCCTGCACCTTCTCCCTGCCTGTTATGGAAAGAGCTGAACCTGCCAGGATTTTATCAAGTCCAGCTTTCTCCTTCCTCATCCTCATCACCAACACCTTTCCTTGGAGCAGCCTTTGCCTTTCTGGGGCAGTCCTGAGAGCACACGATCCCCAGCACGGGCTGAAGGCAGAGCTAAACCTTTACCACAGCAAGAACTGAGCTGCAGGGCTGGGTTCTGTGTCCTCCGAGGGACATTCCCGGGGGTGGGGGCTGAGGCTGCTCCTCATCCAGCAAGGCTTAACAGGAACTCATCCTGCCTGGAGAAAGTGCCCCAGGTGCAGAATGGGCTGTGAAATTCATGAGGAACCTGCACTGGTGGAAATGGTGGTGGTGGTGGATTGCACAGAAGCCTCCAAACAGCTCCTGGCCTCGGGAGGTGGCTCCTGTTGGGTTTGGGAGTGGTAAAGCCACAACCTCAGGCTGGTCCCATTGCACTGTGACAGCTCTGAGGTGGGGAGGTGGCACCCATAGCAGGCTGACCTGAGAAGCACTCAGGGAACAGGGACTGGCAGGGCTCTCTGAGGTAACTCTTGGGCATAGCAGAAGCTCAGGCCCAGCTTTGTGCAGCACATCTGGCTGCTAGAGCTTAAAAAAACCAGCCTGTGCTGCAGTCCAGGTGTGAGAGGATGTGCAGCCCTAAAGCAGCTGTGGAGCATTAGCAATGGCTGAGCACCAAAGGGGAGAGCCAGGGAGAAAGAGAAATAAAGATTCCTGCCAGGCAGGCAAGGGAGAGCCAACTCAGAGGGCTTCTCATAAACCAAAGAATGATGACACAGTGGGAAAGAAATTTAGCTCGTTTTTCTGACAAGCACAATTTGACTCCAATGGCTCCTCACCAGGTCTGTCTCTGTTGCCTCCTCCATAAAGACATTAAATCAACTGTAGAAGCTGCTTTTTGAACTACCAATACGAGTCCATTGTCCACACTGCTGAGTGCCTGAGATACAAGTGATACTGAAAGCCCTGATAACTTATCTGTAAAGGGAACCACGCTCCTGAAAGACACTCACTTCTGCTGTGGAATAAGAACAAAAACAATAAGGATGCAGGGAAAAGTCCCTTTTATTTTACTGGTAATTCATGCAGGGAAGAAGAGGCCAGGTTGTCTCAATGACTATCCGAAAGCCAGGCTGGGAGATTTAAAGAGCAGCAAATCAGGAGGAAACAAACAGAAATATTTCCCCACAATTTTCTATTTCCTTCCCTATACACTGAAGTTCTGCTTGACCAAGAGACAGATTTATTGTGCAGCACGAATGTCCAAACAGTGCAATTTATGTTTCAAGACAGAGGCCAGGGGAAAAAAGGTCACAGTGCCAAGCAAAAGGGTATGGTCTGCTCATGCTGGGAGCATGAGGAATGAGCAGGAAAAAACTGAAATTTTGGAACACAGGCAAAGAAAGCAGCAACTTAACTGGCATCTGATTTTGCAGGGCAACTAATTTCCTCATTTAGCTCTCTCTTAGTCATATTTTCACTTCTGCTCTTTTCAAAATCACTGCTGGCCCGTTTAAGTGGCTTTCAAATATCTGCTATTCCAGACCCAAACATAACTGGGTTTTTTCAAGGCCAGCACTACATTTCTCTGAGGAAGAGATGATGTCATGTCCCCAGAACAGCTGGGGAGCTTTACAGTTCTGTGCAGAGGACACTGATCAGCCTGGCTGATGCCAAAGGCTGACCAAATGCAGTGGTGTTATCTCAGTGGTTTTGCTCTGAACCTGCTGGCCCTGACAGAACCTGCTCTTCCCTTCCCAAGACATCCTCTGCAGCAATTTCCCAACAGGATTTTCCCCTTCCCCATCTTCACAGGAAGGAAAAAAAAAAGCTTCTTTGCTTTTTCCTGTGGTGGAGGCTGCCCCTGATGAAGCAGCACTGTTATTATGGGAATGGACTGTTAACAGCATTTGGGCATTTCTTAGTAATGAGGGCAGGGAGAGGGGAGAGGGAAGTAATCAAAATCCAGCACCAGATGAGCTATTCCAGAGGCATTTTTCTCCCTAAGCACCTGTGAAGGGCATTGGCTTCCAGCAGGCACACTTTTTGTAATGAAGTTAAACCCACAGAGCACGGTGGGATGATTTGTACCTGCTCCCAGGCAGGAGGAGAGGGAAAGGCATTGTCCTCAGAGGAGTTTTCTGGCACTAAAGGAATTCTGCCTCGGCACCTGGAGGGGAGGCCAATTTCTATTCCTATTCCCATCACAAGCAGAGCTTGATCCAGTCTCCACAAGCTTGTCCATTCTTTCTCAGCCACACACTAGGGAAGGAGACAGGGAACAGATGGAAAAGCTCGAGGCAGCTGCAGTGGCAGAGGAGCCAGAACCTGTCCCAGCCCTCACACCATGACATTCACTGCTGCACTCCCTCAAATCTCACCGTGCCCTCAGGCTCTGCAGTGAAACACATCTTGGATAGGAGACACCTCTCCTGCACTTCACAGAGCTCAAAAGTGCCCAGCACAGCCCCGAGTGGAGCCCTCTCCACATCTCTAGGAAGCCCAGACACTCTCTGGCAAAACCATGGCTTCAGTCATTGCCCACCCTGTGCAGGAGCTGCTTAAGGCTTCCCCCAGAGAGAAAGGATGTCAGGACAGCACTGGGTACCTGTGCATATGGAGAGGTTTTGCAAAATGAAGAGTGTGAAAGATTGGAAGGGTAAGTGCTGGAGGGGAGACGCTGGCTGAGAGAGTGAAGTGTGAGTCCCTGCACCTCTGGGTAACCCAGCCAGGGCCACCCTCTCACCCACCAAAATCAGCTGTGTCTGTCCCTGCAGAGATGAGGAGATTTGTGAGCAGCTTTAGTACAGCTGACAGGACTAAGGCAAGAAAAACACTGCAATCCAGAATATTTCCCAGACAGCTTGCACGTTCTTATACCCCAGGTTTTCAGCTTTGCATTACTTGTTGAACTGAGAGCACCTTCAGCCCTGAAAGCAGCTCGGATTTCAGCTCCTGTTGCTGAGAGGAGAAGAAAAACAGCTCTAATCCTGCCTGATGAGTGTGAGCTGGGTTTACCCAGCTGTTACCTGCAGCCACCATGGGATGGGACAGAGCTCAGCAATGCCAACATTGCTTTTGCCAGTGCAAAGATCTCTGCAGCTGGCACAGCAAGGAGGGAGCTTCAATATTTGCGCTGCAAACTCTCCCCTTGCCCCAATCTGTTTGAAAACCATCTCGCAGGAAATAGATGCTCTAAAGTAAAACAGCAAATCCCAGCTAACAGTGTGTGAATTAGGCAGCAGAAAATCGTGGGGAAAACCTGAGGCATTTGGCTTTGCAGGACAGCAAAAATCCCATCCAGCTGTGCTTGTGCTGAGAGGAGAAAGACCCATGGCCACAGGGGTGTCAGCAACACACCAGAGCACCTGAGGATTGTCTCAGAACTCAGCTTGTTTTGCATCTTTACAGTGATAAAGTAGCAGGAGTTCCTCGAGCAGGAAATGCTGGAATCAGCTTTACCTTAATTTAAAAGGGAATTTAAGGTGAGACTTGGGAAAAGGTTGGTGCTTGCTCTATTTATTTGTATCCCCTTTCTGGTCCTGTTTGCTTTCTAGTCAAGAGCTCTGCTTCTTCAGTGTGCATTCAATATTAAATTGCCTCTTAATGTACTAGCAGCCAGGCTTCTCTTGAAGAATATCCTCCAGCATACAGAATCTGCAGCATTTGTCAAGGAGAAAAGGATTAAGTGGATAGGGACTCCAGCCAAGTTTCCTTGATTTTTTTTTCTTTCTTCCAGGTACTGGTAGATAAAAAAAAAAATTACAAAATTTCCTGGATCACTTATTTATTTATTTTTCCTATGTCTATGTAATCACTTGTTGACAAAAACACTTCAAATTCACATTTCAGCTACTTCCATTACGATGAGGACTTATCCAAGGTCACAGCCACTGGCAGGGCAGGGAATCAGACTCCATCTCCCAGATTTTATTTTATAAAAACTCACTCCCTCAGAGCTGATTTGGAAAAAGACTGAAACACCACCTTGATGTTCAGAAAGGGCTTTGACCCTGGAATTTAGTTACCAGCACATTCCCCAAGGAAAGCTTCCTCCCAAGGAGGCTGGAGCATGATGCTGAGTGCAAAGACATTTCTCATCATGCAGGAAAAGAAGATCCTCCCCAGGATTTCTGACTGGGAAGAGAAATACCCTCTCCATTCACAGGGCAAGTGATAAAAGTTACCTTTGGTTGGAGCCCTCCAAGAAGATGCAGAAATCTGCAGAGGGAATAGGACTGGTATTATGAAGACAAAATTCCTGTTTAAAACCTCTCTAAACTTGATCCCTCTTTTTTATCTAGGGACTGCTGCCCTCGCTGAAGGGAGAGGGCTCAGTTTGGAAATCCTAAAGCTGCCTACAGAGAAAAATATCACCGGAAAAGTCCAGATCTATTTATCCTCCCACACGTCACAAGGCTGCCCCCTCGAGCAGGATAACAGCTAATCCTGGGGATGGAAACCCCCTTCCCACTGATCAAACACAGTGTGGCAAAAGCCCTCCCATTCCTATTCTCGGAGTATGAAAAGCTTTAATCCTGTTTAAAAAGCCTTCAAGGCAGCCTGGCTTCCCACCCAGCTTTTCCAGCAGCAAGGCAAATCCCAAGTGCTTTTAACTCCATTGCACTGTAAACATGTGAGCACTGAACAGTCCTCAGAAGCACATTTCTGAGTGAGCCTTAGGGAACTTGGGCAAAGTAAATAATGTGGCAGAAAGCCTTTCTAGAGGTTTCATAGCCTCTAATTTCCTCACCCAGGGGTCACAAGTACAGCAGCTGTCACTTAAGGCTCTCAGCAATTCACACATTCCAGCCCAGCTCTGGCTGTTCAGTGTTTGAGAAACACTCAAAGCCATCTCTTCCAATTGTCCCCAGAGTAAATAAAGTTCAAGGCAGCACGACAAGAAAATTAGACGCTGTGAAATCGTGAGAAGCAGCTGTAAGGTAAACTGCCTTGCCCAGAGCAAGGTGCATTAACTTGCAGCTCCCTGCCTCGAGTTTTTGCTCAGGAGAGATCCAGGATAGTCCAGAAGTCACCCAGCTGCAGCATGGGTGTGGATACTGCAACCCTGACAGCACTCGTGTGCTCTTCAATAGGATTTCTCCAGCCCAGAGAGAAGGAAAGCAGAGGTGGCTCAAAGAGGATTGCTGGAATGAAGGTCTGGAACTGTGGGCTGTGCCTCTGGAAGAAGGACTGTTCATCCAGGAGGGACTTGGGGGAGTGGAGGAGAAATGCCAAAGCAGAAATGGAAGTAGAACATCAGCACAGAGACCTGTGGATGCTAAATGCAAAAAGCAAGCAGGGAGCACAGAGCCTGTGTGAAAATAAGTCACACAAGCTTCTCACTCTGGCCTGAGGAGGAATCCAAGCAGACCTTGGAGAAGGATAACAGCCTTTTGCAGGTGTTGTTTAGATCCTTGTTGTTTCCTTACAGTCAAGGGGTGGTGTTCCACTTGCCCAGTGATGGTGATGTGTCAGTTTAATGCCCAATGAGAGTTTTACCTCTCAGACCTTCTTGGACCTGTCTACAAAAGGTCCAGGATAATAAACTTTGCTCTCTTGTACAACCCAGCCAGAGTCTGTGTCATACTCTCACTGTTCCTAACAGTGTGACAGAGACCACTTCTTGTTATGCAGCAGGAGTGACATGGGAAGAGGACTAGAAAACCTAAAAAGTTCTAGAAAGGGGTAAAGGAAAAACTTACCAGAGGGCAAAGAGAGTGAAAGTATGAAGGAAATGAGCAGCACAGCCAGAGAAGGGCAAGTGGTGCGGTTAGGCAAGGATCTCAGGCCTACCATGAGCTGTCATGATGAACAGAGAAAGGGCTGGCACAAAACCATGAACAAGCTGAGGACAGATGTGACCTCAGTGGGAGAAAAGTTCTGTTGATCCGTTAGATTTGATGACAGAAAGGAAATGCAGAACCTTCAGGATCAAAAGGAGGCAAAGGTGGAGTATGATAAGATGGCAGGTAAAGAGGGCAGGCAGGGTGGAGAATGAAGACTGGAGGTTTTCGTTTGACTCAGTCATTTTGGGGAGAGAGTTAAGAACGTTCTCTGGGTGGTAGGAGGCTGCTGGTCAATTTGAATCCCAGTGGAGAAACTAAAAGATATTCCTGGGTAAGAGTACCAGATTTCTGTGATCTTGGGCTTGGGGCAGGGATTGAAATTTGCTTTTCAGGAGATCCAAGCACGAGGATGTTCAGGACCAGCACGAGGATATTCAGTGAACAGGTTTAACAGATTTGTTCCCCCAGGATAGAGCCCCCAGCTCCTCTGCTCTCCTCCCAGCCAGGCTGCTGGAAGAAAGGAGCTGGGAAGAAAGCCTGGCTGAACACACCTCCCCAGCAAATGGCCAAGAGGTCCAATTTGTTGTGACCTTGGCTAAAGGGATCTGCCTTTAATCATGACAATGGATGAGCTTCTGGCCTCCTTCCCTAATGCAGAGACACAGCAGAAAAAAAAAAAATTGCAGCCTAAAAGTTGTGCTTTTAGAGAAAAAGCTTTCTCTGCTACATACATCATTACCCAACAATACAGAGTAGCTACTTAGAGTATCTCTGCATTTGTTTAAAGACCTGCTTTTAAAAGCCAGCAGCTTTATCCATGGTATAATGTGTCAAGTGCAAGCTGAATTGACACTTATGCAAGTCAAAGCAAATGTTTTTAAGATGTGACAGCAGAGCCATTACCAGCTTCATATATTTCATTCTACTTTTGTGCACACAACCAAGCATATTATTGGCTTTTTATTTCCCTCCTTGTTTGCTTCAGGATTCTGATTAAAGCAAGGAAATATTTCATGAGCTGCCAGGTTATGCTTAGACTATTAGACTCATCTATGAGAAATATTTATTGGTTTAGGAAATGGGAGAAAAGGAAAGCTGGAGCACTGGTGATACATCTCATCCGTTTTGAAAACAGAGCAAAAGCCTCTCGGATTCTTGTTAGCCAAAGAGATAGAATGAAGTTGGCTCAGTATCAAAAGCTGTAATGGCCAGATGATACAGAGCCCTGATCTGGTCTAAAGCTCCTGGATCTGTTCAGCTTTAGACTGAAAATGTTAATGATGATAAAAGAATTTATGCTTGGTTAATGTCTTTTAATAAAATCCCCCAGGTCTCTGACACAGTCCTTTCTTCACCCTTCCCTCTCCTGATGCTGTCTGAGGTGACCACACAGCCCCCTCAGCTTTAAGACTGAAGCTCTGAGTCTCCTTTGTCAGGAGCCAGGGGGGTTTTACTGCTAGGAAATGCTTGCTGTGCCTGCCCTGGGATGACAGGAAGACAAGCACAGCCCAGGAATCACAGCCACAAACATAAGCAGGGTGCCCAGGCCCAGGGCAGCTGTGAAATTACAGCCTGGAAGAGCCATCCTGCAGACAGCCCAGCTGAGCACAAGTGGGGCTCCTGCACATTCTGTCATCACCAGAGAGGAAAGAAGGCACAGAAGTGAGGCATTTGGTTTCCAGACTTGCTAGGGAGAACAAGACACTCAAAGGATAATCAGGATACTTTTCCAACCATTCTGGAATGAGAACCTGCAGAGTTTCACTGCATCTGAAAGCTGGATGCAGTCTGAAACCTCAACAGCCACAAGTAACATAAGGGCACAAAAACTCAAACTTCCACGGTGGGAACACATTTTCTTCCCTTTTCATTTGCAGGAGCTGGGAGACAGCAGCTCCTGCAGATTCTGCTGCTCGAGCTTCCCCAGAGGTGAGAGCAGGGTGACAGCAGAGGTTACAGCACACAGAGCCCCATCTGCATCTCCAGGGCAGGTACAGCACCAAGGGAGGAATGGGCAGGGGTGAGAAATACAGGTGATTTATTTAAGAGCCTTCTAAATCAGTTCCCCTAGATGGCTGACCTGCTGACAGTGACTTAATCAGCACAAAACATTTCCTTGATTTGTCACCAGGGAACAGCAAAATATTCTCGGAAGAGCTTCATCTTTTATCTTAAGAACTATTTACATCAAGGAGGTTAAGACACAGCTTTAACCACACAGACAGCACAAACCTTTGGATTTGCTGCTCTTAAACACTACCTGGGAACAGGAGCTTTCTTGTTTTGACTTGTATCTGCCTACCCACAAAAGAAAAAGCAGCTTGCTGCATCATTTTTATTCATGAAGATTGTGTATTTTTCTAATCATCTCTTAAGTCTGCAGTTTGCACCATTTTATAGCAGTGAAAGTTAGAGATGCAGTAAGCCATGTATTTAAGGCTGGTAACTTAATGGGAAAGGCATTAACTACCATTTCAGAATTTTAGTTCTGTTCCCCTCCCCATCCTTGGTAATTACCTTGTTACTTAACAGCAGCATCAGCAATTTTATTGATGTGCTTTTAGCACAGGCCACTACCAGAGGACAGGAGTGCTGGAGCATGTTACAGACTCCAGAGTAAACTTTATCTCCTACTCTTTCTTAAAAAGGATCAGAACATTACCCACCTCTCCTCCACCCTTCAAAATCTGCAAGCATCAGCAAGGCCCTCTTCCCAGGCAGTTGGAAGCTTTTAACAGATCAGAAATCACTTAGACCCCTGAGTCAGAAGTTATCCCAAGAGATGATATCCTCTGATAAGCTTGGCTTTTTTATTTTTCTTGTACCCTTTTGTGGTGAGGGGATGGGGGAACTCTGCAAGCCCATTATGACCAAGCCTAATTCATGATGGAAATGAAGAGGCAAAGAGAAGTACAGAAAGGGTAACCAGAAATCTCATTGTGATCCTGCAGTTATTTCTGATGAGGGTGGTACTGACCTGGGAGCCTTTCAGTGCCTCCTGTTCCTCACTCCTGTTCCCCTGGCTCTGTGGGATCCTCCCCACGTCCAGGCCTCTTCCCAAGGAGACCACAACAGCTGGAATTGCCCTCTGCCAGCACTTATCTACCTTCTCAGCCTCCTGAGACCATCTATAAACCAAATAATTCCACTGTAATTTGGCAGTGTTCAACAAGCATCTGAATTACTGAATTTTCTATACATGCCCACAGCTCCTGGGGAGAACAAGAGCTGTCCTGGATCAGCTTTTTTATGACTGGCAGTGGATTTGGGGAGTTGTATCTACCTCAGCATTGTGCATGTTGGCCTGCACACATACAGCAGGAGAAGACAAAAGGTCTAGCACAGAGCTTATCAGCACATGGCAGGCATTTTAAGCCATCTTGCAAAGGAAAAAAAAAACATGTTGTGCATGTAAGAGAAGGAAATCCCTAATTGGAAACACAATTGTCTCGTAAGAAGGGCTCCAAAATCAACAGCCACTCCAATTTATATGGTGTTTTATCAAGCCAAATAGCCCCCAAGGGCTTTGCAAGACGAGCCTCTAATAAGGCTTATAAAACCAGCCCTCTATAACAGAGGCTGGGGCAGGGAGGGGGAGTAAAAGGCCTTTTAGCACGTGAATTGTGACAGCAATGTCTGACTGTCAAAGCTCCAGCTAGGAAAGGCTCCAGAAGCTCCGAGGGGATCTGCAGGAGTTTCAATCACAGAGGTTCATGGAGAGCAGGTGGGACAGGTGGGATGCAGCCCCCAGACTGGGCAGCCAGGGTAGGGGGAGTGTGGGACCAGGCAGCAGCCTCAGCCCTGTGACATCCCACTCTGGGGCTCAGCCACGTGTGCAGGGCACACTCTCAGTCCCTAGGGAACACCCTGGAGGATCAGCTCAGGAGATGCATGCCCCCAAGTGAAGTGGGCAGCTCTCCTGTCACACCAACCTCACCCTTCCCCACGGTTTCTAAAAACAAGCTGTGCCTTGATCCTGCCCATTGAGGCATTGCACAGAAGAACACAATTTAAAAATTGTTTTGTTTCGTCTTTCCCCCCTCACTGACAGGAGAGGAGAGAGCCTGAAGGAAAACCAGAGGGGACTCTTTTATTCCAGCCTTTATGGTGTGTCTGGAAGGCAATACTGCAGCAATGAGTGTGTGACAAGAAACATGAAGAGGACAGGGAGTGTGACTGTAAAACGTGCCTTAACATCCCCTGCAGGAGCACATCCTCTGAGCACCACCCCTCCATCACCACTGTCCTGCCCAAGCCATGATACACGAGCCAGGGAAAGCAGAACCAGCCAGCACAGGTCACACTTCACTGCACAGTTTTGCAAACCACGCTGAGAAACCCTCAGAGGAAAGAACCAACTAGTTTCAAGTCTATTTTGAGTTGCACAGTGGGGTTGTAAATACCTTGTTTCTGGCACTTCTACAGTGGTTAAAAAATATATCAAGCGGTCATGGAAAACCCAAGACATAAATTTGTTGCAGAAAGAAACGTCTTTTCTTCTGCAACAAAGACAACAAGTGCTTTAATTTGGTCTCCATTTTCTGGCTGATGCTGTTTTGTGAGCAACAATGTAATGGCAGAGCTGTGCCTGTGAAGATGATTCCAGAAGGGTGTGCCCTGCCCTGCTGGGAAGGTGCAAGGCTGCACATAGCCTGGTTTTAACCAGCACACATCCACCAGTCAGCTGACAGATCAGGGCTCTGACAAGTTTCAATGCCTTTATGATCATTTTGCTGAAATCTGGGGGGAAAAGATCTGTTTTACCATTTTCTTAGACTTATAAATAACTGATATGTTAAAATCACAGTGATTCCAAGACTACAAAACCTGCCCATCCACAGGGAAAATGTGTCATTTAGGAGTCACACATCAGGACCTTGAGTGCATCAAAGACCTTCCAATTTTCCCACACAGGAACCTTTAGGATTCCTCCACAGCTCCAAGTTCCACACCTTGGCACAAACCTGTGGCCCTGCAGCACATCCCTGCCCTCCTTTCTCTGAGCCACCTCAGCCCAGCCCCAGGAAAGGGATGAGCTCTGCAGGCCATGGCAAACACCCCAGTCCTGGCACAGCAGTGACCTGGCACCCCCTCCCCTCCCTGCAGGACTGGCAAGGGACAAGCTGGCCACCCCAAGGGACTCCTGTGGTGGATCCCCAGCCAGCCAGCAGCACTGCTCGTGCCTGGCTGTGTCCCTTGCTGACCCCAAACTTCTGGTGTCACTTCCCAGCTTGATCCCAGACCTGCCTTGGCACTTGGAGAGTGAGTTCAGCTCTGCTCTTCTTGCTGGGGATTGCTATGGCACTGCAGCACTCATCAGCAAGGCCACAGCCTCTGCTTGTCCTGTTGTCACTGTCACCTCTGTTACATGTTATAATACTGGTTTTTCACAAGTATTAAGATCAATGCTATATGTATAATTTATCAATGTTTGAACTGTCTGCTTAGTTAGGATAATATTCAATGAACAGATGATGGGGACCCTGCTGATTATCAGCACTCCCTGTCTGTGGAAAGAAGGAGCCAAGGCCCAAATTAAAAGATGATAAGAGAAGAATTAAAACCACAAGCCAAGAAACACACATGCTCTAAAAAGGTGGACCCGAGGAGTAGCCATGCTAAACAGTTCCTGTAAAATGTAAACTAGTTAATAGAAAAGTTTGAATATACATAAAGTCTATGAATATGCATCAAGTAGATCCAGTAGAAATGGCATATAAAGGGTGTTTCCAAAATACCAGGTGTGCTCTTGGCAGAGAGCCAAGCAGCCGGCTGTTTTAACCCTTTGCTTTATTGTCTTTGTCTCCTATTGTCTTTTTTATTAAACCTTTTAAAATTTACAGGGAAAATGAATGTCGTTTTTCACACCTCCCTGCTGAGATCCTGCAGTTCTGCCTGGAGTCAGAGCCCCAGAGCTCCAGAGGAACAGGAGAGCCAGCCAGGCAGTAACAAGCCTAAAGAAGAGAGCAGCTTCCTCTGAAAAATACAGCTCAGGTATGACTAATGTGCCAGAAAGCCCATGGCTCAAGTAATCCCCTGCTCAAGACTTTATCAATAATGCACAATTGGATTGTGGAATACAAAACCCCTGGAACTTAATAAAAGGACTAGCTTAAGCACTGAGCTAACATCATTGGGATTGATGAGTGAGGACAGTTTCACACAAATTACACCTCACAGCCAGATAAGACCTATCTTCAGGAGACTGGAAGAAAGACAAGCAGCTCAGGGTAGCTGTTCACCTGTCCAAAGTGAAGAGGTTCTGAGTGCAGAACAATGGCTTTAGGAATTAAACACATTTCCCAACCAGACTCTTCAAGGATGAATGCTCATAAATTGAAGGGGAGGTTTGTCTAATGCTATTTTAAACATTCCAGTACTTGGCAAAAATTTGTCCAAACATGGGAGTTGGGGCCAACAAATGTGTCTTATACCCAACTCAGTTTTCCCTGACGTGTGAGGATGCCTGTGCTAAAGCCTTTGTGCCCAAATGTCCCAGAACCATCCCAGCACAAGCATGTACTCAGTTTTGTCCTGAGGCAGCAGTAGGGTCAGCCCCAGCCCAGCACTCTGACCCAAAACAGATGTAGCTTGGCCCTGGAACAGGAGAAATCTCTACAGGAAATTGGACAAAATCAGCACAGAAGGGAAACCTCAGAGGCAGCAGACACAAGGGCTGAGAGAACAAGGAATGTACCCTGGGTATGGCACAAAGTGGAGCCAGGGCTTTTGGAGGGAATGTGTCAAACTGGTGCAGAAAGAAAGGAAGAAAAGTCAGAGGCAAACCTATGGAAAGGGGAGGTTCTTCAATGAGCACACACAACCAAAATCCCAGCTTCTCTGGTTAACAGGTGGGGTCTGACCCGTCCACATCTGGACTGACTGGATTAAGGCTGTTCTGAATTCACTGTCACCACGTCTGTGAGATGCCTTCAGTTACCTGGCCGAAGGCCAGGGCTGGGGTTTGGGTTGCATGTCCCTCTTAGGATCCAGCCTTTCCACTCACAGAGGCTCTCTGGGGGTTGTACAAGCTCTCAGAAGACACAGCAGGATCAGCACTTCACGTGACATCAGCCTCATCCCCCTGCACTCAGCACCCACAGCCCACCCACAGCACATCCAGCAGAGCACCACAGGAACCTGTAAGGAGGGATTAGTCCCACGTGCCTCCCTCAGCATTAGCACAAACTACAGCATGGAAAGCCCAGCAATTCCCAGGAACACTTTATTTATTGCAACCCAGGGTAAGAACAGCTCATCTGGAGCCAGGCCCCAGCCCAACTCTGATTGCCAACTATGGGGAGACAGCTGAAATTACAGTAATGCAATTTCAATATCCTCACGGAGGTAAATGCACTCAGTTGCCTTAAGGCCTCTGTAAACATTAATTATTAACTCAATGTCTGGCTTCCCCGAGGTATCCATTATCCTGTGTATTAATGGCCCTTCCAATAAGGCAAGGAGCAAACAGCTTGCAGATTACCTGATAGTATTAGTGAAAGTTTGCAAATTGATTTGGTTGGATTGGAAAGTGCTTGGCAGTTAACCAATCACAAAATTTGGAGAAAGAGCAGAGCACAATAAAAGATGTTTTCTTTCCTCACAGCTTTATCTGCTCAGAAAAGAAGAGGAGCCAAGCATGGCAGTGCTGGCTGTTCTTTTGGATGCTTCTTTCCTGTCTCCCATCCAAAGTGTAATGAAGGAAAGCCTCAGGCAGAGAACTCACTTGTAGCAAGAGGTAACACTAATGCTGGTCTAAATGCCTCTTTGCAAAAGGCAATCTTATTCCTAACACCTAGCTCTTCCATATTTCACTGTCAGGGCATTTTTCACACCTGTATGGGACAGGCCTGCAGGGTCAGACTGACAAAAGGATTTCAGTGAAGAACCTCCAGTCCAATACTGGGATCCTCAGAGCTGTCTGATCCTGGAGGTACCCCCAGATCCACACACACGAGTGAGGTAAGGGTGACAGGCTGAGCATGCAGACATGTACCATTTGCACTTCCTTCTTTCATAAACCACTGCTCAGCTCATTTTCTCCTCCCAGAAAGCCGCTTTTACAACCCTCTGGAACACCTCATTTAACCAGAGAAGTATTTGTTCATTAGCGCTCCTTGCAGCAGGAAGCACATGTCAGCGTGGGAGTTCAATCCCCCAGGATATGGCAGAAGAATTCATTCCACAGCACAGGGATTCTGGAGATGCTCCTGTTCTGAGGCTGCAGCTCAGCTCTCATCCCAGTTCCACCCTGCTCAAAGCATCACAGGCAATCCACAAGCAGGACAACCACACCCACGGATGATGCTGCTCAAGATAAAACCGACCATTACTAAAAGCCAGCGTCTTCCCCTTGGAAAGATAAAGCAAACCTGGCAGATTCTCATCTCGAGTTTTCATCCAGAATGCCTCATTCTTTGAACAGCCACACGCAAAACAAGCAGCAGTCACGTTTCCAATCTGCCGTGCGCTTTGCTGGGCCCCTTGTGCTTGGAGAGAAATCTGTATTCTCTGATTCTATCTGGATGTCAGGGAATGATTTAAAGGGAGACCAAGTAACAGTCCTTGATAGATTTTTGGTTATGTTGCAGTTTGCTGTTTAGTTAGGTAACATCTGTTCTTCAAGCAGAGAAACACGATACTCTCTCATGTAAATTTATGGAAGAAGTTACGATTTTATCCTATATCCTAATAAGGATTCAGACTTAGCTTTTAAAAGGAGAACCTTGTTTGTGCTGGAGTTTTGTGCCTGTTATTTTATCATAATTTAAAATCAAACTAGTCAGACACTAAATTATTTCCTGCTGAGAAATGTGCAAAAACTCCCTTTATTCCTATATCCTCTTTACCGCTGGCATCTTGTATTTATAGAGTGTAGATGGAGAACTTAACATCCATGTTTTCTCCTTTTAAAGTCTCTCCTTTGATCTAGTTATCCATCCAGGAGATTGCTTTGATCCTTGCAGTTTTGCTAATTCCAAATACTCAATTATGCTTATCTAGTCCTGGAGGATCTGAGTATTTCAAGCTGTCCCTCATCCACCGCTGGTTTACCAACACAGCCCAGCTTTAATCAAAAAGAACTTGTTCTTGCCCAGAGCACTGCGGGCTACAGACTCATCTGTCAGCCTCAAAAACCCAGGAGAGCCTGTTTTTCCTTCCTGGCCACATCCCAGGGAAGCAGGAGAGAGAACAGGCTGTGAGAAAAGGGCATCTCGTGTGCTGAACACTGAGGTTGGGGAGCAAGTGCAAGAGTCCAGGAAGGAATGGTCTCACAGAGGAACCGAGCCCAGGGCTCTCACACAGCTCCTCGGGCTGGGAGCCTGGCAGGCCACACAACCATGCTGCTCTCCTCTCTCTTCCTCCACATTTCAGTCACTCAGAAGCCAGGAACTGAAGGGATGGGACAAACTGGACATCACAGGCCTTGAGGGAGCTGAACTGAGTAGGGCAAGCTGCAGAAATGGGGAGCAGCTCTCCAAAAACAGAACCATCTTCCCCACCCATCAACCACAAAGAGAGCGAGCTGAGCCTGATCCCAGGCCTGTCTGCTGCTTGTTTTAAAAATCTTCTCCCTTACAATATCATTATGCCACGTGAATGAAGGTTATCTAAATCCTGCATGATCTCTCCCCCAGGGAGTAGGGAGGGAGGCAGAAGAGGAGAATGCCATTATTTCACGATGGGATCTGAAGTAGTAGGGGATTTCCTTTCAGCTTCCAGAGGATTGAAACAAATTGAGATGCATCATCCTAATGCTTCACTGCTCGGTATTTTGACACCACATTACTGCTTAGCACCTGAAACTCATCTGATGGAAGATGTGACCACAGCCCTGCTTTCCTCTCTGCTACCAACTCCTTCTGTGCCACCCCACATTCTCAGACTAAGAAAGAAATTCAAATCTTCTGTAACACACTAAAGAGCGATAGGGAAAAATTACAAAAGGAAGAAGATAAAATCTGAAGAGGCAGCAAGCGGCCACAACTGAAATTTTTATCTTGTTATAAGAACCCAGGCAAGGCTGCTGGAGGGTCAAATTTCTCACATCAGAAGGTGAGTGCAGGTTCACTTCCCTCCTCATATAAAAGTTTTTATAAACCTTATATAAAAGTATTTCTGTTCTTGCAAATTGAAGGCTCAAGTGGCAGTTTCTTGCAAAAGCTTCTCCTGCCACCAGCACAAGGAAGAAATAATGTCTGAGAATAATGGTTTAGCACCACTCTGGCACTCTGGAAAGCACATGCAGCAGCTTTCCAAGAGGCAGGTTCCACATGGAAGGCAGGAGACGAGCTGCTGAACTGTCCTTTTCTATCCTGCAGCCCCCCCAGCAGCAAGGCAAAGAACAATTTTTCATGTTTCACTTCGAACAAGATTGACACCAGGGCAGCCCCAACAACACGATAAACCAGCTGAGAGAGGACTTTATTTTGCCAGTCTGCCCTAAGGAGAACTTTGCAGGGGCTCTCAGTAGTTCAGACAGGTGAGTGACTGAGATTCAGTGTCTGCCCTAGCAGGGTGAGCCAGGATGCCAAAATGGGCTGCAAAAAAAACCCCTGCAGTGGGAAAAGAGCCCTGTTAGTGCTGCTGTGTGCACAACCCTGTCACACTGCTCCCCTGGAAACCCTGCCAGGAAAGTTGTGGCTGTGGAAAGGGAGAGTAGGTGGCAGGTGGAGGAACTTTTCTGAAGTTGGCTTTTCTTGCCACACTGCAAAGCTCTCGCAGGCAGAGTTTGCTCCCTGCAGAACTTCAGTGGCCACCAGTAGGTGAAGTTTCAGGCAGGGTCACCGAAATCTGCCAGCAGAGCTGTGTTTGGCACACTGACTCACTGCTTCAAAGCTACAGCCTTCTGAACCAGCTTTTCCAAGCTGAATTACTCACCTGACATTTGATAAATCTCAGTGAACTCCTGTTTGTTGTAAGGGAGATCCTGTAAAATTCATTCTTTGTATTACAGAAATTCCCACTGAGCCCTCCTCTGGAAAAGCTGAGCACTGTGTTTATGCTGCAAGAGGGCACCTTCCTGCCCTGACAGATTTTAGACCATCTCAGACTAAATCTGAGATCTGCCTGTTGCATGTTCCTCAGCTTTACCTATCAGCGCTTTGCCTGAAAGAGATTAATCAAAAGATTGCTTGTAAACTCAGCATGGTGCGAGTTTAAGCTCCCAGTATCATTAAGCCCTTAGAAAAGGGGTTTTTGTAACATTTTAAATAATGGGCCAGACAACAAAGTAACATTTTTTGTCACTTTTATGACTGACTGGCAGTCACTGAACCGCTCCCACTATTATCTTAGTGCTTCAGTTTCCAAAATCTTTTACTGTAACACCTGGCCCTGCTAGGCGAGCCAGATACATTCCAGATTGTTCACTAAAAGTTCATTTGACTCTGAAGAAAGACATCTCTGTAAGTGGTTCTCATACAACGCGCTGAATTCCATTTAAAATTGTGAATTGCAGTATCTCACTGTTCTGTCCTTGAAACATTTGTCTGCACAGCTGGTGCACCTTTGGCGGAATGGGGTGAAAACAGAGGGAAAATGGAAGTGTGTAGAGGTCATGCATCTTGGAAAGAAAAGAGGGAGGAAGAGAGGGAATTGGAAAGGTACCATGGAAATACAAATGGTTCAAATCTCATTTCTTAGCATACAATATAAGCATCGGACAGGTAACATATGTGGTCTGAAGCAAATGCAGACACCCAACATGCTCCATCTGCACAAGCAAACAATCCAAGCATATTTGGGATGATAGATGCAGGACTGGCAGGTATTTATCACATAACTGTCTGGAGATTTGACTAGCAGCTAAACAGGAACTCTGCTAAAAAGCACCTGCCTCACAGCACGGAAATTTAAAAGCTCATACTCAGGAAGCTGCCCAGATTCAGAAGCTGCTGCATTTGATTTTCACGCCTGTTTTAGCATTACTTAAAAGACAGCCAGTTCCAAGCCACTTGACATTTGCTCTGAGAAGCCTGAGCAAACAGCCAAGGCTGGATCGGGGCATCTCAGCGGTGTGAGCTAACAAAGAAATGGACAAACATGTCAAGCCAAAAGCCAGAAGCTCTGGGAAGTGCACTGGGCAAGGCTGCAGCTCTTCATAGGTGCAGGGAGAGAGGCTGTGAGAGTTTCACGTGAAGCACAGCCCTGGCTGAGGGATCCTCATGGTCCCAGCTGCTTGGGCTGTTGTTTAAGGCACCTCCCATGTGGGAAGGATGGCTCTGCAGGAAAAGGACATGGCAACAGGGGAAAATTGGAAATTTGGCTGTGCAAAGCATCTACCACTCCTATAAAGATGTGATGTGCACAGCTGCTACGTGCACACTTAGCCTCCTCCCAAAGCAGCAGCTTCCCAGCTGGATTAGGCTGTGGAGATGGAGAGTGTGGGGTTTATATTACAGAGCAGAAACTCCTCACAGCTCTGTTAGAAATGCTGCCTGACCTCTGTTCTAAAGCACTTTAGGGAATCTTTGTCCCAGAGCTTGAGGAAAAGGTAGAGCTATAAATTAAAATTGCATTAGTAGTTTCTTTGGTGGTCTGCAGAGCAGGCAGGAGAGGAGCTGGGAAATTTTATTCGCATTTATAAGGAGTTGTATCCCCAAATTATATGCAGTGCTTTAGCATGGAAACACAAATCCACTAAAAAAATAAAAAATAATGTTTAAACACTGTATTGCTCAACAGAGAGGAAATGGCATTACTGAAAGACCTGGTGCATCAAATGCTGTTTCTAGCACTCTTGGAATCCTCTGTGTCTTTGATATCTACATAAAAGCATAAACCCCTCCTTCTTTCTGAAATAATTCTTTCAATGAAGTTTCAGATACATGAAATGTACAAAATTTGGGCACTTCTCCTTGTAGCTGCACTATTTCCAGGTGATTTCTTGTTCGTGCTTAGAGAGCTTTGATCTACTTTTAGCTTAAAATCAAGTTATATTCCACATATATTGGTTTTATACTGAGTGGGTAGTCAGAAATTAATCCACAGACACACTATTTTACTGCTTTTGCACTGTATTTCCAGTTTTAATGCTAGATTGTTTTGATGGAAGGTAGTGATCACTTAAACATTAAGAACAGTCATCTTGGGGACACAGTTGTCAGATTTAAGGATCAGAAATTATATAGGCAGCTGTAAAAGGATAGGAAGCGAATAGATCAATATTACGAGGTCCAGTAATTCTTCGAAGTATTAAAGTGAAATGGGGGAACAGTTTGCAAGAACAACTTGATGATTTAAGTTATGCAGCAGCTCCAGGGGCAGGTGAGAAGCAGGTAGCAACCTCTGTAAGGTCCTGAAAGGGTTAAGGACACCTTGAACAGAGAAGTTTTTGCCCTGAAGCAAGGACAGGCTGAGGAGGATTTGCAGAAGGATCCCTTCCAGGGCTGGAAAACAGAACAGCCCTGGCAGCCACTCCATCAGCAGGAGAGTCACTGGGGGAGCAATTTGTAGGGAAAGATCCCTGACATTGCAGAACCCTTTGGAGGGTCCTGGCAGCACCCTCCACGTCTCTATTTACATGCAGGGAGTGAGCAATCCATCAGTGAATTGATCCTCCATTTCCATCACGCAGTTCAGCATGTTTATGAGCAAAGCCCTGACCACACAGTGACATTCTGCTTGACACCAGTCCTGAGAGAATCTGACACTGTTTGGAAGTGGTCAGTGGCTTTTTGGGGCTTGTTCTGCATGCAGAGGAGGAAGGAGCATCCCAACACAGTCACTACAACACGGCCTCCCCGTTAGGGTGTGGATATCTGAAAGCAAGCCCAGGATGCTGCAACTCCACCAGCCCAGAGATCTACTGGGAGTTCAAATTAATTCAGAAGGAAGAACAGAGAAATGCAGAGAGTCAGAGCAGACCAAAGCTCAGCTAAAAAAGTTTCCTTTTTTCCTCTTCCAAAGTTTCCTATTCCTTTTTGAATTCCAAGCAGAGACACAAGAGTGTCATTTGTTGTGTGGGAAGACTGATCCAATCACGTCATTATTCATCCCAGCCAGCTCTAAACTCACAGTACAGGTGAGTTAAATTCTTAATCTAAGCTGACTTTATGAATTTCACTGAGATTTCAAAATCCAGCCTGTAGACCTCAGCATTCCAAATGAGTCCAAAAAGAAGTTACTTGGTTTAGTGATTTTTCTAGTTTGCAGCATAAAAGTTTAAAACCTTTAATAATTTTGTGGTTCTTTGAACACAACAAAGCAGCTCCCCCTTACTGTGCAAGTCCAAACCAACAATCCAGATTTCTCTCCCAGTCCCACTTGAGGATAAACTTGGCTAGACACACTTTTTATCAGCCTTTGGAAAACAACTTCCTATCAGCAAAAAAAAATCTAGTAAGCTTATTTAATGAATTAATAGAACAACTGCTTTTGGTTGATTTTCTTGGTTCTATTATTTCCCATCCAAATCTTTGTGGACAGCCCATAGCAGGGTCTGTTAAAGCCCTGGATCCTGAACCCAAACAAAGTTTCAGTTCTGAAAGGAGGTGGGAATGTCCCAGCCTGGTTCAATTATACCAGGTAATGGAGAGGACACTGGGAGGTGGAGATCACTTGAAGGAACACACTCCTAGGGAAACAGCCATGTTGCTTTATCCCAGAGCAGTACGAAGGCAGGATCATTCACCTCACGTGTTTAAGCACTGCATTCGGGTACTCCAGAGCCTTGGGCACATCTGAAATTCAAATGGGAAGCCTCCAATTTGCAAGGTTTGTCAAAGCCTTGGTCTGGTTCTCAGCAGTGCCTTAGTCCCGACCAGATTTAAGGTTGTATTTGCAATTCAAAACCTCTCAAGGCAACGACATAATCCTCAGAGGGAGTGAAAACCTTCCTTTCCTACATTTCCTAGCAGAAAATGGTATCCTAAATCAGCAAAACCAAGACAAAGTGTGGAAGGTCCCCGTGGGAAAGAGGTTACCCCACTTGTTTCAGATTTCAGCTGAGAGGTTTCAACACCAGGTAACCTCAGCTCTTGTACTTTCTGTCGAGTGAACACAGCAGCTCCACCTGAGCTGCTTCCAGCGATAACTCTCCTCACTTGGCATAATGAGGTCCCATCTATAGCCCCAGAAGTTGTTTAACCCCCAACAGTGACTTATTCCAGGCTACCAGCCAAGTGAATGCTTAAGTGGAATATATGTACAATGATCATCGCAGGCTGGCATTCATCTTGTCTCAGAAATTGTTTAGGGCAGAGAGGTTAAGAAGAATAGAGTGCAGGCTTAAAAAAGATTTGTTTCTCAGAGACATTTCACTAGATTCATCCAATTTAGTGAAGAAACTAAGGTTAGGGGAGTGCCTTTTAGGAACCATTGTCTCACGGTAATTTAACACATAGGTTCTCAAAAGAGGACAGCAGTTAAGCAAAGCTGCAGTTCAGTCAGATAAGAAACTCTCATTAGTATGGAACAGATCTAAGCACCACAGAACAGCTGTCAGCCCCTTCACAAGGCAGATCCATCCCCCCTCCCTTCAGACTCTCCAAGCCAAGAGCTTTTCAGGGGTCCTGGCACAGCGCTGATTTACCAACTAGTCTAAAAATACCCCTGGAAGTGAGGAGGGAAAGGGCCTGATCTATACACGGCAATTAGAGCTGGTTTAGAGAAAACTCGCTGATCAGACAGGTGTGGTTCTACAACAGCTCTAGTCAGCACTCTCCTCCGAAGGGGTGAACTAAGGAACAGAACCCCCAGTTCTGACAGAGCACAGCCACACCCTCTCTGCCCAGGCAAAGAACCAGCAGAGCTGCTCACAGTGTTTGGAACAGCATGAGGCCCTTAATTGGGTTAATTGGGTTTCACCTGCAGCAGGTGGGTGTTTGTGACCACCTGCTCAGACAGGAAATGTGACCCTGTGTGTGGAGGGGATGGCGCACAAGGAGTGGCTTTCCCCAAAACACCAACAGCAGGTGCTAAGCGAGGCATAAAAGCTCTTTTAAAAGGTGTTTTAAATGTGTTTGTTTTAACGTGCTGCTCTTTTCATTCATGTGCATTTCAGTGAGATTCCAGATTTGGATTAACAAGGGGGACAGCTGAGAGGCAGGAAGGGAAGGAAAAGGGAAAGGAAAAGGAGCCTGGGCTTTGCCGAGGGGCCTCAATTCGCTGTAAAAATGTGCCAGCAGGACCCTCCTGAGTTCAGCAAAGCCCTTCTACTTAGAACAGCTAATTTTGTCCATGCACTCCATGGACAGGAATGGGCTGGACCCTGATTTTTCCCCCTGCAGGGAAGGACCTGGTGGTCCTGACAGCAACAGAGTGAATGTGGAGTTATTTGGCTGGAGATACACAGAAGCTGAGTGGCAGCTCCTCAATTCATGCACAAAACCCTTCAGAAAGAAAAAGGAGCTCCATTTCACTGGAAGGACAGGGATAAGATATCCCAGGCAGCAATAAATCGGCCTCCCCCAACGTACTCTGAGGAATTACAGAAACAAATAGCCCCAGAAGAAACATTTGCAGATAGGTCAGAGGTTCTGCATTCGCTTTGGCTTTGTTTATATCCCATTTCCCATGGCCAGGGGCGACAGGAGTGAGCCAGAGGCATTGTGACAGCCCCTGCACCCTCCGGAGAGGGAAAGGCAGCACTTTGCCATCATTAGGGCTCGCTCCCGCTGCTCCCGCAGGAGCCCAAACCCCCGGTTCCAGCACTGACATCTCGGTGCGGGGTCTTTGAGCAGAAGCAACAGCAAATCGCCCATCCCAGGGGAGCTATTCCCTGCATAAATAGCTGCATAAACAGCTCTGCAGTGGCACTCGCAGTCTGGCTCTGGAGACTTTTATGTCTCCACTTTCTAATGAGGACCGGTTTAATTTTTTTTTAACATCCCATCTCCCCAATAAAAGTCATCTCCAATGTGGAATTGGCTCGGAGGACTGCAGTTCCTTGATCATAAGTGCTTTCAAGTGATGTGGCAGGGTGATCAACGTGAAGGTTGGATTAAGGTTTAGACTGCAGCTTTTGGGAGTCATACAAGTCACTAATTAAACATCCAGCCCTCAGCGCAGCAAAGGGGAACATCACAGAACTACTTCAGGGAAGATTCAAAGAGAAATAACACAGTTTAGCACTAAAGTAAGGAAGGTCCTGTGCATTACAAATCAGAACTTCCCTCCAAGCAGAGGTTTGTCTGTGCCTCCTGAGCTCTGTTAAAACCCAGAGATGACAACTCCTGAATGTGCTGAGCAGCCCGGGCCAAGAGCTGGGGTCTGCAGAATTCACCTTGTAACTGAATTTCCATTCCCCTTCCAAAAAATGGTCTTGGGCTGTGGAAAGCCCAAGAAGTGCTGATATTTAATTTAGCTAATATTTAATTTAGCTAAAGAGATCCCTCAGCTTCCCTGGGCAGGAGCAAATGGAGCAGTGTCATTATTGCTCCTCAGGTATCAGGGTGAGATTAGATCTGCAATCAGACACAGCTCAGCCCCACACCGCAGGCAGCAGGGCAAAACCGATATCGGATTTGTTGAGGAGTTTCTTTCATTTCACTTTGGATGTGTGACACCAGGCCAGAGCAGCTGTGGAGTGCAGATATGACAGATGTGGCTTGAAAGAACCCGGGGAAAGTGCACAGCAACCTGGGAGTGCTTTGTGCTGAAGAACAGAGATTCTCTGGGACACAAAGAGAAGTTAAAGCTGCTCGGCCCTGTCTGTTCTCTGGTCGTACCCAGCTGCCACTTAGAACAAGGAACAAACAGAGAAGAGAAATTGGGAATTTGAAGCCTGCAGGATTCCTGGCTATTAAGAGAATAAACAATGATTTGCACCCCACAACCAAGCCCAGATCAGAGGAGACAATGCAAGGTAGGCACCAGTTAATTGCACCATTTTCTTCCCGGTCACAAGGGTTGCTTTGCAGGACTGAAAGTATTTTAATAAAATGCTGTTTGCATTCAAAAATAGCCTTTTAATCAGTAGCCTTGAACGCTTTCCAAAACTCAAAAAAACCCCAAAACCTTTTATAGTCTGTCTTGAAAACATTGACAATTTCCTGAAATGATTTTGGATGTCTCAAAGAATGGTATCACAATGATCTCTGATTTTAGCAACAGTCATTGCCTGACAAGGTCAATTTAAAAAAAATCACCTGTGGTTTCAATTTCATTCTAAAGTATTCACAGCTAAAATTTTCAATTGAAATTTTGAAAAAGAGTCTTCTCCCAGCAAGCAGAAATGACAAATTAATTTGGGAATTAACTAAAACAAACTCTCCCCCAAAAATACCTGCCAGGCTTTTATTTTAGATTTCCTTTGTTTTCCGATATTAGGTGTCATCTTTCAATCAGCACCACCCCAGAGGATGAGATTTGTGTTCACTACCCTGGCATGTGTAATGATGCCAGCATAATTCACAGCAGATGTACATTTGGGGAGAAATTATTTTCCTCAGAATCTATTTGTGTGGGAGGATGAAGTATGGTTATAATGAAGGTGCTGTGGGAGCTGATGACTTTGCATCTCAAGTACAGGTGCACTTGGGTGTAACTTAAACATAGTTTGCAATCTCTCTAAATGGAGCATTTATAGCCAATTACACTTGTCATTCACCTTGCAAATACCTCTATCTAATTTAACAGCATATGCAGCAAGCAGAAAAATAAAGGATATTCTCTTAGATGCCAACAGAATAGAGGTGGAGGTACCAGCTCTGTGTCTGACACACGTCTGGCAGATTTCTGAACTGAAATAGAATGGATTCAGAGCGTGGCCTCCAATGCCCTTCTTCTCTCTGCATCAGAAGCCTCCTGTCATATATAATTTTCTCCAGGAAAACGTGTATCTAGCTGAGATATTCCAAAACCTGTCCAAGTGATTTGGACACTCACTTCTCATTAGTATTAATAGCAAATGAGCATGAGCATCTCCTCGGTGCCTTTGGAGATCTCTGACACATTTTTATTTTGGTGGCTGTTAAATGACTCTTTGGGCGATCTGCACTAGAAATGACAAATTTCCCATTTGTTTTCCTGCACTTCGATATTCCTAACATCCGTGTATCAAATGTCAAAATTTCCCCTCAAAAAGACAGCTGAGATGTGGTGAGAGGGAGTGCAGAGACAGACTTTTGCTGTGTTTGGATTAAAGGACAAAGTTCACATTCCAAAACTGTCTCCTGCACAGAGGGCTGCATAGAGCAATTTTAGGATAATACCACATTCATTGTCATCTTTTTGTCACTGCCCTAGGCAGGGATGTCACTGCAATGGGAGCAGGGATGCAGTGGGATGCAGAGTTCCGTGGCTCTGTGTCACAGGCGCTGAATCACAGGCAGTGCCCTGGAGAACGGAACAGGAGAGAAGGAAAGGTGAAGAACCTCTTTGGGAACACCTGGTCCATGCCCTGCAGCAGGGAACAGCTGTTCCTCTGAGATTTTCCTCAAATTTTCCCTGTTACACCTTAGATCACATCCAGTCCCTCTTACTGTTCCAGGAAACACTAAGAAGAAAACGGGAATTGAAGAACAGCAAATTACTTTTTAAACTGACAACAGATTATAATCTCCCCTTTCCCCACCAAACTGAGGGAGCAGAAAGAGGCTTTTAAGAGATTTTATTCCTGTTATACCCAGCTTCCACTTTTCATCCCCACACAAGGCAGAAGAAAGCCTTGCAAGCCATTTCTCCAACCAAAACACTGCAAATCCCTTCAGACTGGACCATGGAGCTTTTCCTTTCCAAGCCCTCCCTAAAGTCAGACTTACCAACAAACATAAATGCAAATATGAGTTCTACAAATCCATTTTAAGTGGCTTCATCATCTGTTATTTAACTGACATGCCTGCACTTTTTGCCAAATGTATTTCATGTACATATGTCTGTTTCCTATCATCTTTTCCATTTCTCTTATCACTTGTATTTTAATAAACTACATGTACAGATTCAGTATCTTCTCTGGCAGCCAGAGAGGGAGATATAGTTGTTCATTGGGGTTATTAAAATTGTAAATATCTCCCTCCTTTTATTTGATTTTAGTGAGATTCCAGACATTTTCTCAATACCAAGAAGATTGGATTCATTGGAATATAACTCTGACAGAAGTCTTGCAAGGAAACTAATTTTAGTTCAAACTCCATTAATTTAAGATATCCCTAGAAGATGAGGACAAGGTGAACCCTTTTTTATGAACTATTTTCAACCCTAGTTTAAGACTAACTTATTTTTTTTTTCTTAACACTGAGGAAAAAACTCTAAAAGCAAAACTTGAGACTATTATTTTACTTTCATATATATCTTAACTCCTGACGGCCATTTGGCTTAAGCAAGGACAGACTTAAACATTTAAATCTGACTTTTTGGACATTATCTTCCTGGTATTAGTGGAATAAACTACTTAAAACAGAGTTCTGCTTTCCTGGGGGGCTCTCTACTGCCCTGTCACTGCTACTTTTTACATAGAGAGCACATTATGTTAAGAGGCTCTGCTCAGCAATTCCAGAATTTGCTGCCAAGGGAGGCTCCAGCAGCGATTTCTCCCTGATCCTTCACAAAGCAGCAGGGATTTGTCTCCTGGTTTTCCCTCAGTGAACTCAGTGTCCTGTGGTTTTGTGGATATATTCACTGGATATACTGCTCTACTCACAGCTGTTTGAAGGTACATTCGGCCAAAGGGGGAGTTGGAGGAGTTTATTGCAATAAGATTCTAAAACCCAGAGTAATTTTAATTATTCCCCTTGCACACAAACCTTCCCACTCACAATAAGAACAGTGGATACACATTGCAGTTTCAGGGGATGAAAGTGCTTGCAGGGAAATTTTAGGAGCAGTGACCAAAATCAGGGCCTGATGGGCCACTTGAAACTTTATCACTTCTTAATTCCATCTCAGAGCTGTTAGCCACAAAAAAGATGACAAGATGAAACTGAAAGAGGGTAGATTTACATTAGATATTGGGAAGAAATTGTTCACTGTGAAGGTGAGGCCCTGGCACAGGGTGCCCAGAGCAGCTGTGGATGCCCCATCCCTGGAAGATTCCAGGCTGGGTTGGACAGGACTTGGAACAACCCGGATAGTGGAAGGTGTCCCTGCCCATGGCAGGGGGTGGAACTGGATGAACTTTAAGGTCCTTTCCAACCCAAACCATTCTGTGATCCTATGAAGAAGCAAGTTTCAACTTTCCACCAATTCCTTTGGAGGCACAGTAGAAAATCAGTAAAATTAATGCTCCAGGCTGAAAAGTCATCCACTGCTCAAGAGGAGGAGAGCTGGCATTAAGAGTGCACCAGCTTTGCTGCTGTTGTTCCCAGGCCTCTCCGAAACAACCAAACAGCAGTTGTGTGTGTTTCTCAGAGAGGAAATTTATCTAAAACTCCCAGTTTCTCGTGGCAGCCTTCTGCCACCTGCCTGTGCTCGCTGCATCTCTCACTGCTGGGTCATCAATCTCCAGTCCCTGCACCACTCTGCAGAATGTTTCCTACTCCCCTCACTTGTCCCTGCTGCCATCCAAATCCCCTCCAGGCTGAAAAGAGCCAGGAGCAATTCATCTCACCCTCACTGAGGCCTCTGAAACGTTTCTCTACTGACTGAAGACTTTGCCTAGTTTAGCTCATTAAGCTGACTGCTAGACAGAGTTAGGGAAGCAGATCCCACCACTTCCAGGTTACTCAGCTGCCTTATCTAAACCTGATAATGATGTGCTGCAGTGTCAGCCTTTGCCTTTCCATCTCTTTTAGCAGGCTCACAGTGAATGGAAGATCTCACCATGGGGCCATAAACTCTGTGCTCTCAGCAAGCGCTCTGTGAACTCCGCACATTTTCACATCACAGCATCTGAACCATCTTTACCTGGGTTTTGTTTCCTTCCTCTCTAAAATCCCAGTGTTCATACAAACTGTTGCACCCAGTCACTGCTGGTTCTGTAAATCATTCTTCAAAGCAATCTGAAAATCTAATATCAATACTATATACTAATATCAATACTATACAATATCAATACTAATTTAATACTAAAAATCAAATCACATTAAACTCACATATCAAGATTCTAACCAAAGTCTGCCAAAGGCATGGTCTTGGAGCTGAACGAACTCAGGCAAAAATCTGGAGGGTGGTGGTGGTGGTCTGGGTGCCTTCCACATAAAGTCTGTAGCAGAAAAGACCTCTCTGAATCCTTCTCCAATTCCTCTTCTGTGACTCAAAGCTCCCAGCTGGATTCAGTTGGGGGAGCTTGTTTCTCTCTTTGATTTTGGGGTTTCCTCCACTTCTAGGCCATGAAGGATGGGAAGGTGCATTTCCATCCTGAGATCATGGATTGAATGCATTGTCTGAGAGTAAATATTGCAATGTAAAATATTGCAACTGTCTGTTCAGAGCCAGATCCCAGTGATCAGAAATGCCTGTGTCAGACTTCATCCCAGTTTTGTGACTGGGCACAGTTGTTACACTCACTCCCAGCTCTGAACAGTGGTTTGTTTGATGTGCTGGGAAGAGGAAGACTGCCTGCAGCTTGCTTTGCAACCAGCTGGAGGCCAGCAAAAAGACAGATATGTGGCTGGGGAAGCAACTTCTGTACCTTATGTCTCATGCTTTGCCTTAGAGGTACAGCAAAGCAGGTCAGAGGCTTGGCCGTGTCAACCCACACAGCATTCTTTCCATGGATGAAGGCAGGAATCCAGCGGAGCTGTGTACTGCATCCATTCCAGCCTCCTCAGCAGCCTCCTGGCACAGCACAACAGCACTTCCATCAGAGGAACAGGGGTGGCTGCCACCATCAGAGAGCCAACAGCTGGACTGCAGGTGTGTGTTCACCTGTACTGGGATGAAGGGCTGCTCTCTGGGGTGATACAGCAGCACCTCAGACACACACAAACGCAGCGTGAGGGACAATTTCAGAAGGTTTTAAGGCAGCACTTCAGGTCCTTGCAGGTACTGAGGGCCCAGGTGACATGGCAGCATCTCAAACCTGCACCAACACGGCACAGCACTCCTGAAGGGACAACTTCATGAGGCTGGGGATAAGGTGGTGGCTCAGGGCACAAACACAGTGTTAGAATTCTTGGAGGGAACATTTCTGTGGCCAGCTGATCCAGCAGCACCTCGAAGCTGCGTTCAGCAGCACAGCACTCTTGGCGAGCCAGTGTGGTGCACCGTTCACACCTGCCCCAGCTCGGTGTAGGGCTCTGGAAAAGCCAGCTTTGGGAAGTCGGGAATACATCATCACCTCAGGGATGGACACGCAGGGCTGCAGCGGTCACCCATGTGGTGGGGACCAACAGCCCCAGGGCACGGACCTGGTACCACCTGAGGGCGAAGACTCTCCATTGCCTCATGGCACAGACCAGGTGCAACCGCAGGGCACAAACCCTCCATCGCCGCGGGCGTGGTCCCGGTGCCGCCCTAGGGCACAATCCCTCCGTCACCTCATGGAGAGGGAACTCTCCCTCACCCAGGCGCGGTCCCAGTGCCGCCCCAAGGCTCGGTCCCTCCCTGGCCCCGGGCGCGGTCCCGGTGTCGCCCCAGCTGTGCCCGAGGCAGGAAAACGCTCCCGGCGCGTGCTGGGGGCGGGGCTAGACGGGCCGAAGGGGCGTGGCCTACGCGCGGCGGCCTCGTGGCCGCCGTTCGGGCCGAAAGGGGCGGGGCCCTCGTGCGGCGCGCGCGCGCGTGGCTCTACGGAGGCCGGGCAGGGACGCTCGTGTCCCGGCGGCGGCTGTAGGCGGCGGCCCCGGCCTGGGGGGCTAGGGGGGTCCCGGGGGTCCGGACGGAGGGGGCGGCGAGATGGCGGCACCGTGAGGAACTCGGTAAGCGGCGGAGGGGCGGGCTGGGGCCTGCGGCGGCGGCGGGAGCCGGTGGTTGGGCCGGGGCGAGCAGGGCGGGAAAGCGGCCTCGGGGAGAAGCTGCGGCGGGAGAGGGCCTGGGAGCGAGGAGGGGCTGTGAGGGGTCGGGGTGTGGGGCAGGGGCTGTGAGGGGTCGGGGTGTGGGGCAGCGGAGCGGCGGGGATGAAGGCTGCCACGGAGCGGGTGCCGGGGCGGGGGGTGAGGGCTGGGGCTGCTGAGCGGGTCCCGGCGGGCAGAGGGTGCTCAGTGTCCCGTGTGTCGCTCGCAGCACCCTCAGCACGGACTGGATGCCCACGGGCGGCAGGACGCTGTCACACGCTGCCCGCGCTCTCGGCAGGGGCATAGCGCTGTTCTGCCCTCGCCCACAGCTCCCCTTGCCCCGACCGTTCTCCTCCTCTGGCGGAGTCAGCCCCGGTTGTTGGTGCCCGCTGCTGTTCCCCCGTGTCTCCGTGCCATCCCCGAAGCAGCGCCGCGCTGCCGGCGCTTTTCCCCTCTCCCTGCTCTTGGGCAGCTGGCTGCGCTCGGCCTGCGCGGCTGCGGAGGACATGGCAGAGCAGCGGTACTGTGTGGACTATGCCAAGCGGGGCACCGCGGGCTGCAAGAAGTGCAAAGAGAAGATCGTGAAGGGGATGGTGCGCATTGGGAAGATCGTTCCCAATCCTTTCACCGAGTCCGGAGGGGACATGAAGGAGTGGTACCATGTCAAGTGCATCTTTGAGAAGCTGGACAAAGCCCGGGCCACCACCAAGAAAATCGAAGACATCACAGACTTGGAGGGGTGGGAAGAGCTACAGGATGAGGAGAAGGAAATAATCAACAAGTACATCTCAGGTGAGGCACGAGGCAGTGCCAGGGTCACTTCTTACTTTCAAGTTATGCCAGAGATTGTCACCCAGCTTTGCCTTTGCCATGAAATCCTCATGGATTTGTGTGGCTTAGGAGCAAAGTGTGTGGTGCTGCTCCAATCCCTTTCCCAGCCCTGTGGGAAAGGAAAGAAATGGTCCCTTCTACAGTGACACTCCTTGATTCATTTGTCACAAATGATTGTGGACAAGGCCTAGGTGATTTAATTCTTGGGAAATGAAACCCATGAGGAAGCATCCGTTATTTTCCATTTCCACCTTTTTCTGTAATCTTTAATAAATTACATGTGTTTCTAACTTTTGTTATCTGAAAAACACCTGGGTTTTTTTCTTCTCCAGTTCCTATTTCTTTTAAGGCTTTTGGCTTTGTAAGCTGCATTATATGGTGAGGGATGTATGAGATTATTCCTGATTGCCTTTTTGAACCTTTCTGCTTTCCAGAAGCCAATTCCAAGACTGGAGGTACCCCGAAGAAAAAGGTGATAGTGCAGGCAAAACTCACTGCCACAGGACAGCTGACCACAAAAGATCCACCAAAGAAATTCTCTGGATTCACTGGTAAGAATTAAGAAACTGATTCTGGGAAATCAGTTTCTTTTAATCTCAACATCAAGAGGTGTTTCAGCTTGGTTCAGATCAGCAGGTTTTTATCTATAGATGATTTAGGGGGTTTTAATTCTGGTTTGTCAAAAGCTGTCAGTGCTTTCTCAGGCTGTCAGTCTTGAAAGAACATCTTGAAAGATGTTTGAATTTCCAGTTTTCCCAAGGAAACAAAGGTTCTGCCGTCACCCACATCGTCAGGCTGACTCCATCTCCCTGCATCCACTGGCTCATTCCAGTCAAATTCCAGTTATCCCATGTGGAGCTCAAAATCTGGAGAAAACTGCTGAGGAATTCTCAGTTGTGTTCATGGAAAGGAAAACTTGTCCTGAGGAGCAGCTGCCAGAATGACAGTTCATCTGTGAGCTCTGACTGACCTGACACCCAGCTGGAGCTCCAGACTGCCCAGAGCCACAGCACAGCCAAAGACATCACCTCCTCTAGGGGATTGGTGTTGGGAGACAAAAGGGGATGGGGACATAATCCCCCATTTTTGATTTTACCTTAGGGAAGCATCTTGCTCTGAAGGGCAAAAGCTTGTAAAGTAGGAAAAAAAAATTAATAGAGGCATCTGGGAAGAGAAATTCATTTTCACCATGGTTGGGACCACTATCATATTTTTCTGATAGAATTAAGATCTAGGAAGTTCTGGTGTAATTTGAAGAGTAAAAATAGTTGGAAGGTTTTTATAAAAGTCATAAATTTTAGCTCTGAAGCTTTTCCAGCACACTGGGATTGTTTCCAGGCAGAGGTAACTTCAACATTTGCTCCATGTTGTTAAAAAAGCAACTTGTGATGTGTTTGCTGCAGCCAAGCCAAAGAATTCAGAAGATGCCCCTGCAAACTCTACCCACAAACCCAGCCTGTCTGCAGCCAGGTGTGATCCCAAGCACAAGGATTGCCTGCTGCGGGAATTCCGCAAGCTCTGTGCCATGGTGGCTGAGAAGCCAAGCTACAACGTGAAAACACAGATCATCCAGGACTTCCTCAGGAAAGGATCTGCAGGAGGTATGGCTCCACCTTGGAATTCTCAGCCCTTTCAGAATCAGCTTCAAAGTCTGATCTCAAAAGGAAAGGTGAAATGAAAATCTGACCATTGTGTGGTCCCAGCCTTATGCTTTGGTGATTTCTGAACTGTGGAGGTAATCTTTGAAAAGTAAACTCTTTAAATAGAAAATTCAGACAAAGATGTCTCACTCAGGTGTTGAAGGTGCCAAATTCAGTGCTGAGATCAGATTTAGAGGCAAATTATGGCTATTTCCCCTAAGAATTCCAAGCCCCAACTGTGGGTTTAATCCCCAGGGTTATGCAAATGGACACGACCAACCAAAGCCTGGACATGAAAATGAATCCTCACAGTTATAATGTGCTTTTTTTTTTCCAGATGGTTTTCATGGTGATGTATACCTGACCATTAAGATGCTGTTACCAGGTGTAATTAAAATAGTTTACAACTTGAATGATAAGCAGATTGTAAAGCTGTTCAGCAGGATTTTTAACTGCAACCAGGAAGAAATGGTCCGGGACCTGGAGCAGGTGAGTACAGACAGCAGCTCTCTTAATTTCTGCTGTTCAGCCCTTTGCTTTTGGAAATTCTGTAATGGTTTAGGTTTTTTACTCCTTAGCTTGACTGTTAGAATGGGAGCTGGTGATTTATTTTGGTTTTCCTTGGCTTTAGCAGTTTTTATAGCATTTTCTGCCATCTGGAACCTGTAGAAAATCATGTTTGAGCAGAAAGCAGGATAAGAATTCACCTGGCAAAGCTTTAGAAAGCAAGACTAAAATTATCTAGGCGAGGTGGGCTGCATCTGTTTGTCTAAACTCCTTTGTCTGGCACATTCCTACAGAACTGATTTATATTACTCTTTCTGTACCATCACATATCAAAACTTGGGATTCAATTAACAGACCTGTCACTGGCAGCTGCAGTTGGTTGATACAATTAAGCTGCTACAATTGCAAGTGCTCAGTTGTGCACTGAGTGCCTGTGCACCCTCTGATTCACTGCCAGGTGCAGAAAAGGGGTGAATTAGATAATAAAGGTAATTCTTTCACCTCTGTTCATTGCCTTGCTGTGTACTGCCTTCTAGTGACATCACTAGCCTGTCCCACATCCTTGGATTTACAAGTGGATTCATCCTGAGGAAATAAAGGGTCTGTGCTGCTGCAGCAGTGAAAAATAGAGCCATGAGATGATGCTGGTACTCTTAATTACCTTTATTGGCAAATTAAACAGCTGAGCAGCTTTATGTGTCGTGGCAGCTTCCTTAAGTGTTTGATTCCATGCAATTCTTCATGCAATCCCAGAATCACTCCTGTCCTTTGTCCTCACTGGAACCATGCAGAATCCCCAGTGGCACCCCTGTTCTCTGGCCATGCCTCTCATCCACACTCTGGTTTTGTTTTTGGAGACAGGGAGATGTTTCTGAGACCATACGGATCTTCTTCGAGCAGAGCAAGACCTGTCCTCCAGCAGCCAAGAGCCTCCTGACCATCCAGGAGGTTGATGAATTCCTCATCCAACTGTCCAAGCTCACCAAGGAGGATGACCAGCAGAGTGTCCTGCAGCAGATCAGCCGCAGGTGAGGGAAGGAATCAGCCTCTGAAGGTTTGCCTAAACACTGGAGTGGTTCTCTACAAGCTGGAGTAGGTGAAAAATTAATCATGAGCCACCATTTGAACTTTATTAGCATCTGTAAGCTGCTGTTAGTGGTGCGATTGAGACACCTTGACAACAATGGAGAACATTTATGGCTCTTGTTCATACCAGAGAACTTCATCCCTGCCTCTCAGGACACTTCAGTCAAACAAGTGATTTGCAATAATCCTAATAATCCTAATAATAACCCTAATGGTGTTTAGCTGTTAATGAAGTTGCTGTTCTTAAGTATGTTGGGAAAAGCCTTCAAGTAGTTTAGACAAAGATTCTTGATCTGGCTCAGTTTGTGTTGATCTGAGGCTGAGGATCTTTCAGTCAGTTACTTTTGATTAATTAAGTAAATTTTGGAAGGTCCATCAACACTGAGGCAGAGTTAATGTTGGCATAAATATGCTGGAAAGCCTTTTGGCTATTCCCTTGTGTCTCTGAGGTGTCATTATTAACGTGTCCTCAGTTTTGTTTAAACCCTCTGCAAAGGGAGGGCCTTTTTTAAAGAGACCTGGCTGAGTTTCATCTTTCCAGCTGCACAGCTTTTCAGTTCACACCTTTGCTGAATCTTCTCTTCTTCAGGTGTACGGGCAATGACCTGAAGTGCATCATCAGGCTAATTAAGCATGACTTGAAAATGAATGCTGGAGCAAAGCACGTGTAAGTGACATGAACCCAGAAATGCTCATTCCATTTCCTGAGGCAGCAGAAGCAGCAGCAGCCCTGAGGCTGATCAATGTCCCCCTGTCTCCACGCGTTGCAGGTTGGACGCTCTGGATCCCAACGCCTACGAGGCGTTCAAGGCCTCGCGGAACCTGCAGGACGTGGTGGAGCGGGTGCTGCAGAACCAGCAGGAGTCTGAGAAGGTGCCAGGGCTGAAGAGGACCCTGAGCGTGCAGGCCTCACTCATGACCCCAGTGCAGCCCATGCTGGTAGGTTGGGTCCCTTCCTGGCAGCCAGACACGGAGCAGAGACCCCCAGCTGGAAGGGTCAGGAGCCAGGGCAGTGGCTGTGCAGGAGCCAGGGCAGTTTAACCCCCAGCTGGGGGGGTCAGGAGCCATGGTGTGCAGTGTGGGCTGGCTGTGCAGGGCTCAGTGTTGTTTAATTCCAGTTTAGAAAGCATCTCCCTCCACCAGGCCAAGTGTTCAATACACTCAGTTACCTGCACCTTCAGTGCCACTGCCAAGCTAAAACCTTGCCTTGTTCTTAGTCTTGCTCTCAGTCTTTTGTATTTGTTTGCTGTCATTGCAGAAGTTGATTCTTTGTCTGGAAATAGTGTAAGCTTTCCAGTGGATTAGAGATTCAAATAAGCCTGGCTTTTTGTGTGAACAAAGCAGAGTTAAATATTTACTTCTGGGCTGAGAACACTCTTGCAGAAGGCACAGTGCACATTTTAAAGCATTTGGAGGGGATAAGCGCTGAAAAGCTGTAATTATCTGGGCATATGCAGATGATTCCAAGTGAATAATTAAGGAAAACGTGGACTTGCTAACAGAGGTTCTGGACAAAAATCTCTACAGGGGAATTCACCATAGCTCTTTCATGAACTTAGGTAAGAGTAGCTTTATTTTCCACGTGTCTCCTGAGCGTTTGCCCCTGTCTCCCCCAGGCTGAGGCCTGCAAGTCCATCGAGTACGCCATGAAGAAGTGTCCCAACGGGATGTACGCCGAGATCAAGTATGACGGCGAGCGCGTGCAGGTGCACAAGAACGGGGATCACTTCAGCTACTTCAGCAGGAGCCTCAAACCTGTGCTCCCCCACAAAGTAAGCACCTGAGCACTGCCCCTTGTGCCAGCTCCTCCACTGCATTCCCAATAGTTTCCTTCTACAGGCAAGGAGGATTCCCTCTCCTGCAGACTTATTCATAATTTATAGTGTAGAATGTGGGAAAGCAACACTTAAAACTGTAATAATTTAATTCTGGTGCACATTAAGAGCTTGAAATTAAATTTCATCTGTCAGCTGTAGAATCCTCTGTGCACTGCATTTTGGGAGCCTTGGTTGAGTGACTTGGTTCTGTTTCTTAAAGCCTCATTTTTCTGTTTGTAGACTGCTGTGGGTACCATAGAAGTGCAGATGTGCCACATGTGCCTCATATACTTGTGGAGAAAACACCTGCTTTGGAGTGAATCCCACTCTTCAGTTATTTTTCTTTTTTTTCTTTTTTTCTTTTTTTTTTTCCTTTTCCCAAGGTAGCCCATTTTAAGGATTTCATCCCCCAGGCTTTCCCTGGTGGGCAAAGTATGATCCTGGATTCAGAAGTTCTCCTGATTGACAATAAAACTGGCAAGCCACTTCCTTTTGGGACTCTTGGTGTGCACAAGGTAAAAAAAAAATTAAATAAAACTGTTTTTTCATGTTTGGTGGCTGTTAGTCTGCTGACTTAAACAATCTGTTATCACAGGATAATTTCAGAGCCCTGGTGCTTGTTAGAGCATCTGGGGAAAAAAAAATAAGATTATTGAGAAGCTGATATGGAAAAGCTACTGCTCTAATACATTAGATTTGATATTAGCTTGATCACTGGCAAGACTCATCTCCAAGATATTAATATTAAAATACTACTTTTAAATTAATATTACAATAATATTAAAAAAATCCTTGGAAAATCTTGCAATTGTGTCGTTGTTTCTCATGGCTTGAGCAATGTATGGCAGCCTGGGAGAGCACAGGGATGCAGTGATTATTCCATGTAAGTGTTATGTAGTGCCTGTGTCTAGACAATGGGGGTGAGGAAGAGGACAGGAAAATGAAAATTAAACTATAAGTGCTTAAGTTAAAAAGTAGCCATTAATCTGCTGTCTGTAGAAATGTGGTGGGATTTTTGCAGCAGTAGTGACAGATGTTGCATTGCCCTGAGCCATTAATATTTTTAGCATTATTTCCCATTCCTAGGAAATGAACATTTTTTTATCTTCTTAGCTTGTGCTTGGACACATTCAGTGTAAATCTTAATTCTCAGAATGCTTCTTTTAGAAGAGGCATAAGCTTATCATAACTAAAATATTACAGAGATAAAAATCCTTCCTTTTATTGCTTTGCTAAAACTGTTTGCTGTGACTGCAGAATTCTATTAATTGTATTTCAGAAAGCTGCTTTCCAGGATGCCAACGTTTGCCTGTTTGTGTTTGACTGCATCTACTTCAATGACATCAGCCTGATGGACAGGTGTGTCTGCCAGGGGAGAGTGGCTGGGCTGGTTTCCCAGGATGAACTGGCTGGAAAACCCCACTGATGCACACAGACCAGTTCACCTGGGCTCTCAGACTGGTCACTCACTGGGAAACCAGGGCAGTGTGGGAGGGACCTTGCCATGCCAAGGAGTTTCCCTCTGGAGCTCCTCTTGCTCTCCAAAATACTGGGATTCAGGATTACTGGGGAATCTCAGCTGCTCATCTTATGTCCTCTAAACACACTGTTAACATTGGAATTTCCATTTTATCACTTTCTGGAGGAACATGAGAACTAGTTGTCCTCTCTGGAACTCCCTAGGATGAATAATTTAATGACTCTAACAGCTTTTTTCAATGTTCCTGTTGGGATTGCTGCTTGTCCCTCATTCCCCATGCCCTGCTCTAGGCCCCTGTGTGAACGGCGCAAGTTCCTGCACGACAACATGGTGGAGATCCCCAACAGGATCCTGTTCTCAGAGATGAAACACGTCACAGTGAGTCCAGTGTGCCCTTACAACCCCAACCCTCCTCCTCCACCACTTGGCTTTACGATTACCTCTGCAAATTCACCCTGGCAAAATGGTTCTCCTTCTGCTCTGTGTGCAGGACTTCTTGAGCCAACATTGTATTCCCACCTTTTCCTGGCCCCAACCCCTTCAGTGTAATCTTAACTTGCACACCTCAGTTTTCTGGCTTGTTAATGATTTTGTAGCCATTGTCACTGTGATCCTGCTAGGAGGAGTTAAATGCTGTTGTCAGTCTGTGCTGAGCAGTGCTGAGCTGTGACTGCAGTGTGGTTGAAGGCAGCCAGACTTCCCAAACTGGCAGCCCTGAGACATCCTGGCTGCTAAAGCCTGCACTTAGGTAGCAGAATGCTGGGGTTTTGATTATGCACAAGCCTGATGTCCCCTTATTTTCTCCATTGCTGCTGATTTCTGTGGCTCCTTGGCTTTGGTGGAGAATGCTTGGACATTTTAGGCAGAAAGGAGGTTCAGAGGTCCCAAGGCAGTTGGCTGGAGCAGGAAGCAGGCACTGCTGGCTGAGCAAATCTGATATGGGACGTACTGGGACACAGCCAGTGGGGCAGCCACATCTCTATTTTTTAACCAGACAGACCTTCTCTTCTGGGGACATAATCCCTGCTTGGTCACTGGATGTGCAGCAAGGAGAAAATGTACAGGATTCTCCTTGGAAAAGTATTATGAAATATTAAGAAAAAGTATTCCCTCTGCAGGTGCTTTGGGTTTAGTGCACCACTGCTCCAAACAAAAAGCCTCAAGACCTCAGCCCTTTTTCCAGTCCTGAGCTAACCACGATCTGTCTCCTTTGCAGAAAGCTTCAGATCTGGCAGACATGATCACCCGAGTCATCCGGGAGGGGCTGGAAGGGCTGGTGCTGAAGGATTTAAAGGCAAGTTCCCATTCACTCTGTGCTGGTGTAAGCTGGGAATTGGGGAATAGCAACAGACAGAGTCAGCTCTGAGACAGAATCACACACTGAACATTCTAGAAACATCTCTGGATTCCTCTTCAGTGCCGACATCTAGTCCAAGCTGCTCCTCCTGCTGTGCTGGGTAAAGGCCAGGGCTGTGTGAGGAGCTGCTGCCCACCAGGGGATGTCTCTGAGGGGGCTCTGCCTTCCTTTGCACAGGGAAATTACGAACCAGGGAAACGCCACTGGCTGAAGGTGAAGAAGGATTATCTCAACGAGGGGGCAATGGCTGACACTGCTGACCTGGTGGTGCTGGGGGCTTTCTATGGACAGGGCAGTAAAGGTAGGAGTTGGCTTAAGTCAGAGATCTGTCTGTTCAAGGAGCTCCCAAGGTTTTCCTGTTTCTGGGCTCCAGAATGAGAGTGGCTGGAGCAGCGATGCTGCAGCCCATCACGTCCTTGCTGTGGGTTTGCTGTGGGTTGGTTGGCACAGCAGAGCTGGAGGTGTTGGCTGAGCTGTTGCACAGTGCAGGGGCTCTGTTCAGCTCTGCAACCATCACAAGCCCAGGCCCCTTTGACTCCCAGAGATGGAAAAGGGTTTTGGCTCAGAAAAGCTGTGGCTTGTGCTGTGGAAGGTGTGAGCCCTGCTGTCCCTGTGCAGGTGGGATGATGTCCATCTTCCTCATGGGCTGCTACGACCCCAAGAGTGAGAAGTGGTGCACGGTGACCAAGTGCTCTGGTGGCCACGATGATGCCACACTGGCACGTCTGCAGACAGAGCTGGACATGGTGAAGATCAGCAAGGTGAGAGGGGAGCCAAGGGCTCAGCAAAGGGCTCAGCTGCCCTTGAGGTGCTGCTTCACTGCAGGGTGGAAGTGCCCTGCCAGCAATGAGTCAGAGTTAAAGCACATCAACCACTTGGCACAAGTGAGGTGTCAGAGCAGGCAGCTCCTGGAGGAGGCACTGCCTGGGATCTGTACCCAGACACTGAGTGGGAAGCCAGGCACCATCTGTTTCCTGCTAGGACAAAGTTTTGTTGGGAAGATACCAAATTTTTATCTGGATTTTTGGGCACATTGTGATTGGCAAAGGCAGTCACTAGATGGGGCTGTGGGAGGGAGGTGCTCGGTCAGACTCTGGTCTGGTGGCTCCATAACCTGGGGTTGGAGTTAAGATTTCTCTGAGTGATTTATCTTGCTTTTCAAGACTCTTTATTTTTCCAGAGAGCTGAATTTTAATATTACCATGACATCCTGAAGGCCATTTGCATCAAGGTTGTAGAATCTTTAAAAAAAAAATGGGTAGTTTTACATGAATCACAATTGGAGCAACTGTTCTTATTTCACACACAGAATGACAGGAATTGAGGGCTGTGTTTCAGGCAATACTTGTGATTTTTTAGATGAGAGAAATGGCTGTAGATCAGTGTAAAGGCCATGTAAATCTTTCCATGCTGATCTACTTCTAGGTTGTGTTTCAGCAGCTTCTATTGTAGAATTAAGTGAATTATGATGATAAGTGTCGCACAGTGATTTTAATTTTGTGCTTTTATTTAATAGGATCCTAGTAAAATTCCAAGGTGGCTAAAAATTAACAAAATCTACTACCCAGACTTCATTGTCCCAGATCCAAAGGTAAGTGCTCTCATAATCATTTAATATTTCCCAGCCCTTCTTCTGCAATCTTCTATAAATCCTTTAGAAGGACAACTTAGAAGTTGTCTCTGTTACAAAATGAATCTTCATATTTGGAATGGGAAATTAAGCACAAGTTTTTATCTCTCAATCTTGCAGGTGCATTTGAGGCTAAGAGCTTCATGAAGAAATCACACCTGCAGCAGTTTTGGGAAATATTCTTGTGCATTAAATCCCTTCCAGAAGTGAGCTTACTTTAAATTTGAGCTATGAGAAGTTCTAAAGGGTTGAAACAACTGCAACCCAAAAGTTGCTGTTGTTGCAGGGAATGTGTCAGTATGCTCTGTATGCCTGAAGGAGAAGGTGTTACTTAGAAATTGGCATTTTGTGTCAGAGAAGGATTTCTGGCTCAGTAAAAAGTAGCTTTTTGTAATGAAGGCGAGCAGGAAGGTCAGTTTGTGTCTATGGAACTGAGCTGGGGTGGAGATGAGTGGGGGTGAGACACTTGGAGCTGGCTCCTGAGAGGACACAGGGATGTGACGTGGCTTTCTCGCTGTGTTTAGAAAGCCCCAGTGTGGGAGATCACCGGGGCTGAGTTCTCCAAGGCCGAGGCCCACACTGCGGACGGGATCTCCATCCGCTTCCCGCGCTGCACCCGCATCCGCGACGACAAGGACTGGCAGACAGCCACCAACCTGCAGCAGCTGAAGGTGGGTCAGCGTGGGGGGCAGCTTCTGGCACCAGTCTGTGCTTCACAGACAAATCACAGCGTGCACTGAAGGCTGCCTGTGATGGCACCTCCCGTTCTCCCTTCGTGCCAGGCTCAGGCTGGGTTGTTCTGCTGTGGAGGCTCAAGGTCCCCTGAGCTGTTGTGGTGGTGTGGCTGTCAGAGAAGTCTCTGCTGGAATTGGTTCCATCAGCTCTTGTGACAGGCTGAGGAACTGCCTTCCTCAGAGGTGACCCCAGAATCACAGTTAGTTCAGTTGGAAAAGACCTTTTGAGATCAAATCCAGCCTATGACCTAACACCTCCTCATCAACAGTGCCACGGCACTGAGTGCCACCTCCAGGGACAGTGACTCCCCCAGCTCCTTTGGCAGACCTTTGTTCTCTCCAGGCTCACTCAGCTTCCCATCGGTTGCTGAGACTGGGAGAGGCATTGGGAAGTGCCTGTGGGTGTCCTGGGGCACAGGGGCCACGTGGCACTGGCCAGGAGCCCGGGCTGCAGCCACCCCTCACCCTCCTGTGCTGAGGGGCAGGAGCCCAGCCCTGGCAGTGGGAGAGCTGGGGCTGCTCTGCTCGGGGGAGTTGCTGCAGTTTGGGGCTGGCAGCAGCTGCCAGGGCTGCTTGTGGAGCAGGAGTGATGCAGCCCCCCAGGGCCTGCCAGTGGGGAGGAGAGGGGAACAAACCCCTCTGCAGATGGGCCCTTCCCACAGTGAGCACTGGGCTCAGGCTCTGGTGAATCAGGCTCTGGCTCTGTAGCAGTTGATGTGGATGTGGCTTTTGCTCCTCCCTGTGTGGCTTCCCTTAATGCCAGGAGAGGGTGGAATGCAGGAAGCTGTGACAGAGTTGGCAGGAAAATGACTGGAGAGGTGCAAGAGTAAAAAGCTTTTGGGCAAACACTTCAGGGGGGAGAAAACCAGAGCAGTGTCTGCATCCCAGCTCGTGTCAGTGTCAGACATGATCAGTGCTGTTTCTGCTGGGCAGGAGCTGTACCAGCTCTCCAAGGAGAAGGCTGATTTCAGTGTTACAGCTGGGGAGGAAGACGAGTCCACAGCTGGCAGCAGTGGAGAGAATGATGGGAATTCCAGGTCTTCCACACCTCACAGCAGTATTAAGAGTCCCCCAAGCAAGTCACCTGCAAAAGCCCAGAAGGCAGAAGGTAAGATGATGGGGCTTTCAGGAAGGAGCCTGGGGCTGTGTCCTCTGTGCTTGGGGCAGGCTGGCTCTGGATCCTTGCCTTCTATCAGTGGCTTGATGATCCCACTTTTCACATGGACCTCAGGGATAATGGGCAAAGCTGATCAGATCCTTGGTTTGGCCCAGTATGAATTGAGTAGCCATGGCTCTGAGGTGTCCTGGGATTGGGAAAAGGTGGATGGAAACAGCTCTGATGATGCTGTTCAGGTGTTCAGTGCTCCCCTTTCTGCAGGTGACAGCCTTTGGTTAGAGATTGTTGGCCATGAGCCAGCATTTAATTTGATTTGGATGGAATTTGTGTATAGAGGGACATGTGTCTGGAGGTGATTTCCAGGTGAATTGAGCTGGAACATGGAGCAGAATGCTGAGCAGTTTCACAGAGGACAGAGTGGTGACAGCATGGAGGGCAGCTGGGAGCAGCAGCCTGGGAATGGGGCAGGAGGCTGCCCCACACCATTTCCAGTAGAAAAATGTGTTTCACTAGTGGCAGCAATTCATGGATTTCCAGAAACAGGGGAGGAAACTTCTCCCTTCTGCTCTTTACTCTCTCCCCCAACATTAACACACAACCAGTACCTCGACAGAGCACATGCACAAGCCAAATTTTTGTTTTTAGAGAGCAAAGGAGTGATTGGATCCCCTCAGAAATGCGAGGAGAAACGAGGGGAGAAGAGAAAAGCATCCGAGATGGAGGACAATGGAAAAAAGGTACAGAGGGGGGCTGGGACAGCACCATGGCAGGGCAGGGGAGGCCGAGGCAGTTGCTCTGTTCACTTCCATTCCAAGGAATGTTTTGCCCAAGCTCTGCTTCTCCTTCCCCCCCAGCAGCCACTGCTGGACATTTTCACGGGGGTGAGGCTCTACCTGGCGCCCTCCGTCAAGGACTTCGACCGAATCCGCCGCTACTTCATCGCCTTCGACGGGGACCTGGTGGAGGAGTTCGACACGGCCTCGGCCACCCACGTGATTGGGGACATTGATGACAACCCCGGGGCGCAGCGGGTGACTCCCAGGTGGATCTGGGAGTGCATCCGGAAGCGCAGGCTGGTGGCCCCGTGCTAGCAGAGCTGGGAATAGGGACAGGGAGACTCCTCCGTGGGGATGTGGATAGACAGGAACCGCCCTCAGGAGTAGCTACAAGGATCCAGAGCAACCCCATGGAATGAATTAAAAAAGTTCTCTGAAGAAATGTCACTGCTGAATCCCCTTTTCCTGCCCGTACTGTAGACCACCGCCCTTATCCAGGTGCTGCTTTAGGCTCCTTGGGTTTTTAAAGTTTGGGTATTTTTATAGATAAAGAAATAAAACCGAAGCAGCTTCTCCTTTGCTGTCAGGACTCACTTTCCAAAGGTTCTTCTCTTCCTGTTCAGGAAAATGGACCAGCAGCCCATGGGCCTCTTGGCTGTGGTGCAAAGGTCATTTGTGTTGTCAGGTAAGCTTTTTCCACCTCTTCTGTACCCCCCACTAACAACATTTCAGCATCTGGGATCCCAGTTTCTGGCTGAGGTCCAGCAGTAGCTGTAGGATCTTTGCTTGTAACAGAGTCAGAAACAAAGCTAACTAAATCACATTTCAGCTTTATTATAAAATTATAAACCAAACTTCTGTACCAAAACTAGTAGGTTTAACTGTCATAGTACCAGAGGATTTAATAGTGAATAACATGCCCTTTCAAGTAGAATATTAACTTTTAAAATCTTTAAACAGTGTACATAAAGCACATAAATATTTCCATTTACTTTATTAGTTCAGAACATTATATTCCTTTGGATCATTAATCAGTTTCCTCCAGGTTTTGATTTTCCTTTAAAAAACAACTCACTCGTATCCAGAAGTAGAGAAGCCATTTTTACAAGGGAAACAAGAAGAGTCCTCCCTTCACAAAGCACAGTTTGGAGTCACAGGGTGGCTGGATCTTCTCATCCCTAAAATTTCAGGCATTGATCTGCTGCAGCTTGATTTATCTGCTGTAGAAAATAAGCCTACCCTCAACAAGGAAAAGTACATCTATCCATAGGGGAATCATCTTCTTGCTAAATTCCCCCAGCCCTGAGTTTATTGAAAAATATAATAACATGAATTTTCACAGTGAATTTCCTAAATGAGGCTGTTCAGCACTTTGTGTATTCCTGCAGCTCCTCGAGGTCCCTGTGCCCTCTCCAGAGCAGAGTCACTTCTTACCTGCCCTTTTTTTCTGTGATGCACTCACTCAGTCAGTTCTTGTGCTGGATCTGCTAAACCTTAAGTCAAAGATTAAAGAACAGCCTGACCTTTCACAGAGCAGAACTCAGAATGCTGAGTTCAGGGAGCTGCAGTTTTGTGGAGTTTTGAGATCACCTCAGTGAGAAGTCCATGGCTCTCTCCTGCTGCCTCCTGCTCCATGGGTTTCTCATCTCAGGCTCTTTTGGCTGCAGCTCCCAGAGCCAAGACCCTGCGCTCCTGCAGCTGAGCTGCTGCTCCTGGAACTGGCCCTGCTCAGAACACACGAGGGCAATGTGCTGCTGCCGTGATTCCACTGCACAGGAGCTCTGGTGCTGCCCCTGCAGCTGCACTTCAGTGCCCCAGGAGCAGTGAGGGGACTCCCTGCAGCTCCTCTCTGGCTTTGTCATCCCCTGGCCCCAGAGCAGGCAGGAAAGCTGCCCTGCAGTGAGGGCACAGTGCCCTGCTGGTGGACACTGAGGGCAGCAGGATGCTGAAGCTTGGCTGTGGAGCAGCACCAGTTACAGTCAGCTCCTGCAGCAACTGCCAGACTCCTCTAGCGAGTCTCTTCCAGCTGAACACGCGGCCCAGGAGAGCTGTCAGGGATCAGGCCACAGCCTCTCTCCCCACCCTCACCAGCAGAAAGGACAAAATTGCTTTTGGTAAGCAGCGGGGAAGGTAACAGAACTGTAGAACTGGGCCCTGGGAGAAGCTGATTGGCAGTGGAGATTGCTCATGGATCCACTGGAGACAAATGATTCCCTTCTAGAAAAAGAAAAAGTCACCTGTACTTAAATATGATTGTGTAGCAGTGGAGTCCTCAGGACTCTGCAGCTCTCTGGTTTCCCCAGTAAACCCTGGGGAATACTCAAACCTTGCATTAGTAACTCCCTCAGCAAGGGCAGCTCAGTTTGAGCCCCAGCTCTGGCACATGCTGTGAAGTCAAAGTCGACAAAATCAAACCAGAAACGTCCCTCTGGCACAGAAACAAAAATCCAGCACACAGGGCAAGGCTGAGCCTTCCCAGCCTCCCTCCCCAACAGTTTGCAATAATACAAAGATAACCTTGATATAAAATTACACATTTTTCCACAACTGCACTAGGCTAGAATTAGGGAAAGCCGGGACGGGCTGCCTGTCCTGCAAGCATAACAATTTTACATGAAATTAAAAGTAAAATTAACAAGCACAGTGACATTTTAATCTTTGAAAATCAAGTTGTTGCTGAGCATAGCCTGAGCAGCAAAACAAAGGACACTTTTTGAGACCCCAGTTCACTTTTATTATTCAGAGGAAAATACAAAGCCTCTGGAGCCGATCTTCCTGGTGGAAAAGCTGGGCATCCTTGTGTCCTCAAATTATCTTAGGATGGAGGTGGTTAATGATTGCTGGCAATGAGCTCCAACGAGTCCAGGCACTGTGGTGTAAAGCACGACGGCGGGATGAGCAGAGTGGGGCATGGCTTGAGCAGAGCAGTTTTCCCCAGGCTTCCTCCTTCCCTCCCTTGCAGCGGGGTCTGTGCTAATCTCCAGGGTAACTATTGGCAGGGATGTCGGCCCTTTCCCTAAGAGCACTGAGGCTTTAAGGCACAGCACCCTGAGCCAGAGGCACCTTTAGGTCCTGAAGACGTGCACGGCCCTGATCACGTACTGGCGGCAGATGGGGCACTCGCTCATGCGCTTCCCGCACTTGGTGCACGTCACCATGTGCCCGCACTCCAGCAGCACACAGTCGGTGGGAGCATCCATGCAGATCCTGCACAGGTTGTCCTCGCTGCTGGGGGGCCCAGCACCACCTGAGGGGACAGGAGAGCACGGGGGGGTCAGACAAAGGGAGGTGTGGTGGGTTTGTGCAATCCCAGCTGGCTCTGCTGAAGGGATTCCCTCAGGGACAAGGTCTGCAGAGGAATTCCCCTTGTGGCTGCTCCATCAGCTGGCAAGGAGCACAAGTTTTAGCTTTTACACTAATTATTCCATGTCTATTATTCTAGTTTCTGTGAGATGGAAACAAATACCACTGAGATTCTCAGTGATGAGGCAAATGAAGCAACATGGGTCTCTCTTCCCAAGTAACAGCACAAGAGGAAATGACCTCAAGTTATGCCAGAGAGGTTTAGGTAGAAATTTTTCCTGATATCCATTTTCAAAAGGATTGTCAAGCTCTGGAACAGGCTGCTCAGGGCAGTGGTGGCATAAACAACCCTGGGGGAGGGTTAAAAGCCATGTTGATGTGGCATTTGGGGACATGGCTTAGGGTTGGCCTTGGCAGTGCTGGTTGGACTGGATCTTGGAAAGCTTTTCCCAAAAAACAACTCCATGATTAAAGATTCACTCACCAGTTTGATCGTCAGTGTCCAAAACTGCAACAGAAGAAGAGAGGGATTTGGTAAGAATTACCAGGCAGGGGCTGAAAACCTTGAAGGAGTTGTTAAATCAAACATCCTTTTTGCTGATCAGCATGGGAGGCTCAGGCTGGGCTCTGATCAGCACAGCTTCAACAACTGACAAGAAACTTTCTCCTATACTGAGCTTACAGAACAGTTAAAGCTTCCCAGAGATAAGGGATCCAAAGGGATATCTCAGTTTTTAAGACAGCCTTGGAATGTGTGCAGTTTGGTTTCCCAGTGCTGCACTTGCAGCAGCCCCTTGTGCTGCTGTTACACAATCACCAAGTGACTGAACACAGACACACAGTGAGTGAAAGAAAAAGACAAATTGCATCAAAAGCACAAGATAATGAAAGAATATAACCCCAAAGCTGCTGCCTTAAATCTTGGATCATCCATATCAGGTGATCACCACAAAGCCTAGAGAGACAGGTTTAAGAAAACGACACTACTTTGGACAGCACTGAGAAACAAATGGATGAAATCCAAGTGTTAAAGTTTCTCTTGTAAGTAATTTACAAATATGTGTCTTTTTAAGAAATGCCCTTGTAGTGCAAACTGGCAGCTGGAGAATCAAGCCAGATATATTCTCTGTGCACCTGTGTCCCCTCCCAGCCACCTGTGCAGCAGGAACGCTGGTGGTGAGAGTGAAACCCAGCTACCCCCAGCTGGGCAGCCCTGGAGCCACTGCTCTGAGCACATGGCCCAGACTCCCAGCTGCTCTTTGGTGGCATTTCCCTGCTGGCTTTGCCAGGTGCCACGAGCCCAGAGATAAGAGCTCAGCATATCCAGTCGTGTCCAGCCAGCCACCAACTGCTGTGAGGGTGAGGCAGTGCCCAGTGAGATCCATCAGGGCACACACAACACCAAGGGTGAAGGATGCACAGCCCTTGTGCTGCTGCAGGCTCCCAGAACTCTCCCCAAACAAGGAGTGGTGAGCAGAGCTCTGCTCCTGTCACTCTGTACAAAACTCTCTCCTTCTCCTCACTTTGCTGCACCAGAAATGCAAATCTAAGTACTATTTTCTTCTACAGCTGTCCATAAAATGGCTAAACCTGGAAAACAGGCACATGTTTGCTAAGTTTCTTACCAAGATGTTGAAGGTCCTTCTCTCTGTAGAGGCGAGTGACCCTCTCCAGCAGCTCCCACTTCTCACAGCAGCCTTTGTAGTTGACGAAGTTGCGGGCGAGGATTTCCTTCAGCTGCCGCACGGAGAGCGCGTTGATGTCCCCGATGCTCGTCAGGTCAGACAGGGACGCCTTCCTGCCCAGCACCAGGTTATCCTCGGAGTCACTAGACTGGGAGGGAGCAAAGAGGGAATCATTCTTGCCCTCACCACCTTGAACTATGACTTCAATCCACTTTGAGCATGTGCATTAGCAGGAATTCAGGTTTGGATGTACAGAGAAGTGGCTACTCCGAATTCATCTATCAGAAACACAAATCTTGAGATAGAACTAAATCATTTCTGCTGTGGTGTCCATAGCAGTGACACCATTTCTTTCTGCATGTGGAGGACAAAATGATGCCACACAGGAGGTTGATTTGGTTTGGGCAGTCTCAGTTACTGTTCACCTCTGGCAGCAAATCCAGCCCAGGAAAGCTGGTGTTCCCTGCCATCCAATTCCAGGACACACAAACCTGTGTCTCGTCCTCTGCTGCTGCTTCTTCTGCTGCATTCTCAGCTGCTGTTCCACAGGCTGGGCTCGGAGGCACGTGGCCATTGGCCTGGAAGAGGAAATAAAGCTTTCACCAGCTGTGGGTTTCTGGAGGGAAATCAACTCCAGGGCAGTGTCCCTGCAGTCCCTGACCTCTGGAAAGACACGGGCAGGATGAGGCACAAGCCAGGCACACTCACACAAAGTAACATTGCAGAAGCTGAACCTTTAAAGGCCCAGTACAGAACTCCAGGTTGGACTGGGAGGAGACCAAATTTATGCACCAAAATTGTTGGGTGTGTATGTGCAGTCCTTCCCTGAGGGTCACTCTGTGCTGTGGTGTGATGGCAGAGCTCTCAGTGCAAGGCTCTGCAGAGCCCTCCTCTAACACAGCTCAGATCTGCAGTCACCTGGCAAACACCTCCTCAGCTGGGGTCTGGAGAGGGCAAACAGGACACACCGAGTGAGGGAGCAGCAGCCACGGAGCTGGAGAAGAAAAGCTGGGCAGTTGCTTTGAACACTCAATCAAATGAGCAGTGTAATTTCAGCTGACTCACCCCCAGCAGCCACTCTTCCCTCTGGTTTCCTACTGACAAAGAGACTGTAATGTTACCATCCCACTTATCCAAGTGGGGACTTGTTAATATTTACAGAGCTCAAGAATAACAATCAGGATCAAAGAGCCTGAACTGCAGCAGGATGTCATGCAAGTCGAGACAAGCTGAAATGTATCACGGGGCAGTGAGTGAAGACAGCAGAGCTGGTAAAAACTGGAAAACCAGGGAATGAAAATGCCTTTTAATGATTTGTAAAAAACATTTTCCCAGGAGAACTCTTCTTTTGAACCAGATATATCTGCTGAGGAAGCAGAAGGCACACACATTTTCACAGCTCTGGCCCACAGGGAACTGAATACACCCATTAACTTTGTAATAGGACAAGGAGCAGATGTCGAACACTGAGTAAACTTTCCTTAGCAGAGAGCAGAAAGACAAACAAAGCAAGGTCAATAAAAAATAATTAAGCTCAAATGCCCCTGCCAAGGTTCATCAGAATTGCAGGTTCATCATAAACCAAGACTTGGCAACAGACTCAGGGTTTGCCTTCTATTGATCTGAGTGCAGGAGACACCAAAAACCTCACCCACCCCCCATCACCTCTGATCAGCTCCAGCTCCAAAACTGCTTTAGACTGTGCTTGTTATCTGGCACAGGAATTAAAGAACAGTATCAACTATTTAATTACACCTACAAACACATGTCAGGAGCCATCAGCAAGTACCAGAGGAAGCAGTCACAGGAGCACAGTGTAACAATGGAAGTGTGGACCAGAGCAGTGGACCAGACCAGAAGAAACACACCCCAGAGCAGTGATAATGTTCTGACAGTGAATGCTCGATATATTCAGCACTGCCCACCAAATTCAATTCCCTAACGAAGGGCACACTGAAGTTAGTGACAGAAAGTCACAGCTTTACACAGCAAAACCACATGCAACAGCCTAGTGGTAAATCCATAGATGGAGATGAATGAGTTTGCAAAAGATGGTTCTGGCCAGAGACTGTACCTGTTGGTGTTCCTGAGCTTCTGAACTTGAGATGGGATCTGCAGACACTGAGGACTCATCGTGTGAGGTAGGAGAGGCCAGGCTGGTTGGGGGGTGACTCACAAAGTCCTGCTGTCCACGAGCACTGGTATTAAATGTGTTTGTTCTTATCTGATCTTCCTGGGTAATTGGAGGCTGCTGGCCAAGGATCAGGAATACCAGGTCCTCCTTTTCACGACAGAACTCTGTGGAGATCTCATGGAGTGCCAAGTAATCTCTCAGATCCTTCACCTTCATCTTGATCAGCTCCTCCCGCTGAAAAGCCGTGGCTCGGAAGCGCCGGCAGAGGTGGCAGAGCAGGGGCCCACCCTCGGGCTGGTTTGAGCAGGATGTGCAAAAGTTCTTCTTACAGTCCAAGCAGATGTGCTGGGAAAGAGAGGGGAAGGAATCAGAGCCAGCCCGTGCCCCGTGCCAGCAGCACATGGCAGCCACGGGCAGCGCTTCCCTCCCGGTCAGAGCCGAAGGGAGCAGCAGCAGCTGCTCTCAAAACACATCAAAACCTTCCAATCCGTGCAGAAGTGTCAGGTGTGCCGGTATGTTCCCATGTTCAAGGGATTACCATGTTCTTAGAAGAGAAAAAGGAGTGATCTCTGAGCAATCAGCAGGTTTCTCACTTCTTAGAGAAGCCCCATTCCCTCTCCATTTACCCACAAAGAAATGGGACATCCTTACAAGATTCCCACACATGACAGGAATTTTCTGCACCTGCTCATGCAGTTTAAGCCAGAGGAAATCAGGAGATTGAAGCAGCAGACTTGTAAGTGAATTCCAGCTAGTTTGGCATATTGTTCTGTGTATTAAGAAGCTCCAGCATTGAAGGGAACTACTTAAAAACATTTTTTCTTTCATAAATACCTGCTATGAATGATGTTCCTCCCTCTTTTTTTTTTCCCTCCAATTTGCTGCAATCACAGAATGAATCTTTGTTTCACCATAAGAGGGACAGGGAACAGCAAGGTCTCGCAGACATCAAAAAATCTGACATTTATTTATACAAAAATAGCTTATTCTGAAAAGAATATGCACACTTTATACCAGATAGTGCTAGACAGAAAGTGTTGGAAGTTTTGGAAATATTATGCCCCAGTCGAAAACATTACAGATTGAATTCCATTGTTAAATGTTTGTTTTTGATACTGTTCTGATTTGTCAACTCAGGGCTTGATTTTCAGAAGTTCCAAGCACTCACAGTCCATGTTGACTTCTGCAGAAACTTGACTGTTCAACCCTTTGGAAAGGCAAATTCTACATTTTCCAATAGGAATAGCAGCAGAACAGCCACATTACGTGCCTGTGAAAAAGTCCTGAGGGAAAAAAGAAGTGGTTTCAGTGCTGGTTAAAAATGCTAATTCACAATCTCAGAGAAGCCAAGCACCTCTGTGAAATCCTGACATCCTGACATCAGAGCTGTGCAAGGAAAAACACACGGGTGGAGTTGGAGAAGTAATAAATACAAACTCAAAGACAAAAAATTGGTTTAGGAACTGCTCTAGTGATTGAAGAACATCTCTAACTTCCCAGCAGAAAGAAAGCAGATCTTGCTCGTGTTTTATAGGGTGTAAATACACCACTTGCTTACCTGAAACCCTCCCTGCTCCCCAGCTAACACCTCCAGGCCTCTCGTTTAGAGCCTGTACTACACTCACAGTGACACTGGAAAGAATCCCAATTTCCTGCTCAAGCAATTTAAGACATGAAAATTTCTACCACAAAGAGAAATTCTTGAAACCTCATCTCAAAACTGCTGTTTGGGGGCCTGCCAAGGAAAAGTGACTTTCACCAATCACAAAGCATGGCAGGAAGGGCAATTTCCACAGAACATCCAGTTTGGAGGAGATTTCCTTAACTTCATCACCATAAAAAAAATTAATATGTAATTGACTTTTTGTGACCCTGTGATTGCAGGAGCAATCCTGTTCCTTGGGGAATTTTCAGGGCAGAGACAGGAACTGACGGCTGTGTGTGCTTAGAGCAGGGAAACAAAACAAATCCACAAAGGCAGAGAAGTGGAAAACAACCCTGTTGGTAACACTTGGCCTCCTCTGAATCCCCCAATTCTGACATGGGAGCAATCAGAAGAATTGAGATTTAAAAACCCAGATTGCCAAACTGGCTCCAGAGGGAAGCCCTGTATTGCCAAGGACCTTCCACCAGAAAACCCCTACTTGAGCACTCCCATCGTCAGGTATCACAAAGCAAACACAACACAAGGGCTGTTCTATCAGACACATTCTTGCAATTAACAGTAATCCTGCCTCAGTTATCAAAGGATACATTTGGGAAGTGAAAGTAAACCCAGGCATGTCTCTGACTTAGCAGCTCATCACTAGGATTTATCTTCAGAGAAAAACAACCTCTTCAGCCTGTGTCTGAGCACCAAGTGTTTAAACGTGGATATTTTGGCTACATCTCAGCATCAAGCAGCTTTTACAGCTTCACTGAACTCTGTCTGAAAGGGCAGCGATTCAAGGCACTGGTCTCTTCAGAAGGATCAGTTTCAAACGTTGTTGTACATTTAAACTCGTTCCTAAAAGGTCAGGCCACGTCTGAGTGCTGCTCCCTGACAGCACACTCAGCATGGTCAGACAGCCCTGAAATGCTTCACATGGGGGTATTTGTTGGTTTGGTGGGTTTGGGCTTTTTTAAAGCAATCTAGGCTATCTTTATGGTCAGCAGTGTAGAAGGAATTAATTTTTATCCACTGTATTTCAGAATAAACATTAACTGGACACAAGTTCAAAGGTGCTGCCTCTCCCAGGAGAGAATGCAGTTTTCCACACTGTCCTTGCAGCACAGTGAGATTTCATACACTTCTCCCTCCTTAGCAACAGCACTGAGGAATTACCATGGCTCACAAACACACCAGTGTGTTCTCAGTGATGTTTTCACTCCCTCAGAGACCTGGTGCATGAGCTGTGGCAGCCCCTCCTGCAGCTGTCCCCGCATTCCCACCTGCAGCACCGGGCTCCAGTCACTCCCAGCGATCACTGCTCAGGAGCTGGGGCAGCAGGAAGGTGGGAGAAGGTTTGGGAACCCCCTTTGGAACACAGAATATAAACCTCAGTCTCAATTTCCCTGACAGCCTGGAGCAGGAACAGCTGGACACAAACACAGGTACAGCCACCAGCTCCCACAGGAAAAGGGGGAAGCTGCTGAGGACAGGAATGTTCTCAACAGCTTTAGCAGATCCTCTACAATTTGTGCACCAGAGCCTTCCCTCTCCCCAGCCAGAGCTCACCTCTGTACAAGACATTGCTCTAGGGGCAGCTCATACAGAACAGGTATTTAGGAGGTACTGGGGAAATCAGTACTGTGCTTCTGCTGTTGAGCTCACAACTGCCTGAAATGGTTTCATTTCAGAATTATCTCCATCCACTATTTGCAACCATGCCCGACAGCAAGCACTGGCTCCAGGGTAACTGCACAAGTGGTTGTGAGGACATGTGGTTTAATGAGGACAATGTCAAAGACAACATTACAGAGTCACGAGCAGGGACGGCCCCACTGCAGCTCAGCCAGCCCCAGGACAAGTCTCAGCATACTCACACACCCCAAAATCTATCACCAGAGTTTGATTCCTGAAGCAACTACACTTCTCAGTGCAAAAGTGCATCCAAATCCCTGTTGTCCTGGGAGTAGAAAGCAGCAGCTCTGCCAAGACTCACCGTTCCTCAGATGTGTGTCCTCATGCATAAATAAAAAAGTGCAAGGAAAACCAATTTATGAACTTTCCCACATAATCTGAAATGGCTGTCACCAGAATTCACCATTATTTTTAAGTTCTCACATACTTAAGTTCACTAACTATAGATCTGACATTTCTTAAGTCGCAGAGTGTGGACACAGAATAATTTTCCTCACTAGAACATTTTCAAGCAGCATTAAAGGACTCACCATATCCAAACAATGTCCCAGGCACAGTTTGCTATTGAATTAAGTCTTGTGGTACCAATTATTTTGGCCTTTATATACCCACAAATCAAGTTTACAAGTAAGATAAAATAGATTTGGGTCTGGTCTGGGGCTATTTTTGCTCAGCAGTTCTACACACACCCTCAAAAAACTTCACTGGCTTTTAGTCTGAGCAACAATAGTTTGGTAAACAGGCAAAGCAGACCTTCCTTTACTGAAAGCACAAACATTATCCAATTTCTTGCCACAATATTTATTTTTAAAGGACAATTAGTGGTTTTAAATAAGAAATTTAATAACTCATGTTCAAGTTAATCCTCCTTTAAGTGATTATCAGCAGCTTGGCTTTCTCGTTGAGGAAATCTGCTGAAGGATTTCCAGTCACATTAATGATGCCTGTTACTTGTGACAGAATGACTGAAGACCCAGAGCAAGGGGAGCTGTCCTCTCCCATATGGAATGTCCTCAGATCCAAGGGTATGTGTATAAAACGTGTGTCTATAATTAAATGAAGGCAGCTGCCCCTGGCAGGGCAGGCTCTGGACTCACCTTGCTGGAGGAGCTGTCGAAGTGCAAGCCACAGGCTTTGCAGCTCTGTTCAGAAGCAGTGGGAGAGGGGAAGGAGCTGTAGCCAGGGTTGGAATAGGCCTGGGCTCGGGCTGCCTGCGGCGGCTGCATCTCCTCAGGGGAGCCATCCACACAGAACCAGTTACAGCAGCTCGCCCACATAGTACCTGCCAGGCAAAACATGGGTCAGAGGTGCCAGGGACACAGGCTGGCAGCTGAGGTGACAACAAAGCAGGACATGCAGGCCAACTGCCCACCCATGGTTAATTTTTAACAGCACGTTTATCATTTTTGATCCTTCCTCTGACAATTGCACACAAACCCCACACGCCCAGCCCAGCACGATGCAGCTTTGGTGAGAAAGGACAAATAAAGATCAAGAGAACTTCATTACTAAAACTTCATAGAGTTAAGAGACTACAGTGAAGATAAGATAAAATTTATGTTCCACTTGGAATTATCAGATTCTGAGTTTGCTGTAACAGGCTGTTTCTATTTCACATAAGCTGTAATACTTATCAGGATGTAATAATGCGTCAGGAAAAGAACACAAAAGCTCAAATTATATGGCACAGAACAGTTAAATAAAATCAGCAGCAGGATCATAGATGGCTATTCCTCAGCTTTATCCTAAATCCCTCTACAGATTTACAGCTACAAATCCAAAAAGATAAAATAAAAGCAAGGACAGCTGAGCCACTGATTTCACACACTGCAGTTCTCAGCTGAATTTACAGCATTACAAGGCGGAATCATCACACAGTAGGTCAATGTCAGTAATGTAAGAAAATCAAGTACTGGCTTTAGTAACTTGCTTGGGAAAACAATTGCAGCTGAGACAAAATAACTTATTTTTTCAAATCAAATTTTATATGTGTACACACATATACACACTTACCAAAAATCATAACACAGTCCAGTGCAAAATGCTCAGTTCCAAAGTCTTCTCAGACCGCCTCTGCTGCAATATTCCAGAAATGCACTGCTACAAACTTGCTTTTGGGAGTTTACAAAGAAATCTGAATTCATCTGGGCATTCAGTTTGTGGAGCACACACCATGTGTCATCACTTATGGGTAAACTGAATACAAATTGCCTCCTCTGCATTTCTGCTCTCACATGGGAGCTCCTGAACTGTTTCTTTTATGTCTTAAAAATCAGCTCCCTCACTGGTAGTGTTCAGCAACTGCTTGATTTTATAAACTTCTGGAAATAAAACATCTTTCAGCTGCACAGCCAATTCACTGCTTTTTACTCAGCAAGTATTGCCACTGTGAAACTCTAGATTCCCAAGGGAGTGGGGCTAGTATGAATCCTAAAGGTTATTTGGCATAATATGTTCTTTTTTAAAGCTGTGCTAAATCCTTGGGGCTGATGTACTTGAATTGGGAAGATTTTGCACTCTGGTGCTGTTCCAGTATCTGGTGCTTTAGTGGCATCTTTAATCCTTTCAAAACCTGAATTTGGCTGGTCAGAGTCCCTGCTGTCCTGGACAGATGCCTTTCAAACCCCACAGTGTGAGCTCAGCCAGGAGCCCTCCCTGCAGGCTCAGCACATTGCAGTGTTTAAGTGCAAATCTACACATTCACGCCATGGATTCGTGGTGTAGCTGATGTGCTCATTGCTGCAGTGAAATAACACTTGGGCTGGCAAACAGATCTCAATAAATAGTGTGGATTGCACTTAGGCTGGCAATGAGATCCCAAAAAATACGTGGAGGAAAGCACTGCACGAACAGAAATAATCTATCATCCATCTGAATTAGCTTTGCCCTGCAATCAAACACACACTTTAGATGGCACAGATAAAAGAAATAATTACCCTTTTTCTTCCTGCACGTTAATTTCCAAGCTCTCTGTTGCACTCAGAAGTTAACAGATCCTTTCTTCTGCAAAAATACAGAATTTCTACTTGAAACCATGCTCTTTGGAGGTTTAACTTGTTCCCAGGACTCACAAATCTAAACAGCATGAAAGCTGCACAGTCCAACAAGCATTCACAGCCTCCACAGCAGTGGAAAACTGTACCCAGAGTTCAGCTCCCTTCCTGTTTCAAGGACCCCTGCAAGCTGAAGGCCACCCACGATAACAGAATACACAAATGCTACTGCCTGCCCCAAAAAATTTTGTTTTCTTAAAAAAGACAGCCTACTAATTCACCCTGGAACATTGCAACATGTCAAAGATTGTGAAGAAAAACACAAGGCAGTGCACAAACTGGGATATATTAAGACAGAGCTCAGCATTCAGCTGGGGTTGGAGCTCTGTGATTGCCAGGAATTAAAAGGCCAACAAAAACCTTAGATGTTGCTTTAGAAGAACCTTAATCCTGCTCAACTACAAAAGCATAGAAGGGAAATGCCCACAAACAAACAGCTGAACAACCAGGACTGTCCTCTGGTCCATTACATTTTTCCAGAGGTATCTCTTCTTGAATAGAAATGAGCACAGATGTAAAACACCTCTGTAGCTGCCCACAGCTGCACTAAGACAGCAGCAAGAAATACAAGCAAGATTCAGCAGCTGCTTCAAGAGGGATTTTCCATTGTTCTGGACAGGATCAGCTTAAGAGCCAAGGAAATGAGCACTGCCACTGGTAGAGGACACAAAGTTACAAGAAAAATGCCTCAGTGGAATTTCAGGATGACAATTTCCTTGATAACTCTACAATGTTTGCTACAGCAAAATTATTCCCTTATTTATTTTGTTACCCATCTGGAGGTACGAGGTCAGCACAGTCCAGGAGCTGCTCATTTCCTCGAGGGATGGAGGGATGTGGCAGTCTGAGAGTCAGAACCAGAGCCCTGCCCTGTACAAATCCTGTCAATCCCCTGCAAAGGAGCTGCTGTTCTGCACCCAAGCTGCTCCATAGCTACACCAAAGTGATGAATTAATACCCGATAAAAAAGCCACCCAGTCGAAAGAGCTAATTCTGTGTTGTGCCCCAAGTCCAGGAAAATACTTACAGTAACTTGGCTAATAACAATGTGACAGCTTGGAAAGCTTAATGACAGCATGGATTTCAGGAACGCTCAAGGAACATCTTGAATAAAAGATGTGGACTCACTGGCACAGCCAACATTACAGGCACTACTGATAGCAGCATTACCCTTGGACAAGGTGCCTGTACTGCCTCATGGAGCTACAGAAACAACTGCCTGAGCCACGCAGCTGAGCTGGGTTTGGCAAACTGGAAGCTCCATGGCAGGCAGCCAACAGTGACTGCTGGCAGCCAAAACCCACCTGCCCTAAATCCTAAATGCACCTTGTGCTTGGAGCATCTGCCAGGGCAAAGGGAGAGGGAGTTTCATCAAGGGTGGAGACACAAGATCAAACAGTCTATCCCGGACCTGCAAACACATCCACCCACACGGCAATCAGCACCTTGGGAAGAAGGGGTTTCATCTTCTTTCTTCAGTTGCTTTAAGAAAAGCCAGAAGAAATTCAATAAATGGCAGGGAGGTGCTTGCCATGGACAAAGTGGTGTCAGCACTCCACCATACTCAGCTGGACTTTTTATTGATTTGACTATTTATTTTTCCAGTATGAAGCTGTGCATGCCATGACTCTCTTCAATGGATTTAAACAGCAGAGTGAAATTCATTTCATCACCAGTTCATAAACGCGTTCTACACAACGCCACAAGTTCTGTATTAATTTAATTCTGAAAGAAATACCAGAGATGTCAAAGTTTTCCTCCCACACATAGCTGAAGACAGGATTCATAATACAGGATTGGATTCTTATACTTTCCATCTTCACTTTAAAAAGTGTTTGAACTCAGGTTCTCACTCTATATGCAATATCACTGCCATAACCTGGCAGTTGGAATAGCTGGAGTATCAGGGATCACAGCCTCCACAGAGGATTTATTACACATGCTGTTTGGATTTCATCAAAGGGTAGGCTGAGCCTGCAGAGGGAAACTGTGGTTTATGTTTGAATATAAAACCTGCCTTTATTTTCCTAAGGGTACAAACAACGAGGGACTAGAGCAAGCAAAGGAACATCTCGGAATCAATGAGCTTCCAGCTCTGTATAATAAAGCTCTCGAGGACTGGGTCTGGCTCCTTTTCGTGACTGCTCAGGAATTCAGCAGCTGGAATGCAGCAACACCAAGGAGACACTTGAACCAAGGGATCAAAAGGAACTGGGCTCCCAAAAGCAGCTGATTTTACTCCCACACAAGGAGAAACCACAGCAGCAAGTAGTTCTGCTCCTGAGAGGTCTTTAACCACTGGAACAGCAGGGCTGATGACCCTCGAGGCTACTGCACATGGAGCTGGGTGCCAAAAAGGGAGGGAGATGCAGGAGAGCAGCTTTGCCAGGGCCAGCTTCCCTGCAGTGCTGTTTGCTCATCAGCCCCTCACATCAGCTGCCCTCACATCTCCTCTGGTCATCACAACAAACTGCTTTTCCATCAGCTCCCTGAACCACCCAGCTCCTCTCTGCCCCTCACCCATGGAGAGAAACCCTCCTTACCCCTTCAGGACACTCTTAGGACCTTCAGAACCTGCAGTGAGCAGCTGCAGATGCTCTAAAACAACACAGGTCTGACCTGGACTCCACAACACTCATAAGACACCTTTCATCACAGCACACCAACACTGCGATAATGCTCATCACAAAATCCTTAGTTCCTGCCACTTCTAGTAGCTTCAAGACCAAGGACATTGTTCAGGAGGCCAGAAAAAGGTAGTGTGGCTTTAAAATACTCATGCATTGATAGCTCACGTTTTAAATTACTGGTTTTGTTATTAATCCATGCTGTAAGCCCTTGCAAAATTAATCAGATCTCACTTTGATGAATGTTGTTTGAAATAGCTGAAGTATTTAATGAGTTAACCACCTTGGTGCCCCATTAATAGTGTTGCACAATTGCTCATTGTTACAATTTACTACTTTCTTTTTTTTATTTCAACAAACCTGCGCTGATAAGAAATGCCTTGCTAAAATTAGTTTCACTAATGACCTACCACTTACAAACTGAATTCAGAGTTAGGTCAAAAAAATAGTATTTGCTTGATAACACAGCTATAAAATAATCTGCTCGAATGTCACTTATGTACAAAGTATGATTTTTATCAGCCTTTGTCCCAGGTACAGACCTGAATTATGATAAATGGGAGCAGCCATATGTTGGGATAGCTGGAAAAGTCAGCAAACGAGCCACTTGCAGAAGGGACAAGGGAAGGAAGCAGGTTTCCAGTCTGAGCATGACATTTGCAGACGTGGTGTCTCAACCAGTACAGAGCAGGAGAAAAGGAAGAGATGGGACACAAATCTGTCACAAGGAATGTACATCTAATTTACTGTATAAAATAACTGGACTGAGACTGTCAGATTTTTATGTAGGGATAGGAAAATATATGTTTATGAGTAAAGGTACTAATTCACCTGTGCCCAAGGTGACAGCATGCACACCCTGAAAAAATGAGTAAATAAATACCAGCACTGGATCACAGCTAGAAACAGGAGTGTTCAGGTAGGGGAGACAAAAGAAATTGCGTTATGGAAGGAAGAAACACTTGTCCATTTTGTTCTGTGCCTTCCAAAAGCCTGGAGACATTTTCCATATCTAATGATCTACATATAAAACAGCAATAAACCTTACAAAGACAAATATTTAATTGCTCACCAGTCTGATCAGCAAATTTGATGTCAGTTTAAAACTCTTCAGGTGAGACCCTGGTCAGCTACAAAGGCAGAGTGGTCAGGTCAGTCCACAGCGAGCGCTCAGAATGGGGTGTCCAGGATTTCTGTGTCCCCTTGCTTGTGATCCTGTGTATCCAGGAGTGCCTGCACTGCCAGGCTCATCAGGGGATGCCCTTGAACAGCACCCACATCCTCAAGTCCAGCGGCTGGCCAGAGCAGGCTGGCACTGGCACCCCATTCCTAACGCTGCCTACACCTTCCCCATGGGATGCACGCGGTCCCTGGCCGGATGCGCAGCTTGCACCCACCAGCAATAATCCATCTGCAGCCCCTCTTCAACACAGCTGCACCTGTGCTTCTCCACCCCAGAGATGCCTCCAAAAGCCTCTGTGTGTGGGTTCAGGAACCTCAGCAGGCTCAGCAGATCCCAACAATCCAGCCAGGAGCAGATCCCGGAGCGTGGCGCACAGCTGGATTCGGCAGCGCTGCTGCTCCGAGCGCGCGAGCCCAAAGGAAGGGAACCTGGCCACACACCAGCATTTTAATGAAGGAAGTGACATCCATTTAGCACAGAGCACAGAGTAAACAGGGCAGCCCGCTGGGGCAGGGTGCAAGGCAGAGCAGGAAAAAGCTGGAATGGGGCCACAGGCATTCAGCACAGCCACACACAGCTCTGCTGAAACGCCTGCAATTGCTGCTGAGCCCAGAGAAGCACCAAAACTCACTTCCCACCTGTGTGGTAGAGACAAAGCCCCCTTTATGCTGCTATAACCTGGTTTACATTGAGCAGACCATTTGCCAGGTAAACCCTTGGAAAATTGGCTTAACTGCAAGGCAAATTACGAGTTCTTATATACATGTCAGAAATCCAGCAGGTATTCCAAGAACATTTTGCAGCTGTAGCAGTGCTTATCAGTACTCCCAGCAACACTTGATGCTGTTCAGGAGGTTTAGACAGATCTCCACCCAAAATCCCACCAGCACTGTTACAAGCACAAAGGATCTCAGCTTCAAGCACCTTTTTGAAACCAGAGAGCTGCAATTCCCATTTGAAATGGAGAATATGGTTTTAGAAAGCTGTGGGATTTATAGAGCATTGCCCAGAAAGCTAATTCCAAAACAGTCACCTTCTCACTTGACTCCCAGCTTTGCACCTGGAATTGCAAACTCAACTCTTGTCCACCTTCCCTCTCCTCTGTAGCACAACACCAAATTTCCCCCATTTTAACATGAGAAGCTTGGAAATACTGTTTTGTAAGGAACTAGATACTTGGGGTGAGTATTATTTTAATATAAACTGTTTATTTTGACCCAAGGTTGCATTTTATATATAGAAAAACATTTAGACAAAAAGTTCTTTTTGCTATTAACTGTAATTAGGTCTCGAGACATCTGCCAAAATGCCTTTTTCCTTTGCAAGTCAGTGACATTCTTCTAGCAAGTTAACAGAAAACAAAACAAAGTGATTAATGAAATATGTGATTTTAGAAAATTATTTTTCTTACCTGTTCTATCTCAATTCCTTAGTCCCATACCTGCTCCCAAGGGATATACTGTGACCTCAGGCTTATCTCCCTGCCACTCTCCTGTTATGCTGAAAAACAATTCAAAAAGCTGCTATGCTCTTTCACACTGGTTTGATATTCATCAGCAAGGCTGAATTAAGTCAGTTGTAATTATAGCATGAACCAAGTCAGGAGGAGAAGAGACTCTGGAGAAGCAAGATTCCATGGTACTGTTTTGTTACCGTTCCCAGCATCCTGCATGGGTGGATGTGTCTCTATCCTTAGTCTCACACCTGAAAGCATCACTCAAAGCGGAAGTTGTCCACCAAAATGTCAGCAGGGAGCAGTCCAGGAATCCTAGACTATCCCCTCCCAAGTCAACCAGTCCTTTTCATTATGGAGAAAAAGGTCCATGCACTGGATTTTTCTCTCCATTCCTTCCTATCCTCACAGGTTTTCTCGGATTCAGGTGCATGGGTCACTGCTAAAACTACAACTTTATATTGTAATTGCAATAGGTATCAATAAATTCTCAGTGAAAACCTGAACATTTAAATAACTGTGCAGTTTCCCTTACCAGCCCTGCTCCAGGAAGGGTCCATCCTATCCAGATTTCATCTCAAAACCCACCTTGACCACTCTTCCATGATAGCCACATGGCAACAGCTGGGGGAGGTTTCCTGGATCTGTGTCCACCTGAAAGCCAAAAAGTGGCTCTAAAGACACAGCAGAAACTTTTCAGGGAGTCCTCCTCCTCCTTTCCACACTACAAACACGTCCCTCTCTCAGCAAATTTTACAATGCCCAGAATAGAACCTTGCTGAAAATAAGTTTCTGCTGTGCTGCAAAATACTGCTGTAGACTCAGTGACTTCAGTGTTTGGGTATTGCAAACAAACAGAAGCCAGATCCACAGCTGAACCAGGGAACAGCTTGGAATCCCCTCTGCTGGAAGGTGATTTCATCATGGAAGAAGGTAACCACTGTCAGATGGTTTAATGATACCCTTCTCCTAAATCGGGAAATTCAGGGAACTGGAGAAAAAAGGGAAGGAGAAAGGTTATAAAAATTTGTATTTTCATCACAGCTCGAGTTCCCTACTCCAGGAAAAATCGAGCTCAAGCTATTTCCATTGGAATCCCTGCCCCTAAAGGCCTATGCTTACAATTACACATCTTGTTTCATTATGACAACTAATTACAAATTAACCAACACTTCAGCTTTGGAATGAAGCACAAGCACATGGGGGTAGCTGAAAGGAGAAGAAAGAGGTATATTATCCCTGATACAGCTCCTCAAAGTTGGGATTGGACAAGACTAGCCAGAATGACATTAAGTTTCCCTGAACCTGGAATTGCAGTTGGCTCTAAAGCTCCACAGACTCCGAGCTATCACTGTGTCTCAGGCACCCAGAATTGAGAGTGTTTGCTGATAAATTACAACACCAGTTGGAAATCCTGGAAATTACTTGTCACGCCAAGCCATGGGTTTATTTTTAACCAGTCAACTTCTAAATTTCACCCCTCCAAAATCAAAATATAGACTCAAAATTCCTCACATGCCAAACCTACTCTTCTCCCCACCTTATTGCAGGAGCTGCTGGCAGAAAATGAACCTGAACCCCGTGGAATTTGTACAAGTGGAAAAGTGTACGTGCAGTAGGACTGGATGCACCACAGCTCTGTGCAGACTGGCAGGCAACCTCTAACCCATTTAACTGGAGCCTGAAAAAAGATAATTTTTATTTGACTGGACTGAAACAGATCTGGATGTATATAACTGAGGCACATTATAACAAGTACAAGCACTGCAGACTCATTTCATAGCTATGCCTATTCCAAATTAATCTGAATTCAAATCCAAACTAGGTGCTGAAATAGAATAAAATGCAGTTGCAGATCTCCTCCTTTGGCACACACGTACAAAGACCAGCACAGACGTCACATCCGACATGGTGTGGGAAGATCTGCCCTCCCAGGCTGCAAAAATACTTAGAAATTAGTCAGACATTAAAAAAAGGCCCAGGATGTTGAATACAAACCTGGGGACTGGTTTAGTTCAGAGATAACAAAAGATAGCATAGTAAAAAAGTGAGTTTATTTATGGTTTAGTCACCTTATCTGTGGACAAGGGAAAATACCCTGCTCTCATGTGAAGGAAGTTAACACAGGTGGAACTTTGAGAGGGACTTTGAAGTTGTACTCTCAAAGCATTTCCATAAATATTATTCTTGTGCCAATCTCCACTTAGCACCGAAGCCTTTGAAATTCAGAATTGCTTACATGCAGTAATTCTTCCTGGAGAAGAGCCTGAAAACTGAGGGAAAGTTCAAGCCTTAGCACCCACTGTGTGTGCCAGCAGGACGGGCATGAACTCTCTCCAGCATGTGTGGGACAGCTCTTGTGGAAAAGTCCATTTCCAACCATCTGCAGTGCTTGTTTCTAGGGCTGGAAGGTTCTACGCTTCCTTCACCACCATCCTTGTTTGACTGCTGTGCCTTTCTCCCTCCAGCCTCAATCCCTGCAGATTAAGGACTGAGAAATCCAAAACCAAGCAGCCTGAAATCTGGGCTTTATTCAACCAGAAACATGAACAAACCCAACAGCCATCTGGTCCCATGTTTTTGGTTGCTGAGCTGAAGGGGCACATCCTGAGGAGATTCTGCGAGAGCTCACACAGGCTGACAAACCATTCAAGTAAATATTTGTCTCTGGGAACTAAAGCCATGATCCAAAAAAAGGTAATTCTCCTTTATTGCCACATCTCTGTACATCAATTATGGCAGAACACTTAAGTTCTTTGTCAAGCCTTTTAATCACCTGGGTGATTAAAAGAGGCAGGACAGGCATCCTTTGATGGCAGAGCTCACCTGGACCCGCCCAATTCACGGGATCAAACACAAAGTGCTGAACAGGGAGTCCCAGTGGGACCCAACCCAGAGAATGTATTTTTACACAAGACTGAGAGGACAGGAGGCAAGGAAAGCTTCAGCCAGGGACCTGCATCTCCTGGATCCCCTAACTTTGTCACAGAGGGGAAATTTCCCATATATGGCCCAAGCCAGCAGGGTCACATTTCATCAGTGCAGGCTTCTGGCAAGCCCAGACATTCAGACATCATGAGTCAGTGCTCCAGAAATCACTGGGGTTTAGAAACCAATAAATCTACTTCATTTTGGTTGGGTTTTTTAATTCACCTTCTGCTGGGGATTTTTCCTCTCAACCTTTGCAGTACACAGGCACTGTCACATTTTCACTTTGCTTCTCTGTAATTGGCAGGAGCGTTTCTTTCCATTCTGGAGGTTTTTTGCTTTGTAAAATGACAAGATTTTCATACTAGACTAAATCCTGACATTGGAGCATGAAGAATAAAACTGTAATTATCATGGAGGCTGGTAACATGCTAAGCTGTCTTGTATTTTCACACAGCCCTCTAACAACAAAGAATATATATATTTTAACTAAAACCTCAAAATATCTTCACTTCTGTCCTCAAATCCCAAACAAACTACTTATCTGGCATTTCAGCACAACCAGACAGGACTGCTGCCAGTAAGAAGCTCCCTATGACACAATCTTTTCCACCACTGACCTGATAACATCAGCATGACCTTTCTTCTCTTTTGAACTCTACTTTTCTCAGTTCAATAGTTCAGCAGAAACTGACCCATTTTGGATTACACAAACAAAATCAGACACTAGATATTCCTATTAAAAAAAGTTAAAATCCAAATTTCAAAATATACCATTGGGTAATTATTTTCAGATTAGTAATGGGATAATATGGGAAAATTCAGGGTGAGGATTTTTAGTTTCAGTTTCCAGCTCTGAGTCTGGGCCACTTCAGCTCTCTGTGCTTAAGTCTTCCATACATACAATGCAGATAATGCCCCATCAGGGAATGGAATCAATATTTCATTTCCTTAAAGCAGTTCTGTATTCATAATGGAATTAAATACTTTCAGAGAACTGCAGAGCTCAGAGAAGTGAGGCACTTAAGGGAACAAATGCTAAGAGTGAACAACTTCCTTGCAATTCTGCAGAGCATCCTAACAATTTTACAACACATAATATAAAAAAAAACAGGACAAAATGATGATTTTGAGGACAAATTCATGTTTGATACAAGTGCAAAAGACAATGCAAGTCCTGTTTATTTTTTGTGGCTTTTTTTTCTAACTCCTTCCCAGTTCACAATGACAATTAGGGTCAACATGCAGAATAAAATATTGCTCAAAAAGCTTGTTTTTACTTAAGGGGACATTTCAACTTAAAAATAAAAGTGTTACTGACAAATGTGGCCTTTAAAAAAAACAACAAATCACTACAAAACAAACAAAAAAGACAAACATTCTTGGGACTTGAGGTGTGAAAGAGGCAGCATGCTGTCAAACTGCTGGCTAGGAAGACATCAAGGATTTTAGATTTCAAATCTTTGGTACATGTTGTAAAGAAACCCTTTTCCTTAGAAGTTTAGAAGGTTTGGTTGATCCATTTAGACCGTTTCCTCCATGATTAAGGCTGATCAGTCAAGCACACAGTGGACAGTAACAGTTTATACCCTTTTCTTCACATTTTCTTTCATTAGGGGAGTTTTTAGGAAATACCACCATGTATTAGATTTAATGTCAAGCCTGCATCTCTTATTCCTTCCAGAGCAATGAAAGCTTTAGCTCATCTTATTAACAGAAATAAAAAAGCAAGCTCAGGCCTCCAGAACAATGTCTTACCAAGTGAGTTTGGCTTTGGGCAGAGCAGCACTGAGTGAGACAGGCCTCATTCCAAGAACGATCATCTTACTTCCCTCAGACAAAGTAAAGCCTTTCATGACCCAGGCTGGGCTCTGGCCTACATTCTCTTGGATGAAAAGGCTTCATTATATGCAGTTGAACACATTGTTTGAAAACCTGATATGAACAGCCTTTACCGCAGCAAGAACTGAACAAACTGAAATCATGCAATGTTAAGGGTTCCAAGGGACCAAAATGGCAAAACTGTATTAAATGTGTGTGTTCTCTCTAAAACACACACAGTTTAAACCCTGAAATAGGTTTATCACCCATGGCAGAGTTCAGAGATGGTCTCGGGGTGATCAGATAAGGTTATTTGCAGATTTAAGGTGTCTCTGAAGTCAGATACAAAGAAATCCTGCAAGTGCTTTGCTCCCAAGTGTGTTATTTTGCCATACACAAGCAGACATTTACGGGTGCTTTGAATTCTCCCTGCACACCCTATAGGCATTCCAAGTTGCTCCTGAAGCCTGGCAGCAAGATGAACAACATATTTCAATTCTTTCTAGGAATTCCTTCACTCAGAACGACATTCCTGACTTAGGTATTTTCATTGCAAAAATCAGTCTGTGTTTTGTATTCGAGTCAGAGGAACAAGTAACAGCAATAAAGCAACAGTGCTAACAGCAGGAGTAGAAGGAAGCAGCTTGCCAAAAAGGAGGCTGATGATTTGGGCTTTATTTTATTGAATTCATGCTTCAACTCTTATTTCTCTTTTGCATAAGAGACTGAATCTTGCTCCTCCTACTCCAGAGCCCTCTGCACAAGAAGATGCACAGTGACAGACCAGATCTGACTGAGCTGACAAGGAATTCCATGATCCCCTGCAACAACTGATCAGCCTTTCCATCTGAGAGACATAAGGCATGGATCGTGCAGTATCAGCCTCTGCCTGACTGGCAGGAACCTGGGCCCTGAGCTCCAAGAGCATGAAACAGCCTCTTCATAAAAACCTGCTTCCATTTCTACTTTTTGGATTATACAGTCAAAGAGGACTTGGAAATCTACGCTTTACTTGGAATCTGAAAAATAAACTGTTTCCAAACTCTCCTGCAATGCTTGTGCAACGGCCTCAGGACAGGCAGGGATCTGGCCAGCTGTGCCACCAGCCACAGAAGCTGCATTTTAGAACTTGCCCTTCTCTGGAACAATTGGAACTTTCTCCAGGCTGAAGTCTGCACACAGAGCTCAGTGTTTCCCTGCAAGCACACAACAGCTCCATTATTGTTTAACTACCAAAAACCAGCTCCAACAATCTATCAAGCTTGACATTCTATCCGTCTCTGCTGCTAGCCCAGACTGCTGGGCATATATATAGGAAGAGGTTCATGGATTCAGTAAGAAAAAAGTTATTTTGTTAATCTAAACAGAGATTTCCCTTCTTTTAACCATTAATTTGCCACTTTAAAAACTGTTAAGGAACCCAGAGGCCTGTCTGTCCTCCAGATTATCAAATTCAAGTGTCTATAAAGAAATCTATTCCAGCAGATGAATAAAAGCTCCTTTTTAAGATACATATAAAACAAATTCAAAGGCAACCCCACAGAGAAGGAATTGCTCACTGCCTCAGAGCTGCAGCTTCCAGCCTGGCCATGATTATTTTAACACCAAACTACAGCAGAGCATGAAGCTGCTGCTTATCACCCTCCGTGTCCAGGGACAGCACTGCTAGGCAGTTTTCCAAGTACTCATGGCCCAGGTAAACTCCTGGAAAGCACCAACACTTCCATGGAAGCAAATTTATTAATGCGTGGCACAGTCTTGTGGAGGATGACCTCAAACACAGGAATTGCTCATCTGAGTGATGCCAGCGAGCCGAGACTCTGGGTGAAGGCCATCCTCTGGTGCCAGCAGCCATTTTGCTCTGAGCAAGGTATTTTGACATCAACAAAAAGCAGCATCACATCAGTTCCAGTCTGGAATTCTGTGGGATGCAGTTCCTGACTCATCTGGGGAAAGGCCAAAGCAATAAAAATTCAAGTGGTGTGGATTCAGTGATGCCACTTGTGACACTGCAATTTGAAATCATCCATGTGTATATATAGAATATATAATGTCCAAAGGAACCATCCTTCTTACAGCAGAGGTTACCACGCAACAAACTACTCACAAAAGAGAGTATTTTAAATTTAAATTACATTTAATGAGTTTCAAATCTCACTTAACATCAGCCTAAACTAAAAGATTCAAAGCATATGCTCCTTAAGTATATTCTTATAAGCACATCCCACAACCTTCTGAATATAAATAAAAAGTAGCAGCATTAAAAAAAGCTGATGTTTAATGAATATTTTAGTCTCCACCGAAATAAAATGTGGGAAATCCTATTCCAAGACTATTTGGCAGAGGAGCCAGAGGGCATTAGAGAAAGAAGCCTGATTAATATTTTTGAGTAAACTGAAAACCTCAACAGCAATTAATATGAAGAAGTTGTAGATTTTATAGGCACTGAGAAGAATTAACAGCATCTCAGAACAATTCTTTCTTAAGAAAGTCCCTTATGGGAACATAAATTTAGCAAGCCAAAAAGGCCTTTCAGAGGTTTGAATAAGCCATCTCAGTTCTGAGAAAACCAGCTGAGAAAGAAGAAAAAACCTAATACAAAACCTGAATTCTTGGTCTGACAGCTCTTTTCTTGGTTTCTTAATGAAGAGGGTAATTTTTCAACCTTGCAATGTTGTTTGAAGACTAAATAATCAACTTTAGAGGCACCTACCAGCAGGGGGTTAGAAACCTTTGCATGCAGGTGAGTCCTGGTCCTGACATCAGCCCAGCAGTGACGGGATTGTCCCACCTGTGAAACAGAGATTCCACTTACTCATCCCTGCAAAGCATTCCCTGCTCCCTGGATGCCAGCTCAGGGAAGTTCACATTCCAAATCCCTGGCTTCTTTAGTCCCTGGGCAGGGGGGTAAACAGGCTTGATGGGAAACCACAGAGAGGGATTGTGAAGGATAATGACCAGGATTACTCTGGGGAGCAGGAGCCAGGGTGGGGTTTCACAACGGGCAATCAGGGGAGGGCTGGGGGAACATTTGCAGCAGGTAAATACATGAAAGTGCAGAGCACAAAGCACAGGCAGTCAACAGCAGCAGCAGAGATCTCACCAGGGCTCTGGCTGAGCCACCAGAGCTCAATCCAGACTGTCAGCAATACCCAGGTAACGCTGGGTTATGTCTGCAGTCAGAGCTGGGACCAGAGAGAAGAACCAGTTTCTCATAACTAGCAGGTACCCAGAGGTCCTCTTTCCCTGCACAGCAGCAGATCACACACAGCTGTGTCCAAAAAAGGGCCACGTGCACACACTGTTCTGCAGCTCACACTATCCTGCTGCCCACAGCGTGTTTCATTAAGCACAAGAACTTGCTTCGATGCATTTTGATTTCTTATCTTCATATCAGGCTCTGTATCCCTCAGGACTGCTCAGAAGGTTTAGAGAAGAAATGGAGCCAGGGGATCTTTAATTAGATGATCTTTAAGGTCCTTCCAACCCAGTCCACTCTGTGATTCCATAGCCTATGAATAAACACTGTAAGGGACAGGAAAGTAGCCTAACCTTAATTAAACACCTTTTTTCCTACACTGAAACCAACACACCCTAGGTGAGGAGTATTTTACCCAGCCAGACCTGAGGACAGTGCTTGGTCAGCCACAGCCTGCCCAGCTCCACTGCCCCCTCCAAGCTGGACTAGGAGAGCCAGAGGACAGGCAGGCACACAGAGCAGACCGTGGAAATCTGCTTCCACCCCTCCAGGCAAAAACTGGTTCAAAGTCCAAGCTCCAGGTTTAATAACAACATTGGCTGCTCAGCTCAGATCATGCTCCAGCCTAATTGAAGAGCTTACAACCTCAGTTGTTATTAACAACAAACCGTGGTGCAAAGTTGCACAAGAAGTGAAAATGACATCATTTAAAAAACAAACAAACAAAACAACACAAACCCACACTGAAGTCAACAACAATAAAGAGAAAACTGAAGATGTGAAGAAGGCAGATTTCAGTCATAAACTCAACTAGTGACCACTAACCTCCCAAAAACTCATATATATGATTCCTATGTACTCTCAGTGCAAGGTATTGCATTCAGCTCCCATTTTAGGAGCCAAATCACACAGTACCTAACAATGAGAAAGTCTGAGTCTCACTGAAAGCCATCCTACTTTTTCTACCCTACAATTAAACACAACACTTAAATGATGACTTCAAAACTATTCCAGTTCAGCAAAAACTTGAGCAATTAAGCATTAACCCATGAGCACCACTGTCAAGGCAATCAGCCTTTAATTAAAAGTTCAGTTGCTACAGCTGAGTGGATGTGCAGTCACAGAGTACTGCAGCTGGATAACTCTGCTCCAGGACCCCCAGCTCCCAATGGGAAACACAGCAGCCAAAGGCGATTGTTTTGGTTCATTAGGCCCAATAGTGCCACCAAAACTAAATGGGATTACACAAAACAACTACAAGATCCCCCCCTCCATCACTGTGGGCACAAAGGTGTTAAGGAGATTCAGTTTTTGATGGGTGTAGGTAGGTAAAACCAAGGATCTGGAATTTGTAAGAAACATTTGAAGCTCATCACAGTTTTCTGCTTCACTCCTCAGCTCTGGAAAAATGAGGGAACAATGGGAAAACATAGGATTAAAATTCTTTTTGTTTATGCAATCATGTATATGCCTTAATGATCATTTATCTTAAAATCTGAACTTCAAAGTGTCAAAATACAACCCACCAGAGTGTAAACACAATAAAATACCAACTTAAAATGCACCTGTCTTCTCCCATCCTAATGATATGGAGAGCTAAAAAACCTTCTTGTAGAGCCACTAAGTTGTTCACCAATTCCACAGTCAGGTCAGGAAGAAAACTGCCACGGCTCCCTGCACTGCTGTGGAACAGCAACATCCAAGGTTACATCCTGTGCTCCCCACAGAAGACACGCTGTGTGTCACAGAGGAGGAAGTGAGCTCAAATGAAACACACAAATAAACCCCTTCTGTCTCAGCCAATGAAACATTGCCCTGAGCACAGCTTAACTCAAGAAGCATAAAATTAAACCATTCCTATGGTTTATCTACCTTTAATGCTACACTTGACTAAGCACGCCTGGCTGTCCTTGCAGTGTAGGGAAACACCTGAGTTTTTTCTGGAGTGCAACTGGTTCTTTATCACAGGGTCAAACACTGAGCCTGTCCATCCTCAGCCTTTAAACCGGAGGAGACTCGGGCAGGACCCTGTTCTCACTCCACAGCTGACATTTAATAACCTGCAGACACCAAAATATTGCTAAGAAACCAGAGAATGAGTCAACACTTTCCCCACAGGAAACACCTTGACCTGCTTACGAGAACAAACTGTTTAGAAGGACACTCGAGGACTTTTATTTTCTGAACTTTTACTTTCTGCAGCAAAGGAAGCACCTTCTCAGCTTTCACTTTGCAGTACACCCCCAGTTTGGAGCAGAGAAGGAAATAATTTATGTCCTTAACACCAAATTACACTTTGGACATGCTAAAATGCGAAGAGATAATAATTTAAGCAGAGAGCTCTACAGAAGGCTGGTGCTTATCCAGAATTCCTCAGCTTTCATAGCAATTTGAGCAGAATAACCTACTGAACCGCAGAGGCCCTTTGGGAGCAGAACTCAGAAAGGGAAGAGTTGCTCATCACCACTTTTAAACATGAAAAAAGAGGCTGTGCCAGAGTCACACTCCCCCTCTTGAGGGAAACCCTGTGACCCCATCTCCCCAAGGTGCTGCACCTGTCCCAACCCGAGCAGCCCCATTCCCCCTGCCCTGTGCCCCCAAGTCCTGGCAGCTCCTCCTGCCCTCTGTCCCCCTACATTTGCCAATACCCCAATCCAGAGCAATTCCCTCACCCCACAGCCCCTGGATAACCCTCAGTGACAGCCATAGGGCCTCACAGACCCCACATTTACCTGCCTCCCCTCCCCTACCCCATCCACCCTGCTCTACCCTCCCATTGCCGCACGCCCCCAAACACTGGCAGCAGCCTCAAATCCTCTCACCCCCCGGCCCCAAACCGGGCAGCTTCCTCACTGCCCCACATACCCAAACCCTCTTGGGCTGCCAGCTTCTCCACAAGCCTCACACACGCCCCCAAACCTGCCAGCTCCCCTCAGTGCTCCACTCCCTGAAATCCTGTCAGCCTGCCCAGACCCTCTCAGCCCCCCCGAGGCCTCTCACGCCTGGCAGCTCTCTCAGCGCTCCGCAGTCCCCCGACGCCAGCAGCGCCTCAACAGCCTCACCTTCCCCCTAAGGAGCCGCGTCCCGAGTGGCGGCGGGGCCGGCGGGCCTGCAGCGGGCGGTCCCGTCCCGGTGCCTGGGCTCGGCGGCGGCGGCGCTATGGCAACTGGCCGCGGGGCCGGGCGGCCGGAGCGCCCCCAGGGGCGCCGGGCGGGGCAGCACCGCCCCCTGGCGGCCAGGAGGACTGCGCGCTGCCCTCAGCAGCCCGGCAGGGCAGCGCCGCCCGCCCGCGGCGGCCCCGAGAACCGCGGGTTCGAGACCCGGCCCGGGCAGGTGGGAGGCGGAGGGAACACTGCGAGGTCCCCTGTGTGCTGGGGGTGTCCTTTGCACGGGACGCGAGCACACACTGAGAGATCACAGAATGAATCCGGATGGAAAACAGCTCATCGACCACACCAGAGAGCTGAGTGCACATGCAGACTTTCCTTGACCCCACCACCGCCCTGGGCAGCCCAGTCCAATGTTTAATCACCCCTTCTTCCTCCTAATGTCCAGCCTGAACCTCCCCTGGCACAGCTTGAGGCTCCTGTCCTCTCATCATGAGATACAGACACACATCCCTATACGTGTTTACACATATATACACACAATAAGTGTAAACACACACCTATATGTGTATTTTATATGTACCAAGGGCAAATAAGCCCTTACTGCCAAAAGGCACGCCTGCTGCTTCGAGTGAGAGGTGCCCTGCCTGCCCTGGGATGGGATTCACTGCCCTGCTCCAAGCCTTTCCAGAGGTTTTCCAGGTGTTTTGGGCCTGGGGAAGAAGCAGGGAAAAAGGACATCTCGAGCTCTGCATTACAGAGCTGCAGGAGCGCCCTTCTGAGCATGGTGGGGAAAGGCTGAATGAGGATATTTAGGTCAGAAACTCCTTCAAGCCTGATTTTACTACACAGATTTAGGCCAAATGAGCCTGAGTAGGAAGTCAAGTTTTCCCAGATGGGGTAAGAGATTCCCATGACCTGAACGCTCCTGCTGTCCCCACACTGCGCAACAGGCAGCACCCACAGTGACACCCTCCCTGCAGCAACACAGCCAGAAATTCAGGACACCCCTGTCACCTCAGAGAACACCCAGGAGCAGAAGAGCTGCCACACAAAACCCAGCCAGGCCCCAAATCACACCACCCTCCCCAGATGGATCCCAAAAGGGAAAAATACTCCCACAGCTGCACTTAGCTGAATGCCAAGGAGAGAAAATCCCCCCCAGCCACGATTATGCCAAGGAAAGCTGGGATGGGAAGCTTTGAAGGAACCCAGACTTCACACCATCACCTTTCCTGACAGACTGGCAGTGTCCCTGTTGAGTCACCACCCTGTGACTCCCTGGTGACTGAGTGCAAGGGTGGAATTTCTTCCATTTCTCAGGGATCACAGGGAAGATGCACACATGGTTGATCTCATGCTGAGTCTAACAAGGGTTCAAAGCATGCTGTTCCTCTTCTTATCCTGCTGGTTAGGGGAAGGAAACATCTGGAAAGCCCTCTTGGTTTAAATATAACCCCAGAGGTTTCTATTTGGCTCTTCCCTGCTCCACACTCCCCCACAAGAGCTTTGCTTCCCCTACAGAACCTCAGGCAGGGAGATAAATCAGTAATTGAAATGTGTGTACACCACCCCTTTATCCACAGCTCCAAGACAGGAACTAGCAAGGAATTAACTGACAAGAAATTAGCTAATAAGGTAAATTTCTGCTTGAAAGTTCCAGCCACGCCAGCACAGATCTCCAGCAGACAAGAAAACCATCCTCTTCCTCCTCACCCCCTCCAGCCAGGCTAAAATCCCTGAAACCTCCCCTCCTGAACTTGGGGAGCCCAGAAATGCAAATAAATACACAACTTTAAGAAGTTTTCAGTAAAAAATATGTATTTAATGTGCCAAGCATGGCCTTAGAGGGCTCCAGGAGCTGCGGTGCTGTGTTATTAGCTTAATGATCATGCCCTAATTAGTCCCAGCCCCCAAATTCTCTGTCAGCTGCCTTGAAGTGCAAGCCGTGGCTCAGCTCACCTGCCAAGAAGGTCTCTTAAACTGAGGGTATCTGAGACATCTGGGATCAAGAGGAAACTCCACATCCAAGCCTGCCCTCTCCTCGGGAGGTTGCCAAGAGCAGGCAGGAGCAGCTGCAAGGCACTGGAGCACAGGATGATTATTTTAAACATCACCACATGCAATTGAATAGGTCCTTGAGCATCAAGCAGGGCCAGTTGGTGCCAGCCAGGACCCATCTGCTCAGCTGATCCAGATCAGAACCTCCATCAGTTATCAGCAAGCCTTTACACAGTCCAGCTGTGCCCCAAAAACACCAGCAGGTCCCCACAGGGCCTGGTATTATTTTGGGGAGGAGGGAAGATCAAGCATGTCATTATTTCCCTGCTCATCAGCAGCCTGTCTCACCCCAGTGCTGCTCAACATTTTAATTAAGTTCAGAGCAGCTGTCATTAATTGAATTGCAGCTCTCAACAACCACTGCAATGTGCAACAGCTTTCTTTTTCTTTTATTTCTGAACCAAGCCCACTGTGGGCCCGAGGATGACCAGAGCTCCAGGACCAGAGGGCAGCGAGCCACGGAGGGAACAAAACCAGCACGGGGAGTTGTGGGGCCATGCAGGGACAAGGCAGCTGATCCCACATAACACCTGAGGACAGGGCTGGCTCTGGGGGGTGAAGACAAGCCTGCAGCAGAGGGCAGGACCTGGCTGTCCTCACAGCCCAGCCACTGCAGACAGTATCTGTTGGCACAGAGGTCTCCAGGGAACCCCACGCTCAGTTTTCCCTCAGGGCAGAAGAACAAGAGATTTTTCGTGTCAGTCCTTCCCAAGGCTGCAGGACTCTCAGTCAGTTTGTAAAACCTTCAGTGCTTGCCTGCTTTTGTGCAGCTCCCTTGAACCTTGTGACATTTGCTTTTCCATCCCATCAGAGTCCCTGTGTGGGTGTCACCAGGCTCGGTTCCAACACGACACCATTTCCAATGTCCAGCTCCACCTGGATCCCTGCTGGCTGCAAGAAAGAACAGAGCAAAGTTTATCTTCACACTGTTGGACTCTACATCACTCCATCTCCTGTCTCAGAGCCAAAAATCCCAGTTACATCCCCCTGAGGGTTTCCTTCTGCTGGTGCCCCTGTTTTAACTGGGTCTGCTGAATGCAGATATACAAAGACAATGTGATTTGGCAAAGAAAGAACATCTTGCTCTGAGACATCCCCAGATACACCATTATTTAGCACATTCAGGATGCATTTTGCTGCCTAGCACACCACCATTCCCAAATTTGTTTGGATCAAGCAGCAGAGCAGGCTCAGGGCCAGGAGGCTCAGGCAATGCTGCCTGTGCACAGGCAGGCCTCAAGCTGAAGTCACCTTTGAAGGTGTCAGAGCCACTTCCACAGGACCCTCACTGCCCACATACCATCAGGAGAGTGAGACCAACACCAAGAACACAGTGAGCTGGATTAGAAGTGGTGCCACTCATTTATCCTACCTATAAATACCAGCCCACTCTGTTGGGAACAGATGCTCTTCTCCTCTGCTGCATCCAGCCAGGGTGCACAAGCTCCTCTCCCACTGCCCACCCAGTGAGGCTGGGTCCTGCCCCACTCCCGCAGGAGCCAGGGCCAAGTCCCACAGCTGCTCCTGCATTCCCAAGGGATGGATCCAGGGAGCCTCACCTGCCGGGGTGACTTTGCCAGGGAAGCAGCACGTTGTGTGGAGGCTCTCTCCCAGCTGGCTTCTTTGCTCTCCAGCAGCACCCGGGTGCTGGGCACAAAACTCCAGGAGCGGCCGAGGGCTGGCTTCAGCTGGCCAGTGCTGCTGTCCCTTGTCACCTGGTTGGTCACCTGAAGCACAAACAGACTCATCAGTGCCTGGGAAAAGCAGTGCCACACGGCATGGTGAAACACTGGAGGTCTTCAGGAGATCCTGGCCAGGCTGCTCCTTCTAGGAAGGTTTTCCCTTCTCCATCCTGAGCCCTTTCAGCCATCCCCTCTGAACACAGCCCAGGTAATTGTCCCAGGGCACTACCAGGGACTTCACTGATATCTGCAAGCTGCATTACATGTGCTGAAGTCACCACAAAGTTTAACTTGGGGCCTCCAAGTGTCCTTCCAGACACACTGTCCTTGTCACTTTATCAGAATGAAGGGTAGGACTGGTGGCTCAGCAGACCTCCACCTTCTCGTGCTGCCTTCCCTGTTCAGACACACTAATTATGGTCCCACCCACCTGTCTAGTGCATTGGCAAATGTAATTGCTTGGCCAAGAGCTGGGGAAGGCCAGAGCAGGGCCCTTTCCAGCTCCTGTGGGATGATGCAATGCCCTGCAGTTCCTGCAAGGTGACCAAGAGGTTACCCAGGAAGCTGGCCAGCCCCTTAAATGAATGGTGTTATATCAAAAATAAACACAACCAGCCTTTCCATCTGCCTGGACTTAACTCTGCCTTGCTCAGCCACTGAATGGCTGAGGACAGCAAGAGCAGGAGGCAGCACATCAGCCCAGGTCTTGCCCCATGCTTGGAACAAGACATCAGCAGGCTGCAGAGATGTCGGGGAGAAGGGCACTGGGGGCTTCAGGCCTCTGGCTCCTGCTTAGCTGAGAGTGGGATCCCCTCTCCCACAGACTCCTGAGCCTCCCCATGGCTCCTCCACAGCAGCACACGAAGGACAAAGCACAGCAACACTCACCACAACAGCAAGGCTGAACTCCCTGGCCAGGGTCTTCAGCTCCCTGGAGAGCTGCATCATCAGGGCCAAACCTGGAGCAGGAGAAAGCATTTGGCTGTCTGAGGATCAGCCCCCAAAGCACATCCTGGGAGCAGCTGACATCTGGATTTGCATGAGCACTGGATTCAGCGCCAGTGCTCATGTTTATGGACACCTTCACTGGACCATGCCCCATCCTTCCCTATCTTAGAAGGCCCAAGGTCAAAAAACCCTACAAAAGCACCAGGAGCTCCAGACAAAGCTGGCCAGGTTGATTTAGCAGGCACAGGACCCATCTCTCCAGCTCACAACTTCATTTCCTACAGCCCACAGCTGTCAGGGGACTCCTGTGATAGCACTGGGCTGTCACTCAGCTGTGCAAGACCCTCTGGGAGGTGTTTGAGGGGTCTCTTTGGTATCCTCACTTCTGATCTATGGTCCTTTCTGGCAGAAAGAGCTCTGCAAACTGTGTCAGCAACCGTGATGTATTTCTGACACTGTAAGAGAAGTTTTAATTTATGGGCAAAGAGTCCAGTGCCTCCCCTGGATGGGTTTCAGACCACTGCCGTGAGTGTGTACAGCCACAGGCAGCTGGAGTGTTTGCTGCTAGCACTGCAAACAGACTCCTCTTTTATCCAGTCCCAAAGGAAAAGCTGGGAGCAGTCACATCCACATCAGTCCTGCCCCAGCCCACGCTCCAAGCACAGCACACATGGCTGGGAGAGGTTCTCCAGGATGAGCAGAGAGCTCTGCAGCCTCCTGGCACACACAGCTCACCCTCTGACTGCCTGCCACCCAGCAGAGGGTAAATCACAGCTGACACCGAGTCCAGCAACACCACCTTGAGAGGTCCCACGGAGCTCACAGCCTGCAAGGAGGCAACGTGGAGTAACAAATCCAGCAGTTTTGGAGGCTGTGAGCTGCACAGGGGCTCCACTGTCCACAGGGTGAGGCAATCTGGAGTCACTTGTCAGGCACACAAGCCCTGCTGCCCTCCCTGCAGCTCTGGGGAAGGGAGAGGAGCCCAGAGGCTCACTCCTACCTGCTGGGAGAGGCGATCCCGCAGCTCCTGCAAGGCACCCAGCAGCTCATAGATGTTGAACACACGGACCACCTGCACCCGCTGCAGAGCCTCCAGCTGCAGCACAAAACACAGCCTCAGTTTCCCCAGGACTTGTTCTATTCCTCCTCCAGCTGCCACCAGCTCTGTGCACTCACACCACACCACAGAGCCAGGGACCCTTACTCTTCCACATCTACCTCCACCCCATTAACACCACTGCCCCGACTGCACTGATGGGAAAAACAACATGAACTGAGCTCAGGAAGTCCCTCCCTTCTGCCAAGAAAAACAACAAAGAGTAGTGTCTGTCCTGAGCATGGCACCCACCAGGCCATGGAAGGAAGGGTTTGGACTCAAAAAGGCCCATGAAGACAAGGGCAGAACTGGAAAGACAAATCATCTCTGGGGCTTCTTGCAGGCAAGAGCTAAGTGAATTTTAGAGCAAGCAAAGGGACCAGCTCCAGGGGACCTTGCCTGCTCTTCCTCATCCTCTGTCTGGGCTTGGAGTATCTGGTAGAGACGGGAGGCAGTGAAACCGCCCGTGGAGTCGAGAAACAGGACGTGCTGCTTGAGGCCCAGGGACACACTGGCTGCGATGCCCAGACACACCTGAGGGAACAGGGACAGGGTGTCAGCCAGCCCCCACATGTCCCTCTGCTTCACGGGCCTGATGGCACCACCTTCACCCTACCTGTGCTCTCCCCTGTCCTCCACCCCACTCACCTGCGTCTTCCCACTGCCCGGTGCTCCCATGAGCTCCGTCAGCTCCCCCGTGTACAGCCCTGAGTCCAGCAGCTGGTCCAGGCTACGGGATGGACACAAGTGGGATTATCAACACCCCTTCAGCCAGGATGGCAGGGGCACCGGGAGGAAGCAGACCCCAGAGATTTGTCCCTGGAGTTCCCAAATGCACACAAGTGCCTGGGGATGGTTTGGAGAATGAAATCCAAAGCTTGTGCTGGCAACCACAGCCTTGTGCAGCAAAGCCAGCCCTGGGCAGAGCTGCTGGGTGGGTGAGGCACTCACCTTGGACTGCCAGTGGGCAGGATGGCAGTGGAGCTCTTGAGCTCCTCGTAGAGGTCTGCTCCGTTGGCAGGGAAGGCAGAGAACTGGGCCAGGAGCACACGTCTGACTGCAACCAGCGCCTGGGGACAGACAGACGTCTGGAAATGGGACTGACCAACAGCCAGCAGCTGCTGCAGAAGGTCCCCCCAAAAATCCCATCCTTGTCCATGAGCCAAACGGCTCTGAGGTGTTAATGTAGTTAGGAGTAGTCCCTTCTACCTTGTAAGACAGGGAACACTTTTGGGCAACATCCTCCAGGTCTGAAGACACAAAGTCCACCACTGCAGACAACATGAGGGACAAGAGGTTGGAAACCAAGTATGGTCAGACCACAAACAACAGAAGACAACCAGCTTAGACAAAACCTGCACCAACAAGTAAAGTGCCTGTGCCCTCTGTCAACACTGTGAGTGAAGGAGTATTTCCTCTGAGATGGCCCCACCACTCATCACAGAACAAATAATCTCATGTAAAACAGAGCAGGGAGAGAAGCCGGTAAAATTTTTCCCTGTTTTGCTCAAGAGTTGCCCAGCACCTTTTCCTTCCCCTCTAAGGGCAGGAGGTGCCCAGGGAGTTGGGCATTTTTCAAAGGGAAAACTGCACAAACCCTCCTGAAATACCATAAAAAAAACCCACAATTGATTAATCCTCAATGAGCCTCTGCAGGGATTTCTTACTCTGCAGGGAGTCCTTACACTCCTGCTCTTTTGGAAAAGTCTTTACTCATTGTACCCACCCAGGAAGATCCAGAAGACACCCAGCAAGGAGGACACAGAGGGATATTCCACCACCACCATCCTCCCAGGATGTGGGATGATACAGGGGATGATGTTACCTGTCCTGATGCCATTAGCCCTGAGAAGCTGCAGCATCTCTTCAGTGAGACCAGGGCAGAGCCCAGCCTGCAGGACCACCATCTCCACAGGGAGGGAGAAGAGCAAAGACCTGCGGAGGAGATGGGAGGGCGGAATTCACAGAACCATTAGGGATGGAAAAGACATCCGAGATCATCAACCCTCAACCCTGCACCGCCAGCTCCAACACAGGATGGCGCCTGCCCCTGACGCCGGGGAGAAGCCACCAAGCTGCGTTTGGGATGGGTGGATCCGGTGGGTAATTAATTCCTCTTTGGAGCCAAAATGCCCGAAATCCTGCAGGGGGCCACGGCTGCGGCTCCCCCCGATGCCGAGCACCTGCAGCAGAGCCCGCGGTGGTTCGCAGCGCCCGGGGCTCCCTTCCTGCTTCCTGCGGCCGGCGGAAGGAGCGCGGCCGCTCCCCTCCCCGGGATCCGCCGGGATCAGCCGGGCGCTGGGTCCCTTCCCCCCGAGCCATCCCGGGATCCGCCGGGATCAGCCGGGATCAGCCGGGCACTGGGTCCCTTCCCAGCCGAGCCATCCCGGGATCCGCCGGGATCAGCCGGGCCCTGGGTCCTTTCCCAGCCGAGCCATCCCGGGATCGGGGACACTCCCGGGCTGCGTTTGTCCCGGCTCAGCAGCCGCTGCTGCCCGGGGGGAAATGAAGGCCCCCAAAGGGCTGCGGGGCTTTGCTGCCCTACAGCCTTCCCTGGCTGCCTCGGAGGCTTGAAGTTCTCCTGGGAAAAGCTGGGTTTGGGGGTATTTATTATTATTATCTTTCCAGCCGAGGCCTGAAGAGGGCTCTCGGGACTCGCTGCTGAGCCTGCCCTGCCCTCTCAGCTCTGCCTTGAGCAGCAGCAACAGCAGCATCCGACACGCTTTGATTTTTGTAGCTCAGTTTACCTGTAGTGGCAATGAACCTTTATTCTGGCTGGCTGCTGTATCCCACGAGTATTTCAGCCAGCTGAGCCCTGCCCAGTACCTAAATGTTGGAGTTCCTGGTGCGTTAATCCAGGTGAATGCTGGAAAAGCCGCTGCACTGAGTCTACCCAAGGCAGGGATGGCATCTTGCACTTTCCACAGCTGTCCCCGTGCCTTGGACCTATTCCCAGACAGGTAAAGATGTGGGAGCTGCTCGTGATGAAGCTGCCTGCAGCTGTGGTGTTGATGATTTGCTGTGAAGGGATTTACAAATGGAATCACTGCTTGCCAGGAATACCAGGGACCGGGCAGTGCTGCTGGTGGTGGGTGAATAAAACAGGCATGCACAGGGAAGTTCTGTGTTAAATCTTGCTATGTAATAGCCACAAGACACAACACAGATCACACAATTAAAGACAATGATATTTTTGCTCCTGGCGGTGTCTTGGTCAGCCCATGCTCTCCTCAGTCATTTCTCCATCCTGCCAGTCCCTGCTTTGCTTTATAGCTGGGGTGCTGGTAAGTACACAGGGGAAGGCAAGGCCTGCGTTTGGGGGAAGATAAACCAAAAAGCAGAATTCCTGAGTGTGACTGCTGGGGAACAGAATGGGTTGAAAAGCTCAGCTCTCTTGGAGCTCAGCGCTGCCCTGTCTCCTGGTGTCACTCAAATTGAGCCACTCATCACAGCACTTCCAGTGTGTTCCAGTCCAGACCTCTGTGCCAGCCCATGAATGACCAGGTGTGGGGCTGGTGGAAGCTCCAGGCAGGGGTGGGATTTCCAGCGGGATGGGCTCCCAAAGGCTCTGCAAGGAGGAGGAGGCAGCACTGGGTGTCAGTCAGCTTTCCATCCCAGGGAATTCTGGAAGGTGCTGGGCAGTGCTGCAGCTGCTGGCCTGGGGCCACTTGTCTCCAAGGCTCAGCTGTCTCATGCTTCCTTAAATAGAAAGGGAAAGGGGTCTGAGCACTGTGATAGGGGTCAGCCATCCCAGCCGTGGGCTTTTCTGGCACCAACCTCCCTTTTCCTGCTCCGCACACCCTTTGCAGCTCTGCAGGCAGAGAGGAGCTGGGATTTGCCATGGCAGGTGGGAGAGGATTCCCTGCTGCTGCAGAGGGCTGCTGCCTGCTTACAGCCAGGTGCCCCCCGAGCTGGCCCTGGCTCCCAGCCCTCCCCAGGCGTATAAAGCACGAGGGGACGAGGAGGGGACAGGCTGTGGTGACAGGTGACGCTGACAGGCAGCAGGAGCTGCCAGGTCCTGCCCAAACTTGGAATGGGAAGTGAGCTCTTTCCTGAGCCACACAGACTCTCCATAGTGCTGGCAGATTGCTTTAATTCTGTTTTTTGTCATTGTTTTCTTTTTGTTTTTTGACTCCTAAGGACCTTGATTGGTGGGAAAAGCTTCTGAGAAGTCACAGCCTTGAAGAGCCATTTAGGTCATTATTTTCAAAACTTTTCGGCCTGGTAAGCTGCTTTTATTAATGTGTGTTAATTATATGTGAGTCTCATGGTGGAACTCAGCTTGGGGGAGTAGGCAGACGACCGAGGCAGTTGAAAATGGGACACAAATTAATGTTTTTCCTTCAAGCTCTCCAGATGGAGGATCCCATCCAGCTGAAAGAGGAGGGCAATAAATATTTTCAGGCCAGTGACTATGAGAAAGCCCTTGAAAGCTACACTCAAGCCATAAAGCTGAACAAGGACAAGGCGCTGCAGGCGGTGCTGTACAGGAACAGGGCAGCCTGCTTCCTCAAAAAGGTGAGAAAAACTCCCCTAACCTGGGCAGTGCTCAAGGGGAGAAGAGCAGGAGGGCAGCCAAGGGCACTCACTGGCTGTGGACTGGGTGGTTTGTCCATTTATTGAATTGGGTCTTTCCAGCTGGTCTGAAATGAAATGTTCTGGGCTTGTGCTGGAGCTTTACTGGGAAGTCCCACTGGGAAATGGGAACAGAGAGGTCCCAGTGTCCATCAGCAATGGGGACATGCCCTGCTATTCCATGCTAACAAATCTCTCCTTTCTGGTTTCACAGGAGGAATATGCCAAGGCAGCCTCGGATGCATCTAGAGGTGAGGAGGGGTTATGAGGAGAGCTGGATGCACTTGCTCAGCCTGCTCTCACATCTGCTTTTGGGACACTGTGGCCTTATTCCTTGATGTCCACTAACACCCAAGTGCTGAGGCCACAAGGGAATTTCTGGAAGTTCAAGTGATGTTCCAATTCGGTGTGCTGGTGCAATCAGTGCTAATCAGGCACTGATTGATGCTAATAACAAAGCAAATCACAGTTTGCATAGGCCTTTTCCAAGCAGCAAGTTCTGATGCCTGGTGTTTTGGATTCCTTTCCCAGCTATTGACATCAATGCTTCAGATATCAAAGCTTTGTACCGGCGCAGCCAAGCCCTGGAAAAACTGGGGAAGTTAGACCAAGCATTCAAAGATGCTCAGAAATGTGCCACCCTTGAACCTCGCAACAAAAACTTCCAGGAGACCCTGAGGAGACTGGGTGCCAACATCCAGGAGAAGGTAAATGCCAGGGGAACAGCCCTGGATTCACAGACCAGGGGTGGGAAATCCTCGCTCTGGGTTACATCAATGGATTTTTGGTCATACTGGAAACTCGTGGCAGTATAGGGGGATAAATAGGCTCCATTGACTGGATGTTCATAACTCATGTGTGTAAATCTGAGGATTGGGTTGAATGGTGAAATTAAAAAGTGTGGAGGTTCCCTCCTGAGGCTGGCCTGGTCCTGAGTGTCTTGGAAAGATCTTGGCAAGGGACTGGAGCAGCTTTGGGTTGGGTCTGGAGGTTCCACATTGCTCTGGTTACCTTTACAGGGGTGCTGTGAAGAAATCTTTGCACTACTATGTACTGTGAAGTCTCAGAAATTAAGGTTTAGGTCTGGCTCTGCCTGAGCCCATGAGATGGGTAATGGATGCTGATTGCTGAGAAATTGTATCTCCTGTTATTCAGCTTCAATTGCCTGTGGTTTGAGGGGAGGGAGTATTCTTGAAGCGAAAAAGGAAAGTTGCTCCTCAGTTTTCTCCTCCTGATGATCTGTGCTCTCTCTCTCTTGGCACAGCTGCGCATTCAGTTCTCCACAGACTCGAGGGTGCAGAAGATGTTTGAGATCCTGCTGGATGAGAACAGTGACAAAGAAAAGCGAGAAAAGGTGAGAACCGCCCTGGACTTGGCAAAATGGCTGTTTGATGTCAGAGGCTGTACCAGGGAGCAGAACCCTGCGTTCCCTTCCCCACCTCCCCTGAAAGGAGGATGAGGGAAGGAGCTGGGAGGTGAACTGCACTCAGAGAGAGGGAAAATCACCCCTGTGCCGAGAGAAGGTGGTCCAACCTCCCAAAATTCCAAAGGTGGGATCAGCCTGGACTTCTGCTCAGGTCCATCTTTGCCACTTTCCAGATGTTTCCTCCAAGCAGTGACCCACTCTTCTTGGGCAGAGCAGAGCTGATTCCTAAATGCACTTGGATAAACCGTCTGGTGGGGTCTGAGCTGATCTGCTGCATCTGTCAGGAGATGGCTCCCACCAGAATCTCCCAGAGCTGCATGGAGATGTTCTGGAGGCTGGGCTGTGCCACTGATCCCTGGTTCTTCTGCCTCCCACCTAGGCTGCAAACAACCTCATAGTCCTGGGGCGGGAGGAAGCAGGTGCCGAGAGGATTTTCCAGAATAACGGGGTCAACTTGCTGCTGCAGCTGATAGAAACCAAAAATCCTGAGCTGATCCTGGCAGCCGTGAGGACACTTTCAGGAATGTGCACAGGACATAAGGCTCGGGTAAGGAGAGGCTGCTTAGACTGCTATTGCCTTTTGCACCTGGGGGGTGGGAAATTGAAAGAGTTTGTGTTGTTTGTGAGCAGCAGGAGAAGAACTCTGACTTGTGCTGATTCAGGATTCACTGAGGAAAATAGTTTCTTTGTCCCACCTGAGCCTAGAGGACACGGGGAGGAAAGGCCTTTGCTAACACCATCCTGCTCTCTCCTTCATGGGGCCAGGCCACTGCCATTCTCCATTACCTGGGCATCGACAGCATTTGCATGTGGATGTCGGTGGACAATGAAGAAATCTCCCTGGCTGTCTGCAACCTCCTGCAGACCATCACCGACTGCCTGCTGGACCAGGGGAAGGAGGAGCACCACGGCAAGGAGGAGGCTCTAGTGCTAGGTAACAGCTCTCCATTCCTGCTGCCTGCAGGAGGAGTGGGGCTCTGCTCCTGGGATTCCACCTTATTCCTTCTTCTTTGCTGGAGTGGGGACTTCACCCTTCAGCTGTACAGGAGGACAACCTGCACACAGCTCTTGTCCTCATGGATAGCTTAAATACTTCTGTTCCAGCCACACAATGGCTTTGAATGGGTTTGATTGAGCTCATCTGCTTTAAGAGGTAATTTCTTGTAACTGGCTGCTGCTTGTTTTGCTTCTGTGTAGACACTAAGAAGGATTTGAGGATGATCACGATGCGTTTGCTGGATATGCTGGTCAGTAAGAAAGTGTCTGGGCAAGGCCGAGACCGAGCCCTCAACCTTCTCAACAAGAACATACCAAGGAAGGACCTGAAAGACCATGACAACAGCAGGAGCATCTTTGTCATCGACAATGGTCAGTCCTTGCCCGCCATCCTGTTCTGATTTGGGAGATGTGGAGCTGTGTGTTCTTGCCTGAATACCTGTAGAACTGGTCCTTCCTATAAAATAAATCCTCTCTGGCTTTTTTTGGTGCATGCAAGCCCGGAGCAAAGTTAGACTTACTAGCAGGAAATAGTACTTAGAGAAAATCAACCGTGTATGAGAGCAAGAATTTTTGAGTTTCTAAAGGACTCTAATATCTCTGGTTAGTTTTCTCCAATGTATTTGCTAATGTTAGGAGGATTTGGCTTGGATAAATCGTCTGGTTCAGACAGGATGAGATGAGCACCCTCCTGGGCTTGGTGGACCCATAAACTGATCAATTCTAACACTGGGCAAGGGTGAGGAATATGTGCTTTTATAGTAATTCCAATGCATGTGTGTGTTGCCATTTTGATGGAAGTCATTTAATAATAATTCAGCAAGAGGAGAGTTAAGTCATCCAGAATCACTTGAAAGTGGCTGAGTTTTCCTCAGTCAGAGCCTCTAGCCTTGGAGGTCAGTAGGTTTAATGTCTCCTGGCAGAAATAACAGATCCAGCCAGGGGTTCAGTTTTGTTTATCTGACTTAGAGAACTGGAAAAAAGCCTGATGCTGCAAACCTGTAATCTCACCAGCAGAAGCTCCTCCCCAGCAAATATCTGAGTGTCTTTTTTGCTTAAAACTTATGTGATAAGGCTGCAAAATAACTGAAAACCATCCAAGCTGGCTATTCCACAGCAAGAAAGTAACAAATGGTATCTTGAGTTTTGCACGGACCCTCTCCCCTCTGACAGCCATATCACTCCATCATTTCCAGGCTTAAAAAAGATTCTGAAAGTGGTGGGCCAGATTCCTGAGATGCCTGACTGCCTGCCACTGACAGAGAACACCCAGCTGACTGCCTCTGTCCTCCTAAATAAGCTCTATGATGACCTGCGCTGCGACCCAGAGCGCGACAACTACCGGCTGATCTGCGAGGAGTACATCAAGTGAGTCAGGGGTGAGCTGGCCCAGAGGGCAGGAGCAGGGGCTCTTGAGGGTGAGATCGGGTACTTAAAGTCCACTTGTGTTCAGAACTGGAGCTCTGGGAGGTTCTGACTTGCTTGAGATCCTGCTGGATCACAGCTTTGCAGGAATTTGCACTCCCAAATGCCCGATGTGATTCATTCCCTCCCCACTGCTGTTCTATACCCTACTCCTTCTATCCCATGCAGGAGCAAAATTGACCCACAAGACATGGATAAGACGCTCCATGCTGTCCAGATTGTGTCTGGCGTTCTGCAAGGGCCCTTTGACTTGGGCAACAAGCTGCTTGGCATGAAGGGAGTGATGGAGATGATGGTTGCCCTGTGTGGGTCTGAGAGGGAGATTGACCAGCTGGTGGCTGTGGAAGCCCTCATCCACGCTTCCACCAAACTGAGCCGAGCCACCTTCATCATCACCAACGGGGTGACGCTCCTGAAGGAGATCTACAAGAAGACCAAGAATGAGAAGATCAAAATCCGTGCTCTGGTGGTAAGGATGCAGCCCCGCCTCTGTTGCCAGCCACACTTGGCAGCTTAATCACAGACTTGGGAGAGGAGGGAGGTTCTGGGAATGAGAGATGGGCTTGGGCTGTTTTGGGGCAGCAACACAAGAGGATTGATGAGCCTTTCTTGCTGGTATGTCCTTTTTGTCCTTTCAGGGTCTCTGCAAGCTGGGCTCAGCAGGAGGCACAGACTATGGCCTGCGGCAGTTTGCTGAGGGCTCCACAGAGAAGTTAGCCAAGCAGTGCCGAAAGTGAGCGGCTTCACTTCTTCCTTCAGTTATTCCAACCTTTGCAAAGTACAATATGTTCCTCTCCCACGAGACCCTGCCCACACGTTGCCTTCGTTTCCTGTGCTGCCTGCCAGCTGACAGTGCCCCCAGAGCCATTCTTTCACCGGGACGTGAAGCAGCCACGTGTTCCTCCTGCCTCAATATCCAGAGGAGCCTTCTCCCTCCCTCACTGCCCATGGGAGACACCAGACCCGGTGTCTCCCTCCTTGCCAGAGTGGCACAGCCTAATTAATCCTTACCCTGAATAAACACAAGTCCCCACTGAAGGTGAATTTGCCAGGTGGAGTAACCAAGGCAGTGGGATCAGGAAGTGACTGAATGGGTGGTCATTCCTGCAGGCATCTCATGTTTCGTGGGATGGAAAAGGCAAAGCAATGCTGAGTAGCTGTCCTGGTCTGTCATTGTCTGCAGCATTTAGATCCCACTGGTTGGGCCATGAGAGGAAGGTCATGTCTCAAAGGGAAGCATCCCCAGTCTGAGGAGCTGCAGCAGACCCTGAGGACATACTTGGGCCTGAATCAGCCTCAGTATCTGTTTTTCCTCCCTCTTTTTCCAGATGAGTTAGTTCTGGCTCCTGAGATAGAAATGGGAGTGTTTTTCTCTCTTCCAGGTGGTTGTGCAACACCAGCATTGATGCTCGCACCAGGAAATGGGCTGTGGAAGGGCTCTCGTACCTCACCCTCGATGCAGATGTGAAAGATGACTTTGTTGAAGACGAGCCAGCCCTGAAGGCTATGTTTGATTTAGCCAAGGTCTATCTCCTCTCCTTGTTCCCTCATTCCTTTGGTAGCATCAAGTTCTCCCACTCTACTCTGTGCCCCAGTCAGAAGGAGCTGTGACCCCAAACCCCCAGCTCTGATTCAGGAGAACTTCAGTTTTGCCTGTGACCCAGAGAAATCTCAGGGCTGCTCTTCTCCCTAGGCTGAGGGAGGTTGCATGTACCTTCACTGTCAGCAACTGCAAGGAAACCAAAGGCACCAAGGTGTTGACAGGACCTGATGATGTCCAACATCTTGTCTGACCATGAAAACTTTTGGTTTTCCCTGCCATGGGCTATGAAGTTTGGGATAAAGCTAAGAACATTTCCACTAGTGCAAAACACCATCATGGCAGTCCAACCTGTGTCCAGCATGCTGTGCCCTCCTCACCCTCACACAAGCTTTTATTTTCCTGTGCAGGCAAGCGACAAGACAATCTTGTATTCTGTGGCTTCTGCGCTGGTGAACTGTACCAACAGCTACGACACCAAGGAGCTGGTCCCAGAGCTGGTGCAGCTGGCAAAATTCTCCAAGCAGCACGTGCCTGAGGAGCATCCAAAGGTGGGTTGTGTCCAGCTGGAGATGCTGTTCAGAAAGACTTTTCTTGGGTGCATCCATTGTCACAGACTTCAGGTCTCCAGTCTGCAGACTGAAATTGCTTTGCTCTCCAACCAGGCTGGGCTGTTAGGTGGCTGGATGGCAGAATGGCAGCTGCTAAGGGCTAATCCTTTCCCAATGTTTCCTCCTCAGGACAAGAAGGATTTTGTGGTGAAGCGGGTGAAGCGGTTGCTGAAGGCTGGGGTTGTCTCTGCCTTGGCCTGCATGGTGAAGGCTGACAGTGCCATTTTGACAGACCAGAGCAAGGAGCTCATTGCCAGGTGCCTTCACTGTAGTCCTGGGAGCTGGGAGTGCTGGGCAGCCCCTGTGCCGTGGGGATGGACACCTGGGGTGGGGCATTCTGCCCGTGGGGGAGTGTGTGAAGCAAAGATTTAAAACCAAAGGTTTGTTCAGCAGCATCATAAAAATCCATGTTCTGACCTTCAAGCTGCCTTGCTGGAATGCATTTTTGAGTTCTCTGTATCGGTTCTGGCTGGAATAGAGTTCATTTTACAGACCTGGAAACTTCTTACTCTGCCATTTGCTGCTTCCTCATAGAGTGCTGTGCACACAGGGTTAAGCACCTGGAATTTACCAGGTGGCTCTGGCACTCCTGCACAACCTCAACCCCTGTTCTATGAGGGCTGTTGGCTGCTGTTGTCCTGCCTGGCTGTTTCACTGAGTGTTCTGTGCCCCTGCAGGGTGTTTCTTGCCTTGTGTGAAGACCCCAAGGACCGTGGGACCATTGTGGCTCAAGGTGGTGGGAAGGTGATTACTTTTATGTTCAGAGTTGCTGCTGTGCTGTTAATGTCTGCTGGGAGCCTGGGGTGTGTCTCTGGGGAGGGACAGTGACAGAAGAGCACAAGTTGACCCCCCCCAGGCCATACTGACACTGCAGTCCCATGTCTGCAAGGCTCCAAAGAAGTGGTGTTCTTGGAATGACTGTGTGAGCTACAAGCTCTGGCGTGGTGCCTATTCAGGAACAAAACCAAGACATCACAGAGAGCTATGAGATATTTTTAACTTGTTTTAGTCTGTTAAGGCAATCCTGTAAATGTTTTAAGAACACCGAATGCTTTTTCCTGTGCATGTCCAGGCCCTGATACCTCTGGCTGTGGAAGGCACAGACATTGGCAAGATAAAGGCTTCTCATGCTCTGGCAAAAATCGCTGCTATCTCCAATCCAGACATTGCATTCCCAGGGGAGAGGGTAAGTTTGAAAATACAAAACAAAACAAAACAAACCCAACAAAAGCACTGATACTTTCTTTAGCAAATGAAAATTGCTAATACAGGCACTCTCTTCCAGGTGTATGAGGTGGTGAGGCCCCTCGTCAGCCTGCTGAACACAGAGAGAGATGGCCTCCAGAACTATGAGGCTCTGTTAGGTCTCACAAACTTTTCAGGGAGAAGTGATAAACTCAGGTGAGCTTTACTGCTTTTTAACCTTCCTTCTTCCCCAGGAGTGAATGTGAGTTACTTGTTGGACTATGAAGACTGGTCAATTTGAGCTACCTTTGGCAGACCTACAAACGTCTCAGAGCTAACAGATTAATGAAATAGGAATAAAAGAGTGGCATATTTTCCTCTAGAAACAGCAAAGACATGAAGGACTTCATCTGCATTAGACAGGGAATGAGCCGTGTCATGAGTTCCAGAGCTGCAGACACTGATTTGTTTCAAGGCCTTCCCTGCAGTTAATATTTGATAAGCTGGTTACTGCTTGACCTCCAATGTGGGGTTTTTACTGCTCTTTGACACAGGTTGAAGATAGTCAAAGAGAAGGCCCTGCCAGATATCGAAAACTACATGTTTGAGAACCACGACCAACTTCGACAGGCAGCCACAGAGTGCATGTGCAACTTGGTGGTCAACAAGGAGGTAACCCCTGGGCACGTCCAACCTGACTGTGTGCACCTGCCCCTGTGAGGAGCAGTCCCTAATTGTGTTACCTCTGGGCATCTCTGGGGGATTTTTAGGTTCAGGAGCGGTTTGTGGCTGATGGCAATGACCGGCTGAAGTTGGTGGTGTTGCTGTGTGGTGAGGATGATGAGAAGGTTCAGGTTGCAGCAGCAGGAGCCCTGGCCATGCTTACAGCAGCGCAAAAGAAAATCTGCTCGAAGATGACTCAAGTGGTAAGACCATCACTCTGATTGTGGGCAGTGTGGATGTACCCTGCAAGGGTCCTGGCTCAGACATGCAAAAGTCTCTCCAAAGGAATATGCAATTTACTAGTTCAGTGTTGAGGAACCTAGAGAAGCTGGGACCTGGGTGTGCATGCTTTTAGTCCATTTTAATAAATAACCTGAAATCCAAATCTTGTTCCACCCAGAAATGAGAAGAGCTTGATCGATAACTTACTGAGCTTTAGAGATCCCAAGGGATGTCCCTTCCCTGCACAGATCTGTAGACCCTGAGAACCCAGATCCATGGCTGAGTGTCTGAAGAGCTGTGGTTGAGAGCTCCTGAACCCTATTTTGTTGCACACGATTGGATACTGGAGCTTGTTAAGATAAAAATGATTAATCATGTCAAAAGAGAAGCTCAGAATATTGGGGTGGGGCAGTCATCTGGTCCTGGTCATCTCAGCTGTGTCAAGACTCTGGTCAGATTCTTTTTAGAGAGATTATGCAGCAGCCTGAATATGAAACATGTTCCGTGTTGTCCCAGTGCTGTGAAAGATTCTGACTCAAGCGTAAGAAAAATTAGGTTTAAACGTTTGGAGTCAGGTTTCCTTAGTTAAAAAATTAAATAACCCTAAGTGATATAAGTACTGTTCTTCCTACTGCTGAAGGAAGCAGAAGTCATGCTCTAGGTTGAGGTATTCTTCAAGCAGTACTAATGATCTCTCTTTCCCTTCCAGACCACCCAGTGGCTTGAAATCCTGCAGAGGCTCTGCTTGCATGACAACATGGAGGTCCAGCACCGAGGACTGGTCATTGCTTTCAACCTAATCAGCGCTGACAAAGAGCTGGCAAAGAAGCTGGTGGAATCAGAGCTCCTGGAGATCCTGACCTACATCGGGAAGCAGGAGGATCACCCCAAGAAGCAGCACATCATTAGTGTGGCACGGGATTGTCTCACCAAGTGCATGGATTATGAGCTGATCAAACCTCTCTCTCAGGCGTGAGGGAATGAAAAGCACCAAAAAAGGCTGAGTGTGGGGGAAGAAATGGAGAAATATGGAAAAGTGAGAGCCATGAGGAGAAATCTAGTGCCATTTTCAAGGCACTGAATAGTTTGGGGGCAGCTTTGGAGGATCATAAGCTGTATGAGGAAAAGGAGGGAATTTGCTTGCGAAATTTGGGAAGTGTCCATCTGAGTAATTCCCAGGTGGTGTAAAACCTTTCTCTGCCCCCACTCAGCTGAAAATGATGAAAGCTTCAAGGCCCAGCTGTAAAAGGGTTGGTTTTGTTGGAGATGTGTCAGGAGGCTGTTGGAAGGAAGCTGAAAAAGCTGAAATCGCTTCTGGATCCATCTCCAGCTCCTGGTACTTCTGGAATTGCCAGCAATGGTGGAACAGGGAGGGTTAAGTGCCTTCTATCCTGTAGTCAGAAAATAGGATTTTGTGTGCTTTTTTTCTTCATTTATCGGAAGTTGTGTGGCAAAGTGTGAGGATGGTGGATGAACTCTTAATAAATTCAGTACTTTGTTCCATGTGGAATTCCTGTTCTGATTTTATTAAGCAAAAGGAAAATTTAAGGGAAGTCTCACTTGCAGTCTTGCATCACACCTGGAAAAATGGAGTAATTGGTAGCACAGGCTGAATTTTCACTCCTTACAAACCATCCAGTGCTCCCAAATGCAGCAGAGTCACCACAAAGATGTCACACCAAGGCACAGGGAATGTTGAAAATATCCCATTTATGAAAAAAAAAAAAAAAACAGAATGAGAAGCAACCCACCAGTGGGTCATCATGTTAAACTTCATTACATCAATATTTTCATTCAAGCACAGATTCTTAATGCAGGCTTTGGACAACACAAAAATCACAGACTTCCTTTAGTTCTTGGGGGAAAGTCCCTAAGCATGTAATAAATATAATTTTACTAAATAATAATTTAAATATTAATTCAAACACATTAAAATATTGCTGATCATACTAAATATTAGTAATATTCACAATAGGCATAGCATGATGAGATGTTGAGGTTTGAGGTTATGAAAGGAACTATGAGGATAGTCTTTTCTTGCATGTTAAGGGAAAAAAAACTGAAAATGCCTCTAGTGTCTTGAATTTGGAAAAGATTAAAAATTTTAAGCTAATAGGTTTGGTAATCTAAAGGCAATTTTATTTGGATGGTGATTCCAGCTGTATTCAATGAATGTAAGCACATTCAGTTAAATAGCTGGTGCTTTATAATCACAGCAGGATAAAATATCAGGCTGTTTTTCTAAACTGAGAGAGCCACATTCCGTGCTGGGAAATATGGTTTGTTTTCTACCAGCCTTCAATTTTTGATACCCATTTTTAGGGATTTTGAATCTGGCTTTCGAAAGTACTTTACATTAACTCTCTACATGTTTGCCTAACCAGCATCTCTGACATCAAGACAAAATGCCATTGGTACTGAAGGGCACTTTCTCCCACTAAAGCTTCTCTTTACAGCAATGGGTTTTACTGACTGTTGCTGAAGCCGAGAGGGGAAATAACTTCTGTAAAAGACATTTATGGGCATTTCTTTTAGCTAGACACGGGCAGAACATCCATTTTACACTAACAGGGGCCATCGCCTCCCTCAGCCCCCCTCAGGCTTCCTCAGGGCGGGAAACGCTCGCACCGCCCCCAGTTCCTCTAACGCGCCTTCCTATTGGCTCCTGCCGGCCCCACCGGCAGAGCCGCGCGCTGTGATTGGTTGTTACCAGTGGATGGGTGGAACGAAGCAGGCGGCTCCGCCCCGGCACGGCCGGGCCTGCGGGAGCGGAGCGGCGTGAGGGGTACGGGACATGGGGCACCGGGGCTGGGCAGGGGGATCCAGGGAGTGCGGGACCGCGGTGGGGCAGCGGAGGGCTCGGAGTGTGAGGGGACGCGGAGGGGGCTGGATGAGGAGGGTGAACGCGTCCGAGGTGTAGGGCATATGGTGTTTACTGAGTTGCGGGGAGGATATCTGTGAGCTCGGGGGATGTGAGGCTGGGGTAGGGCAGCTACGGGCAGAGGAACTGGGGACTGAGGAGCTGCAGAGACCTGATGGGGAGGATACAGGGAAGGAGATGGGAAAAGAGGACAGATTTGTGGCATGACGGGAGGGATCCAGACAGGCCTCTGGAGCCTTGGGAAGACACTGACTGCAGCAGCATTTATAGGTATGACACGCTTTTTTCCTCTTGGGTTTGCCTAGTCCTGGCTCTCCTGACCTTGGAACGCCAGTTTGTGAGCTGTGTTCCGCAGCTCCTGCTCGGCTGTAGAAGGGATGTCACCTCCGCCCCTGTGCTGCCCTGCTCCACGTGCTTCATCCTCCTAGGGAGGAGGAAACCTCCCAGCCCCTCGCTTGGGAGCAGGCTCCTTACTGAAGGCAAATAGATTTGCCCAGAAGCAATGATGAGCGAAGTATAGTCTGAACTGGTATTGCAGAGACTCCGTGTCTCTGCTCTGACCAGGGCATGATCACCTAATCTTCTCTCTGAGCTACTCTAGGCTAAGCTCGTCTCTAGGGAACAGCTTTGCTGTTCTTGAAACTTGGATGCACCCTAAAAAAGAAAATACTAAGATTTTTTAGCAATTTGTTTTAATGGCAGATAAACAATTATTGATTTGAAAAGTAACCCAAATACTTGTTGCTGCAGCTTTACTGTGAGCTTGCAGTCCTGGGGGATTTGGGTTTTCTCCTGCGTGCTCCATGGATCATCAAACTCAAGATACTCTGCCACTGTGTCTCCTGTGTAAGTGCATTGCAGACTCTGAGCTGTCTGTCCTGTAGAAGCTCATTAGCAGTTTATTCAGCTGTATTCTCATTTAGTGATTGCCAGCAGGGAGCCAGGAGTTTTTCTTAAATATTTTTGATGAAGTGCAACCCCTATGGGGTTGAGGGAAGGGCCCAAGAAAAGAGATGGGGCTATTCTCTCATGCAGTTTTTTTGTTCTTTTCCAGGTCCTGATGACATCTTTATATTGATTTCTCTCTTCCTGTGGAGAAGGAAGCATCTACGGGGAATATATACCTAGGAATATGTTAGAGTTGTTTTCCCTTAACAGGAGAAGCCACTTTGTTTCTGTTACGGAAGTTGCAAAACCTCGTTTGCTTCATGCTCTAATTTTTGAAGACTGCCTAGATGAGCTGTGAATGTGCCTTAGGTTCACTAAAGAATTTTTGAAAGACTTTCGAAGTCTTGGCAGCAGGATACCGAACAACTCCAATGCTGCTGTTAATGTTGATGAAATTGTACTGAGCAACACCAAAGCATCCTGAGGGCATGTGATGTACATGACTCTATAGAAATCACAAATTAGTATGCAAGTCCAAAGGTTGGTTTAATAAAGTTGGTGCTCCCTGAAAAACTTTTCTTGTCAATCTTTATTCCATTGTGGTTTTAAGAAAATGGTTAAAAAGCAGATAAATGGGAATTTTTCTATAACCCAAATTGGGTTTGTAGTTTGTTTTAGAGCAAGAAACTTGACAAATGAGCATTTATTTGGCTGCTAAGGACAGGAGGTTTCGAAGGAGTCAGATCCAAGTTGGCATCCTGCAGCCATCCCCAGAACACACAAAATGTGCCAGGTAATTGCTGAGCCTGTCACTGTGCTGGGTTTGGTGCTTGTTACTCAGCTAAGCTTTAAAGGGCAGTTTATTGTGTAAAAGTCATTACAGCTGCTCAGAACTGGGAGGCTTTGATGTGGGCGGTTCTCTGCAGGTCTTGGAGCTGGCTAAATCCAAGTTTGGCAGGGACAGGGTGTTGTGCAGGAGTGGAAAGCAGCCAGGGCCTGGCAGGCAGACATCTGGTGGGCATTTTGGGGAGAAAAGAGGGATTAATCCTGGAAGAAGGAGCTGTAGAGGCCCTGGAGCAGCGTGGGATAAGGTAACTTGTGTGTTAGTGAATCCTGCATTGAGGGATGAAACTCCCCAAGAGCACTGCAGTGCTGGGGGTGAGTGTCCCACGCCTGCCCAGCTTCTCCCTGAGCAGCAGAAAAATAGTATAGGAAGGATAACAGGAAAATAAACTTATCCTGAGAAGGAATCATCAGTCAAATGCTTATTTATGAGTTGGTGCACCGGAGTCACCAGGACATTAACAAAAAGTAAAAATTGTTTAGAACCTCAGAAAATCTCGCACTCCAATGTGATCTGTGTGTTCTTACTGGCTCTCTGAAGGAAGAGAAGTATCTTCATGGATCCTATAGCTACTGGAGAAGAGAGAAATGAGACAGTTTCTCTTATTATTCCATAGTGGTAAAGTAGAAGGGTCAGGGATACAGAGATAATAAAGCATCAGGAACAGATCTCATTTATTAGGTGTTTTGGGGAGATTCAAATTACTGCATTTCCCCACATTATTCAATAACCTTGCTCTCTTGCTTACTGGTGAAGGAGGATATTGGAGATTCTTATCTTCTGAAACAGAGCTAAGTGGAGGGAAAATGAGACACCTGGCTCAGTGGATTAAACGTTAGAAGGTGTCTCTTAATCTGGAAAGAGCAGAGTGGGGTCCTGTACTTTGTGCAGCAAACTTTGCTCGTGTTCTCCAAGCACTGTCACCGTGATATCTGGAGCACTGCTGCTCCCTAGAGTCAGAAAAACAACCTTCCATCCTGAAAAATCAGGTGTCAAACAGGAGCCAACCATGTCACACAGGTTTTCTTTCCTCCTGTGTTCAGTGGAAGGATGTTTTGTTCTGATATGAATGTTCTACATGGCTGGGGCTGGAATAATTGCAATGTAATGCTTGGACATTAAAGATCCTCAGCCTACAAAATGCTAATCTTACATCTACTATCATCATGTGGAAAGGTGAAAGCAGCCTTAGTGTTGTCTCTCTTATGTAATTAGAACCCCCAGAGGAGGAAAATGTTTTTCCAATAACCAGAAAAGAATTAAATTAGGTTCTCAATCAGAATTTTGCTTTATAAAAGCAGATAATAATGAATGCAAAGACTTATTTAACAATAAACCACTCTCATCAGCTGGCAGTTTTTTAATCTGTTTTGTCATTTTCTCTCTTGTGCAGAAAATGTCACATTCCTCTTGTCCATGATTGACTTTAAAGAGTCAAAAGTCTTAATTTAGAACCGTTGATGGGAATTAGGAGGGTGATGTTCTCAATTCTTCCTCAATTCTGAGGTGAAGAGCCTGAAAATGCAGGAGACTGAAGAGCAGAGGTTTAAGCCCATCTCCACTTTTGACAAAGCCAGAGCTCACCCTGAGCAGCACGAGGACCTGGGAAGATGCCCAGGGAGGAAAAACCTGCCTGGAGAATTTCCCTACCTCTTTAATTTGCTGGCTCATGCCCTCAAGCAGGACCAGTGCTGGTCTTTGATCCTCACATCTGCATTCCTCTTACCCAAATCAATGTTTCCTCCCTTTCAGCTGGTCTTTTAAGGCATTTCTGTACTGGCTGTCAGGCTGGGGCTGTGTGATCCCTCTGCAACTGCCAGGGTGTTTGAACAGCTTATCAACAAAGGGCAGAGCCTTGCCACAATGTGCAAAGGCAGCAAAGCTGATGAACCACCGAGTTCAAAGGCGCTGTGGAGCTCACCGATGAGCACGGCGGTCTGAAGCTTTCCATGGGATGTAGAAAGAAGTGCTGGATGCTCCTGGGAGCCTTTCAGCTCTCAGGGGAGTAGAGTTTGACCAGGTGCTGCAGTTCTGTGGCATAGCCTGTGACCGGGCAGCGCTGGTGAGCCTTCACGTAGCCGTAGGCGCAGCGATAGCAGAACACGAAGCCGGACGTGGCCAGGGCCGTGGCGTTCACGCGGACCTTGCGGCACAGAGGGCACACGGTCTTCAGGCTGGGCAGGAGAGCTGAGCTGGGCTCGTGCTCCAGGTGCACGGGGGGTGGGGGCGTGGGGAGCGCTGTCAGGGACTTGATGGTCTCCTGGTTTTCCGAGGAGTACCACCAGTCCAGGAACTGGAGGAAGAACACGCTGACGGACAGGCCGGTGGACAGGGAGAAGGCAATGCCACCCAGGGCTCTCCTCAGGGCTGACTGCACTCGTGAGGTAAAGCTGGAGCAGAGAGAAGCAGGGAAAGATGGTTACTACTGCACATTTACCCACCTAGAAACCGTGGGGAAAAGCCCTTGGGGAGTGACTGCTTCACACAGCTCCTACATGCTAAGTTAGTTGGTGAGCATGCCCCATGTTTGCACTTATTAGGATGTTTCAGATTCTTTTTTTATTTTAAGGAAGATCCAAATCCTGATTTTTTCAGAAGTCTTAATCAGAAGAATTTGGATTAGAGGATCCTGGACCACAGAGTGTTTCACTCCTGGATCACCATTTCACAGGGTATTCAGTGTGACCATGACTAGCTGCTGCTTAGGAAAATCAAATAAATATGTTTCAATTCTTTCAGAAATGTTGCTGCAACTGCTGCCTCTCCTTTGCTGGAAAAGTGCAGGGTAAAGGCTTGATGAACAGGAAGAAGGCTTGCATGCCCAAAAACACCCCCAAACTCTGAAATTTTATTACCACAAAATCATTTCAAACTAATCCCTGCTACTGGTTTCTTTATTTTCACTCACAATGCACCCTTTTGGAGCACATATTCTCAGAGTGAACTTTCATCTTGAATTTTTGGGGAACAAGGCACTTTTACTTGCAGCATCACCTCTAAATTTACACACCCACGGAACCCCCTGGAGAGCAACAGCTAAGCCAGGTTCTGCCATACCTGTGTGTTTCACTTGAGGTAGTTTCAGCCCATTTCTTCTCCAGGGCCTGGATATCCTCTGCAGTCAGTCTGACCAGGCGGACACCAGCCAGCTTCAGCATGGGGGAATGATGCTCAGCCTTGCCCAGGATGTAGCCCAGTTGCTGGATAAGAAACCAGCCCTCCCAGGTCATGTTTACGTAGGGGTAGGCAGCTAGAAAGGCTCTGTAGAAGCGCTTCCAGGATGATGAGGGAGGGTGGATGGAGTACTCATCCTCTTCTCTCAGGCTGGACACCAGTTTCTCCAGCTTTCCCTTCAGGTAAGGAACCAGAACCAGCAGGAGCAGAGACTTCCAGTGATGCCTCTTTGGCAGGCCAAGTGTGGCCAGAGATTGTTGTTTGCCATCTCCCATGGGGATCCTCTTCAAGCTATAGAAGTTCTCAGAGAAGGATGCGCTGCACCTGGCCAGGTAGTGCTGCTGGAGCAGCAGATCCAGAAGGACGTAGATCTCATCAAACCAGTGCCAGACGAAACCATATCGGGCAGGATTAGACTCAGCAAGCACCTGTTGCGAAAGGGACATGAAACGGGAGAAATCAGAGTGGTTTGGGTTGGAAAGAGCATAAAAAATCATCTGGATCCAGCCCCTGCCGTGAGCAGGGACACCTTTTATTATGCCAGGCTGCTCCAAGCCCCATCCAGCCTGGATTTTAACACTCTCAGGGATGGGGCTTCTCCTGGCAACCTGTGCCGGGGCCTCCTCACCCTCACAGGGAAGGACCTGAAAGCCGAACTAAATTATAAATTACAGCAGCTATAAACGACGCCGCCTCTAATCCTCAGCGCAAGCCAGGTGGCTCACAACTGTCTCGCTGCCTGGGAGTACGGCCGGAGTTACAGGCCAGCCGCCTCTCCTCTCCCTTCACCCGCGGCCCGCCTCGCCCTCACCTTGACCAGGTGCTGCAAGGCGGGTTTCACGGCGGCCATCAAGCTGTCCTGGGCCACGGCCTCGAACACGGACGGCCGGTCCCCGCCGGCCGGGGCGGCCGTGAGGTGCGCGCCCACCTCCGCCATGACACCGCCGCTCCGCCCCGCCGCCAGGGGGCGCCTCCTCCCCGTCCCGTCGGGTGCCGCTCCGCTCCGCCCCCCGGAAGCGCGGGCTGCCGGCGCTCCGCCCGCTGCCGCCGCTCTATGGTGGCGGGGCGCGGCCGCTCTGGGCGGGGGAGGGTTCGATCTCGCTGCTCGCGAGTCCGCCCGGCCCCTCCGCTTCCGGTTCCGCCGCCGCCCCCGCAGCGGTGAGTCCGGTCCGTGAGTGGGGCCGGGGCTGAGGGCACCGGGGGAGGTGGGGGGGGCGCCGGGAGGGGATACGGGGAGGGGGTGAGGGGCACTGGAGGGGGACGCGGAGGGGGGGCGGCGATAGGGTGGGGAGGGATACTGGTGGAGAATTGGGAGGGGCTGGGGGGGTGCCTGGAGGGGATATTGGGAGCGGTGAGGGCAGTGGTGGGGGGGTGACATAGGGTGGGGAGGGGTGGTGGGAGGAGGTGTGAGGTACTGGGGGGGTACTGGGATAGGGCGGGGAGAGATGCTGGTTAGGGAGGGGCTGGAGGGTGATGGGAGGGCCCTGGGAGGGGATGGTGGGGGGATTGGCATAGGGTGGGAAGGGACACCTGGGTTAGGGTGGGAAGGGGCACTGGGGGGTGGGTACTGGGGGGAGGTGGGTGATCCTGGGAGAGGGAATTGGAATGAGGTGGAAGAGTCGCTGGTGAGGCACTGGGAGTGGCTCTGGTGATGTACTGGAAGAGGATGGGGGGCCACTGGGAGGATTGGGCAGGTGGTTGCAGAGAAGCTGGAGGGGCAAGAGTGAGGAGTGGGATCAGTGGGCCCTGGGGTGAAGTGGAGCTGCTGGGGATGGGGCTTGGTGGGATGGGAATGAGCACAGTAAGCTACCGGGATCCTGGTGGGAGCAGGCAGGGATAAGGACTGGGTGCTGGCAGAGGGACTGGTGGGCACTGCTGGGACTGGGAGTGCTGGGGAGGGGAGCTGGGATTTGTGGGGAGTGCTCCTGTGACTGGGGGTACTGGGAGAGATCTGGGGAATGGTGCTGAGGGGGAAGGGCTGGTGGGCAGGGGGCTTGTGGGGAGGTACTGGGATGCCAGTCTGGGATGTGGGTCGGTGCTGGGAGTCCTGCAGGAGATGTGGGATGGGCTGGCAGCAAAGCTGGGATGGGGCTTCCACAGAATGGGGAGGTGATATGGAGGAGCAGGTGGAATGGGGACCACCAAGGGGGTGTTTGGTTTGCCAGCACGAGTTCGGGGCTGGAGGCACAGCTCTCCCTCTGCCATCCACATTCCACTGTTGTGTTTATCTTCCTGGTTCTCCAGTGGCTCTGGGCCACACCTGGGTTGTGCAGCTCCTTGAAAGGCTTTCCAGGAAGAATGGGAGGCACCACTTACACTGGAGTTAAACCAGGGATCACTTGAGAGATTTAGGGATTGATGGTTTCAATGTCCAGGAGCTTAGGTCAATCCCAAAGCCCTTAAACCTGCCACCCTCCTGTGTGGGGTCAGTGCTGGGGACCGGGTCAGGCTGACTGGAGTCATGTGTGGGGTCAAGCAGGTGTTGGTCAGACCCAGGGTCAGGTTTTCTGTGTGGTTTTGGGCTGAGGAGGCTTATCTTGCTTTGGTTCAGTCTACATTGAAAGGTTAAGTTTGTAGCGTTTAGCATTGCTGGAGCTTTCTGGAGCAATTCTTCTTTTTCATCTCTTCTTGTTTGCTGGGGTTGGATCAGGAGGAGCCTTTTGCTGTCAGCTTTGTGCACCTCTTACCTGCTTCCATCTCAGCAACTGCTGGGCACAGAAAATAGTGAGGAGGGGGCAGTCTAAAGTAGATTTTTCTTCAGAAAATACAAGACTGTTCATGGTTCTAATTTACCTTGGCTCTCATTGGTTTAGATTTGTGTACAAGGAGCTGGCATTTTCTGCAGTCACACAAACAGCAGTGTTTTAAATATCTGTTCTGGTTCCATTTGCTGTAAAGCATGCTGAGATGGTTAGTGATGAGATAATACCCAGTGCTGCTGGCAGGCTGTCTCTGAACAGTGTGCAAAGCAAGCTCTGACACACATGAAGCAGCAGTCTGTGTGCTTGTGAGAAAAGGAGCTTTATCCTGTGCTGCACTTGGAATAGGGCAGTTTGGTTATTGACCTAAGTCAGCTCTCATTTACATCTGTCAAAGGAGGCTGGAGAGGCATGAGCTGTGCTTGGCCCTGTCTGTGTGTTTCTAGGATTCTTCATGTTTCCAAGTATATGAAAGGAGAAAACACAATCTGAAAGGAAAACAACAAAAAACCCTGCACTTGGGGTTTAATGACCATCTCTGGAATTCAGCAGGGTGCTTTCCTCTCCGTGTGTAGCTTTGTGCAGCTGGGCTGATGTTTATGGTGTTTGGGTAGGGGTTTTTTTCCCCACCCTCGATTTTCTCTCTAATCTGCTGCTCTGGCCCCAGTTAAAGCTGTATTAGAGCAGCTCAGTTGAGATGTGACCCTGGATGACAAATCCCCACATAATGCAAACAAAGAACATCGAGGCCACATTCAGTGCTTTTTGCATGGCACTGTGCCAAATAGTCTGGCAGAGAAAAACATTTTAAGTCCTCCTTTTAAGCTGAGCTCAAACCTGAAGGACTCTGTCAGCAGTAACATTGCAGCTGAGCACAGACTCTGATTTTAATTACAAAACAAGCTCCACAGCAGCCTCTGCTTTTGGGGGGTGGGGGCTGTGAGATTTTTGTTCATAAAATTGCACTCGTTGTGGCTCATGTGGCTTTCCCAACCCAGCCTCTGTTTTGGAAGGAGGTTAAACCTCATCTGCATGAGGAATGTGTTTCCAGAGTTGTCTCCAGGCTTGGCAGGAGCAGAAAGGGAGAGAAATCAAACCAAACCCAGTAATTCAGTCTAATTGGATGAGGTGGAAACCAGACAGGCACAGGGCAGGCAGCAGCTCCAGGAAACTGGGAAAAGCAACAGGTTGATCCTCATCCAGATGTTTGGCAATTGGACAGGATGACCCCACGAGAAAGGGGTGGAAATTGGGGCATTACCCCTCAGCAGCTGCTGGGAATTCAACTGCTGGGGTGTTAAACTGATCCAGGTGGATGGGGGAAAAGGGAATGGTGATGGCATTGGGGTTGGTGAAGGGATGAAGTAGGCAGGGGTTAAAGAACAGCGATGTGATTGCACTGCTGGGCAGTCCTGGAGTTCAAAGCTGTGCTGGTCCTTTTGTTGCTGAGCCAGCAAGACCTGCAGGGCTTAGAGGCAAGATAGGCAGCATTTAGGGAACAGATGATTTACTGCTTTGCTGGCAGCCCTTAAGGTCATGGAAGGATGTGTAAGAAAAGGGGAATTGGGGCAAAAAAAATGGAAAAAGGAGGAAAGAAATGATAAAATCCTTTTTGAGATGGTTTTAAGGTCATAGTTCCTAGCAGTGATACAGACTTTCATTAAAAGCAGCAAAACTGCCCATTCCTCTGCTTGTTGTGAAAATTGTTTCACATTTGTCACAGAGCTAGCAATTGTAAGAATAAAATTATGGATATCCACATATGTTTAGGCAATCCCTGTATTCCAAGGCATTAATTTAGTTCTGTGGAGCAAGAGAAGTGCTGGTGAGACCACTCTCGTGGCTCTGCTGACCACTTGCTGATCCAACAGCATTTTTTCATCCTGTCCATAAAATTAAAAAAAAAATAAAAAAAAAGCAGCACTGAAATAATGAGCTTTGTGTATGTGTCTCAGAGGTGGGATGTCAGATCTTGGCAGAGAAATATTTCAATTTCAAGCTTGAGAGAACTGAAAAGTAATGTTTTTTCTTTACAGAAAAAAACCACTGTTTTGCATCTGCTGGGAACAAAAGGAGGGAAAGGAATGAAAGGCCTGGGGGTGGGTGTTGCAAGTGGGGTTAATTGTGCCTTCCATCAAGATGCAGCACAGGCAGATATCGTTAGGGGGAGATGACAGTTTCCTTTGTCTGAAACATGGACTTCTCACTGCCAGGCGAGACACTGGATGTGCTTTTCCTTGGAAAATGAATCTGTGTACCCAGGAAAGCCAGCTGCAGAGCACACCAGCATCTGCTGGTTATAAGGAGTTCCAAAAATGCCTTTTGCCTGCTGAGAAGGAGAATTTAGGAAGCTGGGCTGAGCACCACTGCTGTGTTTTTACCAAGCCTTTTAAATCACTGGCTTTGCCAAGTAATGCCAGCAGCAGGTGCAGGATGAAGATTGGGGAACTCGTGCCTGTGGATGTGAAGCTTTTGCTTCCTCCTTCACTCACCAACCGTCCTTGCTCCGAGTTCCTGCCTCACAAACTGGCTGTTGCCACCAAACAACATTTGGAGCTGACTTGTTCTTTTTTTATTCTTCATATTCTCAGGTGTTTTAAGGAGCTGGAACCATGACGGACTCCAAATACTTCACGACCAATAAAAAAGGTTGGTGTTGAGCTGGTGCAGTGGATTGGAGGTGGTGGGTGGCTATTTTTACCCAGCTTTTTTAACTGCATGCAGGAGAACTTGTGTTTTCCTGGTAGCTCTGTCCTTGTTTCTCTCTTCTTAATCATCCAGGGAGAAACTTTCAAAGTAGGTCACATGGTGACAAAAGACAAAACTGGGATATTATACGTTTTTATGATGCACAAAATGACCCAAATTGCTCCTCTTTCAAGGATCAGAAAGCAAAACATTGGGATTTGAGTGCAGATCTGGCCAGAGACAAAGTTTTGGTTATGGGCTAACAAGTGCCAGACTAAGGATGGTTGTCAATTTGGGCATCACAGGATTAAGTTGATGTGAAGAATTTAATATTTTGGATATATACATCAAGCAAACATAATGGGTTTTCCTGCTGCCATTTTCTCCAAAGCTGCAGGTGCTCTGTTTGACTTTCCTCTGCCTTTTCTGCAGGTGTGGTGGTTACCTTACCTCAGGACAAACTGCTGCCCTTAAAAATGGGATGCCTGGAAAGGCTCTTTGGGATTATTTTACTCATTCAGCTGTTTCAGAGCAGGGCTTGTTCTGCTGAGACTGTCCCAGGCAGATTTTCTGACCTGTTCTTGAACACATTGTTGCTGAGTGCAATTTAAGCCCGATTGTTCTCCAGCAGATGTGGAAACTGGTTTGCATTAACCTCCCCTTTGCAAAATGGCTGAGTGCTCCCTCTGAATGCCTGCCAGAGAAAAAACCCACATTGTTGATCTATTTATGTGTCATTAAGCTTCACAATGAGCTCATAAATGAAGCTAATGCAGTTGGCATCTTTCGAAGGAGCAGCTCAGAAAGTTGAGAGCTAAAGGCAGCTTTTTGTGGGCTGGCTGCAGGGAGCCAGTCTGGGCTGGGTGAGAGCTGGAGCCGGCTCAGCTCCGCTCCAGGGCACGAGCTGTGGGTGAGTAATGCCAGGCTCTTCCTCAGGCAGGAGGGATGACGAGTGGTCTCTGCACTGCAGCAGCTTCCCTTCTTTTTTGGAGTCCCTGGCAGTCTCTCTGTGTCAGATTTTAATTAGTGCTGCTGCTCTGAGCAAGAGTAGGAATGGAAAGTTGGTGCTAGAATTTTGTCGGGGATATTTTGGTATTTGTAACGTGTGCTGAGGCTGTGGCTCCCAGTGGGAACACTGCTGGCTGTCCTTCCTGAGGAAAGCTTTCTGTCTGTGGGGAGCATTATCTTTCTTATACCACTGGCTTTGTCTGGAACAGGCCTGATAAACAGCCTTTTGCACATGTTGCTTTATTTTATAAACTTGACTGCCACTTTGGTCACCCAGCCTGAACTGGCTTTCTACACCGTCATATCTGGAAAAATTAATGCTGTGGAAAAGGCTGCTTTGTGAGCCTTGAAATCCAGGCAGGCTGTGTTACATGCAGGTTTTGTTAATGGTAGCTCTGTCTTTTTAGCTTTTTTCCACTGGACTAAACACATGCTGTCCTGTTTCAGGAACCAGAGCATTTGGGCTCCACTCCAACTTTCTCAGGAAGAAGGCAACGATGAGCAAAACTTAAAAGTCTGGGCAAAATTCCTAGCTTGGTTTGTTTCTTGCAGGCACGAATCTGGCATCTCCAAGCAGCTTTTCGTGCTGGTTATATAATGGTTGCCTCAGAGAAACAGACACTCCAGGGATGTGATTTGGTGTCCGGGAGGTGGGAGAGCTGCCACACGCAGTATGGTTCTTGTTTGTGGCATTTTCCTCTGCAAGGTGTAGTCATATCAGTCCCTTGAGTGTTGCAGCTTTGTTTTTCAGTGAACCATGTTCTCCACAAGGTCTGACAGCTTCCAAGCGCTGCTGAACCAGTTTTATGGCAATAACAGGCCAAGAAAGCAAAAATTCACTCTTGAATTATCCCTAAAACAAGACCTTTTTCTTCTCCTGAGAGGTGCAATCTGTTTTTTTGTCTCATCCCAGGAGAGATTTTTGAACTGAAGGCTGAACTCAACAATGAAAAGAAAGAGAAGAGGAAAGAAGCTGTAAAGAAAGTTATTGCAGCCATGACCGTGGGGAAGGATGTCAGGTAAAAGCAGCTTGTACCTGTGGCAGCTCAAGTTTTCCTGGGACTCAGTGTGGTGACAGATGTCCATGGAACAGCTCCTTGGCACCTTGGTGAGGATGGCTGTGTCCTTGCCTGTGCTGTGCCTGAGTCACAGGTTTCTCAAACTCCTTGCTGTCACTGAAAGCAAGAGAAACAACTGTTTTCAGTGTGGGTTTAGCTCAGTGCCAAGAGCCCTTTTTATTTAAAACATACCCAGAATTCAGCCATTTTGTATGTCACTTCAGGTGATATTTTCTTGCTGCTTGCTGTCCTGGATTTTAGTGTTACAAAGTTTTTCTTAGTCTTATCTGGCACAGCATAAATTTAAGCTGCGTTTTAAAATGGGTGATTTAAAAACTGAACCTGTGTCTTACTGCAGCTAAAGGACACTGGCGTTTACTGTCCCCAATACTGTTTTCTGAGAGAATCAGAAAAACCTCTTTGAGTGAATGCTTTCTCCCTCCCAGCTTCTGTTCCTGGAGCCTAGAGAGTCAGTAATTCTGGACTCACTGCAGCGTGGTCTGTTGCCACGGAAATCAATATAAGGTTGCAAATTCAGCATCATGACTTCATCACAGAATGAAGGAACATATAAACTGAAAGGGAAAAAAACCCTAATCTTTTAGCAGCATTTACCCTTCACCTTTAAGATCCACACAGCAAACCTAGATGCTCCAGAATCTTTGTGTTACTTCCTGTGTTATTCTGCAGTGCTGCTTACAGATGGCTGTTTGACATTTGAGTGAAACCCAGCTTATCAGTGTTTAAGCTTCTAATCACTCTGGACTTTGCTAGTCTGAAATTTGGCAGCTTCTTCATAAGTGTCCTGCATGACCAAAATATTTTAAAGCAATTTTTTTTCCTCTTGTGGGTTCATTTCCAGGCCCAGCATGGTAGAATATTCTTGCTTGGTGAACTCCCCAGTTAAAACACATTTAGGAAATGGCATTAGTTTTCACTTCCTCCTATGTTAAAGCCATAGAAGAGGTTAAATTATTATTATAAATGCCATTGCAAACTGCTTTGAAAGGGAAGGTGACCTTTCATTAAACAACAGGGTGCTTAAAGTGGAACTGCAGTTTTTCTGGCTTCCTTGATATTGTTACTGTCCCCTTTGCATGCTATGCAACCTCTGTTTTTTATTTTTTGGGTGGGGGTGTGGATCTGGTGGAGGGCAGGAGTGCTCTGCAGAGGGATCTGGACAGGCTGAGCCCAAGGGTTGAGGCCAGTGGTGTGAGGTCCTGCACTTGGGTCACAGCAACCTATGGAACACTCCAGGCATGGGGAAGAGCAGCTGGAAAGATGGAAAAGGACCTAGGGGTGCTGGTCAGCTGTGGCTGAACATGAGCTGCTGTGTGCCCAGGTGGCCAAGAGGGCCAATGGCACCTGGCCTGTATCAAGTAGGTCGTGTAGCAGGACCAGGGCAGTGATTGTCCCTCTGTGCTGAGCACTGGTGAGGCCACACCTCAAATCCTGGGGTCACTTTGGGGCCCCTCATGACAAGGAGAACATTGAGGGGCTGGAGCATGTCCAGAGGAGGGAATGGGCTGGGGCACAGGTCTGATGAGGAGCAGCTGGGGGGGCTCAGTCTGGAGAAAAGGAGGTTCAGGGGGACCTTCTCCCTCTCTGAACTCCCTGACAGGAGGGTGTAGTTTGGGCTCAGTCCCTTCTCCAAGCTGACAAGTTACAGGATGACAGGAAATAACCTCAAGTTGTGCCAGGGAGCTTCAGATGGGATTGTAGCAGGTTACCCTGGGCAGTGGTACCATCCCTGGAAGAATTTTAGGTGTTTAACTGTGGCACTTGGGGACATGGCTGTGGCAGTGCTGCGGGAACTGCTGCCATTTCCTAACCTAAACAATTCTCTGATTCCATCCTTGCTTATCCTTGTGTTGTGTATCCAGCTCTCTGTTCCCTGATGTTGTCAACTGCATGCAGACTGACAACCTGGAGCTGAAGAAGCTGGTCTACCTGTACCTGATGAACTATGCCAAAAGCCAGCCAGACATGGCCATCATGGCTGTCAACAGCTTTGTGAAGGTAACCTGCTCCCCTGGCACATCAGGAAAGGCTCCAGCACAGTGGCTGCCAGCACATCTCTTTGTCCATCAGCTTTTGGGAGCTTTATCTCTGCTTTGGGGCTGGGCTCATAGAGGAGGGTGCTGAATCCACTAGATCTGGGTCCTTTCTCTCAATTGTTCCTCCTGGTTATTGCAGAGATGACTTCAGCAGCCCTCTAAGTGGCTGTGAGCCACTTACAGAGCTCCAGGGAAAGCTGCTTCTGTTATTTTACCAACTTCTGGTATTGGAAAGCAGACTTTATCTGTTTCATCTTCCAGCCTTTGTAGTATCTGAGACAAGGATATCAAACTTCCTGTTTGAATGTTACAGCTGTGCTCTGTGTGGAAAACCTTTATCTCTGGTGAAACTGAGAGACAGTTCACTGGAAAAACAACAGCCTGATTGCTGGGTTGCCTCTCCTTATCTGGGAAATGTTATTTCAGTCCCATGTTGTGCAAGATAAAACCCAGTGCTTAGAAGAAGTTTGAGACTCCTTTCAGAGTGCTGTAAAATTTGAGACACTGGGGAACAGGATTGGGTTTCAAGTTTCTGTTGTGGTTCTTGAGGCAGAAAGAGGTGAGAAGACCTAAGCTGAGAGGTCTTCTCCTTCTGGCCAGAGAAGATGTCCCTGTCTTCCTCTCTGGAAAGAATATTCTCTATCTTTAAAGTGCAGTTCTGTTAGAATGGACTAACAAAATGATATTTTCCATCTCATGCACTGCAGAGGAAAGCCTGGTGTCCCTTTTGGCAAGTTGAGGGACAGGTGTTAGTGAAGAGCAGGTGTTGATGCTGGTCTGCACAAACTCAGCACTTCCCAGTTCAAGGTGTGGAATGGTAGGATGTGTCACTTCTCTTGCAGGCTTTAAAAGTAGTTTTTCAGCTGCTGGAAATTTGAACAGTGAGAGGTAAATGCTTTTGTGTGTCATTCTGTAGCCATCCTTTTACAGGCTGGTTTTGGAGGAGCTCAGAGATGTAGATGGATTGGATTCATGGAAAACTACGTAGGCTTGGAGTAGGAAATGTTGTATTCCTGTCTGCCTTTTTCCTCTTTAGAAAAGCGCCTCTAGATTAGCCTTTGCTTAGTACTTCATCTGTTGTAACTTAAGGGGTGTTTGTGCTTGGCTTTTAAGAAATAGGCCTTGATGACTGTTGCATTGTGTTAATTGTTGCTTTTTTCCCATTTTATTTCTTGCTCCTTTAAACCAGGAAGGTTGGAAATCAGTAAATTACTTTGTGGTGAGATTTTTGGGTGCTGAGAGCTGCCTCTCCAGCTTAGCTGTTGGATCATGTTGAAAGCAGCTTTGCTGGGAGAATAAAGGGACACCTAGATGACAATTTTACAAGATGGAAGCATCTTGAGACAGTGTAAAATGTTTCTGTGAAGCAGCAAGTGCCCTTTTATCCCTGATCTGAAATAATTACCCGGCTCTTAGCATGTAATCAGGGAGATGCTGCTTAAGAGCAGCCTGGTTCTGGCTGCAGGTGCAGATCTGTTTATGTTCTGGTGCAGGACTGTGAGGACCCAAACCCCCTGATCCGCGCCCTGGCCGTGCGCACCATGGGCTGCATCCGCGTGGATAAAATCACAGAGTACCTGTGCGAGCCCCTGCGCAAGTGTCTGAAGGATGAGGACCCCTACGTGAGGAAAACCGCAGCTGTCTGCGTGGCCAAGCTGCACGACATCAATGCCCAGATGGTGGAGGACCAAGGATTCCTGGATTCCCTGCGTGACCTGATTGCAGACTCCAATCCCATGGTAACGTATTCCCGGCATGTTGCTTGAGTTTGTGTTGTTCGTCAGTCACAAATGTGAAAGGTTCTCCACTGCAGCTGCTGCACTGGGGTGGTTTTGTTGGTTAGAGAACACTTGTTGGCTCAGAAAACAGTAAATATCTTCTGTTATTTGATCTGTTTGGGCTTTTGCCTGTCTTGAATGCTGCAAAAGCGTAACTTCCTGGCCAGGTGAGTCAGAAGAGCAAGTATGTGATGCTGCTGCCTTGGTGACAGCTTGTAGCTCTTATTTTCCTGCAGGCTTTGGCTCTTCTTGGAATAAGAGTTTGGATGAGTTCATTTGCTAGTGCAGATAAATCCACTGGCTTGTAATGAGTGGAGAAAATCAATGCTAATGTTTTTAATAAAGTTAAATGAGTCGTCAGAGGAGAGGTGGAGATCATGACCAAGAATTTCACAGGAGTAAATTACCTACTAAATCAGCATTTAATTATGCTTGATGAAGGGTCCACTTCCAAGCCAGGTGTCTCCTGCTATTATTTTGTGGCTAAAAGGTAATGGCCAAGGAATTGAAGTGCCTCACTGCATCATCCTTTCATTTAATACTGTTTCCTGCTGGAATCCAGGGAGCATACCAACATCATTCTGACCCTTAGCAGGGAAGAAAGCTCAGTTTAAATCAGAGTTTAGGAATGTGCTACTATTTTAGCTCTTTTAGGGAATGGACTCTGGTTAAAGAAATAATCTCACATTATTAAGGCGGGTTTAACAGCTCTTTCTCTGGTGCATGAGTCAAATCACACAATTTCTGTCCTGCTGTAGTCTTTGGGCACCTGAGCTAAACCAAGTACAGGTGATAAGGTGCTGTCCCCTTTAGCAGGAGAGTGAAGGCTGCTGAGTGCTCTTTGTAAGACTTTCTAGAGACAGTAAAACTCGAGGTGTCTGACTGTCACAGGCAGCAGTCTGGTGGTGTCTCTCAGGAGATACAGACACCTCTTTTCTCTGATACCCAGCTCTTTTACAAGTTGCTCTTTTTATCTGCCTCCCTGATTATTTTTTTTTTTATGCCAGGCTTCTGTGTGAATATTGATGACTACTTGAAGGTGCTTTCTTTGTCTAGGCAGCTCTGAGGCCTGTAGAGGAGCACCTGCTGTTCCAATTCAATGTGGAGGGTGTGCCTTGCAGCCTCTGAAGGGACTTGCTTGGGTTTCTTAGTTCCACTTCAGTGCTGGCCCTGGTATTCAGCAGCTCCCAGGCAGCAGTGGAGGTCAGGGACAGAACCTCCTCTTCTCCCAGCCTGGATTCCAACTCTGTTCTGATGAGGTGAAGAGCTCTGGCTGAAAAGATGTGATACTTCAGGAGAAATAACAAGGTCTTGCTTGTCCTCTGTGCTTGTTATCTCTGTGGAACTCAGTGGTTTGGTAAATGAACCATTGGCTGACAGGAGAGCACAGATATGTATTTAAAAAGTGCATTAACTTAATATAGATTTAAATGAATGGAGAGAAGAGGAAAAAAAACCAAAGGGCAATGTATGCTCCACTTGCTAAATAAACCTCCAAAAGTAGCACAGGGCTTCCTAAAAAAACATCAGGAAAATTCATGAGCTCCTTGGTGATAATGAGGGTGGGCTGGGACAGCTCTCCTGAAGCTGTGCAGGGTCAGAGTACCTACTTCATGTTGTACTCACCTGCTCCTTCCAAAACTGAGGAGTCACAGCAGGAAAATGTAGTTTGGAGGAGTGGTGCTGATGAAGGAGAGGCCTGGAGTGTGTTTTCAGATCTGCAGGCTTTGAGAGGATTCTGTAGCTGGTGTTCTCTGTGCTGGTTTGCCAGGTTGTACTGTAGATGGGGTATAATATTGTTGCTTTTTAAGGGTGTATGCAGAGAGATTTTATCAAAGGTGTGAGGCTTTTAGAGCTGATTTAATACAATATTTAGTATTGTTACAATTTTAGTAGAAAAGGACATTCCCTCTAGTTAAGTTGATCCTCTTTGGAATTCGTGCCTTTGGGGCACAGTGGTTCCCTCAAAAGTACAGGAATTATCCACCTCTAATTAAGGTTCATCTTCCTGGTCCAACCATCCACCTCATTGCTGCTTTCTCCATGTGAAACTTCCTGATGACCTTGAATTGTGTTTGCCAGATAAGTTATATTTGTGTGCAAGTTGGTATTTATTAAGGTATTTTTCCTTAGAATGCAGTCCTGCCTGGAAGGTCTCTTTAAGTAAAATGTGTGTATCAGTATTGGCTATCAAAAGAGAGATTGCTGGAAGGAATGGTACAGATGGATTTATTCTGATGGCCTGTTCCTCTGTAAATGGTGCATCTCAATCATTACACCCTGTTAGCCAAGCTCATTCATATTTATATTATAAATGTTTCTCCTCTTTTGATGGCTTGTGGAAATGGGCAACATTAGATACTTAATGAAGCAGAATTTTTGAGATGGGAAATCCACACTTGTTCTCTCTTCTGAGAAATGAGGATTTTGAGCAGAAGCTAAAAAAGGCTGCAGCTGAAAAATTGTCTTCAAGAAGGGTTTTATTATGGCTTTGTAATTGGTTGCCTCTAGCACATGAGCAAACTCTAAGCATTTTAGCTGGGTGTTGGTAGAGGAACATCTTCTGTGGCTCACTAATTGCCTCATAATTGTGCAGAGATCAGGGTGCATATTTCTCTGGGCTCAGATCACCTTCATCATAAGGATGTCTGATTAAGTTGGAGGTGACCTTTGTCAGAAACATTTTGAGGGTTTTTTTTTTTTTCCTTACATTTTTGGATTAATGGCATTATTCTGTGTTAATTAACCAGCAGCCTTTGGGGATGTTCAGGGCATTGAAATCCTGTTGAGGTGCTGTAGGTGCACAGCCAAGCTTCTTTCCCCTTTATCTGTATTTTTTTGGCTGTCAGGATGTGGCCTTAGTTCACATGAAGGGATCTTTTGTGCAGGTGCATCCCCTGGGTGAATTAATTCAAACTTCTCATTGCAGATATATTGATATGTGTGTATCTAGTGAGGCACCAGGTGGGCTGGTGACTTTTGATAGCAGAGTTATCTGAGATGTCTTGTGCAGGCCATGGCCCAAAACCCCTCACAGGGGCATGGTTCAGTTGCCCTGCAGAAGTTTGATTGTGAAGGAGTCTTTAATCTCATTTTACAGAAGGGTCTGAAGTGCCTGTGGCTGCCTTTTGTCAGTTGGGATCCTACTGAAGAGGACTCTTCCATAGAGGGAGCCCTCATTTCTTCCCAGAGCTGTCTCAAGGCAAATCCTTCTTTTTTTCACCCTGCATTTCTGCACGTGAAGCTCAGCAGAAGCAGGACTGGAGGAATATAAAGCTGGGGCCTGGCTGCCTTGGGCTGCTGCCCTTGCTCAGTCCTCAGCACCTGTCTTGCTGTTAACCTGGGTATAATGCAGCTCAGAAGCCTGTTCTCCCACATGTTCTAACAAAAACATGGTTCCAAAATGAGATTTCTGTGCACTCTGTTACTGCAGAGCATTGTTCACACCCAGCAGTAGGTAATAGTGAGGGGAGAGAGGAGTGGCCAAAGGCTCTCTGAGGTTGTGGAAAAACCTTCTTTTATTATTTTTTTCCTGCTGCTGTCTTGTTCTGGCCTTTGTGAATCACATATAATGACTGCTCCTCCTTGGAGCATTGGGAGTGCTGAGCCCAGGAGAGGGAGAGCAGACCACGAGATGGCAGCAGCTGAAAGCAGAATGAAAGCTGACTATCTTTAGACACTTTATTTTGTAACTACTTCCCTCCTGGTTTTTATCCCTCCACTTGCTTTTCTTCAGGAATGTAAATATTAGCAGAAAAACATAAGAGGAAATCCATCTAAAGCCTTACTGTCTTTTAATATTTGAATGGAACAACCTTTCTCTCCAAATATTTTCCATCCTTGACCTTCTAAGGTAACTTTTAACCCATGGAATAGATTCCTTGCCAATCTTTCTGTTATCCACATGGCTTAAGTTAACTGATGTCACCTTCTCCCTGTTATTTTCTAGGTTCTGTTTTTAATTCCTTCCTGTAGCATTTCTCCTTCCTCATGCTGGATCCAAGGTTTTTCAGGTGTGGCTGTTCTGCTGTGTGTTTTTGTGGGCTGCACAGACTTTTTGTGCTGTGTTTTATACCCTCTGCATCACAATTTATTGGGAGAAACACTGTTGTGACTCAGCGCAGAGTAACCTGAGATCACATAACTGATTAGTAAATGCACCAAGTGTGTGGAGTATAATTAAACTCTCTTGTACCTGAGGGGTTTTTGCCTTTAGCATTAACACTAAGAAGGGAATCTGAGATCTGACAGCTGGAGGTGGTGAGGTCCAGCTCGATCTAATCCAAATTCCCTCCAGCAGTATTGAGTTTCCACAGATCACAGATGAGACTGAAAACCTGTAGAGATAAATCAGTGTTCTCCAGTCTCCCCTGCAGCGCTGCAAGGGATGTGGGTTCCTTCTGTGCCAGAACTTCAGAATGGGTGTGTGGGAGCTTCCTGGATGACCCTATGGAGGAAGATTATATTCCTTTTATTTTTCCTACTAGCTAGCAAGCAGAATGTCTCTGAGATGAATGTCCTGAGGAATGAGCCTGTTTAGAAACAAAAGGAACTTTTGTTTCCTGGGCCTGTCCTCCGCAGGAATTTTATCCCTCTCTGTGTAGTAAAGCTGAGAAAAGAACCCCTTTCTGAGAAACTGTTGCTCCCCTAAGTCCCAAAAGGGCTTTGTGGGAGGCAGTCAGGGATGTGGGAATTGTCTTATCCAACAGGGAGTGGAGCACCACCTTCTCCCTGGGTACAGGAGATCACTTGTTCCTCATGGGGACTCTCCCAGCCCTGTGTTTTCCCTCTGCAGCTGGTGTTTTTTCTGGTGGGAGGAGTGAGCTGTCACTGCTGGATGAATTCATGATTCCTGCTCATGAAGGTTGTAAGGATTTGAAAATCCACATCCCAGTATGGAGCTGAATATTGCTGGGCTCTGCAGCCTCTCATCAGCCTGGGGCTGCTCCAGGATACCCTTTCTGTCCTGTGGGCAAAAAATATCCCTCTCCTTTTCAAGCCAAGTACTGCAGATGCAGGCTGGATCTTGAAGTCTTCCAACCATGTCTGAATTGGTCTTGTGTGTGGTTTGGAGTTTTTTTATAATGTTTGTGCTGCAAGTAGAGATAATGTTTCCTTCTGGGAGACACTTGATGGCATTTGTGGGTGGAATTTCTCTTACCCAGTGATGGATATGCTGCAGTGAATGAGGATGTTGCTTGGGGCTGTCCAAGAGTGGTGGTGGCACTTTGGAGCTCTCTAATGGATGCTTCTGCTGTTTACACGAGGCTGCCCAGGAGAAGGAGCAACACTTTTGGTAAACTGTGCAGCCAAAAGCAGCAACGAGCTGGTAAAGAGGTGAGGAGAAGCTATGGAGGAGCCTGTCTGAGCAGTGGCTGTGTTCATGTGTGGTGGGATGCTAGAGAGAGGAAATGTGGGAGATTGCCTGGCGGTGCAGAATCCAGCTGTGTGTGTTGCAGGAGGCAGCAGCAAAGATTGAAAGTAGGGAAAAAGGGAGAGCTGCCACCTGTGATTGGTGGCCCAACTTCTGGTTTCCCACTCTGACCCCCTTGTTCTGCTGGTGAAACCAGCTTTGGCTTTGGAATGAGCTCCTGCAGGGGAATCTCACTTTCTGAGTAGGTATTTCCTACAGGTTGACATCCTAAAGAGGTCTGAGGGAGTTTCAAGCATGCATGTGGGACTTGGGTTTTTGTTTGGTTGGTTTTGGTATGAAGGATACAGGTCTTGAGCATCTTCCCTCAAAGCTGTGCTTTTTCCCTGTGTTTTCAGTACTGGCAGAGAGGCAAGGAGTTTGATAATTTGTGAATTTCCATGGCTCCAGAGTTTGTCTTCCCAGGCCCCTCATTTATAAAGCTTAATTGACAAATTCATCCATCAGAGACTTGTCTCCTTCCAATTACAGCCACCAGTATGTGCCTAATTTCCAAAGCATTAGTCTTGCTGAACAGATCATTCCAGGATCTCTAACATCAATCAGTGTGCTGGGTATCTTGTTGACATGTGTCTACATGTTATTTTCCATTGGAACAGACACTTCTAGCTATTGACAAGCACCATTTGTCAGATAATGTTGTGGTCGTGATCTTTTGTGACTCTGCACCCCCCTTTTTAGGGCTCTGTAAGGAATTTGGTGCTTAGCTGGTGCTTTTTGCTCAGATCAGAGACAGCCCATTTGCCACTGGATGGTGCCAGCGAGAACCTCTGCAAAGAAAATTGCAAAAAATAAAGCAAAACATTTCTGATGTGTGTGGTAGGTACCACACACATCACTGATCCAGACTGGGATCACAGCACAGTGATTTCTGGAAGGAGAATAAAGAGTTGTAGACCCTCTGTGTCTTCCTGTGGAGTTTAATTTCCTGCACTGAGGGCTGTTCTATGCCAAGGAGAAGCCCCTTGTGATGGAGCCATCCCTGAGCAGCTTCTTGCACACCTTCCACAAGAGTTTCAACAGTTGGGGGAAGCTTGTTTTCCTGCCTTACAGCTCACACATCCTGATTTTTGCAAGGATATGAGAGCAGGAGTGATGTTCCAGTCTGCCACAAAGTGCCATTTTTCTGCAGGGAAGTGCAAAACCCAGTTAGGGCAAGCACACCGTGGGAAGTGTAACACTTCACTTTCCTTCCATTGACACCTCCATAAAAATTCAGCCCACTTCCAAAAAGCAAGCCAGGAGGTCTTCCCCACCCAGGCAGTTTTTGGGATGTGACCAGGAGCTGGGAATGTGTGAGTCTCCCAGAGCTTTAATTTGTATCTATACATATAAACAAGCATTAACAGTGTGAGAGGCTCTCTGACTGCATGGCTGAGGCATTTCGTAGAATCATGGAATGACAGAAGGGTTTGGGTTGGAAGGGACCTTAATGTTCAATTTGTTCCACCCCCTGCCATGGTCAGGGACACCTTCCATTATCCCATGTTGCTCCAAGCCCCTTTCAACACTTCCAGGGACAGGAAAGCCACAGCCTCTCTGGGCAACCTAAGCCAGGGTCTCCCCACCCTCACAGGAAATCATTAGTTTTGTAAAGTAAGAAATTTTAATGGTTCCTGGGCTGTTTTTAGGGAAGCAGGGTAAGGAGGGCTTGGAGATATGATGTAAACAGGATGAGGGGTTGTGTTCTCTGGGGAGCACCTGTTATAGGGGCACACAGCGTGGTCATAAAAATGAGCGGCCCTGTGAAACCCATCCATGGATGCTCTGAATCTCCCATCTGGGAGTCTGTGCTTAATGACACGGATGTACCCTGCAGGTACAGAGTGCTCTTTGAAATGTCAGCACCTCTGCATTCTCAGAAACATCTCCTGGAGCCTGGCTCCCTGGAGGAGAGCTCCCTGGAGGGCAGGAGTCTCCAGCTGGGGAGGGAACATTTCCTTCCCTCAGCATCTTCTCCGAGCCTCTTCATTTTTCCTCCTCTTCTTAATTTTCACTTCACTTCAACAGCATGGCGAGCCAGAGGTTCCTGTTTCAAGCAGCAGAACGTTGTATTTCATTAACTCCATTACACACTTGGTTTAATTTCCAATTAGCTTGGGATGCTAGGGAAATAATCTGATTGCTTCGACTGGTTGGCGTTCTGGATGTGCCGAGCTTCCCTCCTGTCCCCCCAGCCCCTGCAAAGCTTTTCCGTGTGGGCTGCCAGGCAGACACACAGGTTTTCACCCACCCCCTTCCCTCCCTGGTGCTGTTTTATGCCATTTGCTCTGAGCTGAAGGTTTGAGCTGCCAGAAGGAATCACTTGGAAATCGCAGTGCTCCTACCTCTGCAGCTTCCCGCGAGGTTGGGTCTGGTCTCTCTGGCTGCAGAGGGAGTTTGTCTGGAGGTGGATTTAAAACTGTTGGGCTCTTGTTAAAGCTGTGAGGTAGCTCTAAGCATAGAGGTTTGGGCTTGTTGTTTTGTTTTTTTTGTTTTTTTTTTTTTTAATAAGAGCCTGGGAGATTTTGGTTATCCTCATCCCAGTGACTCTTCTCCAAGAGCCTAAATTTATTGGGAAATTCCAGCCAAAAGAAGGTTTATTGTCATTCGGCTCATCTGCTCCAAAGGGATGTTGCTGTGGCTGCATTTGAATAATGTCATCGTGTTCCCAGGGTGAACTGATTTACATCAGCAAGCCAGGGACCTGTTACTGTTATTAATTATTATTAATTCTCCAATCTGCTCTGCATTTTTTATTTTCTGGGGGATTTTTTAAGCAGATCACCATTTGGTAGCTATTAGCTTAAAGTTGGTATTCTTAATTGTGAGTCAAATGAGGCATTTTGCTGTGGATTTAACTTGGAATTTCAAACTTTAAAAGATTTTCCTGTTCATTAGCTTTTTAGACTCACATATCTGTGGCTACTGGGTTGACTTCCGTTTTTTTCATTGTTTTTGAGACCTCAAGACTACACCACTTGCTAGTTCTATGTACTTTAAGTCTGCTTCTTCCAATCTATGGGATAAATTATACAACTGGTTGGTTTTTTATCAAAATAAATATGGGGCATATTTTGAAAAGCAGAGAATTCTTTGTTTTGTAAAGAAACTTGGGGATTTTTCTTCCATCAGCCTGTGAAACGTGTCTAGTTCCTTAGTCCTATACCATTTGTAATGCTTTAGCTTACTTTTATGTCACTTTTGATTGCCCAGAAATTCCATCATTTTTTATTTTAAAGAGAAAGTAACTTCTTGTAACTTATCACTTTATTCTTGCTGTTTAATGTAGTTGGACTTCATGATTTTGTGTTGGTGTGTTAAGGAAGAAATGTCAGTTAAGCTGAAGACTTAAGGTTCAGCTTTGATATTGCAGATTAATTTTTTTCTTTTGGCCAAAACCCATCTTTCTAAATATTTCCAGTGGCACTTCCATGAGTTCCAAAGCACACACTGGATTAGCAGGTGATGTAATACAGGAATTGGTATTGAATGGTTCTTTATGGACTTTTTGCCATACCTGAGTGATAACTCTTGGTGGGGGATGCTCCAGTCCTTGACCTGACCCCTCACTTGGTGGGAGCAGTTGGCAGAGCAGGAGCTGTGTGCTGGAATTGTGCAGTGCTGGCTTGTGCTGCTCCACGTTCCTGTTCCTGACTGTGGCAGTGCCAGGGAAGAGGTGAGTGTGTGCTCCAGCCAGTGTTTGTGTTGGACTGTTTCCTGGGAGCTGTTTGCCTTTCAGCTCTGCTGGGGCTGTGTGAAAAGCCTTGAAGATGCTGATTTTTGTTGGCATAGCACAACACCATAACACATCAATATGTTCAGTGCAAATCGCCAGCAAGTCCTTTTTTTTTAATAAATATTGCTTAAAGTTTGAATTTATTCCCCACCCTTTCACTTATCCCCTTTTGCCTCATTTATGTCCTTGGCACTGTGGTGCTTGAGGTGGGGACCAGCTTTAATTGTGGACTGTGGATTGCAGATCCAAAAGCTGCTCCAGATGTTTGACAACCCCTCCCAGTCCTTTTTCTAACACCCAAGGAGACCACAGCCCATGTTCCTAAGTCCATCTGGCCTTCTGCCACTTCCTCATGGATGCTTTGAATGGAATTGTGAGTGGATTGCCACGTGGTGTCCCATCCTCACCTTTGAACTGGACATTTGCATTTTTGCTGACATGCACCCAAAGGATCCTGAGAGCAGCAGCTCATTCACAGTTTGGTCTCTGGGTAGGAGCTGCTGTTCTCCCCCCAGGGAAACAGCATCTCTGTCCATCCTTTTCCCATGGCAAACACAGGGATAGACTCCATGGACCCTGCAAGGAAGGAAACATAACCACAGCTGCTTGGACTTGTACTTGCCCCAGGGTTTAGGATATCCTGGAAGTGCCCAAAAACATCTGAATATGGCACCTGGGGACATGATTTAGTGGTGGGCTTGGCAGGACTGGGTTAATGGTTGGACTCAATGATTTTGGAGTCCTTCTCCAGTCTCAGTTCTATTCTGAAATTCTCTATTAGTTGCTAATTTATCAGTTACTACAGCAAGGTGCCTGACAGTGTGAGTGCATTTGCCAGAGCTCCTGTCCCTCAGTACAGCTGACAGATCCCTTTCTCTGATGCTTTGGCTCTGTAAATTTTTTTGTCAATTCAATTTTTTTCCCCCAAAGTAGTTTCATTTTATAAGTGCTTTTTCATAAGGATTTTGAACTTTTCAGTGGCTTTTGTGATTTGTCTTCACTAGTAAACTTTAAAAATACAATGATATTAAAAATCTTTCACTTCAGTTTTATGCTGTGTCACATTAACCATTCAAGAATTAGGCAAATTAAATAATGAGGAGAATAAGTAGCCTATCTTAATAAGTTCCTCATTAAAACTGTACAAGAAGACAGCAGCACTGATTGCTAATGGTTTTGGTGACAGAAGGCTCATTCAACTAATGAAATTCATAAAATCTTGGATCAAAATCCTATCTCTGACCTCTAGGTGTGAAATGCAGAACAATCAACATTACTGGGCCTGTGCAATGACTTTGGAATATATTGGTTTAATGACAAGCAGGGATGGGAACAAGGCAGGGAAAGTTCTGCTTGTGCTGTTCTTGTTTCCATTGTATTGCATCAAAAGCATCTTTAGCCATCCAAACAATCAGATGATTTTAGATAAGGTGGTTTTTTTTGCCTTAATCTCATAGAAAATAACACTATAAATCTTCATTTGAACAGGTATTTGCTGGGGGGAGTTGGGCTGGACATGATGTACATTGTAAAATGTCCTGAAAATGCCTTTTCATAGGGGATTTCAGATTTGTGTGTCAAACTCAGCTTAAATCTCTTTTCCTGTTAGTTAAACAAATAAGACTTTAGTCTCATCTGCAGATTTTCTATTTTGTCTCTATATTCTACAGCTCTTCTATTTAAAAAAAAAACCTTCCTGTTTTTTTGAGTCTGTTGGAATAACTGTTGAATCTGAGTTTGGAACTAAGAATTAGAAATTTATGCTGCACTCCCACTTCTGTTTGAGTCAAGCTGAACCCTGGACCTCTCTGTGTTTCCTTTCATCTGTGCTTAGAAAAGAGAAGACCTTATATAGTCCTAAATGCAGCAAAAATATTTTCAGGGATGTTGTGCTGGACTTTTTGCTTTACCATGGCTCCACGAAGCCAAAGGATGTTCTGGAGACTAAAATTGAAATACAGGTTATTAACAATTTAGCAGGGGTTGCCCATTTTAAGGAAGTTGTTTGTTCTCAAACTGTGTGACCTGCCAGTGCTACTGCAGAGCTGGAGGCTGCCAGGCACCTGCCAGCTCATTTTTGGGTCACTGTTAAGCCTTGTGCCATGGGGAAATTGGCAAGAGGCACACATTCCTGAATAAATAGGGTAACTGGTGGTTTGGGCACCTTGACTGTAAAGCTGAGCATCCCCTGGACCTGGATGTGGAGGCTGTAGGGAGGCAGGGTGGTGGTGGATGCCATCTCCAGCTCCTTCCACAGCAAAGTCTCTTGTGATGTCCTTGTCCTGGTTCCTCGTTCCTCCCAGTGAAGCTGTGGGCTCTGCAGGTTGGTTGTGAGGTTGTGAGGCTGCATCCCAGAAGGCTCAGATAACTGATGTGGCAGCTGAAAGAGCTCCAGTTTGCTCCAGCACCGGATCAATCCCTGCCAACCACAGCTGCTTGGACTTGTACTTGCCCCAGAGTTTAGGATATCCTGAAAGTGCCAAAAAACATCTGAATATGGTACCTGGGGACATGATTTAGTGGTGGGTTTGGCAGGATTGGGTTAATGGTTGAACTCAATGATTTTGTGGAGTTCTTCTCCAGTCTCAGTTCCATCTGCTAACAGGGAACTCTTCTTCCCACAGGTGGTAGCGAACGCCGTGGCCGCCCTGTCGGAGATCAGCGAGTCCCACCCCAACAGCAACCTGCTGGATCTGAACCCTCAGAACATCAACAAGCTGCTGACAGCTTTAAATGAGTGCACAGAGTGGGGGCAGATCTTCATCCTGGACTGTCTGTCCAACTACAACCCCAAGGATGACCGGGAAGCTCAGAGGTGCGGTGGCTTTTTGGTGGCACTTGGGGCCTGCTGGGGGTGTTACAGCTCTGAAAGGACTTCTGGTAACAGGGCACTGTGGCAGCACAAATAAGACTTGATAAACTAGATTTAAAAACAAAGCTACTTTTGGTAGTTGGGGCTGATGCTGGAAACCTGCTCCTTTCCCTCTGCAGAACCATTTTTCTGTTTATCTTTTTTTTAGCTTTCTTAAAATTCTGTTTAAAAGGCTGGTTCTTGTGGGAACTGGCACTACTAAGAAGGGATCAGCCCAAGACCAAACCTGTAACAGAGGAAACACTGTTTGGAGGATTTTCTGGTTTAAAGCAGAACTTTCCTATTTGGTTTTGCTGCTTTGAGAGGCAAGAAGCCTTCATAGGTTTGTGGGTTTCCAAAGTACTACAGGTCTGGGACTGAAATATTTTCCTAACTGAAAACTAGTCTGTGATATGATAGAAGTGAAAATAAAGGTAAGAAAATATTTTTCTTATTGCTCCAAATTCACCTTTGTGCTTTTACCTTTAACTGCAATGACTGAACCTAAATAGAAAGACTTTAGGGTTTGGGTAGTGGGCTGTTAGTTTGTGCACTTCAAGCTTCTTCCTCATCTGTCTCCAGAATCACAAAAAGCCAGATTGTGTTCTCAAGAAAACAAGGATTCAGCCAGAAAAGTAACTTGGAACAGGGAGACTCTGAGATGATGTATTTAATGCAGCTGATGTGGGGATGGAGGGGGAGGAAGCATCACAAGCCCACATGCAAAATCCTGGCCAGGCCATTTGGAATTTGATGGGTTTCTTCATTGACTCTGTTTTTGAGGCACAAAATGCGCTGTTTCTAAGAAACCTGCCAGTAGTCTTGCTGGGTTGTTTTTTTGTTTTTTCCCCTTGTGATCTGTTTCTGTGCTAGAAACCTGCAGAGATCTCCAGGGTGTGAGGCCCATGTTTTCCCAGCCCTGTCAGAGGGAGCACTTGGTGTGAACACCTGTGGGCACGTCCCAGTTCCTCAGCTGCAGTTCCTCTGAAAAGCTGTTTATCCAACTGAAGGGGCAGGAACTCCTTTTGCTCCTTTGTGTAGAGTTTATCTCCTGGAGTCTGCCTTCCTTCAGACAGCACTGGGAAAGCCACCCCTCCTTTCCAGCAAGGCTGCTGTGTCACTCCCCTGTGCATGGGGAAACTGAGGCACAGAGAGAGGAGGCAGCTGGGACATGCAGGTAGCTGGGGGTGACCCAGCCCTTACCTGGATTTCTCTGCTCTTCACTGAGCTGTGCTGCTTCCCTTCCAGCATGGCTGAAAGTAAATCCTGCAGGGAAGGAAACTTCAGAAGGCACAGATGGGAATAAGATTGTTCTGGGTTAGCAATACACAGGAGGGAGTGGGAAGAAACTTGACAGATGCTGTAAGAAAGACCATATGAACCCGAACTTCCTTTCTTTTTGGGATGGGCTGTTTAGGATGCTGTTTGATTACAGGATCCATTATGGTGAAGCTGAGCTTTGGGAGGCTATTTAGGTCACTCTTTCCTTGTGTATTCAGAGGAACAGAAATCTTTTTCTGTTGAAATGACAGCAATCCCCCAAGCGAGCCAGAAGTGTGTATCACCTCTGAATGGCTATATGGAGGCTAAAGTGTTTTTCCAGTAGCTGTTTTTTGTTAAAGTTATGTTTGTAAGTGACAGACAAGACCACACAAATGGAGAATACCACCAGGAAAAAGCAGGAAGTGTGGAATAGCTCCTGAGCTGACTGTGGCAGGAGAGAAGTGAGAGAAGTCCCTGTTTGCTTCCTGCTGCGTTCAGGAAAACAGGACTTTGCTAATTCATTGTGAACAAAACCAAATCCAAACAGTGTCTGAGAAGCTGTCTTCAGCTATGTGCCGTGTCCTAAATTTAAATTTGAAATGTTTGGCACCCTGCAATCCCTTTGAACCCTTTCTTGTGCCTGTGTCCCCAGCATCTGTGAGCGAGTGACCCCCCGGCTGTCTCACGCCAACTCTGCAGTGGTGCTGTCAGCAGTGAAGGTCCTGATGAAGTTCCTGGAGCTCCTTCCCAAGGACTCTGACTATTACAACATGCTGCTGAAGAAACTTGCCCCTCCTCTGGTGACCCTGCTGTCTGGAGAGCCTGAAGTTCAGTATGTTGCCCTGAGGAACATCAACTTGATAGTGCAGAAGAGGTAAAGGCTCAGGGGGTGTTATTTCTGTGTTGTCGAAAGCCATTTGGTTGTCTCAGACCTTCAGATGATTGCCACATGCACAGATTTTATTTTAATCCAGTCTCAATCCCTTGAGAGCCAGGTTAAACAGTCTCATGACTCTGGTAGCCTGAACTGATTTCCTTTACAGCATACTTGTTTCATGCAGTATTTCTTTACCTGCCTCTCTTCACCTTCTCTTTATTAGTAGTCAGAATTGCCCTGTATAAATCAAAATGGCAAATAGGAACAGTTCATAGTGACCTCACTGTGCCTGTGTTACTCTGTTCAGCACAGAAGCACCAGGCTGGTGACAGTGGCTTGGGGTTTTTCCCACCTGTTTGCTCCAACATTCCTGTTTCATTGCTGCTGATCCTTGCTGGAAAGGTGGCATAGCTTGGATAGCACTTTGTGATTATATTAGGGCAGAGTTACTGTGCACTGGCATCTTGCAAGTGAAAGTGGAAATGAATTTGTAGGTTTTGCATTGAGATAAGGATGTTATTCTTTCACTGAAAATATTGTTGTTCACTGCCTGTCATGGTTGGTTCAGCAGGTCAAGTAGAGGACGTGGAGATGTGGCCATAGAAAGACTTGAATTATGCATTTTTGTATCTAAATAATCTTTTTATCCAGACTTCTTTCTTCAAATTGGTGTTTTCACATCCTAGGCATAAAATCAGAGTCAGAGAATGGTTGGGGTTGAAAAGGACTTTAAAGATCATCCAGTTCCAACCTCCTCTGTAGGTTTCACTTTCCAAATTACTGAGAGCCCTGTCCATCCTGGTCTTGAACACTTTCAGGGATGGGAGTCCATGATCTCCCTGGTCTACCAGGGCAAAACGACACTATTCTGTTTCTCAGTGGATATTTGGGCAGATTTTTAAAGAAAAGATGCCTTTTGTTACAATAGTTTGGGTTTTTTACCACCTTTGAGTGACACAACATTATGTTTCCTGCAGGCCTGAGATCCTGAAGCAGGAGATTAAAGTGTTCTTTGTGAAGTACAACGACCCCATCTATGTCAAACTGGAGAAACTGGACATCATGATCCGCCTGGCCTCCCAAGCAAACATTGCCCAGGTCAGCTGGGGCACTCCTGCTGTGCTCTGGGAGGGGAAAACCCTCCCCTGGTCCTTGTGTGAGCGTGTTTGCAGCTACTCCTGGAGTTATCCTGGCTTTCAGGCATCACTGTGCCTGGTAGAGTGCTGTGTACAGTTCTTTAATGGGAGGTGGTGGAGTTTCCCCCATAATTTAAATGTTAATAGCGTGGCATGGATGCATCGTGACCGTGAGGTGGATCTTGTTTCACAGATGACAATTCCAGGAGGAGAACTCGTGGCTCCTGTCAAATGAGTCACTGCCAGAGCTCAGGTTGGAATGAGAGGCTTGTTTCAAATGAGAGGGGTGTGCCTGTAAAGGGAGGCATTCAGAAAGGCCAAACATTATTGAAGTGTGAATTTCAAGTTAGTAAAATTGTTAAAATGCTTGCACAGGCACTCTTCGGAGCTAAAAAAATCCTGCTTTTGCTTAACTTGCTTCCAGAGTGGAAATAGCACAGAGCTGAAGCTGAACTGAATTGAGATTTGCTTTACAGTGTAGATTCTTCTTGTATTTGGTGTTGGTTTAATGCAGATCCTTTTCTTGGAGGAGGTGTTCTCAAGTGCATCCCTGGTCATGAGGCCTAACACTAATGCAGAATGATTAATGCCTCTGGTTAGTGCTATTATTGTCCTATCCTAATTGTCACAGAGCAATTTCATTTAATGTGACATTTTGAAGCAGCTCCTTCAGCTCTCTCCTGATGGTTTTTGGAACTGAGCAAGGTAATTCATGCCCTTTTTGTGCTGGGGGCATGGAAAATATTTTAAAAATCAGTTTCTGTGAGAACATACTCAGAATTTTCTCTTTACTCTCGGTAGGCTCCACACCAATTTGAATTTATAATGTTCCAATAATATGTGCTGTTTGCATGAAAGGCAGCGGTGTCTGGAGGGCAGTTTGAGATCTGTAGACTAATGAATGAATCTCTCCTGCTTCTGAGGAGACATTCATAAAACAACACAAGCTTTAGCAGGAATATGTCCTGGAATGAGACCTGAGAGCAGCTTCCACCCACATCCTCCTGTGCTGCTGCTGGAGATTCTCCATCCCCGTGCCCATCCTGGACCAAGGCACCAGGATGGTTCCAGCCCAGTCCTCGGGCAGTGTTTGGGAAGCATCAGCTGCTCCAAGTGCTGAGCAACGTAGATCATCCAAGGAAATAATAAAACTTCAAAACACAGATGTCCTGTCTCCTCCTTGCAGATTTATCTGTCTGCAGTCTGGCCCTTCATGGCCTCTTTATCTTGTCATTCTTCTGAGCAATTTGCTTGGATGAGAGATTTTTCCAAGGACTGTCTGGCTTTGTGCTGCTCCTCTCTCCCTCACCATCCATTTGTGACATCACGATTAAATCCCTGATATCATGTTTGGCATGAGAAACTGAAATAAATTGAGCTTCTGAGGGAATATAAATTACATATGGTCTTTTCTTGAAATAATTTTTTGTAAGCTAAGTGATTTAAGACAAAGCTTTTTGGTTAAAGGTCTGTAAGATCCCAGCTGATCCCAGGCTTAGCCCTTCATCGGTTTCAATTAGCAAAAACACTGAGACAAAATAATAAATCTTAGTTTTTCAAGGGGAAGTATCTTCATGCTGTTATTAATCTGTGTATAGATGTTCCAGAGTGTCCTCAGATCTCCTCTGCATCTTCTGTTTGGATTCACCAGGGATCCAAAGGTTCATCTCAGCACAGAAAAGGAGAGATCAGAAATGGTTGTCGAGAGCTTTGCATGCAGCAAATGTCTTTTCAGTGTAGGAAGGGGTAGAAACCTTTAAATTTGGCAGGGCTGATTTTTCCCCAGCTCTTGTTCAGAGGGATTGAAAATAATCAAGACCAGGCCACCTTCTGACTCTGTCCAGCCTACACCAGTTTGGATTACACACCAGTGTAAGCAGACCAGTGGGCTTCGGAGGGTGAGGCTGATGGCAGAGTTTGGCTGGGTGTGTGTGGTAGCTGTGAAAGAATATCCTGCTCATCTCCTGGTGTCCAGGCAGCATCAGCTATGAGGGTGGGCTGGTCTCTGAGTATCCCCAGGGGCTGACAGTGGTGTGGTGTCCCCACAGGTCCTGGCAGAGCTGAAGGAATACGCCACCGAGGTGGACGTCGACTTCGTGCGCAAGGCCGTGCGAGCCATCGGCCGCTGTGCCATCAAGGTGGAGGCAAGTATCTCATCCTGGAGGTTCTCTGTGGTTCCCTGTCTTCAGAAACAATGATGGGCTTTGCCAGCTCGTTTCCATGTTGCTGGAATTTCAGTGGTGGCCCTCAAGTGGCCTGGTTTTGGGCAGAGCACCACTGAGCAGGGCGTGAGCTGTGAGGACATCACAGGAAGGTGGGGTGCTCCTCTCATCTTGCAGGCAGAGCAAGGCACATCATTCATCCTTGATGGAATATTTTACTCCATTTGCTTTAGTGGAATAATGACCACTTGTCCATCCAACTCCTTTAATAGCTGTGGCCTGACCTTTTGAAGGGGGAAGAAGGAGGGATTGTACAGAGAAACTCAGTGTTATGAAGCATTTTGTGTCATCCCTCCCCTCCATTTCAGCAAAACAGAACACAGAGGCAGAGAATTGCAGAGATTTGGGGCACTTAAATGCAATTTATACAAACAGAGTGACTCTACTTACGTAAATCCATATAACTTGTGGCTTCATTTGGAGTGTGCTCTCTTTTGCCTCAATGCTTATGCAAACAAGTTCCCAGGAACCTTTGCAGCTATCCAAAACAAGTCTGAAATGTCCTCTGCCATCCACCTTAAGTGCTCATAATAGAATATTGTTTTTTTTAGTGATATCTCTGTTAATTTCCCTGTAAGTGAATCTGAAACGCCTGTCAGAAGCTCAGAAATCCTGTGAAGAGAGGGAAGATTTATGCTGTGGTGTTGGTACTTTTCAGTAAACTGATGACTGAGTGCAAAATGTCACGTAAAGTGCTCTAATTTCAGCTGAGCTCATTTAGCTTTTGCTCAAGTGTGTTCCCATGAGCATTGCCTGACAGCAGATTTAAATAATAACCTAATCATGCCTAGCTTAGCGTGGTGTCAGTGCACAGGATTCTCTTGTTTCAGCTAAACTACTGCAAGCCTGTGCACAGAGGACACCAACTTCTGTCCTCTGGAGGGAATCAACTGCCCCTTTGTGCAGCTCTCCCTTCCTTCCTTCAGCTCTCAAAGGTTTGTCACTGCCAGGGGCTTTATTTGAAGTGTGGTGCCATGGGGCAGGGGCTGCTGCTTCTGTTTCATGTCTGCAGCTCAGAATACCAGAGCACTCTTTCCATGCTGCATCCAGGCAGGAGCCTTTGTGGATGGAGCCACAGCAGTGACGTTAGGAAACCCTCCTGAGCATGGAAAAGGGCCACAGGGATGTTTAAAAGGAGCTGGTGACAGCCCTTTCTGCAGCAGTGCTGTGCTGGAGGGTGGGAATTCCTTTCAGTTTTCAGCAGGGACTTTCCCACTAGGATTTGGCCCTGTGTCTGTCCTAGCTGCACATGGAGGGTGGTGTGTTCCTGCAGCATCAGGGTGTTTTTAGAACATCAGGGTGTTTTTACCCTTTTCTGCCCTCTTCCCCTGCATTTTTCGCCATCCCTGATACCACAACAGTCAAATTTGATAAGCAAAGGATTAGTAATAATGACCCAGTGACCCTCTAATTGTAATTGTGCCTCTCCATTAGTCATTTCAACCTTCATCTTAGCACTGCTCCATTGGAGATGCTGCTGAGCAAGTTTCCTGCTCTGACAAGACCCGGATTTAAAGAGGGGAAATACTGAACAAGTCATCACAGTGTCCTCATCCCTAGGTTAATCCCTGTCCCCAGTGCATCTGTGTTTACTAAAGGCTGTTTACACTGTGAGTTGTGACTGATGGGAAGGCATCCTCAGGACAGCCATCACTGTCCAAGTTCCCAAAGCTCAGAAATCTGCTTTTTTACACAGGACACAGCCAGTGAGAGCTGTTGATGAATGAGGATTCACAGAGCACCTCAGCTCTGCCTTCAGGGATCCTATCTTTTGTCTAATTGTCACTCCTGGGAGAGTGAGACAGAAATACATTTGTCTGCTGAGAGGTGCACTACAAAGCAAATGTGGTTTTCCCTTTGCTCCTAGATTTTGCCCAGGTTTGAGCAGTCACATTGTTTTGGGGGATGTCAAAACATCATTTCACATGGATAGGGCTGGATTATTGATAGCTGAGCTGAGAGTTAAATTGGGTTTATCTACAGCAAGCTCTGGTGTAGCTACACTTACCTGCCTTGTGAATTGGTTTGCTCCAGTGGCAGCATCACAAGAAACCATCATGTCATGCTTTGACTGTAAGGAAAACAAGCACCACTCCTGTGGGAAAAGGAAATGAAGTGGATGCAGTAAAGACAGGAATTCCTCTGGAGCAAAGGAGAAGCAGAAGGAGCCATCTTGCAGGGATATTTGTCTCGTTTCCAAGAGACTCTGCCAGCAGCCTGGTTCTTAGAAATCATTGAGGCTTATGGCTGAGTGTGATATGTGCTACTTCAGTAATCTTGTGGGCTTTCATTTGGTTTCTGCAGAAAAACAAAGAAATTTTGACTTTGGTTGCTTGTCCTTCCTCACTCCAACTTGAAAGCTGTTAGAGCTGCAGCACACTTTCATCAGTTTGCAGCGTTCTGCTGTCCCCAAGGATGTCCACCTTCAAAAGGAAGTGTTTACAAGGGATGGGGTGAGCTGAGATCAGTTTTGTTAGAGGGACTGCTCTTCTGGGCATGTGCCCACCACTGCTCACTTTCCAAGGGACTCTTTGGCTAAAAATCATTGCTGTGTATTTCAAAGTGGATGTTGTGCTTTTCCTGGAAAAAAAAATCATGCTTCAAAGTGTCTAAAGAGAAGAAAACTAAACTTTAATTTGCTTTTCTTTGAATTGTACAGCTCTTAAAGCTCTGTTAGTTGTAGGCTCTGACAGGGCTGCACTGCTTGTTGCCAGCAGTGACTGGTGCTGTCGATTCTGTGGAATGGGTGTGGGACAGATTTACCCCCATCATGTCACTTGTTAAAATATCAGAGGAAAGTTATTGAGATGGAGAGGTGAAATCTGAAGCTCTGAAGCATCTCTCTTGCAAGGAGCAGGAGGGATCAGAGCAGGACCTGATCAGGTTGCCATTCATTGCCCCTGTAGTGCCATAGTACCCATAAAGCTGAGCTAAGGAGCGAGAGGCATCATAAAAAAAATATTACACCAATCACCTGCTTTTATGTGATGCCTCTCTTCACTCTGACACCAATTATACTGGATTTTTTTTCTGTTTGGTGTGAATTTCAGGGGAGAGTCTTATGACTTACTGCCAGTTTGCAAAGACAGAGAAAGTGCTGGTTTGTGGTGTCTCCTCCCTTGGCTGATCCTCATGTCAGCTTGTTTGTGCTGACAGGCCCTGTGTGAGATACGCACGAGGGCAGGAAATTGCCAGAAGGTTTTAGTCTCTGACCCAAATTCTTGAGGTTTGTCCTTGAGATTTTTTGCCCATTGTCAAAGAACCGATTCCTGTGACTAAAATGCCATTTCACTCCTCCTCCTGCCCAGCCTTTAAGTGCTCTGTAAGCTGAGGGAGCTGTTAACTCACTGAAATTGAAAAATCCACCTACATTGCTGTTGTTTGTGCCCTACAGTGTTGTCTCCAGCCTGAATCCTTTATGAGTGCTCCGAAGGCAGCGTCAGGAGCAGTCTGCTTCCCACATTAATCACCAGCTGTGTAATGAGGCTTCATGTGTGCTCTGCTAATAACCAAATCACTGCCTTTATTTGCGACTCTCTGCTGCTGAAGTTGGTTGCTCCTGTGATGTCCTGCCTCGCTGTGCTGTTTGGGAATAGACCTCCCTGAATTATCTGCCTCTAACTCCTGGTTCCTGGAACGTGACAGTGTCCAGTCCTTGTTATCTTACAGTGCCTGTAAATTGAACTAATTAATGTGAAAGCTGCATTAGGAGCACAGCTGAGTTTCTATTTTTAGCTGTACATTTCACATGTTGTTAGTGACCTCACTCCAAAAATACTGAACCTGTTGCTGCTGGGAGCAGCAAGTTGCTGTTTCCTCCTGCCTTCTGGCTTTGCTAGATACTTTTCCTGCAGTTTCCCAGCTCTGATTGCCTGGCATGGGAAGCCCCAGAGAGCTCATTCAGTGGTCTGTTCACCCCCAGGGTGGTTCAAATAGCAGTGTAGGTGATGTTCTCAAGGTCTTTCATGTGGTGACCCAACTTTCTACTGGCACAGCTGCTTCTCTTACTTTCTACAGGAGCTGGAGCCAGCTGGTGTCCCCACTGTAACAAACAACCTGTTGTTACCCTGTACTTCATTTCTGGGCAGGGTTCTTAGCTCTTGTCCTCGTGTTGTCCCTCTCTGGGCCTTTTCTCATGCACATGCCGTGTTCCTCAGTGTGTGCTGAAGGAGCAGGGGTGTTTCTTCAGCTTTTTAAATGGTGTTTTTCTGCTCTCTCTAGCAATCTGCAGAGCGCTGTGTGAGCACACTGCTGGACCTCATCCAGACCAAGGTCAACTACGTGGTGCAGGAGGCCATCGTGGTCATCAGGGACATCTTCCGCAAGTACCCCAACAAGTGCGTGGAAGTAGCCTCAGGTGTTTTTGGAAGCACTTGGCTGCCATCATCAGAATAGAGCAGAACTCAGCTCACCAGGGCTCTGAAGCAAAGCTGGAAGCAGTGATCCCACTCCTAGTTTGGAAGGATTCAGTTCTTGGCTCTAGATGAGGTGTCAGCCTGGATTGTTATTAGTTTGAATTGAAAGGTTTTCCTTCCCCACCAATCTGTATTGAAGCCTGGATCAAAAGCCAGTAAAGCTCTTGCAGGGGATGCCAGAAAGAAAATTTGGCCAAGTTTATAGCATCTGGCTTTTCTGGTTTTGCTAATCTCCTCTAGAAATCCATGAAGTGTGCAAGTCCCCTCATACAGGCCATGAAAGTTCATGGCTCCCGTGGTCTGAGATCCAGTCAGTTTGTGCAGAACAAAGCACTGCTGGCTTTTCCCACCGAGTATTCTCTCTGGCTTGGGCAGAACTCAGCTTATTTTGGTTCTGCAGTAAGGTTTTGTCTCTCAGCCACATAACTACTGCAGTGTTTTTCAGCAGAGACTTCATGATCACCTAAAAAATAATGTGGGACATGCCAGGCTACCCTGGCAATTTCTGCTGTCAGTGTCAGAAATTCTCTGTATGTGGGGATACCCACACATAGGGGTAGCTAAATTAGTGTGGGATATTGTGTGGTGTACAGTAAAGACTTGGGGGGAGTGTAACACCCAGTTCAGAGTTACCAAGCTGAAGCCTCCAGCAAGGCTGCAGGATCTGATTCAGACTCATAATTTGAACTGTTTAATCAAATATTCCCATTAGCAAACAGAAAGGGAGGCAGCTTTATCTTGAACTCCACATCCGTGTGGTCTTGCTGATGGATTAAACTGCAAAGACCCTGTGAGATCTCAGTCCTCAGCTTTGGGAATTAAGAAAAAAATAGTTGAATGAAAATGCTGCTTGTTGTGTAGAAATACAAGACATGAATTCAGTGCAGGATTCTCTGCAGAATGATGTGGGCAGAAATGGAGTAAAACAAATCCACCCAGTTCACCCCAGTAATCCACCTGTACTCTGACAAACCAGGTATGAGAGCATCATTGCCACTCTGTGTGAGAACCTGGATTCCCTGGATGAGCCAGATGCCAGAGCTGCCATGATTTGGATAGTGGGTGAATATGCTGAAAGAATTGACAATGCAGATGAGCTGCTGGAGAGTTTCCTGGAGGGTTTCCATGATGAAAGTACTCAGGTAGAGTTGCAGTGTACATTTTATCTGTAGTGTTTTGTGCAGTGTGTGGTGGACAGTAAATGTTTTTGCAGTGGTCAGACAATACCTGTCAATAAAAGCTTCAATATTGGGCTAAAGTAAAACTCCTGGGAATCTGCAGTTTTGCTTTGTTATTTGTGTCTCCAAAAATTCTCTGCTTGGGAGGACAAGACAGAACTGGAGGGGATTCCAGAGGTTGCATATTTATTGGGGGAATGGCTGTACTGGGGACCAGAACTTAGGTGGGGTTCATCACAGTATGACACAAACCTCAGCCTGCTGCTCAGTGACTTGTCTGTGAAAGCAACAGGCAAGAGTCTGAGTCTCATTATACTGGGTTTCACTGGCAAAGAATAGTGTACTGCTGTGAGGAAACTGAAATCTTATATTTTATATCAGCAGAGGATGTGGAGACTTGTGAGACATTGTTGAGTGGATGAATTTCTAATCTCTCCTGTGCCCACCTCTCTTAGGTGCAGCTCACCCTCCTGACTGCAATAGTGAAGCTGTTCTTGAAAAAGCCTTCTGAGACACAGGAGCTGGTCCAGCAGGTCCTCAGCCTGGCCACACAGGTAAGCCAAGGTATCCAGAGCCCTGCAGACACTCTGCTGGCCTGCTGTGTGGTGTCTCCCATCTGCCAGGCCAGGCAGCTTTGCAGTAGATTGGATTCAAGGGTGTTCACTTCTGTCCCAGAGAGAGACTATTTAAAAGCTGCTTCATGCCTGTTGCCATCTGGAATCTGCTTTCTCCTTCTTAGCTCTTGCTTTATTTGAATTCCTTCCCCATTCACTCACTAAATGGAAAGTTAGGGACAGTGTAGAATTATCAAGAAACCAAAATTCTTTCTCCTTGAAGGTGGCTTGCAGTTAAACATCTGGAGCTGTAACAGAGGGAGAGAGCCCGGCAAAGACTTTGTTCTGTGAACAGCAAAGTTTAAGCAGTGCTATGAAAAGGAAAGAACTGAAGTTTGGGGTTTTTCCTTTGTACTTGGATGCTGTCAACCAATGTGGCAGCTTTGCTGGAGGCTGTAGCAGTGGGTTAAGATCATGGATTCATTATGCATGAGGTGCTGAGTTATGAGCTCAGATCACTGCAGGCAAGGCTGGGCTTGAGCTGGCAGACACAACTGCTGTAGCTCTAGAGGACAGAAGTGGAGATGTCCTGGTGGCAGGGGTGGGTAAGAGCTCCGCTGATCTTCTTACGCTCCTTGGCTGCAATGACTGGGGTAAAGTACCCAAAAAGAGTAGCTCCTCTCCAGACCTGCTGTGTCAAATTATAAAAATAGTCTGCCAGCTGAATGGGCTGTGATTGTTTCTGAGCAGAAAACCTGGAGTCAATCATCAGCTGGCCTTTTTCATCCTCTTTGCTACAAGAAATCACAGCTGTGGACTTACTGCACTTAAACCTTTTATTCATTCCTTTGGGGAGTTGCACTGGTCAGCAGCAACAAACCCATGACCTGCTTTTCTTGCTTCAAAACCTGCTATTAGGTAGGATATCTGAGCTGCTCTTCAGAGAGGAGTGGGCCAAGGGCAAGCTGTTTGCCTGAGCCAACAGAAGAAAGGTACTAAGTGCTAAAACCCACTGTGCTGAGTCACAAAACATTTAATGGCACCCTTGGAATATAGCAGGCGTCTAGTTTTTTTTTCTCTGTTTGTCACAAATGTTGATTCAGTCTGGCTTTTTGTATTTTATGTGAATAATAAGTCAATGTAGGATAACTGGCTGTAAAACACTGAAAAACCTTGTGCTTCAGGATCTGATTTCTAGGTAGAGATGGTGTTTTTCACTTGAGTGGGAGAATAATTACATGTGTGTTTCTTTCCCCAGCTTAGGTATTGTTGCACTTTGAGTGTCTCTGGGCTTGTCTGCACAGCTGCACAGACTGCAGGTGTGGTTGTAGCAGGTGCCAGCTTCATCCACTGAATAAAAATATAGTAAAAATAGCAGTGGAGCAGCTGGGGCTGGAAGAAACACAGGAATTGAGGTCTCAGACCTCTGCATCCCCACTGCTGTTGCATGGGTGGGGAGCTGAGCTAGCCAGGGTTCACTGGTGTTGCTCCACACACGTGCATGCAGACCCTGGAAAGGGAAGAATTGGGAGAGAAACTGGAAGATATTTGAGCCTCTTGTTTCAGCAGGTTTACCCATTTCCAGTGATTTTTTTTTTTGGCTGTGAGAAGAAACAACCTTGAATCTGGAGGTGCCTGCAAGTAGGAGAGTGTGGCCTTTCATGTGTGCCCTTGCAGAAACCCTGCCTGATCCTGAGTGCAGAGTCTGGGAGGGATTGTTAAGGGTGTAAAGAGTCCACAATTCTACCATCAAACAGAGCCAGCTCTGCAGAGATAATGTGTGAGACAACAGAGAGATTAATTTAGGACCTTACAAGCAAAATGAGCTGAGCTCAGTCTCATTCCAAGAAGAGGTCTGAGAATGTCTTGAGGCAGATGGCAAATGCAGGTTCTAACAGGGCAGCAGCAATGAGAGCACAGAGTAGAAAAATAAATGCCAAGAGGAAGGCTGGTGAGGTGTACAATATTCTGCTGGAATTTTGTCAGGGGGGAAAAGACCTCAAACATTTATCCTGTTATTCTGCTGATGTGAGGATTAAAAATCCAAGCTCTTGTTTCCATGAACAGTTCACTACAACATAAAACCACAACACCTCCCTCTCCCTAGAACATTATTCAGCAAACCATTCCCACTCACTTTGCTGCTCTGGGCAGAGCTGCTCAAAGATGAGAGAAATAATTAGCACTTCATGCAGAGGCAAAAGTATCTGCAGTAAAACAAGGGTATTATTGACAGCTGGAGAAGTGCTGAAGTACCCTAAGAGTGTGTATCATTAGCATCTCTCCATACTTCATTAGATAACTAAAAGGCAGGATAAATAAGGTCTCCTTTGCTATGAAGAATATGGCTTATTAAGATGTGGCTCTGCAGCATCTTTTTTGTCCAGCAGTGCCCTTGGCTAAGTCATATTTCCAGGAATCTTGGATCATTATGCAGCATTGTGTGTCTGCTCTTAGTGTGTAACACTCATTGCCATTCATTTTCTCTTCTCTGGACTTCTCCTAGCACTTAGTGGCAGGAAGGTTTGGAAAGCAGTTGGCAGTTCAGTGGTTTGGGGCAGTTGTGGGGTGTAAATCCTGGGCTTTTTCCTCCCTGAACATCTGAGCAGGAAGCCAGACTTGTTCTCGGCTCTTATTTTTAATTTTAAGATGTTCATCTCAACAAGCAGCTTGTAACATCATTTTGAAATTAGTGGCTGCTGGTTGGTTGGGGGTTTTTAATCCAGCAGAATCACTGCTGGAAGAATAAAGTGATTACAGGCATTGGTTCACCTCAGACCCGTGAGTGATGCATTGCTTTGTCTCAGGATTCTGACAACCCAGACCTGCGGGATCGTGGCTACATCTACTGGCGCCTTCTTTCCACGGATCCAGTGACTGCCAAGGAAGTGGTGCTCTCAGAAAAGCCACTGATTTCTGAGGAGACTGATCTGATTGAGCCAACCCTGCTGGATGAGCTGATCTGCCACATTGGGTCTCTGGCTTCCGTGTACCACAAACCACCCAACGCTTTTGTGGAGGGGAGCCACGGCATCCACCGCAAGCACCTGCCAATCCACCATGGGAGGTGAGCTCAGGCAGCCCTGGGGATCACGGGCAGGGTTGGTTGTTTCTTTCTAGAAAACAGTCCAAAAGATGCCAAGATCTTTTAGAACATCCTGGTGGGATTTTATTGATAGTTTGCAGGTCATTCATGGAGCCGTTACAAGCAGAATTTAATTCTGGGTGTGGAGTGTCCAAATTCCTGGGTCAGAAGACACAGGAAGTGTCAAAGTTCCTGTGTGAGGAGAAGCTGTGATGTTTTTTGAGAAGACATTGGTTATAAGTGCTCTTGACATGAATTTGAATAGAAAAGCAGAAGCTTTGGATGACTGGTGCAAGGAGGACTAGAGTTGAGAGCAGGCATCTTTCAGAAGATGATTTTGCAGGAGCTTTGCTTCAGCAGCAGCAGCTCAGCTTTATGAGCCTGTCCCCTGGCTTGCAGTATCACTTTCCTGGAACAGGCAAGCACAGGGATCTTTCACTGCTGGAACACGAAAAGGAGAAGGATTGGTAAAACTCCCTTTCTCACTTGGTGCCTGTAAAGCAAGGGAAGTGCAAAAGCCATCGAAGCCCCATCACTGTTAGGGCTCAAAAGAAGATGGGCAGGCTGACATGGTCTGTCTGACCTCTGTGAGGTGGGGGAGATGCTTTGGCTCACTGCCTGGTGCTTCAGTGCCTCCCTGGGATGACAGTTCTGGCAGCCCTGCAAGAGCAGGCAGTGCCTCAGCCCCATCTGGGGCTGTGTTGCTGTTGGGCCTGTTCCCATGGTCCCTCCTTCAGGTGAACAGTTTGCTATTTGCACTAGTGGTATTAATTACAAAAATGAGTGTATTTTGCAGCAAGAGGCAGAGTAGCCAGGCTTACCTCTTAATAATATTCCCAAAGTGACATTTGGAGTGCTATTTTTTGCTGTTGCACTGATAAATCAGTGTGCGATGCTGCTTCTTTTCTATTTTCTGACACCACTTCTCTGCTATTCTTAGCAGCTAAAGCTATTTCTGTGGTGGCTGGCTTTGGGAAGCTGAGTTGTTTTCTCCCTGCCTATGAAATCGAGTCTGGCTGCGCTGACCCAGAATCAGCAAGTACAAATGTACCAGTTAAGAAAAGCGGTGGCCAGTTTCCTACCTCTCCTAATTAAAGATTTGTCTCAAAATGAGCTGGTTTTTGGTGTTACCAGCCTTCCCGTACACTGTTGTTCCAGGTCACTACAGCAAATAGCATTTTAAGGGATTTAACTCAGAAAATTCAGCTTTTTGAAGGAGCAGTTGATTATCTTCTTGCATGTAGTGTCTGTGTGCTTTGACTCTCATTGCCCATGCTCAGTCTGATGACCTTAAGTATTTCCTGATTTTGGCGGAACCATTGCTTGATAAAACCCCCAAAAACAAACCCCCAGGCCTCAGTCAGCAGTGTAAGCTGGGCTCTGAGGGATGCTCAGCAGAGTGTGCTGCACACTGATCACACTGATGCAGGGATAAGTTTTAAAATGTGTGGGCTTAGTTTAATGGCACAGAAGGGTTCTCTGATGGGAGCTCACCTCAAGAGGCCTCATTGTGGAGGTTTTCTGCATCAGTTTAAGGCAAATTAAGGGTGTCCAGTGAAAGATAAGTCCAAACAGTGAGGTGAGGTGATTTTCTGTACAGCTCCTGCACTCCAGTGACCATTCTGGTGGCTGATCCTTGTGGTGGAGACTGATGGTGCTGTGAGATGGGAATGGAGAGATGCCCACAGTGAATGTGGTTTAAGAGGATCAAGGCAGCACTCCTTGAGTGATGCTTCCCTGGGTATAAACCCAGGAGGAGTTCTGGCTGGCAGAACTACATGATGGCATTTTGATTCATTTCTTTTCCATTCAGAGCACTGTAGGGCAGGTTTCTTGCAGCTCTCAGCTGATGGGAAGACCCATTGAACAACTCACAGATGGTGAAATGTTCCTGCCTCTTCAGTGAGCCCAAGTGTCACAGAGCTGCAGATGTATCCTGAGGGTGGGGGAGAAATCTGATGGCTTGGCAGTGTTTCCTCGTGTGGTGGCTCCTACCACCCCTGCTCATCCATAAATCAGCTGGGAAATTTGGGAAGATATTAACAGGGCTTCTGGGAGAAGCAAGTCTGGGTGGACTTGGGCAGGAGTCTCTATTTCCCTGTTTCACAAGTGGCTGCAGGAGACTTTTTATTCTGGCTCAGGCTGTGCATCCCTTGTGACTCCAGCATCTGGGAACTGCTGGAGACTGAACTCACAGGGCCAAATCTCCAGTTCCCAAGGCCAAACCCAAGACTGTAAGGGGGAAAGCTTGTGTCAAGGCTTTTTGCCCTTTTTAACCCACATATTCTTTAGGAATCTGTTTTCTTTCAAAGAAAATGCAAAGTTGTTTCTAGGAATCTCTTTTAAAAATTTTTTTACAAATGGAAGTCTGGGGTTTTGCTTTTTTCAAACAAACCAACTGAGCTTTGTCTTTTCCTAATTTTACTGGGCTTTGGGGCAGCAGCAGTTACACAAGACACAGAGGGATTTCTGTGTCTCCATCAGGAGAAGGATGAGTAAGTGTTGAAGGGGTGGAGTGTTAGAGGGATTATATCCTGGGAAGGAACCGAGTGGTTTGTGATGTGCCTCTCTCAGAGAGGCTGTTCCTGTTCCCAGGCTGGGGGTGGGAGTGGATCACAGTCACCACCTCTCCTCAGGAATGCTTCAGTGAGCACTTCAGCACACTCAGCACTCTCCCTGCTGAAGGCAGCAGCAGAAAGGACAGCTAATATTAGTGCTATTTGGGCTCTAAAGCTTTTAATGCAAAGAAGCTTTCAAGCCTTTCTGCTGCTGCCTGGTAACTTATTCATCCTGCACTCCTCGTGCTCCATCTTTTCCTCCTGGCACTGGGATTGGGAGCAGCTTATACTCTGTCACCGAATCTTTCCTCTCAATAGCTGAATAAGGATAAGAGAATTTTGGCTACTCAAAATCAGAAGCTGCAGTGCTTGCAGAACAGCCCCAGGGTTAAACACCTTGTCAGGACACTAATTCCCACAGCAATTGTGTGCACTTACCTGCTGGCTGCAGTAATGTTAGCTAGAAATCATTTTATCAGTTACTGCTGGAAACAGGATATAAAATGGATTTTAATTATCTAAAATATGAGCATTTCTGGATTTAAAGAATAAATACATTGTAGTGACTTTTCCAGGAGCTACAGTTATTTTTTTACCCTCTCCTTGTTATCAAATTCAGTGACAAGTGAATATAAAAGATATAAAAAGTAGCCAGACTGCATATGATGATAAATTTTGGAAGCTGTACAATGAGTGTTTCTAGACTAGTAATTAGCATGCCTGCTAACTCAGAGGAAAGGAAATTATTGATAGAAGGGAGGAATCAATTTTAGATTGAGTTTTTCAATTAGGAAAGACTGATGGACCTTGTTGCTGGTCAGGAGAAGGTGATTAATCTAGATCTGAGGGAAGTGGCAGAGTTTGCACTGGCCAGAGTAAGGGCTCAAGTGTTTTATCAGTGTTAGATCTCTGAGAAGATCTGGATTATTTATTTTTCCCTGTGTTTTCATGTAATTCTCAGGCCAAATTACCTCTGTTGGTTTATTCTGAGGTAGGATAGGAAATGCTTATTTTCAGTTCTGTAGCCCATGTCATACCCATGGCTCTCTGTTTTAGAGGGGGTCTCTGATCCTCGGGGTGGGTAGGATTCACCCCTTGCAAGATTCCCTTTGCTGGGCTGAAAACCACATACAATGAAGGGAAAATCTTCGTGCTCAAAGTGGTGAAGAGCCACATTCCATGACCCTGCCTGCTGCAGAGCAGTGGCCACGGCAGCTGCTGGGACCACCTTTGGCCTGGCTTCTGCTGCTGAGCCACCCCTTGCTGTGTTTTCCCCGTGCTGGGAACCTGGAACTGGGCACCAGAGGTGACTGATATTTGTCTTTTCTGCTTCTTGTTCTCCCCCCACAGCCCTGATGCTGGTGACAGCCCCGTGGGCACCACGACCACCACAAACCTGGAGCAGACACAGGTCATCCCTTTCCAGGGTGACCTCCTGGGGGACCTCCTCAACCTGGACCTGGGGCCCACCGTGAATGTGCCCCAAGTGTCCCCCATGCAGATTGGTGCTGTGGACCTCCTGGGAGGAGGGCTGGACAGCTTGGTAAGCAGCATATCCTCTTTAGCTGATGGGAGATAATTGGAGCTGTGCTTATCTCTGCAAAGCCTTGATTGTTTGTGCTTTTAATGCTCAGTGAGCCGAGCTCCCGGTGCTGAGTCCTGAAACTCCAGGAGGATTTAACCAGAGTTATTGTACCAACTTTCAGCAGGCTTTTCTTGCTCTACAATGAATGCATGCTGTAGAATCCCCATGGTCAGTGGATATATTTGTTCTGTGCTTTTTCTGTCTGTAGAAGAAAACCAAAAAGTTGCTTTAAGGATGTAAAAGTGTTTCGCTGCTTTCTGTTTGAATCAGGCTCCCTTTCAAGAAGGCATTTATTCCACCCAATTCCCAGCCCTCCTTAATTTCAGTGCTCTCAGGCTGTGACCCTGTGTCATCCCATTTGTGTATTCTCCAGAGCGTGCCATGGTTTAATATGGGTGACATTTTAATTGCAGTGAGGTCAAGAGGGAGCTCTCTGTGCAGTCCTCCCTGTGCCAGAGCTGCTCACAAGGTACCTGCCCTGGCACTAACAGGGTCAGGCTCCAGTGGGAGCAATCACACCTCCCCTCTGCTCTGGGGAGGGAGCTGGGCACGAGCTGCAATGAGAAAATCACTTAGCAGGGAGCCAGCAGCAGGGAAGAGGTCAGTTCTGTGGTTTTAGGCTGGTGGCAGCCAGGCAATGAGGATTGCTGACTGTAAGGGTCAGCCTGGGAACTGTGCCCAAGGCAGGGAGCACAGCACACAGACACCCAGCTCCCTGCTGGCTTCCCCACAGGGGGAAGAAGCTCTCCTAGGTTTATTTGCACCATGTAAATCAAGTAAGACTTCTCCAGGGGACACAGCTGGGTGTTTTTCAGACTTGGAGTGGGTTTGTCTTGCTTTGAAGTTGGGCTGGATTATCTCTGCCTGGTTCAGGTGCACTTTCAATTGAGTCAAGCTCTGAATAACAGAGGTAGGAGGCAGCTGGATGAACCCCAATTCAACAAATCCTTATTAGTCAAATATATGTATTTTTTAAGCTTACTAAAGCAAATGTCAAACACATTTCTAGCTCCAGTGCTTCATGGCCTAATGAGCTGGAGACAATCTGGCCCTTAATGGCACTGGCACTCCCAGAGGGCAGAGGTGCTGTATGCTCTGCACTCTCTAACCAGAGGTGGTTGGTTAGCAGGGACACTGCTCTTGCTGGGGATTAGCAAAATGGTCAAGCTGGACTTGCTGGGAAAGCAGGCAGCGAGCCCAGAGCAGTGACCTGTGCAGCCTTTCCCTGCCCTGCAAGTCGTGCCTCTAAAACTGGGAATTAAGGCATTGCAGAAGGTGGTGCTGCCTGTGATTCCACAGGATGGTTTGCACTTAAATTCCTCTCTGCTGCCTTCCAGGCCTCTCACAGTAACCCTTTGTTCCTTGTTAGTGTCACACAAATAAATGGACACAGTAGAACTAGAACTTGGTTTTGGGAGAAGAGCTGGCTCACAGCTAGCATTAATGGGCTTAATGTAGTGACCTGCTCTGCTGGTGCAGCTGCTAGTTGAAATGGTAGCAGGCTTTTACTTAATATTTTTCTCAAGCCTTAGGTACATCAGTGGGGTTCTGGAGTGTGATCTGACAAAATGATCTGTCTGGATGGGGAGTAGCTGTGCCTGGGGCTGCATTGCCAGCTCTCTCTCAGCTGAGTAGATGAGGAAGCACTAAAAAAAAAAAAAAATCTGAGTCCTGGTGTGGTTTTTGAAGGTGGATATTTTCTGTTGGAGGGCTGTTCTATCAAAACTCCAGCTTTTCCTTCCCTTGGTCAGTCTTATTTCTCAGGTAACAAGTGACAGGATAAGAGGGAATGGCCACAGCTTGTGCCAAGGGAGGTTTAAACTGAATATTGGGAAATCTGTCTTCACCAAAAGGGTTTTCAAGCAGTGGAATGGGCACTAGGGGAGTGGTGGGCTCACTTAAAAATGGTGCAGATGTGGCACTTGGGGAAGGGTTTAGTGGTGGCCTTGGCAGTGCTGGTGGAATGCTGTGGAGGTCTTTTCCAGCCTAAATGAGTCTAGGATAATAAGCTTAAGTAGTGAGTGAATGTGATCTGTGTGTTTGTTGCTGTGGGCATGTGTTTCACCAGTCTCAAGCTGGGTTAACCCTAACCTGGTATTACCCAAATTGCTGGGAGGTGTCCTGGGCTGCACAGCTTGCCAAGAGGATTGGTATTTGGTTCTCAAATGTTAAATCACGTTTGTACCGTGCCAAAATCAGTCTCGAACTGCAGATCCCACAGGCCTGATTTCTGTGTGTGGGAAGGAGGTGAGACACATCCCAGTGTGCCCCTTGAAGAAGGGCTGAGCTTTTCACCCTTGGCCAGGGATCAAAAACACCTGGGGGCTAGCAATGCCTGAACTGTTCTGCTTTGAAATATCCCTTTCTGTTACCCTTTTAGTGTTTTTTAAAGCATTTCTCCCCCTGCTTTGTTGGGCAGACTGAGGCTGCACACTCTGTGAGTCCTGTGAGCGCCTCAAAGGCAGCTGGAGGTCTGCAAGAGGCTGCTGGCAGGGTCTCAGCCAGTTTGTCACACCCACTCAGTGACATCTGTTGACCCCCTCTTCTGGGTCTTGGAGGGGGTGTCTCATCACAGGGATGTTCTTGTAGTGAAAGTCCCAGTGGGACTAACCCAGAAAGACCAACAGCAGCGTTAACTTCCATGGAAAATGCCATTCTGTATTTCCATTTCTTAAACTGTGGGGTTTTATTTTTCTTCCAGGCATTTAAATAAAGACTGAGTGGTGTAAAACTGCACAAACACCAAATCAATATTGTTGGTTTGAATTGTCCTTAGCATTGCCAGATATTTTTACTCATGACCAGTGAGGCTCCAGCTGCTTGCGAGGTTAATTTCTTTAGTGAGTAAATTTTATTTTATCTCCACAGCGAGTTCTATAATTGGTTTTAAATGTAACATGCATACACAGATGCTGAGCATGTGTTAACAATTAAAGAGAGGAGGGAAAGGATCTTTGGTACAAGAGCACTGCTTGTAAGCAGAGCAGTATTGCTGTAGGACTTTTGGAGAGCTGTTTTCTAGGGAACCGATTGTGGCACTGTTTGCCACCATGGGCAGATCTTGTTCTTCTCTGCTCAATTTTCTTTTTCTATAAAAGTGTAAAGCAACTAAGCCCACTTTACAAAACTATTTGGGATCTCCAGCTCCACAGTGTAAAGTCACTAATAGGGGAGAAGCAAAACCCGTGTGAGAGCACATTGCTGCTGCAGCTCTGACAGAGCTGTTCATCACAGGAGCTGGAGCTTGATGCTTTTTTCCCCTCAACTAGCTGAATTTCATGCAGGTTACAGTCACTCTCCCAGCTCCTGTGCAATGGTGCAGTGCTTTGCAGGATATCTGTCTGTACTGACGTGCTATTTTTGCCTTGAAACCTTTTTGTGTGTTCATTTGTTCTGCAAATGCACCGAGCATCAGAGCAGTGTGGGCACACAGAGCTCCCTGGGAGCCCCTGCATTTTATGGGAGCAGGGCACTATGGCCAGGAGCCAGCAAGGCTGGCTGGAAACCCGGGGGCAGAGCAGTAAATCTGCAGGAGTGGACAGGCTTGGATTGTCTGTTATGTAAGGATTTTATTTAATACTCTAGCCGTTCATCTACAAGAATATTATTGATTCGAGACTGGCAGCTGGTCAGGTTGATTTATGTCCTGAACTGAAAAGCTGTTTGATAAACACTGAATATCCACAGTTTTCTGTAATGCCTGGACTGCTTTGGGCTGTTCCAGGTGGGGCTGTGCCCTTCTGTGTAATCTGGCTGGATTTAGGGGAGTCTGATCCCAAGACCCCAAGGGTCTGTTCCACACGATTCAGGGCAGTGTCCCATCACTACAGTGGGATGGAGGGTGGGAGCTCACCCTGAGCTCCAGGCACCACAGGCTCACCTTTCCTGGGAGGAAACCCCTATTCCAGCAGGCTGAAGTGCCTGCCTCATCCACAAGGCTGTGAGCAGGGGCTGCTGGTGTTCCTGCCTCCCTCTCTGGCTGCTTTCAAGTGGAGAATTCAAAGTCTGGCATCAATGGGCAGCACCGTGGAGTGTTGGGCTTGATTAGGGACTCACCAATGTTCTATAAAAAAAGCCCCAAAGTGATCTTCAGTCTGCCCTGGTGTGCCACATTCCTCTCCTGGCTCTGCAAGTGATTTGCTGTGCATAATCTTAAGAAAGTTACTTCATTTACCTTTTCCTGGAGCTAGAGTGTGAGAGTGGCTGTGCTAGGTCAGCCCCAACATCCATTTATGCAGTGGCTGTGATGCTTTCCCTGAGTGCTCCTCCAGCCTTTGACAAGGAGCTGGGTGACTTCTTTCATCTGGGCTGTGGAGGTTTGATGTGCTACAAAGGAATCTGTTAAGATTTTTGACAAAAGACACAAATCCATTGCTGGGGCAGGGCTGGTGTGGAAAAGGAGCTATTTTGGTGGGTCACTCATTCATATCTGATTCCAAGCTGTTGCAGCAGTCATAGGACTGCTAGATCTTTGGGACCTGCTCGTATTTTTACATTTTGGAGGACGAAAATGGTTCGGACTCAGTTTTGCTGATGGAGATGGCTCAGCAGGGCAAAGCATTAGCAGCAAGTGCAGTGCCCATGGTCCTGGCAGTGTGACCTGTCCTGCAGCAGCTTTGGCACAGCTGTCCCAGGTTTGGAGAGCAGCCCTTGTGCTCTGCAATCCTGGCTTGGTGTGCAGACACAAAATAGGCAGCAAACAAGGCACTGAAACACCTCTGTGTGAGCCACAGTGGTGTCTGCAGTGACATCCCTGCAGGCCATGCATGGTCTGTCCTGCAGCTCAGGGCTTAGCCTGCATCAAGGGGGCTGCCAGCAGCCCTGCTCTCAGCATCTCACCCCATTCCTGTTAGGTAAAGGCCTCCTGTTCCTTGCTGCTGTGTTCCTGAGTGCACTTACACCTTCTGCTCTGTGGTGTGAGAGAGCAAGAAGGCAGTTGTCCCCTGCTAACCCATAAATTGTGATCCACAAAATGCACAGCTGCCCTGGAAGCCTTGATTATGCTGTGGGAACAAGGCAAGGCAGTTGCTGAGCAGTGGTTGTTGAAGCTTCTGTCCCTGGCTCCACCCTCCCTGTTATTTTTTGGTGCTCCAAAAGCCTCACGTCATTTTGCAGAAGTGATTGTAGCCCCTCAGGATCACATGAACACTTCAGCAGTCACTTCATTACAAGCTGCTGTTAAGATGCAAATAAACCCTCCTAATGCAGTAACTCCAGCACTGCTACACTTCATAAGTCAGCAGAACTGCTTCCACTGGGCTGGAATTGCAGGGCAAAGGCTCTCCAACTGCAGAGCAGCTGCGGCACTGTCCGAACCAACTTGTGCAAAGTAAAGGTGCTGATGCAGTTTGGGAAAAGGTGCTGGCACTGGTTTTATAGATACAGGGGTATAGTATAGTATAGTATGGTATAGCCCAGCCTCTTCTTTAAATCCATGTGGCTGCTTGGGTTATGGCAGGATAGGTTTGGAGGGAATAAAGAGAATTGCTGGTTGAAGAACTTCTATGCCTTTGGGGGCTGAGATTCCCTATCCATCCTCTGCTCATCTCCTGAAGCTGGCAGCTCTTCGTCCTGAAGCAGAGGCTTTGTGTTCTTAAGCAAAAGACTAAGCTGTCAACTTCAGGATCAGGGGTTTGCAGTGCCATGAACTCCCTTGGGACCATCAGGAGCCAGCCTGTGTTCACCCCACCTTCACAGCAAGTCTTTCAGCCTGAGTGGGGCTGACACTATTAACGTGGGCCTTTTCCTGACTCTCCTGTAAGGCAGATCCAGATTGTCCTTCTGGCAGGAGTGTCTGTCTGCCCATGAGACAAATGGAAATGGTTAACCAGAGCTGCTAGTCCTGGGGAATTGCTTCAGCAGCACTTCACGCCTGACTAATATCTGTTTCTTTCCTTCAGCACTCTGCCTGTCACTCCAGATGGGAGAGGACACTCTGTGGGTAATTGGTTCCTGTTCCCTCTGTCTTCCTCCTTCCCTCTTACTCACACACATCACTGTTACCGTCTCTTCCATCACTCAGAGTTTGGAATAAAGTTATGATTTGGGCATCTCACAGGAGGGAAAACAGACCTGCAGTTCCTGAATGCGGAAAGCATCAGTGCCATGGCAGGGTGACAGGCAAGAAAAACAGAAAAAGAGACTTTGTGTGCTGCAATGGGAAGTGCAGCCCAGATCTGATGTGGAACTGAACAGTTCTTTATTAACTTCCCCCCTGTAACTTCTGGTGCAGTAGAAATGCTGTCTCTTCTCTCTTCAGTCTGGGCAGAGCCAGCTCTGCCCGTAGGGACCTGGAGGAGCTGCAGCTCCTTGGCGCTGGCTCTGCAGCTCTGGAGCACATCTGCAGTGCTTGGGCCCGAGCACAGGAACCAGGAGAGGCTCAGGCTGTGCTCTGCAGAGCCCTCCAGCCGCTAAAGAGGGGCTGCACCAGCTCAGATTCCTGGCATGGAAAAGAGATGTTGGGTCCAATCTGAAAACACACAGAGTAAATTCTCTGAACCAGTCAGGGGTTTTTTCTCCTTTTTTTTGAGAGCTAGAGTCTTAACTAAAGCAATAAATCCACATTCTACTTTCCCCCCCACCAAGGCCTGACATTTAGGGAAAATGGAAGACTTATGGATAGCTCAAGGAACCCCAATATGTCATTCCCTGTCCCTTGCAGCCAACATCAGTGTACGAGCTGCTTCGAGGTTGGGTTCCTACCCTGCAGCTCCTTCTGATGAGTGTAGTAGGAAATGGTAGAATAGTTAACATCTGGCTTGATTATGCAGAATTATTCAGTCATTTCCATAATACCCTTTGTAAAATGCTTGCTGCTTGATAAACCAGCCTTTCTGCTGCTGCAGACAACAGTACCAGAAATCCTCCATGCATACAATAATATCTGGAAATGAACTGGATTCTTCCTTTTCCCCCAGACTTTGCTGCCTGTCAATATAAAGCTTGAAGTTCATCTGCATGCAAGACTATGAATAAGGATGAGGTGTAATAGTTGCATTTATTACTCCTCAGTGAGCCAGTAACAAGATGTAAATGATCTGATATATTAATCTAAACCATGGCTTGGCTTAGAGAGCAGTCAATAGAACAAAACTCTGTCAGGCTGTTTCTGTGGGGGAGACTTGACAGTGTAATAAGCCTTATTTTATAAGCTCAATATTAATTGGATTTGCATCCTCTGACTTGCTTCCTTTGGTCTCTGACTGATCCTTCTTTTGACTTTGGAATCACTCACTTTTATCTGTTTTTTCTTGAGTCAGCTAAGCAAATCTGGACAGCCAGAGCCTGGGTTGCTTTATGGAGAGGTGGCTGTTGAAAAAGATGAGGAATCTCCTCTGCTTCCACCGTGGTCTCAAGTAGGGATAAACTGAGTCCCACACAGGAAAAAAAGCTCTTAGGGCCTCTTAACAAAAAGCAAATAGTGTGTGATTTGTTCTTTCCTAACACCTACATAGAGTGGTTAATGTTGCTCCTGTGGGGACTAGGGGAAGGAGAGGTGCCTGGGAATAGAAGAGAGATGCAGGGAAGTGCAGGGATTTGTCACATTTTACAGGTTTTATGGAGGCTAGTTATCATCTGGTAAGTCACTGTCTTACACCTTTGCTGCTCTTCTCAGGGCAATTTATCCTTTTTATCTGTGCTCTGATGGAGAGAGGTATGAAGCTTTATGGTATCTCTTGACCAGCATAAAGCACATTTGCTGTGAGATCTCTCAGGGAACAGGCTGGAAGGGATTAGAGCAAAGTTAATTTCCAAGTTTTTTGTGCAGAGGGAAAAGGTCAGAGTCTTTTTGGCTCTAAGCATAGGCACTCCTGGAAGTTTTGCTTCAGCTGTATGGTGCATTTGTTCAATATTCTGACACACCAGCACTTATTTGAACTGGAGCCTTTGTTGACCCAGTTTGTCACATGCTTTTTTAAAAGCAAACTAACTCCCCAAACCTTAATCAAACAGAAGAGGAAAACCATCTACCAGGTGAGCTGTGATGTTCTGGTCTGCCAGTCCAGACTTTTCCTCACGGAGCTGGCTCTTACCTCACCCCTGCATCATCCTCTGTGCTTGTTGTCAGGTCATGTTCCTTGTCTGAATGTGACCCCAAAAAACCCCTGTTCTAGGCAAAAAAATTACCCTGGTCCTCAGAAGAAAAGCCTGGGACAGAGATAAGCCTGGAGACGTCTCTGCAGTAAATAACCACTGCAGATCTGTGCTTGTTTCCTCCTGGTTATCAGTCATCTGTTACATGCATTTTAAATAGTCACAGGAGTGATGTTGTACTTGCAAACAGCGCTTGTAGCCAAGCCTTGGAGCCTGTCCTGATCTCTGAATTCTCCTCAGCGTGTAGAGTGATGTGGAGGTTTGAAAAATGGCCTTTGTCACTGGGAATGTGGTCTGGGTGCTTTGTAAAGGGAATTTGTGGGGAGAGAGCTTCTAGGTGGGCTGCAGAAGAGCCCCAGAGAGGATTTAGTGTTTATGGAGGGCTGTTTGAGTCACTTCAGATGTGACTGCGTAGCTTGGCAGAAATCAGTACTGAAATAGCCTGGTGCACCGTGAGGTCTCTTTGCTGTTGGAGTGCCTATGAGATGATGAAGCTGTTTTTTCCCTGTCTGAGGGAGGGGGGAGTATCTTCAAAGCCCCCTTCTCGGAGTTGTTGTCAGAGCCAGCACGGATCTCATTCTCTTTCTTCCTTGTTGTCGAAAGGAGCCGCGTGTCGGAGGAGCACAGCCAAGATGCATTGTGTTTGCCCCTGGTTAGTAGCTGTTCCCTAGAAAACTAAAGCTTTCAGGAAGCGAGCCTTCCTGTCAGTTTTATTTTTGTGTCATTTCACAGTTACCCCACTGGGTTTTGTGGAGCTGCTTGGGGCCTGCTGGCAGCAGCAGGGCTGAGGGGAAAGCACCAGTGCGTGAAACGTGAAGAAAGGAGGTTTTGGTGCAGACAACAGGCACAAGAAGGGATGGATTTTTGTTCTTACTAACATACAAAACACTCCTGTCCACAGTGAAGGCGTGGGGTAGTTGTCCAGGTAGCTCTGCTCACCCAGCAGCAAGCAGCCCCTCTGTTCCCTGTGCTTTCCCAGCACTGCATTTCCGTCTGTCCTGTACGCGGGAGCGATCCGTGCTCGCGGGCGCCCGGGCTCCACTCCGGCCGTCTGACACTTGGCTGAAATGATCTCGGTCTTCCTCTCCTCTCTCTCCTTCTCTCTTTCAGCTTGGCAGTGACCTTGGCGGGGGCATTGGAGGAAGCCCGGCAGTAAGTGCCATTCCATTTTTTTCCCCAATTTCCAAAGCTGCTCAAAGCTCATTGTTTTTCAGTGTAACTTCACCCGTTACGTGCTGGAAGGGGCTTCTTAAAGCCCTGGAAGATGTTTGTAAATGGATAAATGCAACTGAAACACACAGGTCCCCACCTATGTTGATTTGAGTCCAGCTGTCACCTGGGCTTTCCTAAGAGCAGCCAGGGCCAGAGCTGTTCACTGTCTCTGCTTAGCTCCTCTTCCTCAGAGCTTTTAGTTGGATCACCAGTGTCAACCCTGGCAGTGCCTCATCCTTGTGCAACTCCTTTAGCAGCTGAAAGGCCAAGGATGCTTATCCCTACTCACAAAGCCTGGTCTGTAACCCTGACCCAGTGTCACCACAGACTTGCCTGAACTCAGTGCTTTCTCCTCCCAAACCCCATTTAAGGTTTTTTGCCTGGACATCAGGGTCAGGTGCTCTGAGCTTTCCTACTGTGTGTGGTCAGTGCTGCCACCGGCCTCCTCCTCTGTGCCTGTGCTTTGGGAGTGTCCTCTTGCCTACAGCGCTTGCCAGGACATGGGACAGTTTCAGCCTGCTTTCAGAGCAGCCTTGGCTTCAAGCTCGTAGCAGCTTCTTCCAGAAAAGCGTGGAAAGGGAATGAAACATGGCTTGGAGATGCAGTGGGTAGGAGGGAGCGTGCTTCCAACCCATAGCCAGAAGTTCTGTCCCCTAGAAAGCTCCAGTCCCTCTTCCCAGGACTCTGTATTCAGTAATTCAGTGAGGAAAGCATAGTCAGTTCTGGAGGGAGGGCTTTTCAGAGACCCGTGTTATGGCTGCAGTCATTCTCTCTCCTCCTTTCCCTGCAAATCTGGCATTCCTTCCTTCCTTCAGCACGAGGGCAGAGGAGAGCTGATGGCACAGAACACCTGTAGATGCAGGCAGCCCACTGCAGGACATGGGAGGTGGTTCCCTGTGGTGGTCATACCTGCAAAGCCAGGCCTCTTCCCTCCTGGGCCAGCAAAAACCCACCAGGCAGTTGTGTCCTGGTCACTCTGCCTGTTTCTGGGCTGCTGGCTGGGGAGTCCTGTTCTCAAGCACAGCATTCATCCTGCTAGGAAGAGAACTTGGGAGTGTAACTTGAGTGTGACTGTCCCATCTGAAGCTGGGCACCTAAAGGTTAATATTCCAGCTCTGGTGCCCTCATTTAAGTCCTGGGAGGGAATGATTGCCCTTCTTGAAGGAAGGTTGTCCTCTGGCAGACTCTGCTTCATGTAATGAACCTTTTGGGCCCGAGTGCTGAGAATGCAGAGCTCTGGCTTTGGGTGGGAGTACACAACACGGTCATGACTCCCTTGCTATCTCTGGATATGCAAAATCTTGCAGATTCCTGAAGGCTGACGTAGTTGGGGGAAGGTTTGAAGCATTTGCTCTTTTCCCTGGGTTTATGTAGGGAAGCATATTGTCTTATGAGAAGGAGATATGGAGAAGAAAGATTCCTCTACAGTGGGAATAGATAACTGGAGCTATAAAAAAATGATGTGGAAGCTTGGTTGAGGTGACAGCCGAGCGTAGGGATTAGCTGCCAGGAGCTTTGGAATTCAAATGCATAATTTAGCACTATTGATAAATCAGTGGGGAAGCTGCAAATGGCTTTAAAATATTTAGGATATTGCCCGAGTTCATGGTTTATTTAATAAGCAGTGCTCACACGTGATGTTAATGAGTACCTGTTCTTTCTGACTCCTCCAGGTGGGACAGACCTACATTCCCACCTGTGTGCCAGCTGCCTTTGCCCCTTCTCCCACCCCAGCAGTGGTCACCTGTGGACTCAACGATCTCTTTGAGCTCTCGTCTGGGATAGGGATGGCTCCTGGAGGATATGTGGCTCCCAAGTCTGTACGTAAGGAAAGATGATCATCCCCAGTTTCTTGCCTTCCTTTGAGTTTCAAATCTGACATTACTCACCTGTCCCATTTATTGTGGGCTTCTGGTGCTGAAACTTCAGCTCAGTCCCAATAGGGGTGCCCTGGGCTTTTCCCAAATAGGGTAACCACGTGTTGGAGACCATGTTAGTTATTAGTTACACATTTCTGCCATTTTAGCAGTTCCCTCATTTTACTTGTGACAGTATTTCTCCAAAGAACGGCTTAGATAAGATCCAAGACTTTCAGCTGTGTCAGAGCAGCTTTCCTGCAGACCTACTTCTAAACAAGCTTCCCCAGGAAACTTGAGGGCCAGACAGAATTTGCAACAACTTTCCTAGCAGGTTTGTTTATTTGGAGGAATCCATCGTGACAGTGGAGATAAAATCATGTGGTTGGGATGATGGTGCTGCAGTGGAATGCAGAGAAGTGTTCTGTCAGCTACAGAGATCACAGAGGCTTTGGCTGAAGCATGGAGTTGGGATCATGAGATACAGAACATGGTTCTGGGAACAGCCTGTGGAGCAGCCACGGGGAACTCAGGCTCCTGAAAGGGAATAAACAAAAGTTAGCACTCAATTAGCACTCCATGGATGGAAAATTTTAAAACATCCTCTGAAATCAAAGATCTCAAGGTACTGCAGACCATACTCAAAAGATTTTGGTCCTTCCAATTATTGCACCTTATATAAAATCAGGTAATTTTGAGCTAAGTACTGCCTCATTTTGCACCACTCAGAACTGGGTCTGGGTTTTTCCCACAGAGGTGATTTGGGAATCCAGAACCCAACAGATAACAGTATCAGCCCTTTGATTTTATTTGTTCAAACTTTAGTATTGTCCTGCCTCTAATAGCCCAACCAGCCCTTGGAGAAGTCCAGAGCAGACTGGGTGAGTCTATTTGGTGTGATGGACACAAGCTGTCCCTGCTCTTGTGCTCACTGGTGCTGTAGTAATTTGATTTCTTCCGTGAGTGCTGTGAACAAATATGGATTAGGAGCAGCGAGTTTATTCCTGAGTGGTGAGCTCCATCCTTTCAACACCCCATGCCCCATCCTCCCCGTAGTGTTTCTTTTGCCTCTGTGGGCTCAGTGTGCTGATGGAGGTGGATTTCTGAGCTCAGGACTTCTGTTTATTGGAAAACTCGGCTTGTTTGTTGTTATCTTCAGGCCAGGCTGCTCACACTGAATGACATCTCTTGTGTTCAAGGTTTGGCTGCCTGCAGTGAAGGCTAAAGGATTGGAGATCTCAGGCACATTCAGCCACAGGCAGGGACACATCTACATGGAGATGAACTTTACCAATAAGGCTTTGCAGCACATGACTGACTTTGCCATTCAGTTCAATAAGAACAGGTAAGAAATAATTAGCAATGCACTGTGTTCAGCAGATTGAACGCTCCTGGGAAAGGAATTTGTGCCTACACTGCTAAATTTAAGGAGGGCTTGTGCTTAGGTGTATAATGCAGTCATGGAAATAGCTTGGATGATACAGCCTGACCTCTCCATCACACCAAAATTGTGTAAAAGGGCTGAAAACACAGACTGATAAATCTGAGAGGAAACAGACATCAGACAGTGCCGTCCTTCTCCCAGCTCTGAAACCATTTAACCAGGCATCTCCCCCATTTAACCTCGGTGGAGTTTTTCAGCAGCCTCATAAGTTATTAGGAAGGTTGGTGGGTTTAAAGCCAGTCAGTGCCCTGGGCAAAAAAAGAGCACAGAGAGGCAGGATCTGAGCTGCACAAGTATCAACCCATGGTGCCTCTGCCTCCTGACTTAATTGCTGTGCTGCCCCTCAGACTGTCTGGAAGCTCAGGGCTCCTAATAAAGCTGCTTGTCACTGAAGGAGCTGCAAGTTGGGAGCCTGTGACACATGTTCTCCCTGTAACAGGCAGCAGAGCAATTCTGTCAGAAGCAGGAGCCACTTGAAAGTTTAGAGCTTGGATGATACAATTCAGATTGTTCTTGGAAACCCATCTCAGCCAAAGGATGTGACATGGCAGCACAGCCACGGTGTCTTCCCACAAATACCCTTTCCAGAGAGCTTATCCTGTGGTTTGCTGTGTGTTATCTTCAGCAAGGACCAGGCTACTTCTTATCAAGACTGCAAAGAGTATTTTGTGACTGACATGTTCTCTATATTCCTTGATATCACTTGACTGGAAAAGGGTTCTCTTAATGAAGATCCACTGAACCCATCTCTTTAATCTCACTGTTAGCTTTGCAAATTCAGGATTTCTTGGGACGAATAAGATTTACTTAGAAAAGTCATTATGCTAAATAAGTCTAAGTAAATGTTCTCCCTGGACTGTCATATTTTCTGGAGAGTTTTGCTAAGCTGCTATGTGCAAATGTTTCATGCAGATTATCTTGGAAGAAAAGGCATTTTGTTTGTGATTTTTTTTTTTTCCCCCTATACATCAAGCTATGTTTTAGCCACACCTACATGGTACTTTGAGGATGTAGAAAGTTTAAATACTCTACAGTAAACCAGCAGTTTTTCATCTTGCAGCACAAGCTCCATATACAACCTACTGCTATTTACTCTTTTACAATTGCTATTCTCCTGTCAATGCTTTCCACTGTGCCTGGTGCATTAGAAAGAGCTGCAGAGGGCTGATTCTTTAAGTGTAAATATTAAGGTTTGTGATTGGGAAGTTTCTATTGCTTTTCCCTCCTTTCCTGCTGCTGCTGATGGTATTCACTGCAGTCTTGGGATAAAGCATTAAAAAAAAAAAAAAATAAAAGAAAGCTGAAGCTCTGGTGTGCTGTAATATCACAGCCCCTTAGTAACAAACTGCAAGTTTGGTTTCCCTCTGAGTCCTAGGGAAAACATGAGAGTTTGTGTCCTGAAATGGCTGCAGAAGGTAAATCATGTGGCTATGCCCTTGCTAGGAGTATTCCTATTTCAACTCCCTAGAGCTGAAAACTAAGGAGAACCAAGAATGGGGCATTTATTGCTTTCTGAAAGAGTGACAAACCTGATAAATGTGGCTGACGTTGCAGAGACAGCATCAGGCTTTTAGTAAATAAAATAAAAGTACACAACTATGCATCCTGCAAACGCCCTGAGAACGCTAATGTGAATTCTGCTACAGAGAAATGCATTTCTGAGTGGACACCAAAACATCTGGGCTTCCATCTGCTTTTGGAAAGCAGCTGGTCCGTAGTGCAGAACTGCTGTGTTAAACGTGAGATGCTCTCCCTCTTCTCCATGCTAAGCAGAGATGCCTGTTGAATTAAATGTTCCTTGGACTGAACAGGCAAGTAAACATTGCTGGGACACATCCCCAGTGAAGGAGCCTCCAACCACACAGCTGTGCCAGGTGCTGTCATTCAGGACCAGGCAGCTGGATGTGTTGATTCATTTGTTCTGCAGTGCTGTTCCAAGGCACATGTTCCTCCTTGGCTGGCTGTTTGTTCTGTGCTGGCTCCAGGTCCCTCTGCCACAGCTCCCAGGGGTGCAGCAGCCATGCAGTGTGTGATGCACCCTACCTGCAGTGCTCTGGAGCTCAGGAACAGGGAAACAGCACCTGGCTCTTAGTCCAGGTCATTCCTTGCTGGGCAGGCTGGTGCTCGGCACACAGACCAGTGGGTAATGGGAGAGTTCCCAGGAGCTGGGCCCTGGGGCAGGGTGGTGAATTTGTCAGCAAGATACCCCCCCTGAGTGAGTTTCCCGTGCCTTGTCCTGCTTTGTCTGCTCATTTGAACTGTGTTCCCTCCCTGGAGTAGGAGCAGGGGCAGCTCAGGAGTAGTGGGAAGATGAGGCAGGTGGTGCTTGACAAAAGGAACATCGTATTTTGGTCATATTTTGGACAATGCAGGGCTGCTTTCATCACTTCTGTTTTTCTCTTGCCCAGCTTTGGGGTCATCCCAAGCACCCCCCTGGCCATTCACACACCTCTGATGCCAAACCAAAGTATTGATGTCTCCCTGCCCCTCAACACTCTGGGACCAGTCATGAAAATGGAGCCTCTGAACAACCTCCAGGTAAGGATTGGCTCGTTCTGGGCAGGGGGGAAGCTCAGCAGGTGCTCAGCCCAGTTTGTTTGGCCCAACACAAATGTGGTAAGGCTCTAATCACAAAATACCAGGTGTAAACAGTCAAGTCTGCCCAAAACTTAGTCCTCTTCCTTTTCCAAGCTTCTCCCAGAAAAACTGAAATGGAAACTTCTTGAATTTTGTGACTTTTCAAACACCTCAAACCAACTGCTTGCATCTGTGTAGATGAAGGGCTTTGTTGCAGTACCACTGTTCTGTAAACTGGGCATGAGGTTTGGCTGGACTTAAGAACTGGAGCAGTTCTGAACAGAGGAAGTACCCGTGGTGAAGCAGGCAGAGAGAGCTGTCAGTAAGAATTGAGGCAATTAAAGGAATTGCAGGAATGATGGCAACTGCTGAGTGATTAATATTTCTCTAGTGCTTTTAAATTCCAGGGTGCTTCACAAAGGCACATCCCTGCCCCAGATAGCTTAATCCAAGGCAAGCTGTGTGTTTCAGAGGAGAAATGACGTGAGCAGCTAATGTTTCATTAATGAGGGTGTTGGTGCATGGCAGGGACAGCACTCCCTGGAGGAGCCTCTTTATCAGATTGGGCTGTCAATCTGATAAAGACAGGACAGATCCAGGGAAATGTTCCCCTCTGCTTTGGACCAGAGACTGTCTCCAGTGATCTGGAAATCATCAGGCAGACAATTCTCCCCGGAAGGAGGCTCTTCCCCTCTGCTGCCATGTGCAGCCACTCTGTGGAGTGGAGGTCAGCAACTCCTGCTTCTGCTCTGGGTCCTCCAGGGTGATTTTCCCAGTATCCCAAGTATCCCAGAATATACAGTTAACTTGCACTGCAGCTATCCCTCTCACCTCAGGTCTCCAGGAGGTAGAACTGTGTTGGGTTCCTGCAGCGTATCAGCCCATAGAGGGAAATATTTTGAGGCAGCTCATTCTCTTTTTAGTTTAAGAGAATGCAATGGAAGTTACTATTTATTCTGCCTGAGCAACTGTTTTTTCCCCTTCTTTTGACTTCCATTCTGGGGCTTATGACTTATTGATGAGTCTTTGGGCTAACAGCTTGAAATAGCTTCTCTGGCACTCAAAGGAGCAGTCCCACACTCGGGCTCCGAGCGCAGTCATGCGACGGGGGAGCAGAGCACAGACAGTGAATGAATTCCATGGCCTGTCTTCCACAGCTGGCCCTTCCAGCCTCTGGAAGAGCTGAGTTCCCTCTGCAACCAGGTCATGAAGGTGAGGTGGTATTTGGGTCAGCTGTGGTAAAATCTGGCTCCTGCTCCGAAGGGAATGTGGAGGTGACAGTCCCAGTCAGCCTCCACAGCACTGGGGACTCTCAACAAGGCACTCTCAAGTCGCTGCTTCCTTTGATCAGGAGGGAAGTGAAGTATTTGGGTTATTAAATCTCTGAAGAGCTTGGAACACAGTTTGTTTCTTGTAGCATCTCCTGCTAGAACAAAGCTAAGAGAAAACATGTGAGGAAACCTCCAGCTACCTTCTATTGAGACAGTGGAGCATTCATTAGTGCCAGACTCCGTTGTTAATTTGCTAACGCTCTCATTGCCATAGAAGTTGGCTGCCCTTTTACAATTGGGGAAGCTGCCATATGGAGTAATAGTATATTTCTCTGCAAAGAGTTGACTCATGATAGCAGATGCCAAGTTAAAAAGAGCACTCCCCTTTTTTGACAGCAGTGGGCTTGATGGAGATCTATCAATGCCCTGACAGCCAAGGCTCTGGTTTTGTTTTCTGGGTTCATGTGGAAAGGATTTGTCTTGAAACGTTCAGAAATCGCCTTGGTGACCTACTTAGGGAACAATTTATAGCATAATATAGGAGTAGAGAATACAAATGTTCCTGTAGTCATTGAAGAACCAAAACGCTCATCAGGTTGAATTTACTTAATGTGTTTTTTTCCTCAGCTAGAGAACACTGAAGCAGATGCAGGGCTGGTTTGAACCTGAGGACCTTATGTTCATCTCCCCTTCTGGTGGGAGTTTTTTGGTTTTAGTATCAAGAAAAAGAAGTCCTGAAGTAACCAAACTGATAGCTTTCAACTTTTTGTCATGTTAATTATACACTTCAAAGACTAGTTGTACATTCCTTAGGCAACTATTTCAGAAGTAACGAATTCATGTCTTGTTCGGGTTATTTTTATTACCATTTCTAATCTTTCACCCAATACAGCTCACTTAATCTTGACATTTGTAATCGTGGAGAGAAACTAAAATATTTGACAAGGTAACAAAAAAGACGTTTTTGCAAGAAGATGAAGAAAACTGAAATATTTTCAGAGGCTTGCTTAGGTAAAATATAGCTGAAGAGTCTTGTGTTTGCCAGTCACCTTGCATCTTGTGATACCGAATGCCAGGCTTCTCCCTTGCATCCCAAAATAATCATCATCATTTTCATGACTTGTTGACTCAGCTTTAACCCCCAGTCAAGCAGAGATTTATCCAAAGGGCAAAGCTAGACCAGACACAGCACTGTAGGGCTGAATAAACCTCAATCCCTGCTCACTGGTTCATCTTTTTCACTTCTGTCAGATTAAAAAGATGTCTTTGGAGTGTACCTGTTGCTAAAGAAAATCTGACTTGGTTATTTGTGTGCCTCTAATTTCTGGTGGGAGACACCCTTGCAGTGCCACATCAGCATTTTGGGGGCTGCCTGGTGCTTGTGGGTGCTGTGGTCAGAACGTGGCAGCAATAAATTCCAACAAGGCCTTGCCCAAAGGTCTGTGAGAGGCTGTGTTGACCTTGCTGGGTGTTTGATAGCCATGGAAACATCTCTGGGAGTTGTGCAGCTCTCCCTGGCTCCTGCAGCATTGCATTTTCACAGTCAAAGCAGTGGTGACACTGCTGGTGACGTGTGGGCTGCTAGAGGTGGGGTGGGTGAGGTATCTTTGCTGCCAAAGATGTGGGAGACCTTCAGCTCTCAAAGAGAAAGGTGCCTTCTGAAACAGGGACTTGCACTGGTGAGGAATATTAAGTCTTTCCAGATAGTTCTTCAAGTCAAATTTGGATTTAGAAAATGCCTGGGCTGAAAGCCTTTCTATGGTAAGAGAAGCGCTGTTCCTAGTAATTGGCATTTTAACAGCTATGAAATGCTGTGAAATTGGAATACCCATTGGAGCACAGGAGAATTGCTCCCTTAATCCTGGAAATGGGTGAAGTGGAGCCAACCTGCAGCCAGAGTGTCAGAGCTCAGGCCTGGTCTGTCATGGCACAAATATGACAATGTCTTCTGTGAGATTGTAACTCCTTGCAGGAGACAATGCAGAGCTGTAGGCACTCCTGGAGCAGCAGCGAGTCCACTCTCTTGGGATCCACGTTCAGAATGCACCATCAGTGTGTCACATCCTGCTGTCAGCTGCCAGCCCTGTCTGCTGCAGCTACAGAGCATGCAGCTGAAAAAAAGCTTGAATTTTTCAAACTGTTTTTTTATTTAATTCAGTAAAATTATCTGAGTATGGAAAGGGAAGGATCTGCCCAGTTGCATTTCTCCCTGAGGAGAGGCACTTGGAAACACAGACTGACTGCTGGGCACCGTGAGGTGCAGGACGCTTTTGTTTCTTGAATTGAGTTTGGCAAAATGTTTTTGTAGAGACAGAGGAGGAAGGTGCAGCTTCTTCACTGAGGAAGTATCTGTGTTGCTAATGCAGTAGATGATGCTTATCCTTCCAGTCTCAGCTCTGCTGTAACTCATCACCTGTGCTCCTCCACGCTCCAGTGTCTCGCAGTGCAGAACCGCTGGAGCTCTCATTCATCAGAGCTGTTAATGTATCTCAGGTCACAAACACAGCACTCAGAACCTGGAGACAGATTTCACACATCCAGCTCTCTGTGGGAATCGTTGTGAGCAGCAATTCCAGCCAGCAGATGTTCACCCTCCAGAGCCTGCTTGATAAATGACACAATATCTGCCCGTGTGTGAGCGGGGTCAGAATCCCCGACCAGCCACCACAGAACACCTGTGGGTATCTACATGGGGAAGATGCTGCTTGGGTTTGTTGCCTGGGTTATTCTTTAACAGTCTCTGCTCATGAGAGTCTTATTTCAGCAAGGAACCCTCCTGGGAAGGCTCTGAATTAAGGATTTGGACTGTAGCTCGGCATCTGCGGCCAGTTCCTCACTCGGCTGTGGAGAGCTGTTGGTTTGGGGGTTAAGAGCACGTCTGCCACATGGTACAGCACATTTATAAATTGTACATTTTGAACTTGAAGTGCAGCAAGGCACAGGAGAGCACAACTCCCAGTAACTCTCTGTTCCCTGACCACTGACGTAGCCCAGCCTCGCTGTGCCCCAGCTCCAGGCTCATCCCTGTGGGAAGAGCACACGGCTGGCAGAGGCTGCAGGCACCCCTGGGATCCTGAGAGCCCTACCTGTCACACAAGATGAAGTGGAGGAGCAGCATTCCCTGGGGACAGAGCAGCAGACTGTCAGAGAACAAGCCATGACCTTGTGAGGTAAAAAAGGCTCTGCAGAGGAGAGTTGTTCATGCCTTAACAGTCTGTTACCAGGCTCTAAAGCAAAACCCAACTTAAGTAAATCCTTAATTTAGTGTAGGTGCTAATGGGATTCCAAGTGGGTATGTTGTGTACTTGCTGCTGATGGAAAGCATCTGTGTTGCTTTCAGACTTGACTTTGAAAGTCAGTTCTGTTGCTCAAGTCTGAGATTTAAAGCATCAGAAACCTACACTATCGAAGAAAATAACTTGACATTGTTCTTATGAGGTTCTTCTTCCCCAAAATACCATGTTTGGGCTGTCAGAGGCCTGGACTGACTGCAAGAAAGCTCTTCAGAAGGGTGCTCGTGCTGTAAGGTGAGCAAATATATTCCAGGGGTTATTTCTAGGGGTGCTGCTTCCTCTAGTCAGATCATGAACAAGACATCAGTGATTTGAAACCCTGAGCCAATTTTTAGTGGGCTCACACCTTTTCAACAGTCAGGCATCACAGGAAAATCTGACACCTTTTGACTTCCATCCCTCAGAGCTTTGTAGGCTGCTCGACTAAATTCACAAGGCACTAATATTTTTTTTTTCTCTCTCTAAAAGATCATAGGTGGAAAGCCATTTTTATTAAAAATGCTTCTGTTTCAACGCTGAAATGTCTGAAGCTAAAGGTCTGGCTAAAGATTTAATAGTTCATGTCCAGGTCAGCAGGTTAAAAACAGAGCCATGAGCAAAGTTAGTCTGGACTGGAGGATTTGTTGAATGCAAGCAGAGTTTCCTTTCAAGCACGTCAAACCTGCTCTCAGCTCCTGCTATCACATCAAATGCCATTGCCTGTCTCAGGACAATGTTCCCACCTGAGGAGCACTGGATTTTTTTTTTGGAAAGTCACTGTTATTACCTGCTCAGCTTCTTGCAGATGCTGCTGTGGATCTGCTCTCTGCCTGTGGCTGCTTTTATAGCCTGTCAGATGGCACTGGATGCTCCTGACATGGAGCATGACCTTGGGAAGCTGTTACCAACTCAGGGGGCCTCTTCTTGGTGTGAGTTTCCCCATCCAGGTGTCTGCAGATGCCTTCTTATGGACCAGATCTTGTGGTGCACAGTCTGGAGGAAGTGTGTGGTGGTGAAGGATGGAAGCTCATTTTGAGGAGTCATGTCCCAGTGCTGTAGGTTAAGGAGAGCTTTTTCCATCCTGTGTGCAAAAGTTATTTGTTACAGCTGATTCCTGCATGATTACAGCTGCTTGCAAGGTGACACGTGGTGTCATTCCTGAACCCAGTGATGCAGTTTGGGAGGAAGGCTGGCATGTGGCTTGATTTTTCTTTACTGGGAAGAAACTGCACTTCAGAGCATCTTAATTGGGTAGCTCTCCAGAGATAGCCAAAGCAGCTTACTCAGTGTGTTTGTGCAGAGTTGAGAAGCAGGTCAGCAGATACCTTTTTATAGCATCCTTATAACTGCAGGGACAGGGCTCGCATATTAATTTGGAATGTGCCTCTAGAACCGTGACTGGAGAGAAGGAGCTGCTTTCCAGCCCCTCTTGTAAGAAACTGCTGTTGTATGGCAACAACAATTAGCTACAAAAGCTAAGTAATCTCTGTTGTTCTAAGGCAAGGCAATTAATCATTAAATCAGACTTGGAAAAGATCTTGGGTCATGCAGTGTAGTCCCTGCCATGCTTTGTTGTTTTCCTACAGTTCCTCTTATCAAGAGCATTGTCAAGGCTGATTTTAAATAGTCCAAGCACTGAAGCTTCTCTCTTCCTCAGAGGAATTTAGTGCCGCTTAATAATTCTCACTGTCGGTTTTCCCAGACATTTAGCCTAAATTTTCCCTTTTCTGGCTCATCTCCATGACTTATATCCAAGCACAGCATCTGGAATGGCTACAGTGCTGTCCCTCCCCCAGCTCTCCCCTCCCAGACTCCGAGGTGCATTTTTGGCTCCTCACCCAACGTGTTCCATCATATTTTGCAGTGGTGAATCACTTAAGTCCACCCACCAATCTGCTTTTACCCCTCTGGTGCCTCTGGTTCAAACACTGAGCACTCCAACTCGTGAGCATGACGCCAGCAATCAGAGCATGTAACAACTGCCTGTTACAGAGAACAAATCCCAATTTTTTCCTCAGTTGCACCATCATTTACGTGGTTTTAGTGGGCTTTAGACTAATCCCTTCTTAAGCTGGTTTGCACTGTGGGAGTCAAATATAAGCTGCTGCCTTTAGTGATGGCTGAAAAGTAGGAACACCACAGATTGTCACATTTACCTTTCTGCTGTTCTTTGCACTTCTGGGACCTTCCAAATGCCAGAAGAGTTTCTTTGGGAGCTTGATCTCCTTCCACTTGTCTCTGGGTTGCATGCATGTCTGATTAGCTGACTGTTTTATTACCCTTCCTTGTCTATCCACAGCTGGTTTTTACCAACATTTGTGGGTGTCCTTCTAAACCTGCCCCTATGGGACAATAGATTTTTCCCAGTAGGACATCAATTTATGTAATTATTAATGTCAATGAAGTTTGTCTTGCCATAAATCTCAGTAGCAGCAAATTTATTCCTTTGGCTCAGCGTTTAGCACGGTCTGGTTTGTGTTTCAGGGTGACAAATTGGAGAACTCCCTCTGGGAGTTCTGCAAACCAAGTAGGAGCTCAAATGCCTCCTGAAATTCCCCACACAACCTCAATTCTGGGTCTTTCTTACAAGGTTTAAGATTCCCAGGTTGCAGCAATGGCAGGTGTCTGCTGAGCTGTGCTCCCATGACAGGCTCTCGCTGTGTGGGCTGACGTGGGGAGAGCATGAGAGGCATGGAAATAAAGCCCAGAGCTGCCTTTTCCTGTGCTGTGTTGTGACATGGCACCTCTCAGACCTCCTGCTTGTCCCAGCAGCTCTCAGCCTGGGGAAAACTGTTAGCAGAGATTAGTGGGGAACATGGCAAATGTGTGTGATAAAGGCAAACCAGATAAAGGCAAACTCCCAGGCTGGTGGAGTTTAATGACACTGAGAATTAAGTCTTTTGTGAAGTGATCTTTTGTTACCTGATTGCTCTGTAGCAGGGCTTTCTTCTTCCAGGAATCAACACCCTGCACATATTCCCTATTTAGATTTTACTGAGGGAAAGGCAGGAGGCTCGGGAGATGCTGCAAGGAAGATGCAGGCAATGGACCCACTTGAGGCTTTCTAGAAAGTGTCTGGACTGAGACAGGACTAATTAAGGAGGTGAAGAAAAATAAGGAAATGAAGGTGAAAATGAAGAATACACAGGGGTTTGGAGCTGGGGAATTACAAGAGTGACTAGCAAGGAGAGGTGATGAAGAAGCTGATGTGCAGTGTGACAGATGTGATAGCAGGTGTGTGCTAGAGGTTGGGTTGAAGAGAGGAGAGAAGAGAGGAGAGACTGGACAGGAGCAGGAAGGAGCCAGGATGCTGCTGTGAGCCCCTGAGTGGAACTGGTTCTGAAGCAGCACAATGAAAGGTTCACAGGAGAAAATTGGGCAGCTTTTAGTGAAAATGGTCCTTGTCTGAAACTGCCCATGAGCTCTGTACCATCCCATTCAGAGCTGGCCCCTGCTCAGACAGAGCACTCCAGGGTGATGAGACTTTGGGGAATCTTGTGATCCCTTTGGATTTCCAGCTGATAGAGACTCTTTAACCTCCCTGGTTTTTTTGTAACAGGTGGCTGTGAAAAACAACATTGATGTATTTTACTTCAGCTGCCTAATCCCTCTCAACGTGCTTTTCGTAGAGGATGGCAAAATGGGTGAGTGCTTGGAGGTGTGTGGTGAGGCCAGGCTGTGCTCCCAGGGCCCAGCTGGGTGCAGGTGTCTCCTGGCTGAGTTTCACCAGTGCCCTGACCTTCAAACCATTCCATCTCAGCAGGTTTGGTCTGCTGGCTTGTCCCTGCTGTCCTCCAGCTCCAATACTTGCCAGAACCCTCCTCTCATGCTCTCTGTCAGACAAGGAGTGAATCTGGGTTTTTTGAAGCTGATTTTTTTTTTTTTTTGGTATTTGTTTGGGTTGGGGTTGTTGTAGTTTTGGGGTTTTTTGATGGTTTAATTCACTTGAATGGGTCTAGGATTTGCCCCCATACCATTTTCACTGGAATTTGTGTATTCTTAGTCACCTATATTAAATTTTTGTTTGAATTGGCTGGAAGTTGCTAGAAAAGCAGCTTTCACTAACATAATCCTAAATGTGTGGATCTCCTTCCTCCTTGTCAAATCCTGCATGTTCTTGGCTTGTAAACAGCTCATATGGCAAAGACTATCTCTCTTTTGGGGAAGGCCAAAATCCATCAAAGCTTTGCTGCTTTTACAAAGAGACTGAGGTTGTTATAGAAGTAAATTCTGTCCCCAGCAGGGCAAAAAGTTACCAAAAGCCCTTTTGTGTGTCTACCTTGAAACATTCTGTGGTGTGTTAATTAATGCTGGGGTCCTGTGAGGATCCCACAGTGCTGATGGGGTTTTTTTGTTTCTAGAGCGCCAGGTCTTCCTTGCAACATGGAAGGATATTCCAAATGAAAATGAGCTTCAGTTCCAGATTAAAGACTGTCACCTGAATGCTGGTGAGTAGCTTCATTCTGCCATGCTGAGAGCACTTTTGATGTATTGCCATTAAACATCACCTTATTAATATCACCTTAGTAAAATAAGCTGATGGCTGATGAAGAGGTAAGTATTGCACTTTTGAATAGAACAGCCAGGGATCCTAGGGCTTGTTTCAGTCAAAAACTTTAGCTGGGTCCCCATAAAAGCACACCTCAAATACCAAGTCTTTGATTTGACCCATCTGTTTCTTCCTTTCATTCTGGACCTTGTATTCTTGTTTTCCCTTTTATACTTTCTTCCCTGCAAAGCTGCTCTTTAAATGGAGCTGAATGTGGTGTTGGGGCTGTTCAGCAGCCCTGTCCTGCTGCTGGGAGTTTTGAACAATGTGTTCCAGCCCTACTGCATCACCCTGGGCCACTCACTTCACCTTTTGGCAGCTTCCTTCTTCTGTCTGTTATGAAATATTAACCCTACAGATGCTACAGGGTGTTGGGTGTTTGTGGAGGACAGGCAATATGGGAAGGGTCTGCTGTTGTTAGCTAAGATACTGATGCATTTTTTGGTTGTGTTTGGTCCTGTTCAGTTTGTTTGGCCGTAAAGTTTCCTCTGTGAGCATCTTGTACGTGTGACCTTACTACTGCTGAAGGATAAGGGAGTGTAAAAGAGCGGAATGGGGCCAGCTCTGCTCCTGTTCAGGAGGTTCTGGACAGGAGCCAAGTGATTCTACCAAAAGCTGCTCTGTTTCACAGATGAAAGAAGTGTCCCTATTGATTACCAACCCTGTAACCTTTTTATTCTCTCATGCCTGCTATTACACAATGAACACCCTCATGCCTCAATAGCAGACAGAAACCATGGGTCTCTTTGTGCTCATAATTATTACTATTTTGGAATATAAAAGATGGAGCACACAAGAGGAGGGGAAAAATAGCAGCTGTTGGACCTTATGACTTGATTTCACTGTGGGGTTTCAAATGAGAACAACCTCTGTGCCTCCCCCAGTCCTCCCTCTGCTCCTGACTGAGCTTGGCATTGCCTCTCCCCCTGCACTGCAGAGCTGCTGCTGCTGGTGCCTTCTGCCCTGGCCATGCCCTGGCTGCATCCAGGGCTCTTTATCTCCAGTCAGAAACCCTGGAAGCTGCTGCTCATTTTGGTGTTGGAAGTGCTGCCTAGCAGGGGATGTGTTTGGGGTGGGTTGGGAAGATTGGCGGTCCTGCAGCCTGGCCTCCCCCTCCTCCCTCTGGAAGAAGATGTTATGAAACGTGGAGTGGCAGAATGCTCCCCATTCCAAAAGGGTTTGCCAGCTCAGGGCCAGGCTGCTCACCCAGGCCTGGGATGCTCAGAGGAGAACAAGTCAGCAGCTCTCAGAGGGAGCAGGGAACACCGGGCAGTTCCTCTGCAGTGGGATCTGCAGCCTTTTCCAGGGAGGAACGTGGCCACAGAGCCTTTCCAGAGCACAGCCCATCCCTTGGGATGCTCAGGGGAGTGCAGGACCTGCCAGGAGCTGCCAGCCTCTTTGGTTTGTGCGCAGCAGAAAGTGAGTCTCACCTCATAAACAGATTCCAAACACTTCCATCAGCTGAGGTTTCTATTTCTGTGTTTCCTCTGCCAGCACCTCCTCCCTCTTGAAACTCTTTGACCACCTGGGCTTGAGCACAGAGCTTGCAGGAGAGAAAACCAGGGAAATCTTGTGTGCTTGCCTCAGTCCCTTGTATTTTTTCTACCAGTGCAACCCTGACTCAGCCTGCTCACCTCAATTTCCTACAGGCAGTAACCTCCTCTAGCTCAGACTGTTCTAAGAGCATCAAGCTTTGCTTGCAGAAGGGTCAGCCAAATCCAAAAGCCATGGAGTGCTGGGATTCCAGCATCCTTGGGGGTGCAGACTTCTCACAGCATGGCAAGTGAGACACACCAGGGCAGAGGCAGAATAGGCTGGGTGAAATCTGGCAGGAGCTGAATCCACCTTCTAGTTTACACCAGAGCAAGGGTGTGTGCCTCAGGAGCGTGATAATTTTTCAAGATTCACAATCTTGATTGTTTAAATCCAGTGATAATAGGCTTAAGACACCTCCATTCTTCCAAGAAGAACAAGTCTGCATATAAAATCTTTAGGAACTTGATCCTTGTGGAGGAAGAGCTGATTCCTGTTCCAAAGACTCTCTGTAGGAAATGAGTAACCACAATAAAGCTCTTGATTTGGGCTGTCAGTGGATGTGGTGTTCTTTGCAGGTTTACAATGCACTCGTGGCAGAGCTACACAAAACTCTGCAGATTCCAGCAGCTCCTCACCAAACCTGAGGAGAGGTTGGGTTTGTGCAGCCCTCCAGCACAGGGAACAGCTCCAGAGCACCGCTGGCTCCTCGGAGTGACTCCTTATCCCTGAATTGTTATTCCTTCTGGGATCAGTCATTCATTCCTAGCCTGAGCCCACCCACCAGGTGGTGAGTGCTCAGAGACCATTCATGCCTCAGCCTCACTGATCCCAGCCCAGTGACGCGAGTGGAGCTGGAGCTAAAAATACTCTGCTCCCAGTGCTGTGCCCTAACACAGCTCCAGCAGCCACTTGGAGCCGTGTGGAGCAGCTGTGCTGGGAAAGGCTGGTCAGGAGTGTGATCCCTGCACCCTCAGAGCCTGGCTTTCCTTCTCCAGCTTTTCCTTCTCCCAGCTTTCCTTCTCCCAGCTTTTCCTTCTCCAGCTTTCCTTCTCCAGCTTTTCCTTCTCCCAGCTTTTCCTTCTCCCAGCTTTTCCTTCTCCCAGCTTTTCCTTCTCCAGCTTTCCTTCTCCAGCTTTTCCTTCTCCCAGCTTTCCTTCTCCCAGCTTTCCTTCTCCCAGCTTTTCCTTCTCCAGCTTTCCTTCTCCAGCTTTTCCTTCTCCCAGCTTTTCCTTCTCCCAGCTTTTCCTTCTCCCAGCTTTTCCTTCTCCCAGCTTTTCCTTCTCCCAGCTTTCCTTCTCCAGCTTTTCCTTCTCCAGCTTTCCTTCTCCAGCTTTCCTTCTCCCAGCTGCAAACAGCCTTTGCTTTCCCAAGTTCTCACATCTGTGTGAGGAGCAGGGCTGAAGTTCTGCTCTGCAGAGCAGCCAAGCAGAGGGTGCTGCTCTTCCTCAGTGGAGAAACTGAAATTTTAATTTCTTTTTCTCCCCCACCCCGCACATATTCCCTATTTAGCTTTTACCAAGGGAAAGGCAGGAATCTTGGGAGATGCTGCAAGGAAAATGCAGGCAGATGGACCCACTTGAGGCTTTCTAGAAAATGTCTGGACTGAGACAGGACTAATCAAGGAGGTGAAAAATAAGGAAATGAAGGTGAAAATGAAGAATACACAGAGGTTTGGAGCTGGGGAATTACAAGAGTGGATGGCTAAGAGAGGTGATGATGAAGCTGATGTGCAGTGTGATGTAGCTGTGTGCAACCAAGAGGTTGGGATGTGCCTGGGAGATGTTAAGAAATGGTGAGAGGGAAAGGCTGGACAAGAGCAGGAAACAGCAGGATGCTGCTGTGAGCCCCTGAGTGGAACTGGCTCTGAAGTGAGTTAGGCTTGGAACAGGGATTTGTTGGGGGCTGGGATTTTATCTGCCATAAAAGCAGCGTGTGAGTTTCTTGTACATGCAGAGCTGTCTGTCACAGTGTAACAGTCACCTTACAGCACCTCCTGTGCAAACTGCAGATTTTTCTCCAGGTTACTGCTTTTCTTCCTTCAAACAAAAAGGAGATAAACACAGGCAGACAGCAGAGAAGCGTCTGTGGGAGTCTGTGCTCCCAGCCCTTTGTAGGTAAAAGATCCATCCTGTGCTGCCCACAAGGCAAGCCAAATAGGATTGGTTTGAGCTTTGGTGGCTTGCAACAGGGATGGCAAAAAAAGCTCCTGTCCCTGGCAGCTCATCCCAAAGCACTGAGCCACCAGAAAGTCTTGGCTGCTGATAGCCCAGAGCACGGCAAGTGAAGCCAAGGCTAAGGTGCCAGGCTATGGGATGAGGAGCAGGTACCTTTAAGTGAGAAGTGGGGTCTGATCTGTGTCTCCACCATCTTTGTTTCCAAAAAAAAAACCAAATCCAGGACTTTTGAAGGTATTCCCACTGTTCCCAGTGACTCAGGGAGAGATGAGTGCTTAATTCAGGATTTGAGGCTCAGGTTCCCAGTGGTGAGAGATGAACCAGGCCTTCCTGGGGGCTGCAGCTCTCAGGCTGTGGAGGAACAGGTCCCTCTGGAGCTGTATCGTGGGACCAAGGTGTGCTTAGGATGCCCTGCACATCTTGAATTCATTAGAGCTGTTCCATGCATCAGCCTCTTAGGAAGAGGTTGGGAAAGTTCCCTGGAGAAAGTCTCATTCAGAAATAATGAAAACACAAGGTCATGGTTATATCCCAGCATTCTCATCTCTTATTAATCCAGTGCTAAATTAATTTATTTGGGTTTTTTTTTTTTAATGAAAATACACTAATCTAGTGCATGAAAATAGATTCCTTAACTGTTATAGCTCAAATGTTCTGGGTGCTGTTGGTGCAACTGAGGTTTCCCCCGTAACTGAGCGTGCACTGAAGCTCAGTTTGCCTTGTTTACACTGGGTTTTTTTCAACATGTCAAGTTTGAAAATTCTAAATTCTTAAGGAATTGCAAATCAGATGAGCTAAATGTTTTTCTTTTTCCTAAACACTGCTTACCCAAACCCACAGAGTGAAAAAGGATGAGCTGACTTGCACATGGAGATTGCCTTCCATTTAATGGCACTCAATCAGTTGCTGTGCTGTTCAGCACAGGAATTTTAGGTTTACTTGCTTATTACTATGTCTACACTTTAGTGTGAAACAGCAGCTTTCATGTGTGGAGTTGCACATGCCTTTATTGGTATGCAGTGGTCACTTTGTTTTTCTCCCTTAAGTAATTTGCTAATGCCAGAACAGAGAAATTGGATTTTATTTTGATGAAACAACCTGGGGGACAATCATACACAAGCTTGCATTGTTTCTTTTTCCTGTATGTGCAAATCTTGTAGCTGATAGTTTAATAAATTACAGAACTGATGCGTATTACATGTAATGGAAATGAATGTACTGTCATAACATTGCCCCAAGTGCCTCCCCACTGCATCAGTCTGTGCTTGGTATTTGAATGCAGTTCTCTTGGCTGGATGCTCAGAACCATTCAGGTGCTGCTAGAAATGGCACAGGGATGTTCTATGCTGATATTTTATGCTACCACAGCATAAAATACAACTATTAAATTCTACTTTCTGATACAGAGAGCTTGTTGCAGATTGCCACGAAGGTCAGAAAAGGTCAGTGTTGGCTCCGAGTTGTGCCTGTCCTTCGTGCAAACCCCGTGGTTGTCAGGTGCTCATCTTGGCTCTCTGAGTTCAGATGTGGAGTTCTTAGGTTGGTGGGTAGAGGATTTCAGCTCATTCTTTGCTTCACCCAGGAGAAAAGTGCTGTTAAAAGAGTTCTGGGTCACTCCAGTGCAAAGGAGGAGACCTTGTGCAGCTGCTCCTCCCTGTGTTTCCGTGTGCACTGCTTGGTTGTGTGGCACTGAGGTGAAGAATTCTGTTCAGAAAGGAAAATACAAGGAAAACAAACCAGCCCTGAAAGCTGGGCTGATGTCAGAGGCTTCCCTGGCCTCATTGATGGCCAAACCTCCCTTTGTCCTTCCCTTGTGCTTCGGGAGGGTTGTGAGAATAAACCTTGAGACAAAAGAAAGTTGCTGTGCAAGGCCAGGTGCTGCTTTGCTGAAGGACTTGTGTGCTCTGCAGAGTCCCCAGAGTCACCCAGCCCTGCTCCTGCCTCCCTGGGCTCTGGGGGCCCGGGCTCAGCTCCCTGCTCCCAGCAAGATCTGCCTGGGTTTATTTTATTTATTTCTTTTTTAAAGGCTGCGCTGTCACATGGCATTAGCGGTCCTGCCTTCAGCCAGCCACAGCCTGACACTGTTGCTTAGCAACTCTGATCATCTCCAAAATCCAAATTGCTGATACTCCAGAGCACAGGAGGGATGGGAGCTGCTACCTGGGGGGGAGAGAGGGGGTCAGCTCTCACCAGGCCACAAATTTGTGCTCAGAGAGAGGTTAGGCAAGCCAAGCATCAGCTCCAGCCTGCTCACCACCTCTGGCTGAGGCAGGGCATCTTTTGGTGGGGCTTTTTGTGCTCTTTGGAGGGTAACTGAGGTCAGGGGAGCAGAAAATATGCTTCCTAGGGTTTGTCCTGCCTCACTTTCCCTCCCTGCATCCCCCTACAAGCACATTCCTGTTCAGAAATCTGCCCCTCAGCAGAGGCTGGGATGTTTCCATTGCAACAGGAGCCAGCACATGAAGATTTTGGTGTAAGAGCAGCTGCTCTGTGGCCATGTCTCACCTGCTGAGCTCCTCAAGCACAGCTCCCCTGCTCTGCCATCATACCCTGTGATGGAGCAGCAGCCAAAATTGCAGCTCCTCATTCCAATCCTGCATCCCTGCTCCCCAGGGAGTGCCTTTACTCCGACAGCATCTCCCAGCAGAGGGGAGGCTGCTGTGGCAGGTGTCAGGATTGCTGGAGAAAGTCCTTGCCAGATGTTCCACCTTCAGGAGACACATCCAGAGGGGTGAGGTTTAACCACAGCCTGTCAAAATGGGGCAAACAAAATCCCATTTAACACCAACATCCCTCTCACACAAGGATTTCCTCTCTGAGCCAGTGCTTGTGTTGGACCTTCCCAAAGGCCTGGAGGCTCCTGTAGATTGCTTGGGAGCATGAGAATGTGGGAATTTGGGCTTCATTCCTGGTGGGTGATGTCCTTGCAGCACTGATTAATCCCAGCCACGCTCCCTGTGAGCAGGGGACTGCTCTGCACTGCCCAGTGCTCAAGTCTGGCTGAGTTTATTGTGGAGAGGAGGAGTATGGGTGGGAGGAGGAGACAGGCAATGAGGGGTTTTAAGTAAAAGATCTCATTAGTTACATATATCTGCCAGTTTCCATAGTAACTGGGGAAGAGAGGAAGCCTAAATCTGAGTGTGTCTGGGTAGCTGGATGCCTGAACCATCCTCGACCTGCAGGGAGCTGCTCTGGAGCCTGGGGAGAAAAGGGGTGCAGCAAAGGCTCCAGGCTGCTCTGGGAAGTGTCTGCATCAGGCTGCAGATTTGTAGGACCTTTTACTTCTTCCTGCCACCATTCCCTGGTGCATGAACAGGCTCTGCTGTCCTCTCTCCAGTCCCTCAGCACACACTGGTGTCCATTCTCAAATCTGGCACCCTGTGGATCTGTGTGTCTGTGGGTGCAGGGATGGATTAGAGCTGCATGATCACTTTTTGCTGCTTCTCTGCTGCTGTCCTGCTCCCTGAGCTCCTTCAGATGGATCCCACATTTCCAGTCTCTGGGCTTTCAGTGCCAGTTGGTTTAAGGCTGTTTCTCTCCCTCATTTTTTGTCAGTGGTGTCCAACCTGCTCTGAATGACCCAGCATAGATAAAGTGTTCCCCCTGCCCCAGCAGGGAGTTAAATTTCTCCTGCTGGGCACCAGGAATGGGAATTTGCCAGTGATGCTTATCAGGTGTGGGATCTTCCACCCCAAGTGTGACTGTGCCCCTTTACAGGCATCCAGAGCCTGATGTTTGCTCTGCTCTGTGCTGAGGACCCCCTCGGTATCCAGGGGCTCTGGTTTGGGTCCTGGTGTTCTGTGTGTTTGTCTGTTCTGGTTTCCTCAAAAAGTCCCTTAGAAACAATGTGTGTGACAATGACACCCATCCAGGTGTGCAGGTGAAATCACACCTCATTGGCAACGTGATGTCTAGAGTCAGTGTCTGGGGGGGTTATCCTTTCAAGTAATTGCTTTTTAAAAGAGGGAAAGCATTTTTATTTCCTTGTAGGACATTGATTTGGCCAGAAGCATCTGTGTGTGAGGGAAGCAGGAGGGACCTCAGAATGTGAGCAAACCTCAGGCTGTGATCTTTGTTCTTTTCCACCTTCATGTTCTGACTTTTTGGCTGTCTGTAGCTGGTTGGGGGGTATAGATAAAGCAGAGTCCTCTTCCCCTCTGAGCAGCCTTGAAAGTCTCAAGTCCTGAGTGACCCAGGGCAGGGAGAGCCCTGTAAAATGGGCAAGTTCTTACCAAGAGATCACAGCCTGAAGGGAATGAGGTGGGTCCACGGAGAGAACTGGGTTTTCTTTTCTCCTTGTGTCATGTGTGCTCCTGTCCCCAAGGAAGGAGCCAGCACTCCCTGTGCCCTTGCATCCTGGGAATGCTCCTCAGGGCTCTCCCGTCTCTGCAGATGATGGATCTCAACTAACAGATGTGCTTTTTCTCTCTTCCCTCCAAAGACACTGTCTCCAGCAAACTGCAGAACAACAATGTCTACACCATTGCCAAGAGGAACGTGGAGGGGCAGGACATGCTCTACCAGTCCCTCAAACTCACCAACGGCATCTGGATCCTGGCGGAGCTGCGCATCCAGCCTGGGAACCCCAACTACACGGTGAGGGCTCAGAACAGAGGGCATGGCACAGCCTGGGCTCCTGCTGCCTCACCCACACACTCGGCTCTTCCTCACTGCTCTTCCTCCCTCCCTGCTCGCTCTGTTTTGAGGGAGATTTGGCTGGGGGGGTGAGGAGTGCCTTAGGGGAAAGTGAGGAGCGACAGAATTGCCCTGCTCTGTCACCAGTGAGCTGGGACAGTGCCCGCTCAGCAACTTGCCAAGGTGACCCAGAGATAAAGCCAAGAGATATTAGCAAGGAAGCATTGCCAGGGTGCCCTTCCCCCTCTTACAGACAAGGGGAAATTTATGCCCCGCCGTGTTCCCGGCTGGCTGTGGCCCTGTGCTGGCAGCAGCCTGTGGCTGGTGGGGAGGCGCTCTCTGTCCTGGCTCGTGCACCCCTGTGACTCTTCGACTTCACTGCCCTTCTGAGGCACCTGTGTGTCTCTGGTATTAGAGGATTTATCTCCTGTTGGAAGCTGTGCCAGGAGTTTCAAGAGGAATCTGTGGTCTGGGGAGCCGCAGGGTGAGTGTGAGCGTTGGAAGGTGATTTAAAGTGTTTGCACAAGGTTTGATGCTGCAAGCCTGGTCTCAGCCTGATCTTTGCTTTAGAGAGGAGTGACAGCCAAGTTTGTGTCCATCAGGACTGAGCAGCAGATCCTTGGAAGCCCTTGGGTTTAGTGCTGTGATTTGCAGCCCGAGGACAAGCACAGGTCCCTTGCCTCAGTTTGGGACTGTGTCCCCTTTCCTCCTGCCTGTGGGGCCACCTACATTTGCTGAGAATTTGGGAAGCCCACAGTGGGAGCCTGCTTTTGTTTTCCTCCTGCTTGCAGCAAGCTCTGAAAGGGCAGTTTGGAGTTGGTGATGAAGAAAGCAGGAGAAATACCCTGTGTGTTTGTCAGCAGCCATGTCCAACCCATTCCCAGCCACCTTTGTGGATGTGGCAGGAAGCTCCTGCCCCTCTTTTCCCCAGCACTAACCTCTCCTCTCCTCTCCACAGCTCTCCCTGAAATGCCGAGCTCCAGAAGTGTCCCAGTACATCTACCAGGCCTACGATGCCATCTTGAAAAACTAACAGGAGATGGAGCCTGTGCCTCACTCTGCAGAAGGAGGGGGGAAAAAGGGGTCCCCAGAGCCTCCTTCGCCACCAGCGTGAGGGAAAAGCACTCACAACTGGAAGCAGCTGTATTCATGTGTAGGATTTCAGTCAAAGGCACTGATTAAACAAGGTAGCAATTAGTATCCACGTGCTAACGATGATAGGGAACAAACCCCTTTGGTATTTTTAGCGTCCATGGAGTTTGTAACCACTGCTTCAGACTACTCCCATGTCCCCCTTGCCCCTCACTCATCCGTTCTCGTGGGCTTCTCTCCATTTTGTGCCAATGTTCAGTGTTTTCTAAATGGCTTTAGGTGTAGTTTGGATTTTGTAAAATAACCGCTCATTGGAAAAACAAACACCGAGCAAAAACCACACGTCCGCTCATTAAAACAAGGCAGAAGTGTCGAAAACATAACACTGCACTTTATTTTATATTTTTATACTTTTTTTTTTGAGTTTTTCTATTGTAATTGGCTTAAAGGTGATTGCAAGGAAGTCTTGGGAGCCCTGCAGGGACATCTAGCAGGGTGAGCACGGCCTCGGGGAATTAGGAACAGAGCCATCAGTTGGGTCTGAGGAGGGGGATGGAGCCCTAAAAAGGGGTTTTTATTGCTCTTGTGCTGGCAGACAGCGCTGCTGCTTCGATGGTGTTTTCACTCCAGCCATCTCCCTGCCTCATGAGCTGGTGATTTGAGGAGTGAGGCTGCTTTAGTGTGAGGAGGAGCTGCAGGCCTGGATGGGTGACAGGGCAGCAGTGGATGAAATGTTGGAAATGAGCCTGTTCTTAGAGCAAAAGGCTCATGCCAGAGTTCCAGGTGTGCTCTCTGCACCCTCACCCGTGTGCAGCTCCTTTTCCTCCCATTCTTTCCGTGCCTGTTGAGGCCAAGCTGCCATCTCAGCCATCCCTGAGCTGTGCCCCCTCTCCCAGCGCTGGCCCTGGCAGTTCCCAGGCTCGTGGTGGCACATCCAGATGTGGCAGTGCCACTTCCCCAGCGGGGCTGCAGGTGTCAGCCAGGCCCCTTCAGCGAGGGACCACTGCTGGCAGTGCCCAGGATGCCAGGGGAGCAGAGTGGCTGTGCCCTGCTGTCCCCAAAAGCCAGGTTTGGGGCGTGGTGGGAGATGGTTTGGGCTTGGCCACGTTTGCTCCCTGCCCGCCTGGGGCACTCAGCTTCCAGCTGGGCCGAGTGGGGCAGGTCATGGAAGCGTTTCTCCCGTTGCAGCTCCACTCTTGGTGCCCAGAGACACACGGTGGCCAGAGCCAGCCAGGTTCCTGCTCTGAGTGCCTGTCCCAAGCAGCCCCATGCCCTGGCCCCTCTTTTCCAACCTGTCCTTTGGAGCCAGGATTGTTTCCCTTTCAGTCCACAGCTGTGGGCTCCTCGTTGCAACCCCTCAGTGCTGCAGCAACAGCGAAAGCAAAGCCTCTTGCATGTCCCTGCTCCATCCAGAGCTTGTCCTGCTTAATCCAAGCCCCAATCCAGAACGGCCTCCCCCTCCCCAGCATGCTTGGACATCTCCTCCCCAGCTAACAAAGCTCTTGCGTGTAGCAACCCCCCTGTTGTCCTTTTCGATGCCACTTGGAAAGGCAGTAAATGTTTCACGGTGGGAGATCGTTCATCAGGGCTTTGGCACTGACTGCAGCCAAGAGAAACCAGTGCTGGGAAAAGGTCGCAGTGTCCTGGGAGAGGCTCCAGCAGCGCCCAGGAGCTGCAGGACCCTGAGGAAGGTGGTGTCCCCGTGTAGGAACCCCTGTGCTCTGGAAGAAAGTGGGGCAGAGCCGGAGCAACCCGGCCCTTGAGCCCTGCCCACGTGTGCTGGGAGGTGATCTGCTCCAAGCCCTGCGGGTGTAGTGTAAAAGTCATTAACAGAGTAATTAAGGAAGCACCGGTGGCACTGAGTGCGGTGCTGTGTCGGGGCAGGGAGGAGAGCGCAGCTTCGATGTGGGGAGGGGTTGCTGAGCGCCTCCTTCTCTTGCCAAATTCCTTCCCAGCTTTTGGGGTGGGTGTCTCAGCAGAGCCGGGGCTGGTCGGTGGCGTTCCCTCCGCCCCTGCTCGTTCGAGTGTTCGCCGTTCGTGTTGCTCCTCAGGCTTTACCTGCCCTCCGTGTCAATAAACTCATTTCCACGAGGCTCTGGCTGCGTGTGGCTCTGTGGGGATGGGGAGAGGAGGAGCCATTCCCGACACTGGCTCTGGACAGGGGAGCAGCAGGGCTGAAGGCTGGATTTGGTGGGAAGGAGGCTGCTCTCCCACCAGGCTTCTCTTTCCACCAGTCACTTCTACAGTACAGACCCCCCAAATCTGGGGCTTGCAGGGGGAGGAGGCAGCAAGTTTCCCTGGTCCTCCAACAGCTGCTTCTCCTCATCTCAAAGGGCAGCAGGGACAGATTCAGATGAGGAGCAGAAGATGGATGTACCCTTTTTAGTGATTTAGCCCTTTTGGGGCCCCAGGTGGGTTTAGTGTGACCTGTTTTTCCTGGGATGAATTAATAAAATCCTGGGAGTCAGTGATGGGTTTGGATTGCTTTGCAGTGGTGCTGTTGTTTTTCAGAGGGCTTTGCCATCTCTGGTGCAATCTCAAGCAAGATGGGTTGGGCTGCAAAACCTCTGTGCCAGGCCAGAGCCAAGCTTGGGCAGCCCCAAACTGCCTGAAGTGGCAGAAATCCAGCAGAACAAGCAGCAGGTCTGGGAGATGTTGCTCTAGAGCAGAGTGTCCTTTTCCTTCACCCTGCCCAGCCTTGGCTTAGCAGCACCTGGATTTTTGGGAACTCACACCCTCTGTGGAGGGCAGGTGCCATATCAACCAGTGTTGGCCTGCACTGGGATTTGTGTTAGAAGTGGCTGCACCATGTGTCAACAACAGTGACAGCCTGGTCTGGGGTCCCTGATCTTGCTGTTGTGTCCCTTCCTGCATCCCTGGTGTGCCTGGGATGGGATCATCATTCCCTGCTGGAGCAGCATTTGGCCCAACAGGAGCAAAAGCTGCTCTGGGTTTCTCAGGGCCGTGCCTTGTCAGCTGCTGTCCCTTCATGTCCTGTGGCAAAGGGAAAGGTTTCTTCCTCCCTCCCTGCTCTACCAGAGGCTCCTCGAGAAAAACCTGGTCTTTGCTGCTGCCGTGGATTTGCAGACACTGTGCCCTGTCAGCAGGGACACACCAACCCTGGGAGATGGATTTGTCACCTGTGGGGCTCAGGGGACACAGGTGATGCTCCCTGAGCTGGGAACTGCCAGGGGGGATTGGTCCCCACAGCCTTCCCTGTTCCTGAGGCCCATGATATGGGACAGGGACCTCCTGAGTTGTTCCTTGCTGCTCTGGCTGGAGCTGGGGCAAATCCTTCTGTGCTGGGTGGGCTCCCCAAAATCCCTGCTGCTCCCACTGGCCTCACCTGCTCCGTGCCAGTGACAGCAGGTCCCTGAGCCCCGGCAGGGACTCGGGTGAGGATTTTGGATCTGGCAGGATCTGACCACAGCTCCTCGAGCCGCCAGCTCTGCCTGTCTCCTGCTGCCACCTGCACATCAGAGCACAGGAGCTCTTGGATGGATGATTTCAGGTTTGCCTTGGACTCGTGTCGCTGAGACTGGGATAAACCTCCCAGCCAGCAGGGACGTGCCAGCATCCAGCCCCACTCCCCTCCCCCCCATCCTCGTATATTAAATTTCACACATAAAACTGCAACTGAAGAGCATCTCGGAGGGAACTGCTAAAAATAGCCCCGAGGCTGGAGCCTGAATTGTGCAGGAGAGTTCATGTGCAGCCCGATCCCTGCGCTCTCCCTGAAACATTCCAGGGCTCGGCGCTGCTTTATGGCGATGCGGGGAAGCGGAGCAGCAGCTCGGGCTGGAAATAACCCCCGGGACACAGAAATATCCTGTTCTTTGCAGGGAAATAACGCCCAGCTCTCTGCCAGCCCGGCTGTAACGCGGGGCACGGTGAAGGGGCTGTGACCCGCTTTGCCCGGTGCTGATGCCGGGGTGGCACAAAGGCTGCACCCCCCGGCCGTGGGGCTGTGTCTGCCATCCCCTTGTCCCCCAGGAGGGATGCGGCGTTGTGTTCCCACTTGCACCCCCTCCTCACCCTGGAGAGGAGCCCCCGGAGATGATTTTTCCCAGCCGAAGGTGCTGACGAGGCTGGGGGGAGCCCGGCCGAGCTGTCGCCGGTGCTCGGGCTCAGCCGAGCCCGTGCGATCGCAGCCAGAGCTGTGCAGACACCTCGGTGCTCGCTGGTGTCACGGGGGGCCGGAGAGGGGTTTGGGGTCTGTTTCGAGGAGCAAAGAGGTGCAGGGAGTCCATCAGCAGCGTGTCCCGGGGGCCTGGACCATGTTCCTGGAGGTACAGCCAGCATCTTCCCTCTGTCCAGCACGCAGGTAAATGCTCCGTGCGGGGTGACCCAAAAATGCAGCCTCTGCCACAGAAATGTCCCTCCTTTGATGGGGCCTGCAACCAGCCTGGGCTCAGGGTCCCCCCCGCGCACGGAGAGCCCCCCAGCCCTGCCCGCGGGAGGAGGTGAAGCCTGCTCTGTCCCCGAGAGCACAGCGAGCAGCAGGGTCGGAGGAGGGAAAGGCTCCCCGGGAGGGGTCCTGCCCACCTCCCCCGAAGGAATCTGGCCCGAGGGGCTGCTCCGGGGTGGGCATCAGCGCCCAGATGCCGGGGGCGCCGGGGAGGGAAGGGGTGACGGCGCTGCACCCAGCACACTGCAGGGGGGACATGGGAGGGTCTTTTCCCATCGGCGCCTCCCCAGAGCCCCGGGAGAAGCCGGTGTCTCTGCTGGATTCCTGCGGCTCGCTCTGGGCATTCCCTGCCTCCTTTCCCGGGTGCTGCCTCCTTCCCTGCCGGGCACTGCCCGCATCCTTCCTCGGGCATCCTCTGCATCCCTGCCTGGGCAGAGCCTCCTTCCCTCCCCGGGCGCTGCCTGCATCCCTGCCTGAGCTCTGCCTGCTTCCCTCCCTCCATCCCTCCCTCCATCCCTCCCCGGGCGCTGCCCGCCTCCCTCCTGGGCATCCCCGCCATCCCACCGGGCTCTGCCTCCATCCCTGCCCGGACCCCGCCGCCCCTCCCCGCCGTGCCCCGGCCGGGCTCCCCGCTCCCCGCCGCCGCCCCCCGGTGTCGCCGCGCCGGGCGGGGGCCGGGCCGGGCCGGGGCTCTGCAGCGGGGCCGCCCGCCCCGAGCCGGGCTCGCCGCATGGCTCCGCCGCCCGCCGGGGCTCCGCGGGCCCGGGCCGCCGCTGCCAGGTACGGGGATCCGCCGGGAAGGGCAGGACGGGGAGGGCAAAGTTACCGCTGGGCAGGGCCGGGGGTGGCTGGCATGAGGGGACGAGGGGGTCCCCAGCGAAAGTTGAGCTCCGGTGCTCTCCGGTCCCCTTCGCCCGCCGGCGCGGCGGCTGCGGGTGCCGTCTCCCCTCGGCATCCCCCGATCACCTCCAGCCACCCCGCGGGCCGGGGGTGCCGCGCTGCCCACCGCGACCGGAGCATCCCCGGCAGGGTCTGGGTGCGGGGGGTGCGGGGGATGCGGGGGGCGGGATGTGGGGTGAGGGATGTGGGGTGAAGGATGTGGGGTGAGGGACGCTGCCGCCGCCCCCGCCCTACGGTGCTCAGGGGTTGCCCCTTCCAGTGCCCCAGGCGTGGCAGGATGGCCAAGGTCGCAGCGGGGGCCGGCGCCACCTTTCCCTGGAGCCCCCTGCGAGCCCCCGCCCGGCCCTGCAGCCCGCGGAGCCCGGCCTGGTGCGCCCGAGGACCCGCGGCTGGTCCCGGCTCCACCACCCCACCGTGGGGTGTCCCCGCCGTGCCTCAGTTTCCCGCAGTAGCTGCTCGTAGGGCTGGGGACCGTCAGGTCGGCCTCTGATGTTTTTGGGGAGCCCCTCGTGCCAGCACAGAGGGCGAGGCGGTTCTGGCGGAGGCGCAGCGGGGCTCAGCCTGTGCCCCAGTTCCAGGGAGCCCTGCGGGCACTGGGTTTCCAGTTGTGCCGCTCCATCACCCTCCGGCCCCACAGCGGAGCTGGGGACGCTGCCGTGAGGAGGAAGGGTTTGTGGGGACGGGGTTGTCCCTGCAGCAGAGTGGCCCCCGGGACCTGCAGTGACAGTGCTGTCTGCTGGCGGAGAAAGGCCCTGGCAGGGTCGGGCCCGGGGGCTCCCGCACCCCCCATTTCCCTGCATCTGGCACAGAAACATTCCCGCTGCCGGGGCTGGGGACAGCCAGCACCCCGGGGGACAGCGCCAGCAGCACGGGGGGACAAGGTGCCCAGTGCTGGAGTGAGGAAGGTGAGGATGGTGTGAGCCATGGCCCAGCTGAAGGGATCCCGGGGAGCTTGGCCACTCCAGCACCCAGCAGTGCCAGCCTCTGTGCCCAGGCTCCCCCCGGGGTAAATAATCTCCACCAAACAGGCACAACAGGGTGTTTGAACCCGACACTTTCAGCTGCTGCCCTGCACTTCGGAGATGGCTTTTTTAGGGAAAATGAACCAGAGAATCAGAAATCGGTCAAAGCATCCATGCTTTGGGATAAAGCACAAGCTGCTTCCTAGGGAAGAGAGCGAGTGGAAGTGGGACCATCCCCTCTCCCTTGCCATCCCCATCACAGCTCCCGGTCCTGGAGTCTTTGGACTCCTCAGCTCCCCCATTCCTGTGTGTGGGTTATCTCCCCGTGTCCCCCCACACGTGGGCCCTGCCCCGGGGTCCCTCAGCACATGCGGTGGCTCCGGGCTCACCCTGGCAGCTGGCTGGCAAATGATTCCCCATCAGGTTAATTGCCCAAGTGCTCAAAGCCTGAAACGAAACGTTCAAGCTGTCGCTCGCAGGCACAGAGCGATCTCCCCCCACCCGGCAAAAGGCAATTCCGGCTGTCCAAGAGGAGGGAAGATGGATTTCCCGGCTTGGGGCAGCACCGGGAAGGAGCAGCTGGTAACAGCGGCCATGGGTTGAGTCCCCAGCACAGCCTGGGACCCTGCTGAGCAAACCCTGAGCCACAGACAGACCTTTCCCTTGCTCTGGTACTGAAAGGGCTGAATGTGCCTGTGAGAACCCTCCTGGAATAAAGTTCACTCAAATCCTGGCTTTCCTTGGCTGCTGGGGTGGGAGGCTCCAAGGGGGACCCTGAGGTCCTGCAGCGCCAAGGGGGCAGCTCCTGCTCCTCAAGGACAGCTCCTGCTTGAGAAAACCTCCCCTGAAGCGACACCACCGTAACTCCAGGGTGTCTCTCAGACCTGACCAGCTTCTCCTTGGCCTTGCAGTGACGTGGAGTCCCGGAGGGGAAATGCATCCTGAATGGGGCTGAGGCCCCCTGCTCGGGAATATGCGGCCTCGGCACCGCGGAGGCAGCACCAGGGCAGCGGCCGGCGTGCGGCGGGATGGTGGCAACCTTCAAGATCGCCGTGCTGGGAGCCCAGGGCGTGGGCAAGAGTGCCATAGTCCGGCAGTTCCTGTACAACGAGTTCAGCGAGGTGTGCGTGCCCACCACGGCCCGCCGCGTCTACCTGCCCGCCGTGGTCATGAACGGCCACGTCCACGACCTGCAGATCATGGACTTTCCCCCCATCACCGCCTTCCCTGTCAACACCCTGCAGGTAGGGGGGCACCCGAGGGGGCCTCCACCTCTGGGGGGTCTCCGGTGACCTCCGTGGGGTTTTGCTGTTAAATTTTGTGGGGTTCCAGTTCCGCATGGCTTTTTTGGGGGATGCTTCTCCCTCCACATCAGGGTTTGGTTGCTAAATGAGGGATTGTGTCCTCGTGGCTGAGCAGGTCCAGGATAAAATGTGCTTTAAAGTTTGGTGACAATGAACACAAGAGAGATGGCATCCTGCTCCAAGGAGCGTGGCTCTGGCAGTGCCCACAGCCACGTCCAGCTGGGATCCTGGAGCACTGGGATCCTGGAGTGCTGGGATGGATCCTGGAGCACTGGGATCCTGGAGCACTGGGATCCTGGAGTGCTGGGATCCTGGAGTGCTGGGATCCTGGGGCACTGGGATCCAGTCCCATGCCTGTTAGAGCCAACAGCAGAGCATTCAGGTGAAAACCTGGAGAGCCAGAGCCCTGATGCACCCACTGCTCAAGCCAGGCAGAGCTTGTCCCCTCCTGGGAGTGGCCATCAGCCCCTCCAGCATGGCCTGGGCTTGTTCCTGGAGCTCTGAACCCACCAGCTCCTCCTCTACCCTCAGGTGCTTCCAAAGCACCCCCACAAGGCAGTGTGGGGTTGGAAAATGTTGCCACCAGTGCCAACAACTTCTGGATGGAGTTAATGGGGGAAAAGGGGATTTTAAGCTCATGCCATAGCCCCAGTCCCAGGGACACAAGTTGTGTCACCACTGTGGGGAAAGGAGCTGGAGGTTCCCGGCTGTGACTGCAGCCACGCTGGAGGGCGGTGCCACCAGTGGGGCCACCTCAGTTAGTCACAGTGTCCCTGTCCCCAGCAGGAACGGGGTCATGTAGTGCTCCAAGAGTCCCTGTGCCATCGGGCAGGAGGTGAAGTGGGCATTCCAGGGGAGAGGAGAAGGTTTAAAAATTAATGGGTGAGTGCAGGGAACAAAAGGTCAGCGTGAGAAACAGCCCGAAATAGCAAAGGGTAATTTATTGACACGGCAGCCGATGTTTACACACTCCATTAACTCCTTGCCTTGCTGCACTCCAGAGGAGGCGGCCGGTGGGAGCAGATGGAGGTTTCCAGGGAAGAGAGGGTGATCAGAGGGATGGCTCCGAGGGGAAAGGAGAGGGCCATGGTGAGGGATATGGCTCTGTCTGCTGGGAAACATCGCTGGACTCAGCTCTGTGCCAGGAGAAGCATCCCTGCAGTGCTGTCCTGGAAGAGGAGCAGGAGCCAGTGGCTCTCTGCGATCCTGCTCCCGCAGTGCAACACTTCTGCAGCTCGAGCATCCCGGGAAACCTGCACTGCGTGAGGAAAACCATCCTGACATGGCTGAGCTGCCCCCCAGCACGGTGAAATAGCTGCAGTTTGTTGTCTCCCAGATGTGCCAGAGGCTGCTGCTCCATCCTCCTGCATCTCTGAGCCTGAGGATCTCCCCACATCTCCCCTGCGTGGACAGGGAGAGGCTGTGTCACTGCCCCCTCCCAGCTCCTTCCCGTGCTGCCCTCAGTGACGGAGATCAACGCACATCCCAAAACTCCCCTTTCCCCATCTCATTCTGATGATAAACCCGGGAAGGGCTGATTCATGGCTCTGAAGGGGTTTGCTCAGGGAGAAGTGATGCTTTTCCTCCCTGGAGAATCTTTCTCCTTTCCGGAGGCACTCGGGAGGATTTTGCAGTGCTGCCTGCAGGGTTCCACTGCTGGGGTGGGAAAGTGCCCCGAGTGAGGCAGATTTTCACTCTTTTAGCATGGGGAAAAAAGATTCCCGTTGTTCCCAGAAACACAGGGGTTTCCTAACAGCATGAATTTCTCACAGCTTCAGATTTTTGGCTGTAGAGAGGCCACTCCTGCCTGCCTCTGCGCTGGATCCACATCTTGCTCTCACAGACTCAATTCCTGAGCAGCCTCTGCTTCTCTTTTGTCCCCATGTCCCCTCCAGACAGACCTGCTGCCACCTTCCCCCCCGACCCACAGAGCTGCTGGTGCCTCTCCCTCAGACCTCAGATGGGGCTCAGCATCCTCCTCACCTGCCCTGCCCCAAAAACCAGGGTGCATCACTAGTTAACACAGCTCATTAGCAGCTCTGGAGGACGAAGCTTTTACACACAGGGCAGGGGGCATTCAGCCCCACTCCCAGCTCAGCACTGGAGCTGTAATTAGTCTGCAATCCTCACTCAGGAGCGGGATTGGGGCTGGCAAACCCAAAATTGAAAAGGGGAATAAGGGATCTCTGGAGCTGTGGGGGCAGACACAGATGGGGCAGGGCAGAGCAGAGGTGGGTGCTGAGGTCAGGGCTGGGGAACGTGCAGCCCCCCTGCTGCCACAGCAGCCTCCTTGGGGTGCCCATCCCCAGAACAGGGCAGGGCAGGGCATCCCCCAGGCACGGCAGCGGGGCTGAGCCAGGATTGATCCCTCTCTGCACCTTGCAGGAGTGGGCGGACGTGTGTTGCAGGGGGCTCCGGAGCGTCCATGCCTACATCCTGGTCTATGACATCTGTTGCTTTGACAGCTTCGAGTACATCAAAACCATCCGCCAGCAGATCCTGGAAACAAGGTAGGGATGGCTTTTGGATGCTGTGTGCCCACGGTGGTGGAGCCCTGCGGCTCCTGGAGAGGGAGAAGGGCATCAGGGGGGCACATCCTGGCATTAGACTGGCACCAAACCCCTTTGCAGGGATGGGAGCCCAAAAACCCAAACAGCAGAAGCCGAGGCAGGTATCCCGTGTGGGTGAGCCCTGAGTGAGCAGCTGGAGACGGCATCGAGGGGTGGCTGGCCGTGGAGAGGGACAAGGGGACAAGGCACGCTCTGCCTGGCAATCCCATCCGTTTGGGATGGGATGAGCTCTGCGGGCCGGTGGCGCTGTCCCGCTGTGCCCCGTCCCCTTCCATCCTCTCTCACCGCCCGCCCTCCCCAGGGTCATCGGCACCTCGGAGACGCCCATCATCATCGTGGGCAACAAGCGGGACCTGCAGCGGGGCCGGGTCATCCCGCGCTGGAACGTCTCCAACCTGGTGAAGAAGACGTGGAAGTGCGGCTACATCGAGTGCTCGGCCAAGTACAACTGGCACATCCTGCTGCTCTTCAGCGAGCTCCTCAAGAGCGTGGGCTGTGCCCGCTGCAAGCACGTCCACACCACCATCCGTTTCCAGGGCGCGCTGCGCAGGAACCGCTGCACCATCATGTGAGATGTGAGCCCCCCCTGCCCCCGGGGACCCCCGGCTCCGCTCCCCGGAGCTGCGCTGGAGGCACCTCCGTGTCCCCTGCGGTGACATCTGGGGAGGGGGCGCCCTGGGCAGGGCGGTGCAGTGGCCAGGCTGGACAGGAGGTGGCCAGGATGGACAGGAGGTGGCCAGGATGGACAGGGGGTGGCCAGGATGGACAGGGGTTGGCCAGGATGGACAGGAGGTGGCCAGGATGGACAGGGAGGTAGCCAGGATGGACAGGAGGTGGCCAGGATGGACAGGGGGTGGCCAGGATGGACAGGGAGGTAGCCAGGATGGACAGGAGGTGGCCAGGCTGCCTGGGCATGGTGAAGGGTGTGAGTGATCCTTGGTTAAACCCCTGAGCTCTCTCCGGTGCTTGAGGCCGAAGCCATCCCGGGGGGGTGTGCCCGGCACTGGAGGGTGGAGGAGGAGCCTCGGAGGGTGCCCAGATTTTGGCTGTCGGTTCATCCTTGCCGGTCCCTGCCCTGGCAGCGCAGGGGCAGCGCTGCTGCTGCCATCACCTGCTCCTGGAAGGGAATTACCCAGCGCCTGTACCCCGCTGTTCTGGGCGTGCTTCTGTCTCTGGGGCATAGGGAAATAGGAATCCTGCTTTTCCCCTTGTGGAGCTGGGATTTCTCCCTATGGAGAGCAGACAGGTTCATGGGCTGTCTTTGAGCTCGGTCGGGTGAAATTTCCAGGTGGAATTTCTGGATAAAAGCGAGAAAGGGGGGAAAAAAGTAAGTCACAATCCTGCTCCTGATATCCCCAGGATGCTGGATTCTGCCTTCCCAGGGCTCGGAGCTCCCCTCTGCCCCAGCACAGCCCCGAAGGCTTCTCCTCCCCCCAGCCTGTGAACACCAAATAATCTGGGAACGCTCCTTGCCGGTCAGGTCACCCCTCCGCTACCTCTCGTCCCGGGCTCAGCAGGTGACCGGCTTTGTTCCACCCCAGCCCCGCCCTGTCCCGGGCAGGTGGGCAGGGGTCCACTGTCCCTGTGCCATGGCAGCCACCGGCAGGGCCACCAGCTCCGACCCCGCCGGCTTTTCCCGCAGGGATGTCACCTCCATCCCGGTGAGACCCTCGGCAGCAGCCGGGAGCTGGAGCAGCACTTCCAGTTGTGTTCTTGGGGTTTTTTTTTCTCTCTGCATATCCCTTATAGGAAAGTGAGTCCCCCCGCTTTTTTTTATTATTTTATTTATTTGTTTTTTAATCTTCTGGTTTATTTTTCCCACCAGAGTTGCAGCTCGCCTGCGGCCTGCCCTGCAGGGTGGGTTGGCAAAGGGCAGCCCCTGTTAGGAGATGATGATGATGATGATGGGGCAGTGAAGGGCGAGCAAGAGGCCAAAGGGGTCGTGGTTTGTCCCTGGCTGGTCCCTGTGTGACACAGGGAAACACCATCCTCACCTCCTGAGGCAGGATCTGTGTCTGATCCATCCTCCAGCAAAACCATCTCTGTAATTCCTGCTGTAGCAAGGAGCTGGAGGGGCTCAGCGCTGCTCTGGGCAGCAAACCAGGACACCCAGCCCTGTCTCCCACCACAGCCAGGTGTCCACGGCCCAGCAGCTCCACTGTGCCCTCGAAATGCTTCCCATTAAAGGCAGCTCCAGCTGAGCTCCAGTGCCTCTCACCGCCCCATCCCTGCCCCAGGGCTGGGGGTGCACACCCTGCTCCTCCCTCCCTGCTTGGGGAATCAAACCCCTTGCTCCAAAATTAACAGAAAAAAGGAAAAAATGAGGAAAGGCAATGGGAGGGGACACGGGGCCATCTCAGCCGGGAAGGGCAGTGGCACTTGTCACCATCCCTGGCCTTCAGGGCAAGCCCGGCTCCCCCAGCCAAGCTCATCCTGTCAGGATTTATTAACACATGTAAGTCCACTTATCGATCTCTGGCTAGAGCTTTATCCCTCTAAATTGTCTGAGAAGGAAATTCCTCAGTAAATGCTAATAATAAAGCATTTATGAAGTGCTCCGACGTACACATATCAACGACTAAGCCAATACATTGTTTGTTATAACCCTGTAGCCTGCAGTTTATAGCACAATTAGTTACAGGTTTTTATAGCATCTATTTAGTATTTTGAAGAAAAAAAAAAAACAAAAACAAAAAAAAAAGGTTATAAATATAATTGTTATATTCTATTGTACTTTATAGACAGAGGAAGTTATATTAGTAATAATGACAACTCTCACTGCTTCGACAGCATTTCCCAGCTCCCGGGAAAACGAGGGCTACAAAGAGTTACTTTCCCAAGAGCCCAGGAAGGGGTAGGTGGTGGTGGTGGCACCCTGGGTGCAGGCAGGGAATCCCAGGCAGGAAGATCCGAGGTTTCCAGGCGCAGGGATCGGAGTTCACGGGAGCAGCAGCCACGAGCACCCCGCAGCCCTACTCACACCTTACTACAGATTTACCACTCGCCCAACGCCACCCTGGTCCTGCTGAGAGCAGCCTGGGCCTGGCACAGGCTGGGATGGCCCCACTGCTGTGCCCAGGGCAGTGCCAGGTTTCTGCCCCCGTGCTCGTGGAGGTGATGCCTGGGTTTGGTTCGGCCCTACCAAGGATGCTTCCCTCTCCCTCCCTCCTCCTCCTGCCCCACTGAGCATCCCAGTTGCCTGGACTTGGCTTTCTTTTCCCCCCCTGGACTCCTTGTCAGAGATTCCCGAGGTGTCTACACCGCCTGTGACGCCCTGCACCTCCTTCTTTGAAATTGAATTAAAAATCAGGTCTGTCCCCCTTGTTCCATACCAGCCTCAGGAGTGTTTTTGCCGGCAGGTTTTGAATTCCCAGAGCCCCAGCGCTCACATTTGCTGCTCCTCTGCAGAGAAGTGGGGCTGACTTCATCCTCTCGTGGAAAATGGGGCTCTCCTGGGCCTTGTGGTGTTCTCAGAGGGACGGGGATGGGATAATCTCAGGATTATCCTCTCTCCCTCCCTACCCACACAGAAAAGATGTGGAAACAGAAGAGTTTTGGTACATCTCTATTGCACAACCAGCATTGCTGGGTCTGTGGCTGAGGGCTCAGGGTGCAGCAGTGCCTGCTGTGACCCTCAGTGACATCCATCACCCCAGGAGGGACCACGGGGGTCAGCCAAGGACCCCTCCCGTGACCCCCTGACCTGAGTGACCCAAGCACTCTGGAGCTGTCACACACGAGGCTCACTGTCCCGTGGTGCAGATGGGGAACATCGAGGAACATTGACATTTTTACAGATGTCAGGGGTGGGTTGTCCCCACTTCAGGGGGTGCTAAACCCTTCCTCCTGCAGAAAACATCCCATTCTCTCAATTTGGGGCTGGATTCTTCCACCCAAACCAGTACAAAACGCCTGCTTGGCAGGATTACCAGTACAGAAAAAATTCATGGGGAAGGAGGGGGCGCAGCTCTCGAAGTGAGGTGAGGCCCCTCGCTTGGAATCCTCGGGCACTGCAGCTCCAGTTTCAGCTTCAGCATCGCTCCCACCTTTGGAGGGAGGGGTCCGTCCGTCTGTCCGACTCTCGGGGTGGGCTCAGACCCACGACTCCTCATCATCCTCGCTCAGCCATGTGCCGCTGTCAGCCAGGGGAGGCTCGGCCGTGGGGCGGGTGCTGCCGGACTGGGGGGCTCGGGGGGTCCCCGGGGGGCGGTGCTGGGTGCGGGGGGCAGGGGGGCGATGCCCCAGCGGGGTGGGGATGCGCGAGGGGCGCTTGCCCGGCCTGTGGTCCCGCCGGGGACGCACCTTGGGCCGCAGCTTCAGCTTGTAGATGGAGGGCACACGCTCGGGCTTCTTCAGGCACCGCCTGGGCTTGGCGGCGTTGTTGGCCCTGGTTCCCCGCGGGGTTTGCCCCCCCAGTCCCGGCCGCTCCTCCTCCCCCGGGCCCGGGAGCTGCGGGACAGCTCGTGGGGGGGTTTTGGGGACCTGGCTCCACATCCCCACAGGGCGCAGGGGCTGCGGCCCCCGGGAGAGCTCCTCCACCACCCTGTCATAGCCGGGGGGCTGCGGGTTCCCACAGCACCCCCGGAGCCCCCCAGCCCCATCGCCAGGGCCGCAGCCTCCCCCGGCTTCATCCTCTGGCACCCGAGGTCCCTCGGCAGCCGCAGCCCTTGGGTTCGGGGCTGGGTGGCACTGCCGTGTCCCCTGGGGACCCTCCCAGACCTTGCACCCCTCTGCAGAACGGCCCGGAGGGGTGGGGGGCCGGGAGGCGGCCGGGCTGCCTTTACTGCGGGGTTTAAGGCCGCTGTCCAGTTTCGGGGGTCGGCTGGAGGAATTCCGGGCTGAGGGCTGTCGGCCCCGGCCAAGAGCTCTCTGCCTCCCTTCCCGTGAGCTTTTCAGGCTCTGTGAGTCTTCCGGGACATCTCGGTGCGAGGAGGGGGCGAGCACCTTTCGGGGACTGGAGGCACGGACCTTTAAGGGACTGGGGGCTCGGGGTGTCACTGTGGTGGGTGTCCCCGTTCCCTGTGGCCTGGCAGCCACCACAGACGATTTTCCTCCTTGCTGGGTGCTTCTCGGAGGTGCTGGGACCGTCCGGGGACTGGGTGCTGCGGACCTGCCCCGTGCCGGTGCCACAGGGGTGGCTTTCCCTGGGCTGGTCCCTTGCGGTGCCCCGGGGACCCCCGAGCCGTTCGGGGAGCTCAGCCGGGAAGGGATGGGTGCCCGGCCCCTCGCCCCGTGCCCAGGGGAGCCGGACCGAGCCGGGGACCGGGATGGTGGCGGCTGCTTCCCCAGAGGGACAGCGGGTGGCTCCCGCATCCTGCAGGGAGAGACAGCGCAGCAAGGAGCTGCTGCATCCCCCCCGATCCCGCCTGGAGCTGGGCGCCTCCAGAAGGGAGGGGAGAAAAAATTCCAAGGATGTGAGAAAACTGAAGCAGTTGGAGGCACGAAGCATCTCTGCGCCACTCACCTGCCCGAAGGGACCCTCCGGGGCTGCTCTCGGTGGGGGCTGGCACCCGGCCGGCGACCCGAGCCTTCCGGCGAGGGGGTGGCAGGGGAGCCGGGGCCAGGGGGGACACGGGACCCCCAAGGGACGGGGGGCAGGGGGCTCTGGGAGCGGCTGACCAGCAGCGCAGGCTGGGGGCTGCGGGCGGCCGCCCTCGGGGTCGGGCACAGCCGCACCTCGTGCTGCACTTGCTGCTGCGGGCTCCGGGCTTTCCAGGCTTGTTTGTGAGCTGTGGGGACAAAGCTCAGCAGCCCTGTCCCCTGCAGCCACCCCCCGGTGCAGCCCACCCAGCCCTGGCTCGGCATCCAGCCCGCCGAGGGTGCCGGCAGAGAGATGCGCTCCCTTCAAAGCGGCTTTTGGGGTCCGGCTCCATTCAAAAGTCTTCCATGACCTCTAGTGGCCACCAAAGCCAAAGAAAGTCCCCAAAACCCAACACTACAACGAGTAATGTTGTAAAACAACATTAAAACAACGAGGTATGGCTGTACCAAAGCCTCCCGCTCTTGAAAATATCCCCGAAAAGCAGCGAGACCAAGCACAGATTTCCCCCCCGGCCCACCCAGCCGCGGGGTTTGGGGACGCGGGGACTCACAGAGCGAGGTGCAGCGACACGGGTCGTGCTTGTCCAGGTAATGCTCCAGCGTGTCCCAGCCGCCCCCGACCCGCACCATGACGTGTTCCCGCAGGATCTGCACGGGAATGTCCGTGCCATGGGACACCGCCAGCCGGGGGGTGACACGCTCGGCCGGGCTGCGAGAGCTGTGGGCTTGCCCTAAGTGCCACCAGGTGTCCCAAAGGACGGCTGAGACCCTGGCTCAGCTCCTGCCGCCCTCCCGGCAGGTTTATTTCGTCACCACAAGGAGGGTGGGAATCCTTTTGGAAAATCCCTGTTCTTCGTCAGGTGCTGAGTTCTTTGGCCAGGCTTAGGGATGGATTTAGAACACCCCGGTGCTCCCATTGATGGGTGAGACCAGGCTTTGGCTCTGTGGGATGTCAGGTTTGGTCCCACACGCGTGGATGGTTCAATCCATACCAACACCTATCGCAGGGCTGAGCTTCCCACTGCCCTGCTTTGGGAAATGCGGCCAAAATTCCCACACGGGCCCTTTTGGGGGGATTATGGAAAAGGGGCCACGGCAGCAGAGCAGAACTCCTGATGCTTTTCCCCCGAAGGCACAGGGTGGAGCAGACTCACCCGCACAAAGATGAGGGTGTCAGAGTCCCCCACACGGTATTTCCCTTCGGAGAGCTTGATCATGGGGAACTGGACAGGGCAGGTACAGCGGCTCACCAGGTGCTGGACCTGCGGGCAGCAGGGATGGGTCCTCACCAGGGCTGCTGGGAAAGCTCCCAGGGTGGCCATGCCCATCCCATCCATCTCCATCTCCATCCACCTCCATCCCATCCATCTCCATGCCCATCTCCATGCCACCCCCCTCCCCTCTGTACCATCTGGTCGAGGTTGTTGAGGTCCCGTGGTTTCCTGGGGCCCCGGGGCAGGGCGGTGTCCATGGGAGGCAGGTCCAGCTCCTGCCGAAGCTCCTCCTCGATCTCCTCCTCCATCTGCACCAGGGTCGGGGCGCGCATTCCGAGGCGGGAAGCGTGGCGTGCCAGCTCCAGCAGGCACAGCACGAAGTTCTTCTCGTTCTTCCTCAGCACCAGGTCCTCTGTCTCGAACATCAGGACGTCTGGGCAGGGCAGGGCAGGGCTGGGCTGAGCCAGGGGATGTGGGGATGGGGGCAGAGGGGATGGGGGGCACAGATGGAGTCAGAACCCACCCAGAAGGGTGCTCTTCACTGGAGCCATCCCACCAGGAATAGGGTTGGGTTCAACAAGAGTTGGGATAAATAACAAAGGAGGAAGAGCCTTTCCTTTCGGGCATCTACAGTTGTTTCATGGCTTCCCAAAGTCACAAAACTCAGGGTCTGAGTGCCCTGAGGACGTCCTGCTCTGTGCCACTCTCCTTCCTGGGCATCCACGGTGGTAGGACAGGGTGATAGAGGCTTTGCTCAGAGCCAGGACTTCTCCTGCTGTCCTTAGGGCTGGGATCGTGCTGTGCCTGGCAGGGACACACTGTGCCATCCACCCTTTCCTTTTCCATTCCTCCTGTGCATATTTGCACCCAAACAAACACTGCAGGACCTCGTAGGAGGAATTCCAGCTCAGGGATGCAGGCACCTGGTGCTGTCCCATGCCAGGGGGGCGCTGGGCTTGGGGGACACATGGAGGGGGTGGAGGGGGACTTGAACACGGAGACATGGGACAGCTGGAACCTGGCATCCTACCTTTGATATCCATTTCCTTCCTGCACCACTGGATGAAGTTGGAGACGTTGTCCCTGGCCTGGAAGGTGCCTGGCTGTGCTGTGAGGTTGCAGGTGACGCCGGCGGTGGGCAGGTGGAGGTGCTGGGCCACGTCGGGGCAGGCACGAGCAAACTCCCCGGCCACCTGGGTGACGTGGTTGGCGTGGGAGCAAAGCACAGCCCCCGTCTCCAGCACCTCCAAGAAGGTGCCCACCCCGATGTCAAGGTCATAGAGCTCCTTCAGCCACTCTGCCAGGTCCTCCTTCATGGCGTACAGGTACTGCTCGCTGGACCGGTAGGGACGGATGCTCCGCGCCCCCGTGCCCGGTGCCCCCCACATTCTGCCATAAGCCTGGGAGGAGGGTGAGGGAAAAGGATGAAAGGGACATGGAGAGGTGCCCCAGCCCCGTCCCCAGCCCTGTCCCCGGCCCAGCTCCCCGGCAGCCACACTCACCTGGTGCCACTTGCTCCCTGCCACAGGGGGTGGTGACGCTGTCCTGGTGTCCAGAGCGCTCCCGGGGTCCCAGGGCTGTAGTGCTGCTCGGGGAGAGGAAATCACCCTCCTGGGCAGTGGGTGTTTTGTTTCCTTCCCAAGTGCTGATCCCTTCTCCTTGGTGACAAGGGACTGGCTGCAAACACTCCTTGTTAACCCTTCAGCACCTGCTCCTCTGTCACAGCCCTGCTCCTCCCCAGCCATGCCAGGGGTGGATTTCCACCCCCTCAAGGGCCCTGGCTCTGGGGCAGGAAGGAGTTAGAGAGCAGATCATCAGCCCCCAGTTTGTTCCCAACCCCACAAGGAGGGATTTCCCCCACCCCAAAACCCCTACAGCCGCCTCCACCACAGGTGAGGTGACCTGAGGGCCACAAGGTGCATCTTCAGGGCAACCTCAAGGTGAGAAGGGTTTATTTTCACACCCACCTTTGGGCTTTCTCTGTTCTGTGCTCCTCTGCTCCCTCATTGCCACAACAGCGAGGTCTTTGGCCAAATGGAGTGACTCCAGGAGTTGGGGCTTTAAGGAAATAACTGCACATGAGTGGGCACCTCTGGGAATGTGGGATACTCCCTCCCTAAGCCAAGCCTGGCAGAGCTGCCACAGCAGCCAGGTACTCCTGCAAAAAACAAATCTGCCAGAGAAATGTTCATGCCTCGGGACCAAAACAGAGCCTCTCCTGGGCTTTGTGGGGCTCCTTGCTGTGTTGGGGGACCCCTCCTCTGCCTGGAGCCAGCTGCTGATGTCACTGCAGATCAGTGCCCAGCTGGGGTCATTTTGGGGGAGGGAATGCAAGAATCCCAGCTATTCTGTCTAGGGAATGTCTGGCAGGCTGGAGGAGTCTGCGCCTGATGTGCCCAGCCAGGGAGCCCAGCAGGAGAAAAGAACCCTTGAGAAGCTGGATTTCCATCCAGGGCACCCAGTGGGGTGGATTGAAAGGCTCAGGGCGTGAGTTCACCTCTTCCAGACCCCCCCAAACTGATGGGGTGACAATCTAGAGTGACCCTTGCTGCCTCTGCCAGCAACACTGAGCTCAGCCCCAGCCCTGGCAGCATCAGAGTCCCAGGGCACCCCACAGGACACAGCCCCAGGAAACCCAGGGCAGCAAGCCAGGGGAGAGAGATGGAAAACACGAAAAGGGGAGAGGATTTGAGGTAGCCCCATCCTCAGCCTCCAGTCACACAGCAGATGGGTTGCCTGGTTTTCTCCTAAGGGAACAGGAAAAGGGATAATGAATGAATTCAGCCTGGGGAAAAAACCTATTAGCACATCCCAAAGTGTGGAAAAATCCTCAGTGATTTGGGGATGAAGTAGGAAAGAGAATTTCCGTGTTTTCATCATCATCAGTGAGTTTTCAGTGGGATCCATCGCCCCTCTTTGATCCTGCAAGCATGAAAGCTGAGGCCAAATTCAACAATCCCCACTCCAACCCTAAACACCCAAAGGCATCTCAAACACATCCCTGTCAGGAAATTGGAGATTTGCTTTAAAAAAAAAAAACCCAAACCCAAAGTGTGACAAGAAAACAAGCACAAATCCCAACGCCACATATCCAGAGGTTGGTTTTTATTTGCTGTCAGGTCTCCAAGCCCTTGGGACTCCCTGCAGGCAACGTCACCTTATTATCATTCAATTCCAATGAAAATGCTGTGGGGGCGTTTCTTTGGCAACGTGGAAAATCCCCTGAGGTTTTAGGCAGATGAGGATCCTGTGTCTGCACATGAAGGGCTTGCTCACAAGTGTTGTGGAGAAAGGGAAGAGTGCTGGCTCCCCATCCTGCCAAACCCAGAGCTCAGCTGGCATCTGGCACTGAGAGCCCTGGGGAAGTACCAGCCCTGGCACCCTGCTTAGGGCAAGCCCTGCGCTGCAGGGACGGTCTAGAACAGGCAAAAATGAGTAAAAAAAGGAATAATTGAAGCTGCTGGAATCAGGAGGGCACCCTGACACGGCAGGACAGCCCAGCACCCTGACAGAGTACAACAGGACCCAGTGGGCCTGAGCCCTGGGAGAACCACTGCATAAAAGGTTTCAATAAATAATTTCATAAAGCTGAGACCTGTCTTGCTCAGCACCAGTGCCTTGGAATTCCAGCCCTAGGGGAGCTGAGGTCCATCCCCAGCCCTGGGAGCTGAGGTCCATCCCCAGCCCTGGGAGCTGAGGTCCATCCCCAGCCCTGGGAGCTGAGGTCCATCCCCAGCCCTGGGAGCTGAGGTCCATCCCCAGCCCTCTGCTGACAGGACGTGCCCAGGAGCCAGCAGCGTTTCCAGGTGGGGAGTCTGCCTTGGGAAAGGAATGAGGAATATGCAGCCACACTGTCCCTGTGAGCCTGCATGCACAGACATGTCCTTCTGTCCTGCTCGCCCTCTCCTCTTCCCCTCCTCCCCTGTTATTCGTCACCCCTGTTCATCCAGGTGGGGCTCAGGGACTCAGGAATTCGCTGATCCCGTTCCTTGCAGAGCCAGCAGAGCACAGGCACTTTCTCTGCACACAGTGAGGGCTGCCAGGTGAGCACCACCCTTGCTGGACCCTGCAGAAGCCACCCAGGCACCCCAAACCCATCCAAAAGCCAATGCTCCTGCTGCCTGCCAGCTGCACAGTGACAGGGCCAGCAGCTCAGCTGAGCCTCCCCTTTCTCTCCACCCCAAACACCAAACCCCTCTGCTTTCAGCCCCCAAATCCCACTGTGGTGGTGTCTCAGCAGAGCACCAGGACATGAGCACAGCCCAGCAAAGCATCCCCAACCCCGGGGTCTGAACAAACTGCAGGGGCAAAGCTCCACATGGACCCAAATTTTTGTTCAAATGTCTCTTTTTGTTTTAAGCAGGAGATGTTCTCAGTCTGCCGTTTAAAACCATCCAAACCCCAAAGCAAGCAGCAGCCAGACACTTCTCTGCCATAGGAAAGTATCAAAAAGTATCAACAAAGATATCAAAAAGTATCACCAAACCCCAGTCTTGGTTTAAAAAAGTGTAACAATATCCTGAAAGTTAACAGGAATGTGTGTGTTTGCAGTCTCCATGGCTGATACTTCTTTTTTGGGTTTTTTTTGATGGATTTTTTTTTTTTTTCTCCAAAAAAAATCCCGTGTCCCAAAGCCTCCAGGGCACCTGGCTGTGGCACATCTGTCCCAGCTGCATCCTGGCTCTGCTGGGTCACGGCTCCATCCATCCACGGGCAGCCAGTCCCTGCCCAACCACGCTCAGACAGGAGCCAGAGCCGCACAAAGGGGGATCCGGGCAGCAGGGAGCGAGGTGAGGTCCGGACCCCCCCGTTCCATCCCGTGCTCAGAACAGGACCTGCTCACTGTTGGCATCCCAGCAGCCCATCCAGGCCAGCTGTGCTGCCCATTTGCCGCTGGCCACCACTCGCAGCTTGGTCTGGTCGAATTTCCAGTACTGCTCATCCCGAAAGAAGTAAAGGGAGCGGTCTCGGTGGGTGAGAGCCCCGGCCGTGCCCGGGGGCAGCCCTGCCCAGTCCCGCAGGCTGCGGGGGTAGTAGGGCTCCACGGCCAGCGGCTCCTCGCCCAGCACGAAGTACTTGGGGCCTTTGAAGAGGACGAGCCGGCGGAGCTGCTGGAAGTAGAGAGCGGTGTCCGGGTGCCGAGGGAGCCCCAGGGCGCTGCATTTTCGGGGAAATCCTTCCTCCAGCTTGGAGCCGGCGTAGCGCCAGCATCGGCCGCCTGCGGGGAACGGGGAGGGGTCAGAGCACATCCTGGTAGGGTCTGTGGCAGGAGGAGATCCAGATGTGGACAGACTCTGCCACAGGACCAGCCTTGTGAAGTGTCAGTGACATCCGTCCCACCGGTGACCCAACAGGAACCAATGCGGGGCTGCCCCGAGGACCAGGCTGGGGGGAAACTGAGGCACGGCAGCTCAGGGGCTTGAAGGAATGGAAAAGGACCACCAGGGACAGAGCAAGGCCACCACCATGCTGGCAAACCTCCCCCTGATCCTGCACAGCGAATGGGACAGTCACAAACAGATCCAGCTGAGGCTGGGACATCCCGGACCAGCACAGAACTGCGATGGGGAGCGGTGGCTTGGCTGTCCCCACAGCACCCTGTCCCCACAACAGGGCAGACAAAAGCCCCTTTCTGCTCACAAGTCACAGCCTGACGCAGCCCTGGGGAGGATGGAGGGAGTGGTGAGGGCTGGGGGGGCAGAGGGGCTTTGGCTCTGCCCCAGCTGCAGCACAAAGCCCCTTTTCTGAACAGCCAGTGACTGCTTTCCCCTAAAAGCTGGGGCTGACCCTGGCAGCCAGGCTGCCTGGTTTGACCTTCCTCTCCCCATCTGGCTGCCAGGCAGCTCAGGGATGGTATCCCAGCTCCTGGGGCAGTTTATGGATGATATCCCAGCTCCTGGGGCAGTTTATGGATGGTATCCCAGCTCCTGGGGCAGTTTATGGATGATATCCCAGCTCCTGGGGCAGTTTATGGATGATATCCCAGCTCCTGGGGCAGTTTATGGATGATATCCCAGCTCCTGGGGCAGTTTATGGATGATATCCCAGCTCCTGGGGCAGTTTATGGATGATATCCCAGCTCCCAGAGCAGCTCAGCCTCCAGGCACAACACAGGGATCCATGTGCACCATTAACCCCCCCCCACACACCCCTGCACCTCGTGGTTTGGGGAGCATTTTCTCCCCAAGACCCAGCACCTGGATTTGCTTTGGCACACCAGTGAGCGCTGCCCTCCTGATGGGGAAACTGAGGCACCAGGAAGTGATGTGGCTGCCAGGGCCATGTGGCTCATCCACGGCAGAGCACCAAGCCCAGGGTTTTGCACAGCCAGGACGCAGCAATGCTCAGGGACACCAACAGGAGCTGTGTGGCTCCAGCCAGACCCAGACAACCACACCGCAGGCAGGGGCAGCCCCGAGGGGAGTCCCCTGGCTGGGTCTCACCCACCTTTGAAGAAGTAGAACTTCCCACTGAGCTGGGACCAGGTGCAGGCGTCGATGCCGGCGGGGAGGCCGGGCCAGCGTGGCTGCAGTGGCCGTGGCTCGCTGGCGTTGCCGCTCGCCGACACCACCCAGTAGTGGCTGCCCTTGAAGATGTAGAGGTTGTGATCCCCGTCTGTGAGGCAGAGGGAAGGTGCCCCAGGTGAGAAATTTTATTGAACCACCCCTGCCCAGCTCCCCTCTCCTCCCCACGCAGCCCTGTGGTGATTTGGGGATCCTCAGGGTTTGGATGTTTCCTCCTGCCTTTCCAGCCACCCTCTCAGCTTCCATAATTCATTGCCTCGCCTCCAGCCGTGAGAGGATAAATGCTGATCACAGCTCAAGGCTTATCTTGCACAGCTCAGCTCCTGCAGTGATTAATCCTTGCCATGGCCCAAGTTTTAGGATGTTTTCCCTGCTCCTGACACATCTCTGTGGCTTCAAGGAGCACTGTTTCACTGTGCATCAGTGATGCCACCAGTGCCAGGAGCTGTGGAGCAGTCAAACCCCCCTTTCCCACCACGGGGAGCTGCAGCAGCGCTGGGACAAGGGCTAGGGGTGCACGTTTTGGGAGAGGCTCACGCTGGCCAACACCCACCAGCGGTTATGGCGTCGAAGAAGGAGTGGCAGTAATAGGTGCTGAGGCTCCTCTGCTCTCGGTCCCTGCTGTACAGGTCCGTGTTCCAATCCTGGAAGTGAGTGAAGACTTTTCCTGGGAGCTGGATGGCCGAGCCCTTGGAGGGCTTTCCTGGGATGGAACAAGGGGTGATGAGTCCATAGAAGGGGCAGAGAAACAACTTTTCCCAAAGCACAGGGACTCCCAGGACTCCCAAGACTCCTTGTCCCACAGGTTCCTATCCCACTCTGTAAGACAGTGGCAAAAATCCCTCGGTACCCCAAAAAACACGCACCAGCTGACAAGCGGGCAGCAAATCCAACCTTCCCTGCCCTGGAGGCGCTGGTACCTGTCCCACCTCCTGCCTTTTCCTCCCCAGCCACACACAGGGATGGGCCCCAAGTGACTGCATCCCTCTCCCCTTTCAGGGACCTGCTCCCATCCCTGCTGCTCGCTCTCCATCCCAGAGAACAGCCCTGGAGGAACCGAGGGATGCTCAGGGAAGCCGGGCTCACCGTACAAGTTCTGGACGGCCAAGATGTCATCCCAGCTGAGGACAAAATCCTTGCTGAGCTTCTTGTAGTAGGGAGACATCAGGGCGCTCTTGACGGGCGAGTGCTGCAGCCCCAGCGTGTGCCCGACCTCGTGGGCCACCACGATGAAGAGGTTGCGCCCTTTGCCGCTGTGCAGGGACCAGCGCTCGGCGCTGTCAAAGTGGGCTTCTCCTCGCAGGGGGAAGAAGGCGTGAGCCAGGGCACCTCCTGGGGACACCAGAGCCATCAGGGACCGCGGCACAGCCGGCACACGCCGCTCTGCTTTGCCTAAATGTGCCTCGGCTTTGGGTGTTGTCGGAGGAGCCTGTGTTCGGAGGGTGTTGGCAAACGGGGAGGGACTATCAGGAACACTTCAGCCGCCTCACAGGGCTGGGAGGGGGGACCCCAAATCAGACAGCAAACTGGTACAAACTGGGCTGGAGAGACTGCAGAGCCCCCATCACCCCCAGACCTCCTCCCTGCCGGGGAAGAGCCCACGTTGTAAAAGAGAAGCTTACGAGGGGGAAGCGACCAGCACCTGGCCCATCGAAGGCGTTGTTGAGTCCATCGTTGTGGTCCCCGTGGAAGAAGGTGAGGCGGATGTCGGCGGGGCCGTCCTGAGCCTCCCAGAACACCAGGGAGGACACGTTGCTCCAGAGCTCGAAGGCGGCTCTCACGGCCAGGCGCACCTCGTGCTGGGGCAGGTAGGACGGCCAGTTCACCACCCGGTACCGCAGGTGCCGCTTGTACCAGCGCCCACCTGCAACGGGAGGAGCTCAGCGAGGCCGGCCCTGGGCTTGTCCTGCCAGCCAGGGCTGCCTGAGCGGGAGGAAACTTCACGGGAATGTCGTGGTTTTCCCGAGCCGAAGCGGAAGTTGAGGCAGGTGCGTCACAGCGATTAAATCCTTCTGAAGGTGCCACCGCTCGAGCCCAGCCAAGGCTGAAAGCCTGAAACCTCTCTGAGGAGATGAGAAGCTTTGAAGTCAGCTTTTGGCTCACCGTCCTCTCCAGAGCCAAATCCAGCATGGGTCCCTGCTAGGAGGTCCCTGCTGCCTGGTGCCAGCTTCAAGTCCAGAAGATTCAGCCCAAGGACTGGATTTCTGGGAGAGGAGTCAAAGCCACCTCTGGAAAGGTGGGACCAAGGCAAAGGAGTGGGAAGGGCTCAGCAGCACAGCTTAGTGCCCGAGGCTTCCTTAAAAGATTTCAGGGGAGACAGAGCCCTGATACCACCAGCACAGCTGGGGATGAAGATGAAAGGGACAAGACTTGTGATTCCCCCTAAGCTCCCCCGAATCCCCGACCACACAGGAGGGCAAAGATGAGAATTCACAGAGTCACTGAACAGCACCACAGCCTCCTCCTCCTCCTTCTCCTCTCCTCCTCCTCCTCCTTCTCCTCTCCTCTCCTCCTCCTCCTCCTCTCCTCCTCCTCCTCCTCCTCCTGGGCTCAGGATGGCTCCTGCAAGGGACACGCTGCATTTTGGGGCTTTGGAAGGAAATGCAGAGGCTGCAGGAGGATGACAGGGCTCTCCTGGGTCCGTCCATCACCAGCCCTGCCAGATGCACAGACAGCCTGACACGGCTCAGAGCCTTTTCTTAATCTCGCCTTCGTTTTTCCCATGTCCTAAGCACAGCTGGCCCCGGCCCTCCTGCTCTCTAGGAATCCAGTTACTCATCTGTGAGCCCAAAGAGAGCTCACAAGGGACAAGAGGCCCAGTGCTGGACACACAGGAGCACAGAAGGATGCTTGGAGCAGAGTTAAACCCCTTAACACGGGTGAAATGACTCCCGGGTCAGGCAGCCAAGTGCTGGCAGATATTTGGTTACTGCTGTGTCCCTAATATGCATTATTAGTGCCAAAGGTCAGCAAAACCTGGAGATAATTTCACTGAGTGCCGGCCCCTGCCCTCCCAGCACTGAATGTGGGGCCATGGTGACCTGGGAGATGTCCAAGAGCAGTAAAACCACCCCAGAGAGCTGAATTCCGCCACAGGTGGGAGTCACATCTCTAATCACTGCTGACATCAAGTGAAAATAAAGAGCTTTAAAACCTCCAAGTGTGTCCTGGGCTGCATGGGAGGCACCCACAGCAGCCTCCCCACGAGTCCAGGATGGCAGAGCTGAGCATTCCAGACCCCAAAGCCCCCTGGGACCCTCGGTGCCGGTGCTCACCGTGCTGTGCCGTGCGCCGTGCCCGGCGTGTCCCGGCAGCGCGGCTGTCGCCGTCATCGGTGCCACACCTGGGCAGGGCCATCTGATGGAGCGTGGGGGCATCCAGCAACCCACTGGGAGGGAGGTGGGACACCCGCTGGAAATCCCTGCAGAAGTGTTATAAATACATAAATTCATATAAATATATATATAAATATATAAATATTATAATATTGGCTTTTCACAAGTATTAAGATGAATGCTGTATGTATAATTTATCAATGTTTGAACTGTCTGCTTAGTTAGGATAATATTCAATGAACAGATGATGGGGACCCTGCTGATTATCAGCACTCCCTGTCTGTGGAAAGAAGGAGCCAAGGCCCAAATTAAAAGATGATAAGAGAAGAATTAAAACCACAAGCCAAGAAACACACAAGGTGGGCCCAAGGAGTGGCCTAAACAGTTCCTGGAAAATGTAAACTAGTTAATAGAAAAGTTTGAATATACATAAAGTCTATGAATATGCATCAAGTAGATCCAGTAGAAATGGCATATAAAGGGTGTTTCCAAAATAACAGGTGTGCTCTTGGCAGAGAGCCAAGCACCCGGCTGTTTTAACCCTTTGCTTTATTGTCTTTGTCTCCTATTGTCTTTTTTTTTTTTATTTTTAATTAAACCTATTAAAATTTACCAGAACAGTGAATGTCGTTTTTCACATAAGGAAGGGAAATATCAGCACCCACATCCAGTCCCCACACTCCGGTTTTTGGTTGTGTTTGTGGCCGGGGTTTGACCTGATCCAGGGTTTTCACCCCAAAAGCTTCACACCCCAACATCGGAACTTCATCCAGCTGCTAAAACAAGAAGGATTTGGCTCTGCAACCACAGCTGTAAATCACCTCCTAGCAGGGCAAAAACAAACAGGGGAGCCTAAAATTGCCTTTTCCAGTTTTTAACCCCGGTTACTCGACTTCGCATTTAATTCTGCATTTGGCTTTGCGCAAGGTCAAGCCCTGGATGCTCCCAGAGCCGAGGTGATGTCTTTAGGAGAAATCCAGGCAGGAGCTGGCAGCTCTTCCCCTCTGACATCTCCCAGCCGTCCCCAAGCTCGGCCTCCCCGCAGATTTTATTGCGAGGCGAGCACGGGGCCATAAAAGGCCAATAAAGCAGCGAGAGGCGGGCGGCAGCAGCCGGCACCCAGCTGCAGGAGCCGGGCACGGAGCTGCCTTTCCAAAAAGGACTGGCTGTGCTTCAGCATCAGACCGTGAGACAGAGAACCTCCAGCTGCAAAAAAAAACCCTCTGGCTGCAAAAAAAAAAATCCCCTCGGAGTGCTGGCAGCATCCCTGGAGCTGGAGCTGCTGAGTTCTGACCACATTGTTGAATAAAAGTGTTATAAGTGCATAATATGTTATTGGCTTTTCACAAATATTATAATGAATGTTGTATGTATAAGGTTAGAAAACTTTGTTGTGCTAATATAGTTTCTTTTATTTCTCTTCTTGATGAAACTTTAAAATAGTGGTATAATACATATATATATATATTTATATATGTTAGACTATAACATGATATTAAAGCACAAACTACTTTTCGTCTGTATAACCCAGAGACTGAAAAGACAGTCAGAGACCCCTCCCTGCATTCTTAGATTATCTTGTCCTCCAAGCCCTCCAGGTGAAGGATTTATTGCACCCGTTATTGGAGGATATAAACCCAGTGGCACCAAGAAGATTGATCTCTTGGGAAGGGGGCAAGGTAAAAACTAAACACAGGAACATCAAAAAACTGAAGAAGAATGTATGAATATGTATGAGAATTTATGGATATGTAGTAGGGTTTTGTTTAGGGGACAATCCTTTGTTAGTAAGGTGAATGCAGAGACACCCAGCCATATCTGTATAGTTTATTTTTATCTCTTGTCTTTCTATTAAACTTTTAATTTCTATCAGAAATATGTGAACCTCGTTTTTCACAGAAGGCTCCTACCTCAGCGCCTCGGTGAACTCGGCGGGGCTGTGCGCGCTCCCCCGCTCCCTGAAGTAGCCGTACTTCTCCAGGAATAGCTGCAAGGAAAAACGGGAAAGGGGCAGCTCAGAGCACGCGTTGGCTTGGGAAGAAGATGGGAAAAAGGAGATGAGGTGTCAAACAGTGCTGCAAACCCCAAATGCCCGCTTGTTTTGCTCCTGAGAGCTCTGCGCCTCCTGTGCCAGGACGGGTTCCTGCGTGTCTCCTCCCCATCCTTTTGGGTGGCTCTTGGGGTTTTCGGCCACCACACCATGGAGGCGTAGGAGGAAAGGAGAGAGAGATGAAAACCCTCTGCAGCCATGTCATCCGCAGCCAGAGGCGACCAAAGCCACAGCTCTGATCGCCCCGGCTCAACTCAGCGATTCCAACAAAGGCCCGAGTGGGGCGGGGTGAGATGGGGTCAGGCTCAGCCTCCCCCCGTTCCCATGCAGGATGTGCTGCTGCAAAAGTGGGGACGCTCCGGGCGCAATTTGCTTTGCCAAACCATTCTTCTTCTTATCGGCCCTTGACACGGACGGAGATTGCCTCTCTGAACTCGCTCCAGCGCTTAAATTGTATGTTAAAGAAAATAAACTGCTCGGGCTGCTCCTCCCCAGCTTTTGGAGGAGTTAATAGCCGGGGTTACAGGAATGCTCCACGCCCGCCTGCCCCACGGCCAGGGATGTCTGCAGGAGACAAACAAGCTGCCCAGCATCCTGTTAGTGCAGCAGAGCCGCAGTTACAGCCATGAATAATAATCAGAATAAAAAGTGAAAGTGGCGGCTTCCCTTCCCCACATCCCAAAGGAGAGGAGTGCTGAGCACCAGGAATGCCACGGGCTGACCCACACAGCAGGGCTGCTGCCCTCTGGGAAAACGGGTGTTTTTAAAGCTGTTTCACTCCCAGCTCGTCTCGGGGTTGGAGTGTTGACCTCCACTCAGTGCTGCTCCTGACTGTGGGTCACCCACTTCTCCTTTCTGTCCCTGCAGAGGAGGCAGCAGCCCTTCCTAGGCCTTGTCACCCGGCAAGGAGAGGGAATGGTTTATGGATGTGGCAGTCCCGAGCTGTGCCAGGGCCTCTCCCCCTCCTCCTCCTGCCCAAACCTTCTGCTTGCCATGAGCAGTCATCTTCATGTCATCCCCAAAGCCATCCCCCCCGTGCCGCCACCTCCCTGCGGGCAGGGCAGGCACATCCACGGGTGCTCTGCAGAGCTCATCTCCTCCAGTTTCATCTCCTCCAGTTTCATCTCCTCCAGTTTCATCTCCTCCAGTTTCATCTCCTCCAGTTTCATCTCCTCCTCTATGCCCCTTCTACCTGGAGCATCCCCCTCCGGCAGAGGACCAGCACAGATTCCTGCCTGGACACGCTCTTTACCCAGCCCCACACAAAGAATTTGGCTGGTTTTCCCACCAAAGCCGCCTGTCGCAGCTGGAGGCTCCAGCAGCTCGTCCCAGCAGTGCCAAGAGCCTGAGCACGGCCAGAGTGACCCAGGCACCTCACACTGGCCAGTGAGTCAGGATAAATCAGGCAAGTGCCACACTGGCAGGGAGAACATTGGCTTGTTTGTCAGGAAAAGCCACAACACCTCTGTCCAGGGATGGACCATCCAGCCTGGACTTTCCATTCCTCAGGCACAGCAGGATAACCCCACCTTTATGGGGGCACCAGGAGGCAAAACCCAGCAGCAGCTCGGGATGAGCATGCAGGGATGGAGGATGTGGGGATGGAGGAGCATCCTGGGGATGGGGTGGCTCGGAGCCCTCTGAGAGCAGTTGGAGAAGAGAAGGCATCTGGCCCTTTTCCTCTGTGCTTGTATTTTTATGAAGTTCTCCTCCAGAAGCACGAGATCACCAGTTACGTATAAGGGTGCAGGGTGAAGATCCCAGTGGTGACATCACTGCAGATAAATGTGAGCTGAGAACACCCAGGATGGAAAGTCCTGGCTCTCACACCACGGTCTGAACCTTTCCTAACACAATTTTGCATTCACTCGGCACAACCTGAAGATCTTTCCTTGCCTGGAACCCAACACAACCCCATCATTAAAGCGTGAAAATGCTTTTTCCTCACCATGATCTCATGAAGGCTTCAAAGCCCATCTGGACACGTCAGGGTGCTCAGTGAAAAAAGCAACTCCTGTCCCAGCAGCTGCTCTTGAGCAGCACCAGAAGGCACAGAGGCCACCGGCTTTATCATTCCTGCCCAGAGCTCCTTGAACTTTGCAACTCCAAGCAAAGCAGCATTTTCTCTGTGGTTTCTGACCTGTGCCACATTGAGGTTCTCACACACAGGCATCGACTCTCCGGCTGCAAAACCATCAGGAGAAATTCTGTTACATTTTCTAGACACATCTACTGTCAGCTGAGGGTGATGGTGATCCTGGAAACACAGAGCTGCAGGAGAGGGATGTGCTGATCCCCCATGCCTTCAGGTATTTATCCGAGCACAGAGCACACAAATCCAAGGAGTTTTGGGGGTCCAGGGGAAGCCAAGAGCCCCATGGCACAGTGTCCTGTGCCCAAAGCAGTGCTCGAGGCTCCCCAAGCACTGCACAGCCCCACAGAGCTCAGCCAGGCTCTGGCAGGGCTGGCTGGAATCTGGCACCAGCCCATTAAACATCTCCTGAGACTGCAATGCAAAATCTGGCAGTGCTGGGAAAACCCCCTCCCTCCTGCCCCAGACGGGGAAACGCTCTTTTCCGTACAATGGGAAAAGAAAAACAGCAGGAAACCAAGAGAAACATTAATATGAAATATGCCCAGTTTCCCCTCTGCATGAGGAAGGGAGAGGAGGATGGATCTGGCTCCTGGGAGCCGGTGCTGGGGCAGAGAAGCCCCTGGGGCTGCAGCAGGGACAGCAGGAGGAGTCTGGGGGAGACAGAGGGACCCTTCCCATCTCAGGGCTCTGATGTGGAGCCTGTTGCAACCCTGAAAATCATCCCTGCCTTGGCTAAAGCCAAGGAAACACCTTGCCCTCGACCACAGGCATCCCGGGTGGAAGCCAGCCAGCAGCAAACACAATTAGCCCTCCCTGCCTGGAAGCTGGGATAACGAGAGTGCCGAGACATCAGGCTCCACTCCTGCCTGCTCTCCCCTCCAGACACGCCGGCTCTGGCTCCTTTCCAGCAGCTGAGTACCAGAGAAGCCTCACACTGAGCTCCTGCTGACCGTGCTCCCTCTGCTCTGTGGGTACAAACCCAGTGCAGGGTGGGCAAGTGCTTTGGGTCGTGATTGCAGGTACTGCCACCACAAGCTGCACCTTCAAAGTCTTTTAAACCATGACACAGCCCAGGTGGATCCTAAACCCTGGTTTCAGCATCCTCAGGCTCATTCCACATCATCTCATCATGAGAAGGAGCACAGCAGCTCCTGCTTTTCATCCTCAGTTTCCCCCAGTGCACACACACGAGGAGAGCTGGCCTGGGCCGTGTTTTGGCATGGTCACAGAAGGAGAAGCAGCTCCTCCTGCCCACGGGGTCCCTGCTGCCTGTGAGCTGCCTCCAGAAGATGTCACATCAATTAAAAACGCTCATTTGCTTCCGCTCATCCCTGCAAAGCCTCAGGCAGAGTAAGCGCGCCGCTTTTGTTTAAGTGTGTGTAAAAATATCTCTGTAAATATTATATCCACAGACACAGGGAGACACACGAGAAGGGGCATTAGCAAGCACAGAGCCTGGTCATCCTCCCACTGCAAAGGCAGAGAAACCTCAGCTGATTCTCACACTTAAAACCCCAAGCTCTGTCTGGCTGCTGGGTGTTCCCCTGCTGCGCCTAACCCAGTCCTGAAGGAATCTCCTGTCCCGCCTAGCACTCCTAAAAATCTACTTTAGCAGCAAATAATGCACTTGTCAGTAAAAATGGGGAGCTGGGGGTCTTCTAAACTCCTTCTATTTAACAATTGTGTTGTTTATAGTATAAATAAATAATGAGATAGAGTATTTCTCTCAGTCTTTTAAAGCTGAGAAGCAGTAAGCCAGGCCTAACTAAAACCCCTCCTGGTTTCACTGACTGGATGTGGCTTGGAGCAACTTGGTCTGGTGAAAAGTGTCCCTGCCCATGGCTGGGGGTGGGATGAGATGAGCTTTAAGATCCCTTCCGACCCAAACCAATCCATGATTCTGTGATAACTCCTTGGGAAGCAGCCGGCAGCTTTGCCCTGGTACTGCCAGCACCCCACACCCCGATGGGCTGCAGCACCAAAACTCCCAAATGCGACCCAAAACACTTGGGGAAAACACCGGGCTTGGCCAAACCTTCCCCTGCGAATACCAGAGCAGCTGACAAACCAGTTTGGTCATGCAGACTGGTTGTGTTTTCGTGTCTAAGGACAGAAAGGAAACGAGTCTTGCCCTCCAGCGGGGTGGGAGCCGGGGGAAGGCGCCGCAGCCCCTTGCCCGGCCGGCGATGTTTGCCCTGACAAGTGGGGATTGTTTGGGGGAGAAGCAGGAAGAAAGCCGGGCTGTTTGTGCTGCGGTGACTCACGGGGTGTAAATCACACCGGGACACTCGCTCGCCACATCCGCAGCAGCGGCTCAGGGGTGTTACAGAGCCCAGAGATGCCTCAGAGGGGCGATTCCTCCTCCTTCCATCGCCGTGCTGAGGCTGAACAGCAGGGTGGTTTTGTACAGGGAGGAGGATTTCTCTGCCTCGTTTCAGAAGGAAAATGTGGGATGCTCTGTGCCCCAGCTGACCCCCGAGCCCCACCGCGTCTGTGTGGTACCCAGGACCCTCCCTCCATCCAGCTGTGCTCAGCATCCTGCATCCCAACTGGCTGCCTGCTCCCTAAAGATGCTCAGCTGGACACTGGAGCATTTCCTAAACCCAGCCCAGAGCCCAAAAAGTGAGGCCTTGGTTCGATAAGTGGGAGAAGTCGGCGTGCACCAGATATTGCAAGATGGAAAGGAGAAGGGCAGGACAGTGCAGGGAGAAAAAATTGGAAAAAAAAATCTAAAATGAGAATTATTCAGTCCATTAGTCCTGTTTCCATTCCCTGTTTTTTCTCAAATTTCTCCCCAGTTTTTATTTCCATCAAAACAGACCTGGAGCTTCTCACACAAATCTCTGCAGGGACTTCATTGTCCTTTGTCCTTGGCTCCACAGAACCTCACCGTGCTCCTCAGTCCCACCACGGGCTGAGATCTCACATGTCTCGTGTATTTTACACAATTCCCCTGGGATCAGGGGATCTCGGGCATTACCACCCCCCCAGCTGCTGTCTGAGCACAGCCCAGCCAGACACCAGCTCTGCCAAACAATCTGCTCTCTTACATTGGGCCCTCTCCTATCTGGAGCTGATAAGATGATTTCACATACAAATGTTTCAAATTAAATTTTCGAATTTTTCCTTATTTTTTTAATTTATTTTTTTTAACTGCAATTGATATGGATTCAGTGAAAACGTGGGCACCAGCCAGGAAAAGCACACAACTGGACATTTTCACATTATTATGCAGCTAAGTTTACACAACCTATTGTTGCTAACTGTGGCTTTTTAAAAAGAATTTTTAAAAAAAATAATAAAATTTTAGAAGCAAAGCCTGGAAGTGCTCTGAAAGCCACAAGCCACCAGAACTATTTGATGTTATGGGAGAATTTCAGCTTCCTCCTAAAAGAAAATGAACTGCTTAGTTTATTTAGATGAGTTCCACTCCCCAACCTCTGCATTTCCATTGTGTGTGTTGTCCCAAAGTCCCTGGCCAGCACAGCATGTCCCCTTGGGGAAACTGAGGCAGGGAGACAGGAAAGTCACTTGCCCAGCAACTCCTCACAAGGGATCTGCCACAATCCTGGGATCTGTTCCGAAGCTTCAAGGGAGAAGAACTCAGAAGTCACCAATGAGGAGTGGAAAGGCAAATTTGGATTGTTAAAGCAGTTGTTCCAAATCAGTTGGTTTTATTTTAAAGTGAATTTTAAATTATTCATTTTCTGAGCATTAAAATCTTTACAGATTTATTTTCTCCAGGTGGCATGAGGGGATGAGGTTTGTGCACAGTGGGAAAAGCACAACTATTAATGACCTCTCTGAAGCTGCATCTCCCAACAGAAGAAACCTGTGCATCAAAACAAGCCTCTGAGCATTCCTGAGCACTTTTCCTCTCAGAGCATGTGCTCAAAATCCCAATTAATTCACCAGGACTTGCTGGCTGCAGTTGAAAATTAAGCATTTGTGCAAATGTACGTTGGATCGAGGCCTAAACAAGAAAAAATCCCCAATATGAGCCTTTGTTCACCAGCCAAATCTCACACCTTTGTCCTCCCAAGACAAACAGGAATGGATGTTGGCACTTGGTGACAATGACAGCAGGACAAACAGAATAAATCCAAACAGAGGTGATGGGAACAATCCTGGGGAGAGGCAGGCAGGGGAAGGACTGGCTTTTGTCCCCTCCTGATACAGGGAGATGGGAAGGTTTGCAGGTGCACATCACCTGTGGGGACACCTGGACACAGGTTGAGAGAGCTGGGTTGTTCATCCTGGACAAGAGAAGGCTCCAGGGACACACAGAGCCCCATCCAGTGCCTAAAGGGGCTCCAAGAGAGCTCAAGAAAGATTTTGGACAAAGGCAAGGAGAGATAGGACAAGGAGGAACGGCTTAAGATGAAATAGGGCAGACTTGGATTAGATATTGGGAAGGAATTGTTCCCTGTGAAGGTGAGGCCCTGGCACAGGGTGCCCAGAGCAGCTGTGGCTGCCCCATCCCTGGAAGATTCCAGGCTGGGTTGGACAGGGCTTGGAGCAATCTGGGATAGTGGAAATGTCCCTGCCCATGGCAGGGGGTAAAATGGGATGAGTTCTAGGTCCAGTCTAACCCAAACCATTCTGTGATTCTCTGTGGCCACAGCCCCTGGCACTCCAACACAACCCAATGGCACAGCCCCATCTCCAGCTGGCACAGCCACTCACCTGTGCCACACTCACCGCCTGTACCCAGGGCACACGTGGGTGCACAGGCGTCAGGAGCTCGTGGGCACTCACCTGTGGTGGGGATGTACTTTGGGGACACATTCATACCTATGGCACGGGCACACCAGGGACATGGGCACACCTGGGACATAGTGACACCAGGGACATGGGCACACCTTTGACATAGTGACACCAGGGACATGGGCACACCTGGGACATAGTGACACCAGGGACATGGGCACACCTGGGACATAGTGACACCAGGGACATGGGCACACCTATGGCACGGACTCAGTGGGGACATGCACAGCCGGGGCTGGGGGACATGGGCACATCAGGGACATGGGCACATCAGGGACACGGGTACACCCCTGCCACGGCCACACGCGCACACGGAGGGGACGTACACCCAGGACCCGCTCCCGCCCCTCCCCGCCGGTGCCGGTGCCGGTGCCGGTGCCGGTGCCGGTGCCGCTCCTACCTCTGCCTGCCGCCGCTGCCCCATTGCGGTGGCTGCGGGCCGAGCAGCCGCCAGCAGCCCCATGGCCAGGGCTGCCCGCAGCGCTGCTGCCATCCCCGCTCCGCTGCCGCCGCTCCGCTCGCCGCCCGCCGCCGCCGCCCCTCCCCGCCCCGGCCCCGGGGGCGGCCCCAGCTCCAGCCCTCCAGCCCCGGCCGAGGGCCGGGCTCCGGCAGCAGCACCGAGCCGAGGGGCTGTCCCTGCTCGGGGCTCCCCCCCGTGCTACCCGGCCCGGGGGAATGACCCCGTGCGTGCCCTGTCCCCCGGGAGCATCGCGCTGCCGGTGCGTCTCTCCTGCCAGCTGGGACAGTGCTCTGCGCGCTTTGAAAAGTGGAAAAGAGAAAGCAATTCCAGCTTTTCCTAAACCTGTGTTCATGGCCCAGCACACGCGGAGGCAGGGTCGTGCTGTGGGCCAGCGCTTGCCATGAGCTCAGCAGCAGAGAAGCTGGGCCAGCAGTGCAGCCCCTCTTCAGGCAAAATCTACACTTCAGAGCAGTGTTCCCTCAAGCTTTACATGATAACCACACTCTCAGGGCTGTGGTTTGTACTCCTTCTGCTTAAATTTCCCTCTCAGGCAGGGGAGGTGGTGGCCCGTGGGCGAGGAGGGGCTGTTTGCTGCACCGTGTCAGTGTCACAGCTCTCCTGCAGCTCACACACAGCTGATGATCTTGAGGGTTGCAGTGACAAGTCAACAGCTCTGTTTACTCACAGCAGTATTTTGTTCCACTATTTCGTTTTAATTTGACTAAAGCAAAAGGATGTTTTGATTCTGCTTTGGTTCAAGGGGAAAATAAATAGGATGTGACTTGTCTGCTTTTGTTTTCATGCCAGCTTCAACCCCACACCTATTTTAAAGCTCCCAGGCTCCTTCCTCCACTTTTTAATCATAACCAAAACCTGAAGTTACAGAAGCCTCTGTTGAGTGCAGCTTGAAGAGAGTTGCAGAGAGCCTGTGACACTTTGCTTTAGAGCTGGACAGGGATATAGGGAAGGGAAGCAGCATTTGAAGGAGAGAGTAAATGATCCACATAACATGGAAAAATAGGGAAGTCGCGGAGCTAAAAGGTAATAAATATGGGAGAAATGAAGGTTTTGTGGCTGGGCCAGTAAGAACTGACTGAGGAGCTGCTGCAGAGCACAGTGGGCAGTTGGCACAGCCTGAGGGATGGTGTGAGGGGAATACTCGGCCCTGGCAGCAGGGAGAGCCAAGGGATGGCCTCTCCTTACACAGGTCAGCCTCACACTTCCTTTCAAAACAAGAGCAGCTCTGTCTGCAAATGTATCCGTGTTTGTGTCGTATCTAGGAAGCAACTGATCCATCTGCTCTTCCACTTAAGAATATGGATGATGAGAAAGTGACTGGCTGGGCTCCAGGCAGAGGCAGGAAACTCCCTCCTCTGCTCATTGTAATGTGGGGAAGCGTCTGGGAGGGCACCTGCAGCCTCCAGAGCCGCCAGCTTTCCGACCGGGCATTTCCCGGGGCTGCTGCCTTAGTCCTCAGGGGTTTTGGCATTCAGATGGAGAAGAATTCATCCCAGCCTTGGGGATGCCAAATCATATTTCTCTGCAGACTTTTGGCTGGGAGTATAAAGATGTTTATCCAGCTGCTGTAATCAGAGCGGTATCAGGAACAGAAATACTATCTCATGGAAAGGTGAACAGATTTCCGGCTTCTTCAGTTCTTCAGTAGGTGAAAACTCAGAAATGAGGCAAAAAAAAAAGTTTCAGTCCTTTTAACTTCTACCCCAAAACTGAAACCTAACCAGTCATGCCTGTGGCAGAGAACCAACAAATGCTTTTGTAAAGCATTCACAAAGAGTATGGCAAATAGATCCCTACAAGCTCTGGTTGCCTAATCATTCCTGATTTCTTGTGTTTCTAGAGAAAGTCCCTCCTCTCCCTTGAGTTTAACTCAAAAGATCTCAGTGCACTCACTGAGCTCAATTTCTTTCCTAAAGACACCTCCCAGCTCAGAGAACCAGAGTGTTCCTAATTTAATATCATTTGCATATTGACCTGTAAACATCCCAGAGAACTAAATGTGATCACCACAGGTGTGGAGTCCGGCATGGGGGAGGCTGGACTGTCCACAGGGGCACATCAAGAGCAGCTGAGCATTGCAGAGAGAAGCGCTGAAGCACCAGTGGATCCCTGTCTGGGGTGAGATCCAAGAGTTCATAAACCAACATTATGAAACAGCTCTTGTGAGCTTTCTCAGAGCAGCTCTGAGTGTTTATCGTAACTGATAAGCAAATAGCAACCCTGTTACTCCTCTGTGGCAGTTCCTAACCGAGATGGATGTGATGCACAAGAACCTACCATCAAAAACCTTTAAAGCTCTGCACTGAAAACGGGTTCAAGTTGTTCCTTTTCATCCTTTTAAGAAAAGCAGCTCTTCAGATGTTTGCTGCTGTACAGCAGCAGGATGGCTCAGTGGGTGCTGTGCCAGCCAATGTCCAAAATCCTCATCCTGCTGCTGCAAAGTGGCCAGAGCTGGGACTTTGGATCAGGTCAGACAGGCCCAGTCACAGCTTTCCCTCCCAACCCCAGCCTGCAAGAGTCAAATTCTTTACCAAGGCACAAGCAGCTTAACGTTCCTTGGGCTGCCACAAGAGTGAAGCTTTTCTGCTCAGTTTTCTGGGTACTTCATTTGTGCACACTAAGTTCTCACAGGTCAAAGGACCTTCCTGTGTCCTTAAAATGTGTTAGAAAGTCTGTCTTGCCCAGTATCCTGTCTCAAACAGAGCCAGGAACAGACACAAGGGTGTTACAGAGAAAATGCTAAGTCTGCAGACTTCCCTTGGCTTTACCTTTTGTGTGTAGAGTTCCTGGAAGTCAGTGAGGTCAAGAAGCTGCATCCAGCTGATGAGGCCTCCCATGAAAACACCGATTTTCTGGAGCAGTTTGAATCTCATTGGTATTTGCTCGGCAAACAGCCAAATCCATGCATCTCTTTCTAGGATCAGGGAGACACCTGAGCTCCAGCAAACATCACCACCTTGGTATGAAATGTGGAGTTTTAAGCAGTTTTGAGTGCACTCTGACAGCTGTATTTTATTACAACAGCTTTACAAGCAACTGCTACAGCAGCATTAGCAACATCATTGACTGGGACATCATCACACGGGCTCAGTTACCCTGGAAATGAGAATTATCAGTTCTAGATTAGGCAAAACCAGCACTGGCTGGATCCTGGCCTCAAACTCCTGAGAGATTGGCTTCAATCACTGCTCCCATATCTCTCTTTAGGACTGTGGTATTTGAGCAACTTAAAAGTTGCATTTCTTCTCAGGGTGAGGTAAGTTTGGCTGCAGAGGCCCAGCATGGAAACTATTTGTGTGTCTCTGAAAATGTTTAGCTATTATTTTATATTGGAGTGGCATTTCAGCTCTGTAAGGATCACATGCCACTCCTGCATTGGCATCCCTCTTTTCTCCACCAAGTCCTTGTTGAACTTGGCAAGTGCTAGACCTGTTTTTATAAATACAGCACCAGCATTCCCCACAGAACTGATTTCCAAAGCAAAACCCTCGCCACTAAGAATATGTATTATTGGAAGATGGAGCATAAATAGAGATGAAGGCAGCAGAGCAGAGCTGCTCCCAGCTATGCTGAGAACTGCTCCTTTCTGCTGAGATAGATTCTCCTGGTTTTCCACCTCCTGTCAGGACAGATCTACTGTCCTATCCCTCCTCAGTCTGGAATTTTATTATAGGAAGTCCTACCAAATCCTCACACAGCACTGGGAAGAACTACAATTAATTCAGTCCTTAATATACTACATTTTTAAAGTTTTTTACTTTCCTTTTAACTTCAATTAAAGCTTGTCCTGGCAAATTTTAGCCAGCTGTGGAGAAAACCTGCAGGACCAAAGGACTTAGCAGAAGCAGTTGGAGGGCAATGACACAGTTAAACCATCATCTGGGTTTATATTTTTTTACAGAACATCTTCCCAGGCCTCTCTGAGCTAATTTAACTCTCACTGCACCAAAGGCAAGTAAAACAACCCACCAAGCCAGTATAGTTTCTCTGCCCTGCTGATTTTCTGAAAGACCAAGCAGCTTCTGAAGGTCTCTTAAAAACATGCAAGAACTCAGGCTGTTCTGCCCCAGTGCAGCACAGAACATAAACAAGTGCTCAGCATCACTGCCAGGTTGGAACAGCTGAGAAGGTGGTGACAGCTCCAGTTTTGTGGCTCACTTGAAGACTCATCTACTTGGTAATCCTGGGCAGTGACTGAAGAAGAAAGAGCTCTTAGCCTGGGGGAGAAAGCAGGGTTGGAAGCTGAGCTGGCACTAAAGGCAGCTACAACTGTTGCTCCCAGTACTGGAAGCACTGCTTGAACCACCAAGCCCTTCTCCAGGAGGGAAAAAGCCAGAGCCCCACCAGGGAACTGCAGAGAGAAGGGGGATGCTGCACCAGCCCTGGGCTTGCTCAGCTCAGCCATTTCCAATTTTGTGCTCCCCTCTGAGGGCTCCAGCTGCACCCTCAGGAGTTGTTTGTGCAGTGCAAGGTGTCAGCTCTGCTGGAGAACAAACCTCAGCAGGGATACTGAGGCTGCTCTCAGCGGCTGATTCCTGCTTTCCTTCCATCCCATCCAGCTGGCACCATTCCTGCATCTGCCAGCACAGCAGTGGGCAAGAGCACCCTCTAGCCTCTTCCCTCCAAACAGTAACTCCAGCTTCAAAACCATCAGCATCCAACTTTTCTAGGCCAGCAAATCAACAGATGCTGAATTCATCAACTTTCTGAACCCTCATATACCATACACTGGATTTGATACTGTCACTAGCACATATATACCTCAAATTCTATTGTTTTAAAAGGAACAAGCTGTCCATAATCTGTTACAAATGTTTTTTTCTAATAGAGCTTTACAGGAGAAACCTGAAAAAGGTCCAGCAGTCACCACATTTACAACCCTGGGTAATGTTGATTTGAACTCCGTTATCATAACCATCAATACACACTAAGCTGAGGAGGTGGCTCATAACCCTTAACAAAAGCTGTTTCTGTTCATTTCTCAGTGAGATATGGCCCAGCTCTGTGCCCAGTTGTAACCACAGACCCCAATAATTTGTACTGATAGTGCTGCCCACTGGAACATTGGACAGCCAGAGGTTCTTTCTCAAAGGCCTGTGATGCCGTGACCTGACTGGGGCAGTGCCCCTTCTCACCTCTGCAGTGACCTATCTGAGCAGGAGGGATAATTAACCTCCCTCCTTTCCTCTCCCTTGGCTGCAGAGCTGAATCACAAATGCTCACACTGCACCTACTGAACCTCACCTGTATCTGACCTCCAGCATGAAGCAGCTGCACACAACACTTGTTTCCATCACCCACATTCCAAAAGCAGCAAGTACAGTAAGTTGTAGCAAATCACTTTTTTTTAAATTGGATTTTGAGCTGTTCTGCCCCCTGGCAGCAGCAGAACACATTCACACTGCTGGCTGCCTGCTCCCCTCACGGTGCAGGGCAACCAAAGCAGGTGTGCAGGCATCACAGGAGGGAAAAAGGGAAGGAGCAGGGGACAAGCCTGCAAATCCAGGACAGAGGATATGGATAGCAAGGAGGCTCATCACTGACCTGACTGAAGATTCTGTGCATACACTTGGGTCAGAGCTGCAGTGCCATTCCAAACAACTGCCTATTTACTGCTTAAGCCATACCACAGGAACACTGGGAATATGTAAGCAAATGCATGCAACTCAAGTAATTGTGAAACAGTAGGATTTCACAAATAAAACAATCAGCATTTATTGTTGTATTACAAAACACTTCATATTTTGGCAATATTTTACAGTTCATCCTTTTCCTTCTTAGGGCCTGTTGAAAAGGTATGGGGGGAAGGGAAGAAAAGAGGAGAATGTGGAAATTAGGATTAAATTTCAATGTCTTGCTTAAAAAAAAAATCCTCCCAAACCACCCCAGTCCCTCCCACCAAAATAAAAATCTAGTTTCACTCAATTCCACTATCGAAAGAGGCCATGGGTGAAGCTGCAGGCAATTTCACTATCAAACGCATCAAGAAGACAAACAAAACATTCACAGTGGTCTTCAGTATGGTCTGTTGCGTTGATCATTTCTGAAATCATTTCTGGAAGGGAAAGAAAAGGTTCTAAGCAAGTAACAAATGAAGCAGATAACAAACAGTCCCTTCAGTCAAACATTTCTACAATGACGTCTGTGTGCTGCTCTGTGTTTACAGAGAGCCTCATCCAGAAACATTCACAAAACTCAACAGCCAGACTGAGTGATTCTCTCTGAAAGCTCCTATCTGTAGTTAATATTTTCATGGCAGTTGTACTTGCACACATAAACAATCCTTTTCCCACAGTCTCTATCAACCCCACAGCCAAGCAAGGGCAAAGGCTCCTCTTACCTTCCTCCCATTTTGCCCCCATATCCTCCTCCCCGGTCCCCGCCTCGGCCGCCGCGCCCTCGATAGCCCCGCTCTCCTCCATAGCCGCCTCTCCCACGGAAATCTGGGGAAAACCACAGAAAACACATCAGCTTTTTCAGAAAGATGCAGATGATATGGACAATTGAAACATTTAAGAGCTGTAGCTGTTTCTGCACACCTCCTGATGGACGTGAATCTTCTGGTCTGGGCTCCCCGCACTGGTTGCAGGAATTCCTGCGAGCGAAGTTCATGTTGCCACAGGACCTGGAACAGACAAGGATTCCCCAGACTGAGCTGTGAAGATGAAGCACACATGAAACACCCCATCCCAATTAAAATGACACTTACGGGTTAGGACAAACCCAATCACCATTTTTGGGTTCCCCACTTCTACCCTGGAAGCCCCCACCTCTTCCATAGCCACCTCGTGAACCTGCAGACAAAATTATAATCATTATAAAGTCCTATGAACTGCACATGACGAACAGGTATCAAAGATTGCCACTGCCTTCAGACCCCAAGTGACAGACAGATTTTTCAGGCAGGAGTGTTTAATGCAAATATATTCTCACTATTTATTATAAATTCTTTTTCAGCAGTAAAGGAAACCCTGATCTGACTGAATCGCCACTGGCTAAATATAAACCCACTACATGCATTAATAAAATTTCAGAAAGATTTAACAAGGTATAAGATCAGTCACTTATGGCCAGACCTAGCCACAGAACAAAAATTTAACAATAAAAGAAGTCTGTCTCAATTAATCCCAGGATGCCTCTGACACAGGCACAGGGACAAAGTTCTTGCTTTCTGCATCACAAAATTAAAAATTTTTATACCAGCTGAAGCTGTCGAAGAATCCTTTTCCATCAGCCTACAGAACTGCCTGATTTCAGAACTAGAATTTGTTGACAGTCACTGCTCAAAGCAAGATTCCTGGAAAATGGTAATGAATACCCAGTGGATTACTGACAAAACTTTATATGCAGAGAATCAGGGAGATTGATATGACCTTGATTAAAAGAATCAGAAATCTAACTGCTGTTCCAATTCAGCAGCATCTGAATTACCTACTCTGCTTAATCCCAGCTGGAAACAGAGTATCTCAAGGCTTTGCTGTAACAAGCAAATACTCACTGGGAATTTCCCTCTATGTATGTGGGGCTAGTACAGCTCAACATCCCTGTTACACTTTCTCTTTAAAAGCAAGGCTGACACAAGATCTGGAGACCTTCCAGTTCTAAAGGAAAGCATAAATTCTGCTCAGAAGAGATTACAGATTTCAGTTTACTTAACTGGGTTCAATCCTTATTACTCCCTTTCCTGGCAGAATCCCAAAGGCTCATATAGTTGATGAATCACTGCTTCAAAGTCAACTTTAATAAATCAATCATAGTGAAAAAGCATTTAACTGTGCAAAAACAAGGATTCTACAGACTTTAGACCCACCTCGACGCCCGCCACCTCCACCTCCTCTCATGAATTCAGGTCTTCTGGTTGCAAAAGAAACTTTGATAACGTTGCCATTGAATTCTTTTCCTGTGGGAGGAGAGAAGGGATCAATACAGCTCCCCACAACACAGCAGCAAGCCCAGCAGAGCAGAAGTGATTTGCGCACCCAGACTGAACACAAAACTTTTAGGACACAGGGAAGCTGCAATAAATCTCCTGGTTTTGAAAGCACTGGTCCAAAGGTGAGATAGAAATGCTGATATACTTGCTAAACTCTCTACAAACCCACAACTATTTCAGTTTAAATGAGATCTCTAAGTTGCAATTTAAAGACATAAGAATGTCTAAAAGGTTTTTGGCCATGCTCATGGGTGAAGTAGTTTGGATGTGATGATTTTTTTTTCTAGCTAGTATCACTAAAATTCTGTGAACACACAAGTTGACAGGAGAAGGCACTTTTCCCTCATACCCTTGAGTTTATTACTACAGGACTGTCAGTGTATTTCCTGCAGTCTGAGGAGTTTTACACCAATATATTTCTGAGATAAATCCCTAATTTTAAAACCTTGTTCTTCATTGTGTATATACAGAGCACTCAGCACAAGATTGCCATAACCATTCCCAAACCCTAAAAAATGTTCCCACAACACTAAAAATATCAATGCAACACTGCAGGGAATCCCTCCAGCTGCTAACACAGATTACAGCTCTGTTGGTCTAAACAAGAAGTGACACAAACACCACCTCTTGTATGTTGTGCATGGGTGACTGAGGTACAGCAGCAAACCCTCATTTTCACTGCACATTTTTGGCCTAAATCTGCTGTTTAATGAAACATAACTCCAACACACACAAGAAACCATGAAATACAGGTCTTTGTTTAAGAAAAAAAAACCAACTATAACCCTAACCAAAATCCCAAAAACAGAACCAAAAAACACAAGCCAAAAGCTACACAAATAGCAGCACTGAGCCTCCAAAAAGGTAATAAAAAGTTAATTGATTTGCTTTTTCCACTGCCTGTTAGACTCATAAATAGCCAAAGGCACAGGTAACTCTCACCCACCATCAAACCAGTCGATTGCTGCTTTAGCAGAAGGAGGGTCATCAAAAGATACCGTGGCTTCTCCCTTTGGCTTGCCAGTATCTTTGTCTGTGTACAGATTTATCATGGGTTTGCCAGTCTTTTTGTTGGTCTGAAAAAAAAAAGGTTGTACACTTGGCATAGCAGAAACACTGGTGAAATCAGCTCAGAGCATGCACTATAACACTGAATATGTTTAGTGTGAATATTCTCCTGGAGCTGGCCTGCAGAAACAGAGGGATACTGACTGGCTCTTCTCCATGAAGAAATGATGGGCCCAGTTTTAACAAAAAAATGAGGTCAAGTGCACAAAATCCTAATTTAGAATAGCAGAACCAGAAGCAGCAGCCACAGAACAGAAGCAGACATGCTGCAGTACAAGGATGGCACAATGGATAGAGTGTCAGGGCTATAAAGACTAAAGAAGAGACACAAAGCAATCTAAATGTCACTAGGAGAAACATTGCTAGTGCTGCCAGCTTACAAATGAGCTGTCAGCTGGGAGCCCAGATAAAATATTATCTACAACTGCTGGGGAGTCAGAGAGAACTCTGCCTTGAATGATACCAGTACATTTCCAGTACCCTGGCTCCACTAGTTCCCTTCCTTCTGACCCATGATTTCTCATTTCACATACCTTTATGATACCAATCTGTTTGAAATAGTCTGCCACTTGATCTGTCGAAACATCCTCTCCGAGTCCTTGCACAAAGATGGTGTTGTTATCAGAGTTGTCAGACTCTGAATCTGTGGAAAATTAAGCTACATTTACCATGTGTTTTTGTGGGAGAAACTGCAGCAATATTTTAAGCTCAGCTCTATGCTGCCCAGTAGCAGACCCTTAAATCCCAGAGACATTTTGTGTGAAATAAAAGAGGAGCAGGGAGCTTAATTTTGAGTCTAACACCATCAGCTGAGTACACTGGACAGCTGACCTGCCTCACACCCAACATTCATGCAAGCTGGGCATCCCAACCCACCAGAGCAGTGTGTTTTAAATAACACAAGCTTAGCAGAAGTGCTGGCAGTGAAGGCAGCTGCTTGGCTCAAGCACATTCAGAATTCATCAGGAAATTCTCACTTGCTGCATTAACATCCAAAAATTCAAATGCACTTCAATTAAATACATTTCTTTCACAGAAGGCATGCTTTAACTAGGTTTCTTTTGAGCCATGGGAATTGCAGCCACATCCATCCTTCTAGACAAACATTTTAAAAGCAGTGACCTAAGAGCTACAATCCACTCCCACTCACTGCTTGTTTCCTTACCAGCATCTGATCTTGGTCCATAATCCCTTTGACCTATGATATGGATTTGACAAAAAAAAAAAAAAACAAAAAAAAAACAAAAAGAAAGAAAAAAGACTATTTTTAGCACAACACATTCAAGTGACTTTTTTAGCAACAAGAAAATATACAAAGAATGTATGCAATGCATCTAAGAGCTAAGACATTAACCAGAGATTTAGAGAATATTTAGATTTAAACGTTCAACAGAAGGTGTCTGTAGGACGTTAACGTGTTCTTTAACTTGCAGCATGTGGCAGTTGCCACACTGATGCTGTGCTGGTGTTTGCTTGCAAATGCTGGTTGTCACATCACCAAGCAGTTTCCCATTTTTTATTTTTTTTCTACCTCTATTACCTTTCTAAGAAGCATTTGTAACAAAAATTAAAAAAAGAAAAGAAAAAAAAAAATCCGGTGAACGTCACTGTCTCCACAAATTCTTTCATGCAATTTGACAAAGTAGAAATCCAGTTTATTGCTACAAGTTTGGCTATTAAAACTCATGAACACACCAGCCTCACCAAAACTCTATAATGCTTCTACTAGATAGTAACAAGATATTGGTGGCTTTTAGATTTATAAAGAATTTCCACTGAAACATTTTTGGATACTCGGCACTTACCACCGTAATTTTTGAAGCCACCACGGTCACCACCACTGCAGAGGAAAAATTGAAGAAATGATTTCTTCCTTAAGTCTCTACGTGCTGAGCCCAAGGCTCAATCTACAGTTAACTGATGACAAGTTGAAAATTACTGTCTGGCAGCTAAAGTACCATGTCTACGTTCTCCTTGCTACCCATTCATGTTCAAAGATTAAATTATTAAGAAAAAAAATCTCTCAGGGTGCTGCACTGGAGAAGAGAAGCCCTAAGGAGTATTTTAAACTAACCCATACACATGTGGTTGGCTCAATACTTTCTCCCATCCCATCAGCCAAAATAACAGCTATTCAAAACTGGGGTTTAAAGCAAAAACATTATTTTCATGAAGATTAATGTGGGCTTTAATTGTAGATGTAACTGCTACTTTGGAATAATTAGTACTTTAGTATTTTCCTGGAAGTCAAAAGAGCTAAAATTAATCTCTATTGTTATGCATTCATAATAGAGGGGATAAATTAGCAGAATGAGCCATTCTCTGAGCAAGGGTCTGTGGGGACCTACTGTACTACAGCACTTGGCATTACAGAGAAGGTGTGTGTGTATGTGAGCTTCAAAAGCAGAGGCCGTGAAGTTTTATTTCATTCATTCTGAAACCTGTGGCACAAAATGTAGACCAAGTTAAGAGAATACACACATCAATTTTCAAAGGTTAGAAGGGGATTTAAAACAGGTTGTTATGCCTCCAATTATGTGCATGAAAATAAACCCTCACTCTTTTTTTTCACTGGAAAGGTTTATAATGGAAGGATTTTTCACAACAGCATTTTTGATTGCATCCATGTTAAGAACAAGAGATAATCAATACTCAGAGCCTTCAGGAAAAATAAAACCACTGGATTTTTTTAGAAAGTCAATAACCAAATGTCAGAAGGACTATCTCATACTTCCATGTACAAGTGCCTGGTTGTCCTCCTCATCCTGAGGGACACAGCTGCCACCTCAAAATCAGGCAGGATCACCTAATCCCAAGAGCTTTCCCACCATGATAAAGGCAGTGTGAGCTCAAACCCTGCTGCAGAGAAATATCTCCAGCCTCTGGAGCTGTTGTGCCTCTTCACCAAAGCACTTTGTGACTAGAAATCACTGCAGGTGTTAATTCCATCTGTCTGCTCACACATCAGTCCAAAAAGGGCACACAAGCACCCATCAAAAGGCAATGAAGTAAAATTAGGGAGTCATTTCTTTGGCACTCTGTCCATCTGTTACAGTGAATGGAAAGTCATGAATGGAAGTTGCTTGATACTTAACATTTATGAGAGAAAATCTGCCCAAAGTGAGGACCAAATAAGGTTTCAACAGATTATCAACAAGAGAGACACTATTATCCAAAGAGAGACACCCTTTGGAGGGTGACTGACATTCTGGGACAGATTCACACAACAGATAATATCACTTTTACTGGGACTTTTCTTAAAATAAATTTTTGCTGCAGATTTTATTGCTGTTCCACGGAAGAAATCCAAATGCTAAAGTGCGGTGTCATTTATTCATTAATTCACTCATTAAAGATTTTACATGCAGCATCAGTGCTGGTCTTTACTCAAGGCTGTCTGTTTTCAAGGACTGATGATTAAAAACACAATGGTGATGATAAAATTTACTGTAAATACCTTTCTGCCACCTCCAATTCACTTCAGCTAAAAAAAAAAAACTTCATTATGACACAACAATTTTTAGTAAGATGCCTGTTTTTCTGGGATTTTAACTCAGAAACAACAACAGTAAATAATATCAAGCATCTAAATGTTATGAAAATTTTCCAACCCCAGATTATGGTCCCAGCTCATCAGGACAGCAATATCCAGAACAAATACATTTTCTGATGTGGAAGTGTATGGCAGTTAGAAAACCCCAACAATATAAAAAACTTACACAAAGTACATTTACACATCCAGGATTTTGCTGGAAGTGAGGGTTTTGTAGGATGCTGGAGTGAAAATGTGCACCATAATCCCGAGAAGTGGAAGTTGAATATACAAAATGTAAGGAAGTCACAGTCCAATACCTTAATTCTGTGATACAACAGTTCTGCATCCTGCACTAATGAGTGCAATCAATAATTTTAACTAGTTTTTTATTAATGTTTACAGAAATATGTTTTTGCCCAAGTATGCCTCAGCATGTTGTCTTCTGCTTAGTCTCACACAACCAACAAGAATCTGGAAAAATCTACTGATAGATACCTGGGATCATGCAGCTATCCTGCAGCAAGTCAAACACAGTAATTGCAAGCAGTTGATGCCACAGTCTCAGATTTACCCCTCACTGAGACCCAAAATCCAACCTCAGCAACTGCATTAGTTCCCATATTATTGCAATAAAACATGTGGAGAATACAACTGCAGCATTTCACAGCTCACTGCTTTACCAGGCCTGCACACAGACCTCAGAGATGAGTGACCAGATGGATTTTGGAGTCTTAATATCCTATGCTAGAAACACGAGCAGGCAGTTAAAATTCAGCAGTGCCACCGACTAAGATAATAAATTAGAGGCTGAACTGCAGGCAGCCAGAATGTGACAATGCACCACTCGGTGTGTGAACTTGCTGCTATGAAAGAGAAGTCCTCAGCTGTTCTTTTCTCCCATATTCAATCATAGATTTATCATCCCCTACTAGACTGTAACTGGATTTCATCTTGATATTGCTTAATCCAGCTGGGAACAGCTCTTTAAATTAAAGTACAGGTAATATGGGGAGCTCAACATACAAGAAAAGCAGTTTTATAAATATCAGATAATGGCAGAAGCAGCACTAAGAATTCAGGGACCAAATTTCAGCCTCCAATGTGTCTCTGTCTCACCAAGTGTGTCCCTAACACCTAAGAGTGTATTTTACAAACAAAAAAGGAATATTTAGTGCACCAACAGTCACTGACAGATGGGGCTTTTTCCCTTGCTTATATTTATTGCCTCTGTTCACATTTTACCAAAGTCTCCATAAGGTAAAGCTTGTATCTGTTACAAATCAAAATATTAATTCTGAACACAAACCACACTTGTAAAACACATCTGCACTACACTGTAGTTTCTTTATATCACACTAACTCCCACTCCTAATAGCTGACACAACCATTAAGCTGCATAGGTAGCTTTTGTTTATAGTAGATCACCATAAATCTGCACAAGAGAGAAAAAATAATCTATGCTGAGCAAAGTCAGGATTTCTATGACAAATCCTAACACAATGACAAATCCTTTCTAAACTGCATCTCTGTGGTTCCCCCAGCACAGTTTATGTGAGCAGAGTCAAAAGCAAAGCTTCTCTCATGTGTTTTGTTTGCTCCTGTGTTCCCCACTTACAGCCTTTACCAAAACAATCCAGTCCCCCACCCACAGTAACCATTAAGTCTTTGTTTTTCAGACCAGGACTCTTAAAAAGCTTGGGTGAATATCTTAAACTCTGCATTCTCAAGACCTGCTGTTCCTGCTTTCTAACAAAAAGATGACACTCTTCTACTATGAAGGGAAATATTTTACCTCTTAGCCAGAATGAAAATTGGTGAGATCATTCAAAACAATAGGGTGGGGAAATTCTACTAAAATCTCAAAAAATGTAATTCAAGACCATTAAAAAAACAAAAATCTCTAGGATAATTATGACACCCTAAGGTAGTAAAACTAAAATGTGAACTTCTGACACATGACAAAATGTGTGTTCTCTACTGGACTTATATCAGCTAAGGAATCTGAACAGGAATTTCTCAAAAGATATTTTCTTCTCAGTGCTGGGTGACTTTGCACAGGCACAAAAGAAAAATGAGTGCTGAAAGGATTCAGTACAGGACATGTCCAAGTCCTTCTGGTTATCAGAATAAAACTACACCTCTAAGGCTGCATCAAGTTCTCCCTGTGTCTAAATGTCAGTCAAGGAAGAATTAATATTAGCTAAGAACAAGAGACTAATTCATTGTGGTCTCACATTTGATGTGAATTTGTTTGTAAAGTCAAGGAGCTATTTTTACATGTTATTTTCTAAGCACTATAAAAGTCAAAGCCTCCGTTATTATTCCATCCCCAAAGTGTTCAAGACCAGGCTGGATGGAGCTCTGAGCATCCTGGGATAGTGGAAAGTGTCCCTGACCATGGCAGAGGGTAGAAAAAGATGATTTTTGAGGTCCCTTCCAACCCAAAAGCATTTTCGAGTTCTGTGATTACATCATCATTAAAGTATCTGTGCAGACAAGATTTTTAGATGATCTCCTGATGGCTATGGAATTTTCATGGTTTAGCATTAAAAGGGGACCAGAACAACTGAAAATGGTAGCTACTGAAGATCAACCTGATATTCCTTCATGCATTTTTCCCCAAGAAATTAATAAATAAATAAGAGAAACTGAAGAATATAAAACCCCCCCCCAAAGAACCCCTACCCTTAAACCCCACATTTTTGCAGGACTAAAGATGATTTCTTACCTTATTACCTTATAATTTTCCCCTTCATTATAGAGTTTGTTATTTAATTTAACCTTTTAGACTTTTCTAATAAGCATGTCTGGTAAAATACATATGTCAGAAGGAGAATCCTCTGTCACAATTATGTAAAAACACTGAATAAAGAAATGTAACACTGTAGCTCCAGAAAATTTCCACAAAAAATACCATTAAAGCCAATATCACTTAACAGAAGCAGACAGAATTTCTAACAAATGCCTTCCCACTTCCCTGAATTTTCCCGCACTTCTTCATTCACTTCCCCTCTTTCCCTTCTTTTGGCTTCCCAGTTCAATGAAGCTCCATGATCTAGGTGGATGTGTGAGCAAAAGTTTCCTTATTTTAGAAAAACTTGGCAAGAGGCTTTATTTTCACAGACATTAATACATCTGACTTCATTTTGCAAAGACACAAGTTTGTTTCAAAGTGACAAAATCTATCAGCAGTGTGTTTTTTGAAGCTCACATTCATTGCTTTTATTGGAAAGGGCTCAGCTCTAAAGTTTTTTAATAAAGGAGCTTTTATCATAGGAATATGGAAAATCCTCATCCACAAAGAAAATCTAATTTAAAAAAAATTTAACCAAAATTTAAAACTAAAACTAAAATTTACTTTGAAATTATTTTGCTTGTTATTTTTGTTTTATGTGAGGTACTATATATTATAGAATTGTTATATATATTTATGTTTATTTATAGCATATAAATTTGTGTTTATTATTAAAATATTACAGAAAAATATGCATTAAGTTTATATTATATAAAACCCCAGCAAACATAAAATGACACTTTTATGATTTTCTAATTGTGCTACCACACCTAATTAGAAGAGGTAAGATCCCCCTACATCATTATAAACAAGCCATTAAATACAATTTAGGAGCATCTCAGAAGTAGACAGATTTTAAATATGACTTAAAAATAAAACCAAGTAGTGGATTATTTTATTTAAATCAGAGCAGTTCCAACAGAAAACACTGTATAATTATAGAGTTTTTCATCTGGAGTTTAGGAATAACCCAGAGCTAGGCAGCCTTTTGAAGGGTAAGTGGTGCTGACAAGCAACACCTCAAAGCTCTCTGGAAGCTTCAACATTCTTGCCCTGCATCACTGAGCCCTCTGCACCTCCAACCACTCAGAGGGACACAAAGGGGAGCCAGTTGTGTGAGTTATTAATAAATAATATGTCATATGTTTAATTCAGCAGGCTGTAAAGCCAAGGTGCCAATTGCAGACCTCTGCATGAAATCATCTGCAAGCACAGAATTAAATATGTGCATAAATCTTCTTGACAGTACAGGCCTAAGGCAATGTGGAAAGGGGTGGCAGCATTGTTAGTATTTCAGATCTACCCAAAATAAACGTGATTAGACTGACAAATAAATCAATAATAAAATACGTGTATTTTAATAGAAGTTTAAAACTGAAGAAAAGCAACAAAGAACATGTAATGTTACTACTTATTCAAAAATTCAGAAATTCAGAAATTATTCAAGGCCAAAATATTTCCCTGATAAAATGTGAGCTACCTTAGGTATGAATTTTATAAAGTTTTCTCAATCACTGGCTGTTGGTTTTCTCGTCACTGAAAACAAGCGATGGGCTGGGGCAGTTTTTGTATTGCAACTCATGGAAATAAAATGCAGCCGTGTGTCAAAACAATCAAATGCTTGGTCTCAATCTATGTGAATCTAAAAGCTGTTCCCCTAGGCAAAACCCATTTCTGAGCAGTGCAGAAAGGTTTAATCTTAGAAATCTGTTTTGGAAACCTAAACCTGAACCACCTTAGGAATAGACATATAATAAACAAAAATTAAAACCAGCTAAATAATAGGAAACAAGGGTAAGGAGCTGCAGGCACTGGAATGAGATCACTTACCTATATCCAGACATATGACCTCTTCCATCCATGTCATATCCCCCTCTACCTCCTCCCTGTGACCCGCCATATCCTCTATTATCTTCTCCATACCTGCTCTTTTCACGGCGATCATCTGGGAGAATGAGTCAAACCAAACAGGAGTCAATTGTAGTGCAAACTGCAGCACAGTGAAAATTCCCACCCTGGAATTCCCACCTCCTCGCCATTAACTCTGCCATCTATATCTGACATGTATCAATTCCTAAATCTCTCTGACATTCTCTGTGCCAAAAAGGTAAAAAAAACAAAAAACAAATCAAACTTGGCTCCATTATCTCCCTTGACTTCCAGGGTCACTGATTATATCAGAATGTAAAAATCACTCTGTAATTACACTCCATTTTCCAAACATTAAACACATATTGTTTAAAGTACATTTTCCATTGGACTTCCATACAGCCCTCCCAGTTTGCAAAAGACATCACTGAAGACAGAACAAGGATAAATAGAGTGGGTTGTGCTGCTGGTGTGAAGTTAATGCAAAAAAAAGGCTTCATCTTAAACTTCTCATTCTATCTCACAATTCACCTACACAGCATAAAAGCTGGAATGTGAAGTGCAAAAGCTCTACATGACTGATCAAGACATGTCATCCTCGTGCAGGAAGAGGGTTCAAAATAGCTTGGGAAAAAAAATCCCATCTAGAATTTGCAGAACTCAGGGACAGAGTTCTGCAAGGCTGTTCTAACACACCTAAATGCAACCATTTTGGGGCCCAAGAGATTTTAATCTCACTATAATGTTTTGAAAGTCTTAACAAATAAAACATCCCCCAAGAATATCAACATGGAAAAAAAAATGAACTGTTCATCAAATCAACTGCTTGCAGAAGGAAATCCAACCATTTCACAGAGCTTCTGCTCAATGTTATTAGCCAATACTGAATCCAAGCCGTGAATTTTACCTTGGCTGTTGTGGCTATAGCTTCCCTTCTGAGACTGGTAGGATTGCTGGGAGTGGCCATATGAGCTTTGGTGCTGGTTATAGCCTGACTTTTGGTCGTAAGAGCTCTGATGGCCATAGCCCGACTGCTGGTCATATGAGCCCTGGTGGCCATAGCCCGACTGCTGGTCATAGGAGCTTGACTGCTGGTCATAAGAGTCTTGGTTTTGTCCATAGCTTGACTGCTGGTCATAAGAGCTTTGGTGCTGACCATAGTTTGACTTTTGTTCATAAGAGCCTCTTCCACTTAAAACAAACAGAATTTGAATTAATAGCTAAATGTTCACAGAACAGAGAGTAAAATATCGGCTGAAAATTCATGACATTGCTAAAATTTCCTAATGGCAGTTCCCTCATTACATAACTTAGGAGCATCACTCCTCTCATATGTCCCAGTCCAAGACTTGCTTTCCCTCCTCTCCACAGCACCATCAATGGCTGATGGAGAGCCTGTAACCTGCTGAACACCAAATCCTTCCCTCTGGACCTGCAGGGCAGAGCCTCAGTGCTCACGTAGAGCAGCTGAGACTTGCTGCCTAAAAAAATCCCAACATTTTGCTTTCACTGAATTGCAACCTCTCTTCTTCTGGGCATTCTACAATTATCAAGAATTTTTTTAAGTGTTCTGGTGGCCTCTGAACCTGTGGTTCTTCTCACCTCAGTGCCATCTACACTATCCCAGCAACCCTCATCAGAAACACAGAGCAGTATCACATCCAGGATACTCCAACACAGTGCAGCCCTACATTCCAAGAGGGAGTCATAAATCTTTTCTAAGATTAAGATTAATAACTTCAGAGCAATCACAAGGGAATCTCACCTACACATTTTCCTAAGCTACTTCAGCATCTGAAGCAGAAACTGAAGTATTTTGAAAATCTAGATATATGAGAGAATAGTTCTCTCAGCCTTTCATGGCAAGGCATAATATAGATTTATGAGGAATAAATTGCATCCAGGGAACACTGGCTGTTACTCATTCCTTTGTTTCCCCCAGGTACTTAGTTGTGCCTCAGCTGTCTTATTTTTTCAGTAACTGAAAAGAATCTCTGGCCTCTGCCACCCTTTCTTCTCTTCCCCCTCCCTGCTTCCACTCTTTTTTGAAAGATGAGGCACTAGATCTGCCACTCTCCAGTCTCTGGCAGTCTTACTTGCTAGTGAAAGTATCTCAGAAAAAGGGAAAAAAATGCAAGAGCCTTCAGGAAGTTTCCACCAGCTTTTAAAGGCACTTTCAGATCCAGTGTGTTGGGTCTAACCGACCCCAAAATATCCCTTCTGTGTAAATACAATTTAATCTGCTCTCTCCCACTTCTAGCCTAGATCTCAGCTTTAACCTTGCTAATCCCAGTGGTAAACAGCTTGTGAAGATTTTTGTTATTATCTTCACTTCAAGAAAGTCAGCTCTGCTTTTGCCTTTGCACCTTTACCAACAAAGGAAGCATTGCTGCAAGCACCCACTATTTGCTCCCTTCCCTCCCCTAGGATGTGACAACTACAGTTTTGTGGCCACCCTCTTCAAGGCTGCTTCCATTTTATTTCTCAGTTTCTCCTTATTTGTTACAACCCTACATTGAGAAGCTTCCCTTCAAGATCTTATCTTCATTTTCTAGATCACAAACAACTTATTGAAGAACCTGTGTGCTGTATTTCTATTCTACTGGACATCTACAGAGTTAAAAACTACATTATTACCTTTGTACAGCTCTAATAAATACTCAGAAAACAAAGCAAAACAAAACTCTGTACCTGCATTTCTTATGGATGCAAAAATGACATCTGAGTAAAAGCACCTATTGCTGGCAGATTAAGATTTTCTTTTAATATTAAAATGTTTTAAAATAAGAACTAAAAAAGCAGAGATCAAGTAGAGGTTTGCTCAAGTCCAGATTTTTTTTATCACCTTGCAAAAAGTACAAAACCATTTGGACCTTGGACACAAGAATGAGGGTTAGTACTCAACAGAGTATTTAAAAGGGGTCACATGATCCTCAGTAAAGCTCTAACACAAGCAGTAACCTCGGGCTGGAGGCACAAAGCCTGGAAAGTAGACAGTAAAGGTATTCTAGCATTAAGTGGCCTTTTAAGTCATTCTGGGAAGTTAGGTTGTATTTTCCAACATATTTTCAAAGTGGTATCATTAATCCTCCTGAAACTGAATCTAATACAACATCACAAGTAAAATACATTTGCAATAGAACAAAATGCAGCATGCAAGTGCACATTTAATTTCCTGATGAGGATATAAACCCACAATGTTCTGAGAGTTCTACTTAGTTGGAAAACCAAAAAATGACATTTTTGAATCCTTTCTCTCTCATGAAAAGGCATTCTGAGCCAGATAAGCAGCCTGCAATCTGAGAGCAGCTACGAGTTCCCTTGCTAAGAGCTTATTTGAAGTTAATAAAAGAGCACTGTAAGTTTATACAAAAGAATGTGATTAGAGAGGGATTTGATAGGTCTTTCTCCTAATCAAAACACTCTGCCAAGTCTATTCTTCATTGTAGCCACAATCCAAAAACTTTCTAAAGTGTATGGACCCATACAGCTTGATTTCAAAACAACTACACCCATACTTTTTACATAAAGAAATATTCTTCCTGTACCTCCTGTCCTTCCAGACATTAAAAATGTTTTGAGGATGTGGATCCTCAAATATTTGTCTTTTTCTCAGCAATATTAGCAAGAAATATGTTATAACTCTAGTCAAGAATGTACAACTACTAGACAATACTTGAAATAGATACTGGTAAACTTGGCTTCCTTACCCTCTGGATGACCCTTTCTGCTGCCCCTGGCTGCCATAGGACTGCTGGTTGTATGAGCTCTGATTCTGATTTTCATAACTGGATTCATCATCATATCCCTGGGAATCTTGCCCATAACCTGGAAATCGAGGAAGAAAATTTTTAGTCAATATTCACCTTTTAAATCCTGCCAATGAATGTAACAAGCTAGCCAAACCTGATTGATTTTGTCCATAGTTCCCATGATAGCTTCCATAGTTCTGTCCATAGGAGGAATTGTCTCCACTCTGCCCATAACCAGAATATCCCTGTAATTTCAAGAATGTACTCAAATAAGTGTAACTTCCACAGCAGTAAATTACAGTTTTCCTTGGCTAGACACAACTGCAAACATCAAAAACAGCTGAGACTGGAATTCTTCCTGGCCCAGGAACAATTATTTTTACTCAAGGAACATCTGCTTTGAAAGACACAATGTTTTTTTCAACATACCTGTCCTTGTCCATAATTCTGACTGCTCTGATTGCCATAGGATGAGTAGCTGGAAGAGAAAAATGCATTTAGGAAACACTTAAGAGTGCCCTCCCCACAGGCTGGAAAGTAAAGGTATTTTTGGTGTCTCTAAGTTTCTCTCCATTCCAAAACAGGTGTTTAATTTGCAGTCCCAGGCATATTAAAACTGCCTCAATGAATTAATGGTTGACTGTCAGAAGCCAGAAGAGCTTGTTTTAATTTCTGCTGTGTTTCAAATATAAAGTTTAAGCACAATAAACCTGGGTTTGCTATAATTTTACATTATACTGACTCATGATTCTGCCACTTTTAGCCTTCATGAACTGACAAAAGAAGCAGAAGTGCTGAAACTCATCATACTTAGATACAAACCCAAACTCAGACAGTACTACATGCACAAAACCTCATGATCTTCATTGGCACAGGCAGCATTAGCCATGATTTTTATACTTCCATAAAAAATCTCACTGATTAAAACATGCCCTGCAGCCTTGGGCCATATAACAAATATCATAACCTTTGGCTAAAATCTTAAGGCAGTCACATGAAAAGCATTTCTCTATATTCATGTAATTTCAAAAGTTCTTACTATTACAAGATGTCATTCCAATTTACATCCATTTACATTACATGATTATTGCCTCCTATTCAGGAATACAGACTGATTTCTCTTGTTTTGTAAGACATCTTTCGAAAGGCTCAGGTGCAAGCTTTCTGCATCCTTAATTCCAAAAACCTATCCATACTCTATCCTGAACAATCACTCATCATGCTGGGAATACTAAATGGTCTTTAAGTTTGCAGATGTAATTGCTAACAGCAAAACAAAAATCCTCACATACCTCTGCTGGCCCCCAGACTGACTGTAACTTCCGGAATCTAGAAAGAAAGAAGTCATATTGAGAACCTCCAATGAACATTTTAGAGGAGAAAATTTAGGGAGGGAGAAAGGTTCAAGTACACTGGATATTACAACTACTATCCCTGCAGAATGAAGCTTTGTCTTTATTAACAGAAAAAAAAATGTTAAGACAGGAATGACAACAGCACAGGGTGTGGAACACACTTGGAAATGTCCCTTTTGAAGGATCCAAATTCTGTTTTCAAGGAGTCTTTTCCAACACCCAGAACTGTACAACCCCTCTAAAGGCTATCGAGTACAGTGCCATCATCAATGAGCAGAATGCAGCAGCTTAATTAATCAAGCAAAGCTAAGTAGGTCACTGAAGCTGAACCCCTTTCTGGGATGCTCTAAGAAAGCTCTGCTGAGCTAAAACGCACAAACACAAGCAGGATGGGAGATGAAAAATCAGGAATGGAGGAGCCACCACACTTCCCTTTGCTCACACTGCAAGAGGAAAAACCCAGCTGAGAGCTCACCAGCACGTGACAGATGCAGCACACAGAACACACACACACGCTGCTTCATCAGCCTCACATCCATCCCAATCCCAGCTCTGCAGAGGTTTCTCACATCCCACTCTGCTCCGTGCCCTTCCAGCCTCTGCACTGCTCAGGTTCCATCCATCTCACTTCCTAGGCAGGAGCCTCAATCTGCTTGAAATTGCCACCTTCTTGTCAACACACAAACATTCTGGCTAAGTCCTGTAATCTTTCTCTTCCAGTCACTTCAAGAATTTGTGTAAATCATCTTGTGCCATGGTCTAATAAAATCTATCAGGAACTTTGCATCCCCAATTTCACCCTTTCCCCCACATTCTCTCTCCAGCCTCTGTCTGCAGAAGCGCCTAAAACGCTGACACTGAGAATTAATTACAAGGCAGGGTAAATGTCATAAACGACTGCAACCATTTTCCAATCAAAACACTCATCAGATTGCTGAATCTGCTCATTATACCTCCCTCAGCAGGTTATAAATCCAATCCTGCCAGTGGCTGCACAGACACTTAACCAGAGCTTTGATGAGGGCATCACCTGAGGTGATGGATGTGAGATGGGGGGGTATCATCGGAGATATTCAGACACAAAGCAGCGTTTTTAATGCTAAAGTATCTCCTCAAAGCAATACAAAGTATCAAATTTTATATTCTGTAACAGAAACATTTACCAAATGCTAGCATGAGATGAAAGGAGGTCAAGTTGCACACGTATATTGCACTGCTATAAAGCAGTTTCACTTAGATGTGAATTTCTCCTCCTTTTGCACTGCTACACAAATATTCCATTGCTTTCTCATACTGAAAAGCAATTAAAAACCCAAGGTAGAGGTGCAATTCAAGTTTGCTTTTAAGGGGTAAAGTGAAATTTTTACACAGTTTCCATTTAAATTATCGCAAAAGTTACTATTAGATAGGTAACCACATTGTGAAACATGGTTGTGGTTTAACATTTATGTGCTATTAATGTTGCTAATTAAAGCATATTAATGGTTGTATCACAAAATTCTTGAATAAGGATGTAACTAGCTATAAATTTAAGAACAGCATTTAATCTCCTTAGCTTCTCCTTAACAAACTTCCACCAAACCACAACATTTTGGAAAAATCTTGAAAGCAACCAGATAAGGAGTCTGTAAAATATGAAAACATGCAATCAGAGGAATTTCCTTTATTTATACATTTTTCTACATCCTCTGGACCTCTTACAGACTTCTGATCGATTTATCTTTGTGGGCTCAATGGGGACAAGAGTCTGTAAGGATTTTTGGAAATAACAGTTTATTCTGGAAATTCCTACACTGACCTTTTTTTTTTTTTCCTTAATGTTTAAAAAGCTCATGGAAAGATTTCCTGTTGATGAAGTGAGACATAGCAGCCTGATCACCTTGCACTACTCAGGGGGTTTATTCCTCTCAAGATAGAACAATCTGCTGTGTACATTTGAAAGCTGAGGTTCTCTTATGAAGTAATTCACGTAAAGAAGCAGCGTTGCCTCTCAGTAGCCTCCAGAGAAAAAGAACCTCGTGTTTGAACATTGCTAAAAACAGAGGAGGCACTCAGGTGCTTGACTGGAAGCACCTGACAGATGGGGGGAAAGCGGATTTAGTTTCTACCAAGCTTTACTCATTTATTAGGAAAATTCCTGATTTGGGTTCATTTTAGTACCTTTGGACACATTTGCTTTTCATAACTGCTTCTTGAACGAAAGGATTCCTTTACCACCCCTTGCTTTGTTTGTATTGTCTATCACTCACACACCCAGCACGAGACAACGCCAAAATGGCTCGACCACAACAAAACATGGCTCGCACCACAAAGCACGGCCAGCCTTGGAATTCCTCCTCCCACTTGGGGATACGTGAGAACCCACACCTCCAAGGCTCCACAGGGACAGCACTGCCGGAGACCCAACCATCCACACCTCAAAGGGGATGAAGAAACAGCACATTGCGCTGGGAGAGGCCCCAGGAGAAGCTGGGCTGTATAAGGTCACCTGGGAGAGCGGATTCTGCTTCCGTGCTCAACTACAGCCCCCGCTGGAAAACAATTCCAGCCAGGGTGTTTTTAAGCCCACAGCAGAGGGTGTGAAGCCCCCCCTGACTTCACCCTGTGTGAAGAGCACACAGAATGCAGAGCACAGGCAGCACAGACCGGGACACAAAGGTGGCTCCCCTGCTGCGGGGTGGGGAGGGCATTTCCCATGCTAAAGACGGGCAAGACCCAAAGGAGGGGGCGCCTGCATTCCATGCGGGGTGCTGATCCAAAGGGGGAGCGCACAAACCATGTTATGGAGAGGGGCACGACCCAAAGGTGATCCACATCTCACACCGGGATGAGGTGTGCGGGGGGGGAACCACAACTCAAAGTCGGGGTCCACACAGGAAGAGAAAGGGCTGTGACCCAAAAGGAGAGAGCTTCCATCTCACACCGGGGAGAAAAGTACACAACCCAAAAGGAACCAAAATGGGGCCCACGACCCACACACAGGGGCGTACACGACCCAAGGCGGGAGGGCCTACACTGGGACGTATCAACCAAAATGGGTCCACACCTCACGGGGAGGGGTTGTGGCACAGTCCAAAGCCGGGGGCTCTCACATGCCGTGGGGGGCCTAGACCCCAAAAGGGGGGACCGGACCCCACGCATCATCCGAGCACAAGACCCCAAAGGGACCCTGCCCCGCAGCCCCCCCCAACTCCGACTCGAGGCCAGGCCACGCCCCCGCGCCTAAAGGGGCGTGACCCGAGCGGCTCGCGCAGGGGGCTCCCCGGGGAGGGGGCGTGGCCTCCGCCGAAGGGGGCGTGCCCACGGGGGCCACCGGCGGGGGCGTGGCTCCCCTCCCCCGCACCGAGCGCAGGGGGTGGGGGGGGCGTGAGGGGAAAAAGCGGGCGCGTCCCCCGCAACATGGCCGCGGCCTTGCCCACATGCGCCACATGGCGCTCGCTCCGCCCGCCCTCCCGCGCCCCACCGCGCCCGCGCTCGGCGGCGGGAAGCGGAGCCGCCGCTGCCCGCTGAGCCCGGCGGGGTTGGCGGCACCTACCCGAAGCCATGGCGGCGGCGCTGAGGGGCGGAGGGAGCGAAGGAAGCGCAGGGACCAACCCGCCCGCCGCGCCGGCCGCGCGCACACTGAAGCACCCCCAGCTCGCGCGGACTGCGGGGCCGGGCGGCCAATCAGCGCCCGCGGCGCCTACCACTCGCTGGAGAAGTGGGGGGGTACGGGAGGTGAGCAGGGCCGTGCCAAGGTACAGCGGGCGGGGGGGGGGGTTGTACCAAGGGGAGGGGGTGCGAGGCTGTGCGGGCACAGCGGGGATCGCGTCAAAGGATTAAATTAATTTAGTTAATAAACGCGCAGGGCATGGTCAGGGTGCGTAGAAGGAAATGAGGGGGTTGCACACCCGGCTTTCCGCACCAACAGCCCCCCTATTTCCCTCAGTACCCCACTTGTGCATCACCATTTGTAGCAGATGCCAAATGGAGTTAGAGAAAACATCCAAAATCTGGGTCCTAAAGAAAAAATAAGAAAGGTTTACCAGCGTTTCTGAGTATGCTAAAAAGCCAAATATCAACTTGGAGAATGGTTTTCCAAAGAAAGGGAAGGGGTCATGGTCTTGGGAGCCACTTCTGTGAAACGTGAGGGTTTGCTTCAGAGAGGAAGAGTGATGAACTGAGAAGACAGCAAAAGCTGATTATTTAATCTGATTCTTTTTAGAAGTTGTATTTCTTGTTTCACATCAAACTACCTTCTTGTGAGAGTTTGGAAGTTAACAGTTGCACCTTCCTGTCTAGGGACAGTCTGCACATGCAGCCGGAGAACAGTGAGGTTTTACCCCATTTTTAACTTCTTTTAATATTTAATTATTAATTAATTAATTTAAAAAATAAAGGCAGTGAGGAGCTTTCTCTGATTTTAGCTGAATGGCTTGAGCGGATTTGCAGAGAAGTTGGGCTGTTTCTTTCCCCCCCTGGGTGTAGCAGCAGCAGGCAAATCCCACTGCCACAGCCAAAAATAAGTTTCTGCAAAACAAGCAGTGACTGGAATGATTAATTAAAGAGAGAAAAAAAAAAAAGAAAAGGTTGAGCTCTCTGCCTTTCGGTTTCTCCTGGAGAAACTTCATCTCCTCAGCCTCGATGTCTTCTACTGCTCCGTGAGCCTTCCTGTGACAGCCTGGGAGCTCAGAAAAGCTGCCCATGCAATGTTGGGATTAGGGCAGATCCCAAACAATGCTCCCTAGCCAGGGAAACTGGGGGGTCTTTTGCTCTGAGTAGAGCCTCTCAGTGTTTGTGCATTCTTCAGGGACTGAAGGCTTCTCATATGTGGAAAATAGAATTAATTCAGAGAGAGTTTTAGGCTTATGTGTCTGACCTGCCTGCTGATAGAGCTGTGCTATGGTCCCAACCAAAAACTTTGAAGCTGAGATGTGGAAGACACATCAGCCCTTCGACCCTCTGCTCTTTCCCCTTGGCTGGAAATGATCCCAGCTGCTTCAAATCCTTATCCAAGTTGCAAAATCAGAGGTGGTGTGGAAAGGTGGGTTTCTTCTGATCCTTCCTGTGTAAATGAGACCTCACAGGGTCTCAACCAAATCCTCTCCTTCCAATCCAAACCCTTCTGTGATTCTATGAGCCAGCAGCCAGGCTGTGTGGGCACACAGCAGAGTTCACAGGACCACTTGGGGTATAGAAATGACCTCTGCAGATCATCCAGTCCAACCCCCCTACCAAGGCAGGGCCACCTAGAGCAGGAGACACAGGAACACATCCAGGTGTGAGGTACAATTTTCTCCTTTTGTGCAAATATACTCTTTTCCTACTACAATATCCACAGCTCCATCCCCAACTACAAGCTCAAGAACAGGTGCAATTGTGATTAGTCCTGCGTGTATAAAGCTAGCCAATGGTAATGATCGCAGGGAAGCTTTACCCTGAAGGAACCAGATTAAGTTCTACCTAGTTCATCAACTCCTTATGTCCACAAGATCTGCAAGAAGTTTGGTATCTTCATTTTTGATCTGCCAATTCTTCTCCTTGAGGAGACTCTCCTGACTAGAACTGGCCAAATGATTAAGCCAATATTCTGGAGAATTGAAGGCAGACAGTGCATGTAATACAAACCTCACACAGGTTTTGACAGAAACACGGCAGGAGTAGCTGTGGTGTGGATGCTCCTCTCCACCTCCACCCATCACACCTGAAGGGAAACATTCAGCCTTCAAATGTCCAGTTCTGGGACCCTCAATTCAGGAAGGACGTTGAGGGGCTGGAACATGTCCAGAGATGGGAACAGAGCTAGGGAAAGGTCTGGAGTGGCTGATGGAGCTGACAGGGCTCAGCCTGGAGAGGAGGAGGCTCAGAGGGGACCTTCTTGTACTCTACAATTATCTTACAGGAGGTTGTAGCCAATTAGGGGTTGGGCTCTGCTCCAAGGGACAGGTGAGAGGACGTAGTCTTAAGCTGCATCACGGCAGGTTCAGGCTGAACATGAGGAGGAGTTCCTTCATAGAAAGGGTGATTAGACATTGGAAGGGGCTGTCCAGGGCGGTGGTGGAGTCCCTATCCCTGGAGGTGTTTATAGAAACACTGAACGTGGCACAGAGTGCTCTGGTCTAGTTGACATGGTGGTGTTCATCGGTCACTGGTTGGACTCGATGACCCCAGAGATCTTTTCCAGCCTGACTGATTTGCTGATTTCCAGCAGCCAGACGCCCGCGGCTGGGGGGAGTGGTGGCTCTAGATGGGCCTCCCACACCCTGGGGCGGCCTCGTGTGAGAACACCAGGCTATAACCCAGCCCTGGGCGGGCTCCCAGCGAGACCTCACACTTCTCGCTGCGATATTTCCCCCATCTGAACAGGGAAAAGATAACAATAATTAAATAAAAATTCGAAAAAGAGGGGAAGGAGAGAAAACCCCTTGTCTCCATGGTAACGACCCCACAGCGCCTCCTGTTGCCGTGGTAACGGTCAGGCCTTCCGGCGGCGGCCGGAAGCACCGGGCGCGCGGGGCAGCAATGGCGGCGCCCTCAGCCCCGCCGGCCGCCGCCGCCCTCACGGTGCTGCTGTCGGTCGGTGCCTCCGCGCCCGGGCTGCTGCGGGGTGTCCCCGCCTCCCGCTCCGCCGCCGCGCTGCGCCCCGCAGCTCTGCACCATGGGGAAGGTGAGCAGGGCCGCCGGCGAGCGCAGCCGCTGCCTCCTTGGTCCCTCTGCCCACACCATTCCGCGCCTTCCCCGAATCCCAGCGGAGCCTTTGTGTCCTCTCTCTTCGGCCTTCTCCTTGTCCTGCCCTGGACCCCGTGGTACCTCCCCCAGCCCCCATTTCGGTGCATTTCCTCAAGCCTGTCTCCCAATCCGCCGCTCCTGCTCTCCGTTCCCCTTCTCTTCCCGCTTTCCATGCGCTTCCCCTGAGCCGCACCGAGCCTGCTGGGCACCCATTTCAGTCCCTCGACATCAGGCTGCCCCCGCACCCTCATCTCCGGCCTTTGACAGTAAGCCCAGTGGATAACACTGCCAGGATCTTGAGGGATTTGTGTTTCTCAGTCCCTGTGGTATTCCCAGAATAATTTTTATCGCGCTTTTAATTCCCGTGTTCCAGCTTACCCCCGTGCAGGGATTTCCTTTATCAGTCCAGGGCTCTGAGCTGATGGGTGGATTCCACCATCTCCTCACGTCTCCAGGGGTTGCACCGCGTTGTTTTGTTTCTCAGTGGTGTTTTTCTGGCCGTGGAACTGAAGTTGATGGGAGGGAGGTGGAGAAGTCTCTCAGTCCTTGCTGTGTGCCTAGGAGAACACCTAAACAGAGAGCCTAGAAACACTCCTGAGGTGTGATAACCTCCAGACATTTTTGGTGGTGAAAATCGGCCTTCCAGCAATTTAAGAAGTGTTTATCTTTTTTGCCAAAATCGTCAGTACTGTAACAGTTATTTTTACGTCTCTTGCCTTCTGTTTTAATGAGATTGAAATTTACTACAGCTGCTGTTGCTTTTTTCCAGGCAGCTTCCCAGGAAGCAGCGAGAGCCAGCCCATATGTTTGTGACACCCAAGATAGCACTTGTTTCCACTCCCTGGTTATTTACGCCTGGTTTTAAAGGCCTCAAGTTCCTTCTCTTCTACATCAGGATGGAAATGAAAGCTATTAATTAATCCTGTGGGCTCACTCTCCCTCTGCTCAAGCATGTAATTGTTTTATAGCAACCCCAGTGCTGTCTGTACCTGTCTGAGGTGCTGCTGTGCTCAGTTCACAGGTTGATCACCTACATCTTCATCTACGAAGACCTGATCTCCCTGGCCTGTGGTGCTGTTATCATCTGGTACTTTGCTGGCAGCTTTGAGAAGAACGTGGGCACAGTGAAGCACTGCATCCTCACTGCCGCTTTCTCCGTGCTCTCTGCCCTCCTGTACCTCTTCCTTGAGCCCCTTGTCTCCAGGCTGCTGGAAGTGGGAGATGCCAAAGGCTTCATGCCAGTGGCTTTTGCCACGCTGGGGGTTTCTACCACCCGCTCACGCATGAAGAGGACTCTGCTTTTTGGGTGCAGAGTTCCTGTGGTGCTGGTGCCGTGGCTTGGGCTCTGCATAGCGTGGTTTGTCCCTCAGTCTTCCCTCTTGGGGAACTTCTGTGGGCTTCTGGTTGGAAAAGTCTGTATCCTTTCTGAGTGGGAAGCCCTGAGCCAGAGAAGGATCGTGGTGGGAAGGGAATGCTGTGGTTCTCATTGCTGAGGTGCACTGGCTTTTCCTGGACTCTCACTCTGCACTAAACCTTCACTGGCTTTGCTCATGCTCATCCCATCCCATTCTGCCTTTGTGTTTCACCCCACACTGCCCCTTCTCAGTGCATGCAGAGAACAGGGAGCTGAGGAGGGTGATGGTCTCTGAAGGTGGTAGGAGTGGAAGAATTCTCCAGAGAATGCTGTTTGTGGACAGGGGGACACTGTGTGGCTGTGTCAGAAATGAGTGTGTTTTATCCTCAGCTCTCCTTAACAAGCTCCTGGCTTCAGATGGTCTTGGCTACTGTTTCTGCTTGGATTTTCCAGAGTCAGTGGGCACTAAGCTGGACCATGTGTTCCCTTTCACTCTGCTGAAGAGGATTCCAGGGCTGAAATACATCCCTGGGTCCTTAGCAGAGAGAAGAGCTTCTGAAAACAGCATGTAAGTACAGGAGTTCCTGTGAAACATCTCGTAGGGGAATTTTGAGGTGTGAGTAGAGCCCTTCAATAGTCTCTAAAAGCTGTATTGTGCCTCTCCTGTCCACATCGTGGGTGTCATGGCGAGCAAAGTCACCCATTGATGTTACAGTGGTGACTAATGAATTACCACACATTAACTCAACCAGGCCTTTAGTGAAAGCTGAATGGAGGTTAAAGACCTCTCCTTGGCTGCAAGGGCAGCGTGTACACACAGGAATGTGTGTACACATGGGAATATTGCAGCTCTGACAGGAAAGCTAAGTTGTGTCACTCTGCCCCAGCATTAGGCAGTTATTCCTGGCTATGTGGCTCCCTGGGGCATGATCCTTATCTTTATTTGCCCCACCTCTCCTGCCAGGAATGCTGTGAAGTGAGGTGTGTCCAAACCTACCTAAGGACTAGAGCACTATAAATTAAGGATGGCACTTAGAAAGTTCCGTACAGACCTTTTGGTCTCTTTCAACCTTTTTCAACCACTGCTATCTTTTAGCAGGTTTTCAGTGTCAAGGCAATGTTGCTTTACAGAAAAGAAACTTTGGGGCCCACAGCTGACTTGCAGAAAAGGTTTTAAGTTTAACACAAATGACAAGAATTCACTTGTACTCTAAAAAGCTTGAAAATGTGGGTCAAATATTTACTTACTCTAAGATGTCCTTTCAGTTTGACAGAGGAAAAATAGTTTTCTATTCAGGGTTAAATTCTATGTATTGTTTAAGCCATCAGCTCGCTGTAAAGTTTTATTTGAAGTGGAAGCATTCCCAGGTGTTTGCACTACCCTCACCCATGGGAAACCATAAAAGCAACCTTTGCCTGGAGCAGGAGGGTTCCCCAGGTCCATCAGGACACACAAAATGTGTGAGTGCTTGCAGGGGAGGCCAGACAGACCAGAATTTGTGTTTTCCCTCTCTCCCTGCTGTGCAAGTGCAGCTTTTGGGAGGAGAGGGAGCCTGGCTCTGTGCTGAGCCTGTGTCAGCACCAGTCCCATCCTGCTGTGCACAGCACCTCAGTGTCTAAACCTGCCTCCTTTGGTGAGGTGACACAGACTGTTGTGACACAAAGGTATTTAGATGAACATTTGACTATCAAGCAGGGTGTGGGAAGGTGTTTCTAGGATGCTTCCATTGCTGCAGCTGAATTTGCATGTCTGTGTCATAGATACAACTTCTGTAAGTGTTTCTGGAGTTTAATTTTTATTGTTTTGATACTTATTTCCAAGCAAGAGCTCTTAACAGTTTGGGATTTGTTTTCATTTTAAATTTTCATAAGATTCAGGCATTAAATCGCTGCGAGACAGGAGACATTTCTTTGAAGTCCAGGCCTTGGCATCATGTTTGTGTCCACAAATAAAAAAATCCAAACACAAACCCACGCTTCAAATAATTAAAAAAGAAATCTCCAAGCCTGAAAACCCCAGCACGAGCCAGTCTCTTCTTCTTGCTGGGAACTTGGCACTCACAGCTTCATGAATATTGCCTGGATTCTCAGCTCTCATCCTCATGTTGTGTGTGGGCTGAGCAGCACTCTTGAAGTCCCAGAGGCTGAGGCTTCCAGGCAGATTGCCTCTCTCCTGATAGGTTTTGGCAGGATGAGTCATGCCTTCTGCTGGCAAACACTTCCTAGCCCTTACTTCTGAATGATTAATTTTATTTCTAACTCTCTTTTATTTCTAACTCTCTTTTATTTCTAACTCTCTCCTCCTTCCTTTTTTTTTTTTTCCCCTCTATACTCTGGGCTCTTACTTGCACCAAAGGCCTTTGTGTTTTCTTGATAAACAACAGTTGGCAGCTGTAACTTCTCCTGATTAATGACTTGGCAGATGTGTCACTCACAGGGCAGGGAGGATGTGCACAGGGATCTCAAAGCATGCTGCAGCTTGGCTTTGTGTATGCCTTGCACAAAGAGTCTGGGGCCAAGAGCCACGCTCTGTTCAGTGGGTGTGGAGTCAGAGTGGGTTGGGAGTGGGAACAGCTGTCCTGGGAGGCCACTAAACCCATTTTTTACTCAAGTGCTGCTTATAATAAGAGCTTCTGTTGTAGTGAATCCTTCTGATGGATTGCAGTGACCTCTCTGAGCTCTGGTCAGGAGGAAATCTGTCCCCAGGGGACTTCCAGTACTAATTAGGCAATGTCAGTTCTGAGCACAGTGTAACCTTCTGTTTTCTTCCTGCCCAGGATTAAGCCTGTGCCTGGCACTTACCCCACCCAGAGCTACCACTGCCCTTCGCCTCTGGCTCTTCCTGCTCACTCCAGTGCTCAGAGCCAAGGTTTTCATCACAGCCACGCTCTGGGACACCAGGGACCTCAGCAGGGCCGTGCTGCAGGACACAGCCTCAGTTCTTCCCTCTGCCAAGCCACAGGTGCCTTTGGAGAGTGTCCTGGGCAGGCCCGTGCCGGAGCCTCGCTGGGACAGTGCTGCCAGCTGGGCAAATTCTCTGTCCCACAGCACATGTGTCCAGCTCAGCCACAGCCACCTGCAGCCACAGACCTTCTGGCTGGTGTTCAGCAAGCACCAGGGTATCCAGCAGCCCCAGTGGCCCCTGTTTCAGCTGAATTTACCAGAGTCCAGGTGTACTGATCCTCCAGAGAGCAGCAGGACTCACACAGGGGCAGGACTGCTGTGTGAGGCTCGTACAGCAGTGCATTTCTGGCATCTTTGCTGTGTCTGGGGTGAGTGTTGGAATGGGTTGGGAGCTCCAGTGAAGGCCATTCCTCTGCTTCCTGGCACAGTCTACTTGAATTATATTTCCTTTATAATATTTTTTACTTTTTGATGTGGCTGGAGGATAGGAACTCTATCACCTATGTGAACTTCTCATACTTTTAAAATCTTTCTTCTTTGCTGCATTTAGCAGCTGCCTTTTCCCACAAGTCCACTGGAGTTCCAGTGCACCAGCTCTTCAGGCCAAGGTAGGACCCTCACTGAGCAGATCTGGGGTTTAACTAAACTACAGCAATAAGCACTTCCCATTTACATTCCTGTATTTTTTACAGGTGTCATGTAGCTAGAACCCAAAAGGAGTGGGAATCATAGGAGCCTTAGTTTGTGACTTAAAATTAGATGGAGGAGGACAGATGGTGTTACACTGATCTGTTCTACTCTTGACTTGTCCACTAAGAGAGTGCCTTGAAGGGGGCTTGTAACACCAACCTGGGGAAAGAGGATAGAATACAGAATACCTTCTGCCCCAGAACACAGCTCTGAAATGCTGAAGGTCCTGTGCCTGCATCAATGAACTGACTTAATTTCTGAGAGCACTGCAGCAGCTCAGCCTGTATCACCAGCATTTGATAAGGCAACCTCAAATGCCTGTGAAGTAGTGAGAGACTTTTCAGTAAGGGATTTTGGCCCTTTGTGGAGCAAATGTTTATAAATCCAGGGAGCTGGGAGGGACCTTAACCATGGGCTAGAAGAATTAAGTGGAATGTAGCAGTGCTGTTGGGGGTGTTCACACTGCTCAGCTTTAGAAATCTCACCCACCAATATTATCACAATCTCTCTCTGTTTTTTTCAGAGCTGGTGGGCAGGTGTGTGGGAGAGGGGAGTTTTCAGCCAGGGATTTGCAATAGGATGCACTGTTTGGTGCCTGAGGCTGTAATGAAGGAGATTGGTCCAGTTGCTGGGGTTTGAGCTTTATTCCCAGCTGTGACTACAGTGCCCAGGAGGAATCTGCTGTCTCTGTGTCTGTAAATCAGCCAGGATCTCAACAACGGCCCTTGACTCTACTTGGAGTTTTGCTGTGCTCCATAAAAAAAGTGCTCCATGAAGCACAAAGTGCCATTCTTGCTCTTGGAGATGTTCTTGCAGTGCTTCACCCATCCCCAGAAACTCAGCAGCCTTGGGGCTCCTCCCTGCTCTCAGTGAGCCTGGCCAGAGACAGCTCTGGCAGCTGCACATTCCAAAGCATGTCCGTGCCTCTTTCATTTTTCCATCATCAGGGTCTGAAGAAGCCCCATGTTGTCATCCAGCTGCTTTACTTCTCCAGCAGTCTCAGGAATGACTGCCACGATCCCCTGTGGGACGCAGGGCCTTCCTTTTGGAGGAGACCGAAGTCAGTGCTGAGAACTTGTACCTGAGATAAGTAAGACATGAGTAGGAAACTCTTCTTGCAAAGGTGAGCACCTTGGGCAGGGCTTTCAGCAGGAGGATGCAGCCACTTGGGAACCAACTTAGAGTTGGGGGACAGCTCTGTCTCACATCTGATTATTGCACTCCTTTGTGGGATCACAAATGGACTTGATTTCATGGTCCTGTTTTTCCTGCTGCCAGCAATTGCATTGTTATATTTTTAGTGTGGAGCGAGAGCAGGATAAGGAGCTTGTTTGGAATTTAAAAGCATGTTTTTAATACCAGGAAAGAAATGCTAGAGATAACATTGAAATGTTGATACTCCACTCCTGTAAGTGCCTTGATTTTCGTCCTTGTGAAATCCTTGCCTGTAAATGTAGGAATTTTACCACTGATTTTTTCCAGAAGGGTGATGAGGATCAATAGCAATCACAAACATGTATCTCCAAACTGTGAACTTGAAATAGAATCTGAAGGACGGACTGATTTGTCTCTGGGTTTGTTTATAAGTGGGGAGCTGGAGCGTGCCCCTCCTGGGGATGGGTGGGATGGGATCTGTGGTGTGGGGTCAGTGGGATGGGATCCCTGGGGCAGGATCAGTGGGATGGGATCCCTGGGGCAGGATCAGTGGGATGGGAGCTGTGCGGTGTGCTGGGGATGGGATGGGTGCAGCTGCGTGTCAGGCTGGTGGCCTTGGATGCGCACTGAGGACGAGCACTGGGGACAAGCGGTACTGCACGCTGGAAAACGCTGGAACACGGTTGTTTTTCCTGTCCAACTCTTATCAGTCGATCTGGAGAGAGATTCGCTCTCCCCGCAGAGCTGTCAGAGGGATGGCGTGTTTCCAGGGAGTAGTTTCCTGGCTTTATAGCGGTAGAGGAAGCGCTGTAAGAGTCACCGCAGTGTCACTGCCGGCAGTGGGAACAGCCCCGGTCCCAGCTGTGCACATCTCCCTCCAGGAGGGAAGGAGCAGGTACCAGCCACAAACCTTTCCATGCTGGGACAAGCCAACTTCCACAGCCCTCCAGGTGAGCCCTGAGGACAGGACATGCTGCATGAGCCCAAAACCACAGCTTGGATTTGATCTTTCTGCTCCCAGATCTTTTGGGAACTTCTCGGTGACCGTGGCAGATCACTTGGTCTCTCTGACTTCTACAGCAAGTCCAGCTGCACCTACTGGTCACATGCAATGTGTTGGACCTGTCTTCAGTGCCCTTCAGATGGATGTTTGTGGAGATTTCTGTTCCCTGCTTTTCTGAGGGCATTCATTCATTCTACAGTGAAACGCTCTTGGACAGTGGAGTCCAGCAAATCCCAGTTCCTCAGGGCTGGGGGTGAATTCAGAACAACTCATCACCCAGGGAAGTGAATTTGCTGAGAGGGAGGAAACAGGTTGGGATGAGACATTTACAAACATGCCTAAGGCTGAGAAGAGGATTTAAATTTGGAAGAGAGGAAGGTAAAAGTCATCAGCTCACTGGGCTTTGGCATCTGCCTAACCAAGCTCACAGTAATGTTACTCATCACACGTTGCAGTACCCGCTCATTTCCTTAGCGGGGAGACAGAGAATTGAAGTTCCTAAAGCAGGGAAGAAATATTAAAAAAAAAAAAATCAATAACCTCCCAGTTCAGCTTGGGATGGCTGCCCCTGGGGTGGCTGCCCCTGGGAACGTGCTGTCCTTAGAGGTTTGTTATTCTGTGCCTCTGGCTCATTCCCACTAAAACTGTCACTTCATTCCATGCCAGGATTGTGTCTGTCCATAGGCTGTACAGAGAGTCCAGAAAGCCCCTTGGGTTGCCCCCATGTCCTCAGAGGTTCGCTGCAGAGGAACAGTCAGGGACAAGTGCTGGGAGCAGAGCCAGCTGTTCCCTGTCCTTGGAGTAGTGGTCCTGCCATGCGAAGGATGCTCTGGAAGTCCATCCCCTCTGCTTTTCAACTCCCACCATGGTGCAAGGGAAAAGGAGTCAGGGATACACAAGGAAAACAGAACTGACTTGGACCTACATTGCTGCCCCATCCAGGAGTGAGAGAGGACCCACAAAATGCTGAGGCCTGGCAGGAGACATTGATGCTGAAATGAAAACAGGTCTGTGTTTCTTTGCTTTCCTGTCATTAATTTTTGGCCAAGCACACCCATGCAGACATCTTGACTGGGGGCCAGGTTCCCTGTGCCAGGGCCAGGACACTGCCAAATGCCACCTCCATGGCTGTCCCGTGTTGTCTGCTGGCACTGTGAGAATTCTGTGGCCAAAAGTTCAGCTTCAAACTGTGCTGGGAACAGAGGAGAGCTGGAGAGGTGGGAGATGTAGGGAGAGACACAGAGTACTGACCAAACAGGTCTCTGTGGGCTGCAGGACTCTGCTGCTTCCCCCTGGGGGGTTTGGGCTGGGTGTGATGAGACCCCAGCCCCTTCCCTGTGGGGACAGAATGGGACAAGCTGTGCCAGTCTGGTCACCTGATGGGATGACCCCAGCCATGGACCTGCTCTGTCCTGCCATCCCCACAGGGCCGCTGGGATCTTTTTTACCCATGCCCATTCACCCCACTGTGTATGGTCACAGACCAGGGAGCTTCCATGGGGGTCAATCCCAAAATGATGTGAGTGGCACCAGTACCCAGATGACCTCACACCCCTCAACCCTTTGCTCAAATGCAGAAAACAGGTTGGCCCTGCAGCCCTGGTGTTCTTCAGGTCTGTGCCCCCTCCTCACACCTCTTCTGGCCCCTCTGGTGCCTGCCAGGCCCAGCTCGAACTTTGGACCTTCCCCGCGTCTTTTATTGACTCTGGAGGGAGCGTCAACACAGCGACAGCGTCATGATGGTGACTTTGGATGTGCCAGTGCCCAGCAGGCAAAGGGAGGGGACCCAGCCCAGGGTGACCCCACAGAGCCGTGGGGCTGCTCAGTGGGGTCAGGGCAAGCTGTGCCTCTGGCTTTGGCCAAGCTGGAAACAGCGGAGGTGTAACCCAGCTTCACCCCCCAAAAAAATCAACCAACAGAGAGGAGAGCAGCGGTCCCTGTGGGACCCGGGCTCTGGAGGTTTGGGTTGCAAAATCTCCCACTGGGACTGCTGGGGATGCTTCCAGAGCTGCTTGTGCAACTTCCCGCTGCGGTAGAGAGAGGAAGACCACCCCAAAACACCCCAACCATCTGGGCTGTGGTTAAATCAGGAGCGTGTGCTTGCCCCGGTGGAGCAGACCCCTGGCTCCCACAGAGGGTGGAGGTGACTGGGTGCCAGCCTCCACCATGGGGTCCCCTTGACCCTGGTCTGGGCAGTGACCTTGGGGGAGCTGGGAGCCCCACAGCAGCACCATGTGCACCCAGGAGTGGCAACAGACGGGGTCCTGGGTCTGCGGGTCCTGGCTCAGCTCACAGCGTCCGAAAGTGACCCCAGCCCATTGACCCCAGCCCATGACCCCAAACGTGACTCCACAGTGACCCAAGCCCTGCTCCCACTGCCACCCCAACTCTGACTCCACCATGACCCCAACGCGCGCCCCCATACTCACCCCCGAACTACAATGTTGACCCCAAGCCTGCCCTCCACACTGACCCCCTGCTTGCACCCACTGTGACCTCTGGACCCTGTTGTTCTGCACCTTGACCCCACCCTTGACCACCCCACGCCCCAATTCTGCCCGGCCCCTGACCCCCACTTTACCCCGGCCCCTCCTGCCGCTCCTGTCCCTTTAAGACCCCCGTCCTGGGGCTGTACCATCCGCCACCGCAGAGGGGGGAATCTCCACAAGCAGGCGCGCTCGCCGCCTATTGGCGGGCGGCGAGGGCGGAGCGTGCTCCCCGCGCGTGTGCCCGGGTGGTGCGGTCCGCTGTACGTGCCGGCCGCGCCGGGGCCGCGGCAGCCGCCAGCTCCAGACGGGCCGGGCCGGCGGTGGGTGCGGGGACCCGGGGGACATGTGGCTGAAGGGGAGCGGGGGTCCTCTAGGGCTGAGGGGGGCTGAGCTCCGCCATTGAGGTCCTCTGTGCTGGGGAGGGACGGTCCGGCATGTCCTGGTGGGGTTGGCATTGGATGGGGGCTCTTGTTATACTGGGGGGAGTGGTGTGACTGGCTGCCTGTTACTGGGATGACTGGGGTGCCCTGTGTGGGGGTGCTGCTGTGAGTGGCCGCGCTGGTACTGGCGGGGAGGTCGATGTGAATGGAACTCTTTTTGGGGTGGGGGGGACGGAGATGACCAGAAACCCTTGTTCACCGGGAGGTCTGGGGTGGATGGGCATCCTGTTACTGGGGGTTACTGAGATGTTTCGAGATCCTTCTAATTGGAGGGGTCGGGAGGACTGGGATGACCCCTGTTACCTGGGGAGTGTGCTGTGAATGTCCCCCTGTTATTTGGGGGGATGTTATTTGGGATGACCAAAGCTCCCTGTTATCTGGAGATGTGACTGGTCCCCTGTTATCTGGTAGGAATTGGGATGATCAGAGCCTGTCTTTTTTGTAAATGTCTGGTGTTGCTGGGCACCCTGTTTCTGGGGGGGGGCTGTGACCAATGTATGGGGGCTGGCATGAGTGCCCCCCTGTTATTTGGGGGTACACTTATCACGCCTGTCACCCCAGAGCTGTGGGGTGGGGGACTGACCAGCCCCCCTGGGAGCAGGGTGATGCCTGCCCTGCCTTGCTTGAAGGGTTGCCCAGACTTAGCCCATCCCAGGCTGTTGCTGGTTAAAAGCCTTTAACAAGCTTAATTTTCGGCATTTCCCTGCAGAAAGTTATTCCCAGCATTTAATTGGCACCTTCGCTGCAGGCTGGGCTGTTTCGCTGTTGCTCCATCTATTTCACTTTATAAATTGCTGGGGTGTGGGAAGGTTGTTTGCTCCTGTTGGAGTTTCTTCGAAGAGTGAAACTACTCACCTAGGGAGTGTGCTTGTCAAAGGAAATAATGGCAACCCCCTGCTGGTTTTGGGAATATTGAGGCTGGAGGGGGTGAAGGTGCTTGGATGATGGTGTTGGGAATTAGTCATCAGCGTGGAATTGGTTCTTGGGGAGTTGTCTTAGTTGCAGGAGTAAGCACTGCTGGTACAGCTTGGAGTGTGCTTTGTTGTGCCAGTGCTTAAACCTTTTGGAGTGTGAAAGGAAATGGGAATGCTTAGTGGAATGTGTACAGAGAAGACGGATCACTGAGGCTCTCTGATGTGAGTCTGGAAAAGTGAAATGGGTTTGTGCTTTTACAGCTCTTTTTAAAAAGTAGAAACATATATCCGGCTGAGAAGCTGGAAAAGTGCAGGGAAGAAGGAGTCAGGTCTCTGTTTCCGAGTTGTGGAAGTGAACCAGTGATAGCGTTGGTGGGGACATCCCCTCCATAACAGAACTCTAGACTTTGTGTGGGCTGTCTTGAGGAGCTGTGGGGTTTCATAATTTTTTTTGTTTAGTGGGGTGCAGTGATGCACACATCCCTTTTGCTAGATAGGAGAGAATGGGCTTTCTTCCAATATTTCTGTAATTCTTTGAGAAATCCCAAGGAGCTGTTGCACACATGCACAAAGCAGCTCTCTGATTAATCTGCTGCAAATGAGGAAATTGGTGTTTTGTCTGGGAGGGCTGCTGAGCCAGACCCTTCCTGGAAAACCCAGCATTGTCTCAGTACAGGTTCTTCTTGGGCTGGTTGACAGCACTGAAGCAGGGTGTGGAGTGTGTCTTAGTTTTGCACGTGGATGTGAGGGTGCACGAGAACTGTATTTGCAAAACATGGAGCAGGGAGGACACAGCTATGGGAAGAAACACCAATTGAGTGCTTTCTTTTAATCTTCCAGTGTGTGAAAGTCTTGGAGAGTGAGGTGAAGAGTGGGCAGGAAGGAGGGCGTAGTGTCACAAATCTGGCTTAACCCTCTGTTAATTAGTCCTGCTCTAATTGTGTCAGAGAAGAACCTCTTGCTTGTCATCACTTTGCAGTTGCCTCCTGTTCAGTCAGTAATTTCTGGGTTTGTGCCTCCTGGACAGCCAAGTGCCTTCTGCAACTTCTATTTTGTTTCTTGCAGAGCAGCTGGAGGAGCTCAACAGGGCCGTACAACCAAAACTTTGAGCTGTCTCAAGGGAGACTTTCCCTGCTGCTCACCACCCTCCGTGCTGGAGCTCACAGCACCCACCAGCTCTTGTTTGCAGACCCATAAGTGCAAGGTAACCCCTTTCTTTTGGGTGTCACAGGTTGTGGAGCATCTCTGGGTGCAGTTGGGTTTGGGGAGGGTGGCTGGCAGTGGGTGCTGGGAGTGATGGTTTCTTTACCTGCAGCAAAAGCAAAGTGTGAAACTGACTGAAATCCTGTTTGGTCTTTTCTATCTCCTTTGCTGTTGTGATACGGCAAAGTTTGTGTTTGCTCAGTTCTGAAGGACTGGGGAAAAGCTTCCCTGCTCAGGTCTGTGCTCTTGCCATCTCCCCTGGTATAAAGAAAACCACCTGCAGTTACCTCTGTGGCCACTGAACTTTGTTCTGTTTCCTGACATCAACTCTCCTGCCTCTAAAAACACAATTCGTAGAACTTGCATAATTTGCTTTCCCAATGTGATCATTTGATCCCAGTGATGAGATTACTTTGTACACATTATTGTAGAGAGTGAGTCACTAGCCCTGCATTGACAGGTGCATCTCTGCCAAGATTGCTTTTTTTATAGGCTTTGAAATTTCATAGGTCAGAACAAAAAATTACAGGCTGCTCATAATCTCTTGCTGTTTATCCCTGAGTAATCATTCAGAGTTAATTGCATGCTGCTATCACCCATGGAATCAAGAAAGACCAGAAGCCGTCTCTGGTGGCTTCTGGAGGGCCACAAGTCCAAAGAGTGGCTGAGTTTGACCCATGGTGGCAGATTATTGTAGTATTTTTGCTTAGTAATCAGCCATGTCCGTGCCTCCAGTCACTTCTTTGTAAGGAATGGAGGTATTGATTTATTTACCTTCCTTTCTTGCTGTTGAGTAGGAGGTGGTGAGGTTTGGAGTTAGACATGGGGTTGGATTTTTTCCTTGGTAAAATCTGTCTCTGGCAGTGCATGGGAAGTCTGCTGGAAAGGTTTAGCAACCAGCCTGGGGAGTTGGTAGGTCTGGCTTTTTGGTGCTGGCAAGTAAGCGTGGTTGTTTGTGAAACACATCAATTGACTCTCTTTCACGGGTCATTGCTGCATCTCCTCTCTAACTCCAAGCTTTGGAAGAGCAAGTTGATAAAATGCCTGCAAGGATTGTGCAAGTCCTGGTTGTGTAACAGGATTCAATGCATAACTGCTGGAGGTGAGAGGAGCAGCTCCTGTTACCAAGGAACAAAAAACCCCTGCATCAAGCATCCTCTCTTTGTGTTAATTTTGCTGGGGTGTTGGGGAGCTGTGGCTTTTGCACCTTGGGACCAGCCTTTCAGCCTGTGACCCCTGAGCTGTGTGATGATTTGTGGCCTGTGTCATGTTTTGGGTATGGAATTGATGTTCTGAGGTCTGCTGTGGCTGTGTGTGATTGCAGGGGGCCGGGCTGGGAAGTGGTCTGTACTTCCCAAATCATTTCAAAAAGGTGAAGTCCAGGTCAGATTGCTGACCCATGGCAGGCAGGGAGGTTTTGTAGGGTGATTGCACACCCTCCTGATAGGGCAGCCAGAGCAGGACAACTCTGCTGCTGGGGTTCCAAGAATCATGCAGTAACACCTCCATTCCCTACAGCAATGTAAGAGATGGGCTTGTAATGTCTGAAAAGCTCTTGCATTCTCAGAGGAAACTGGGCTTATAAATATAAAACGTCCTGGCTCCTTACAAACATTGCTTGGTTCTCTTGAAATAAGTAAATAAATCCCCAAAACACACTGTTCTGATCAAAAGTCTTGACAATTCCAAAAACTTTGCGAGATCTGTTTAACCCTGTCCCTCTGGTGCTCTTCCAGCTGTTGGTTTCAAGGAAAACCTCTGGACCAGCACTGGGAGGTTTTGCTGTTCAAAGTTTTTGTGGTGGAAGAAGTCAAAGTCTCTGGCTACTGACCCTATCCATAGGGCTCCTTTCCCAGTGGTGGCTGAAAGCAAAACCACAGCTTGTCACATCAACCCTCCCCAAACTCAGGCACAGGGTGAACAAACAGCCTGTGGGGAGGAGAGGAATTTCCAGCTGTGGCTGTGGCAGCACAGGGTACACCACTCACAGAAGAGGCTGCTGAAAAAATGTCATTTTCCCTGTTGATCTTAGAAAAACATCTTCAGCAGGACCTGAACTGTGCCAAGCCCATGCATGGATGGGTTGCTCCTGAGGTTTTGCAGTTGTTTGCCTGAGAGGTGCCCATGGAGTTGTTAATAAATAGAGTGGTTTAAAATGCTTGCAGCCATGTCCCTGCTCCTGAATACTGGTGCTGGCCCCCTGTTCCTCTTCCAAGCAATTCCTGAAGCGTGGTGCTCTGGATTTGTCCCTCTCTGGGAGGGGAGGCTGGAGAACAGTGTTGGTTCACAGGGGGTCAGTTACCTGCCATTCTCAGGTTTTGTTTATCCTGTAACCCTGAACTCCTGTTTTTCTGTGCTGGCTCACATTAATCTGTGAAGGAAGGTGTCCAAGTACATAAGCTGGGGAGATCCCCTTTGCTTAAAGGTTCAGAGTCAGGCTTTTATCTGGTGAAAGGAAGTGTGTGAGTTCAGTAATTCTAGCTTGCTTTAAGGCAGCTTGGCAAGTTTGAATTAATTTTTGTGTTGGATAATGCCTTAAATCTTTTGGTTCAGTGTGCTGGGCTCACTGCACAGCCCCACCTGAGCATACCCATAGCATAGATTTCCTTTCTGCCTCAGTTCTTGTTCTCTTCCTTGCGTTTGCAGCTGCTCTGCTGTCCTTGAATAAGACCCAGGGGCCAGAAATCATGCAAGTGTGACACAGTGGAAGCTCAAATATGCAGTATTTCAAGATCCAGACTGACTGATGCACACTCTGTGTCTGTCCTGTGACCAAAATAGAGGTTTTGCTGATGTCTGAACCGGTGTGTCAGGGTCTGGGTAAAAGAGACTTTTCACAGTGAGAGTAACTTTTGTTTCACAAAAGAAAAACCAACAGCTTTTGTGTTCCTTTCCCTGCTTCAGGTGCTGCTGCATCCACCTCCTCAGTTTGGATTGGGATTTCTGAGCTGGTGGAAATGTGCAGAAACACTTCCCTGGTTTTGTGTGAGGCTTTCTACCCTTCTACTTCCTTTCTACTTTCTACCCTCCTTTATTGAGCTGGTTAATGGGAAGCTGTGGGAAATATGTGGGAAGAAAGTGACAGGGAAGCTCTAGGAGTAGCAATCCTTCACACCAGGATGTGTGGTCCAAGGGAGGCTGAAGGGGCAAGGAAAGCTGTGAGGTTTCTCACTGTGCCTTCCTTCCCCAGGAGCCCAGGGGCTCACCTGTGTGATGATTCCCACCTAGAGCAGGGAGCCTGTGCAGACCAGGCCAGACAGGGCCACCTGTCTGATCTGATCTGGCCAGATCAGCATCCTCTTGTTGATGGGAAATGCAATCTCCATGTGGCACAGCTGTGAAGAAAAAGCTGATCCAAGGCAGTTGTTAAATAACCTGGATCTGAGTGCCTGCTTCCTGCTTTTTTGTTTTGGAAAGCCTGACTTTTCCTGCCAGGTCTCCTTTTACTAAAAAGGAAAGTAAAAAGAGCTCATCTCAGGCTGATGTAAACAGATTTTCTTAGTCTAATTGGTTGCGTTTCAAGGAGGAATAAGAGAAGATCTGGCTTTGCCCTGGGGGTATCACACAGTAACAAGCAGGAAGTCTTGGCTGCAGTGGGTTTCAGAGGAGACCAGGCACAGGAGCCTGGGCAGGAATGCCACCTCCACCACAGCCCTGCTCTCTCTGCTGCTGCTGCCTCTCCTCCTTCCTCCTGGGCTTGTGTCTGTGGGGCTCCTCTTCCTGACAGCCATCAGTAACCTGCCTGATGTCATTAGTGGGTGAAAGAAGAAAGCACTTAGCTGGTCACAAGACTGCATTCCTGTTTGTGGGCAAGTCTCTTCCTTCTCCTGCACTGCTGCTGCTGTGAGGAGTGGTGGGGTCTCAGTGCAACTTCCTTTTGGTGCTTCCATCTCTGTGAGCTCTCCACAAACTTTGTGGACCTGTGAGAGAGCTGTCCAGTAGTTTTCTTTTTTCCTCCCAGATGTTTCAGTTGTTTAATTTCTATTTACAGTCTCCCTGTTTTGCCATCGTGTCTAAAGCTCAGGTTGCAGATCAGTGCTGTACAAGGATTAGGAGTTTTCACTTGGTTGCTTATCGTTTATGTGTCTGTTCTGAGGTTGAATTTTGGGGCTGTGCCGTGATGCTGGTGGAAAAAATTAGTCTCTGATTTAAAACTGTGCTTTTTTAAGGCTTCTTCTCAAGGCTGATCGTGCCCCTAATCTGTGTAGTGTCACGGTCATCACAAGAGAAAGGAGCAGACAAGGTGGGAAGGGAAGCCTGGTCAGGCACACCTGCTCTGCCTTGGGAATTCAGGATGGTCCTTCCTGGCCAGAAAGAGGGGTCTGGTGGCAATGGTGACATCCCCAGCCGCACAGAGTTCCCAACACTGGAAATTGTGACAGCTGCACTTCCTCTCTGCTCCCTAACACGATGCCTGTGCTGAGTCAGGGACATGAGGGTCATTGTCACGTGGCTGCAGGGAGCACGAGTGCTCTCTCTACCAGCAGTGCCCCCTTGTCCCCTGCCCTGTGTGGCTGTGCAGGGCTTTCACTGGGAGTCTGAACTGGAGAAGGTTGGTCTGAAGGAGCTTTTTGAGTGTGTGTTGCTGTTCTATTTGCTGTTAGACTTGCATGGGTTCCTGTTTATGAGAATCTGGGAGGCAGTCCTTTGGTAAGTGCTGCTGGATGGGTTGGGTGGGCTGGTGGAGAGGGAATGGGTGCTCCAGGGCTCGAGCTGGCACCATGATGGTGTTTTGAGAAACGAGGGGGTCTCGTTGCTGCAGGGGGTGGTTTGGCTCCAAACCACTGCTTGCTGTACCTGCTGGTGTTTGGCTGAGACAGCCTGGACCTTGCTGTGGGCTGGGAAGGCTTCTCTGCCTGCACCCTGCTGAGCTCCCTTTGAATGGAGCCTGGCACCGGTGCCAGCGTGGGGCAGAGGGTGACTGGTGGTGCTGCACGTTTGTCACGCAATTCCTCTTCCACTCTGGCACTGCTGATTCTTTTCCTGCTCATATTGCAGAGCAGAGGTTCCACCTGCAGCTCCTGTGCTTATCTGCAGGTATCCAAAGGGTGCTGATGCCTGGGAGAACTCTGGGTGTTTTGATATCTCAGGGGCAGCTCTGGGGGTGCAGCTCCTGTGGCAGGGCAGGCAGTGTCTGCAGGGTGTGTGGGGATTGTGGGGATCCCTCTCTGGTGTGTTGGGCTGCAATCAGGGGCTCCTTGGTGCTGGGGATCGATTATCAGAGGTGGGAGTAGTGAGCAGCCCCAGGCTGTGCTTGCTCAGCAGTTTTCCTTCTCCTTCCCCTCTCGGTGAGGCTGACACTGCATGTCAGGGTGTGCTGATGGTGGCACAGGGCAGAGTCAAGCAGAGAACTTGGTCACTCATTTTTGGGGCAAGAGTCACAGGCTGCAGTCCTGGTCTGGGACTGGGAAGTCCAACTTGAAGATACTTGAAACTCATCACAGATATTACATTAAAAAAAAGGCTGTTTCAATCTCAAGAGAGACAAATTCCTGCCCAGGCTGCCAATTTAGCTTCAGAGCCAAGGCTTTTGGTCACTTGGAGATCCTACAATGTGACTTTCAGAAGGGGAAACCTCCCAGCCACGTTTTGTGATTGTGGTGCTGTGTCCCAGGGTGCTTTTGAGGGCATCTGATTGATGCACCATCTCTTGATGCAGTGAAGGAGAATAAATCTCTTCAGGCTGCCAACCACTTCCCTTCATCATTCCTGTCTTGTTTGTTGTAATACATAATAATATGTTTCTATATATTTTTAAGTATTTTTAACTCTGTGACCTTATAGCACCTTTAGTCTGTATGGAAATCATGGGGGATTTGAGGATGCCTGGCACTGAGTGCTTCCAGTCCTTTTTTTTTCCCAAGTGTGCATGAGAATGAGGAATACATTTCATTTAATATGAGGATGAGGTACATCTGTTTGCTAGCACAGAGATGAGCAGAGAAGGTCCCTGATGATTTAAATTATTGTGAGCTGCCATGTATCAAGCAAATTCACACATTCAGGGGCTGAGAAGCTGTGCTAAAACACAGCATTGCTTGACTGCAATCTTTCAAAATGTTGTGACTTTTCTGTGTGATGGAAATGCTCACATCTTGCTGAGACTGATGGCTTTGCTGTGTGCACAAACAGGGGTTCAGGAATTAGAGGCACAATTAAAAAAAAACCCAGGGATATGGACATCTTGCCTTACCTTGATTGAAGATGTCATAAACACTGTGGATAAACTGACTACCCTTGAAACTGTTGTCAGGGAAAGTTTTACTTCTGCATCATGAATTTCCTATCCCTTTTAAAAACCTGGTTTGATTCTACCAAGGCCCTTCCAGGAACTGCAGGATTCCCAGGACAGCTACATTTCAAGAAAGAGTCAAGTTTCTTTTCACTGGAAGTTAGTAAAGGACATGTATTTGAAAATGAGTTGCTGTGAACTTCTTGAAAATAATTGTTACAGCCAGCTAGGTGAGACTGAGATAAATTGAGAAATAATCTTCCTGTGCTGAGTGAAGCAAGTTTGATAGTTTGCAAGTTATGACAACCCTTTAAAAAAGAGAAATGAGGCCTAATTTCACATCCTTTGCCTTTCTCTTGCTATATCTAAGCAAACTTTTTCCTGAGGGTAGGGGTGTGAAGGGAGAGCAAAAAGAAGAATCTGTAGCTGGGATATAAAGCTTGAATAACCAAATATCCAGGACCAGAGGGAGCCCAGCACCAAAAATTAAAGCAGCTCTTGTGCCTTGTTCCATCACCAGGCCGTGACTGTGTTTCCTCCCAGGGTTAGAGGTCAGTGTGGAAACTTTGTGCTGTGGAGATTGTGAATGAAGAAAGGAGATCAAACCAAGCTCTGCTCCATGCACCAGAGCCACGAACCTCCTGGAATGTTCCCCTCCCTGGCTGTGGGCAGTGGGTGGGTGGCCTGGCTGCAGCTGCCGGGTTCCTCTTTGAAGCCCTGGAGAGCTGCAGCGTGGTCAAGGCAAGGAGATAGCACAGCTTCCACCCCCACATCCACCCAGGCAGCATTCCTGGGAGCTGCCTCCTCGGGGATGCCTCTTTCCAAGGCAGCACTGCTTGGGAGAGCAGGACACCTCTGCAGGCTTGAGAAAGCCAGACCCCTCTGCTCTGGGAGCTGAAGCTCTGCTGCTTCGAGCACAGTGATGAATTTTGGCTGGAGACAAAGCCCTCACCTGGCTGAGGAGAGCACAGGCTGCTTCTTGCCCTCATTCTTTGCCCACACAGGGCAGCTCATGAATATCCATGTCCGAGCTCTCTGGAGCTGGGAATTGCTGTGAGCTGGGTGCTGCTCACCACAGGCGTGTCTGCTTTGGAGCTGTCCGCATGCACTTGGTGACAAGGGAGGCTGCTGTCCCCTGTGCAAGGAGCCTTTCCCAGGGCTCAGCTGCTGCTGGGTTTGGTGCTCAGAAGAGAAAGAGCTGCAGCTCCTGCCCCAAACCAACTCAGCGTGGTCTCCATCAGCCTTGATTTTATTCGTGGCTTCCTCTGAGCAAAGGTTTGTCATTGCCTTATGTGCCTTTAGATTTTCAGGGAAAGTGAGTGAAAGACAAGCTGTTCTGAGGACAATTTTATTGACATGTCCATCACTGCCCTGTATAAGGGGAATTGTCCACCCTTGTGTAATTTGGGCAACAAAACTGCTACAGAAAAAACCAACCCACCTTGCAGAGCTGGAGATATTTACGCCTGCCTGTGTCTGAGCACTGATTCCTCCATCTCTTTGCAGAGTTGGGCTGTGCTGTGCACAGGCAGCAGTTGAGGCTCCCTAGGGATCCTGGACCACTGGCCCTTAGGGCTTCTTTGCCCTGAGATATAACAAGCAATTCTAGTGATGAGTGAGATGTCAAGAACCAAAACACCAAAACTGAAATGAAGGGCTGCCTAGCAGATTTTGGCTGAGATTGGCTGAAATTCCTACAGGACAGGTGGTGGTACAGGAGAAGAAAAGAAGAGCTTATAATTAAAATTTCTGAGCTTTCATCAGGAATAAAAGCCATAAACCAGGAACATTTTCCCCCCACCAGCATATTCCCCTGATGCTGGTTGCCAGACCAGCTCCTTGGTGATTTACTGGAATCAGATAAGGAGGAGGAGAGGGATCCTCCTGGGAGCTGTGCCTTTTTGGCAACTAAGCCCAGTTGTGGAGGCTTTAACTAACAGTTTAGTCTACAGTTGTACAGAAGTAACATCCAGCTCTTGCTTGGCTCCAAGATCCAGCGATGGAAAGCTCGTTTGCAAGGAGGGAGAACAGGGTGACCTGCCTGATGGAGAGGAATGTGCAATTTTCTTGTCTGCAGTCACATCACTCTTACTTTCCTTCCAACACCCTGCCTTGGTGTCTCCTGTGGGAACCTAACAGGAAGCTTTGCAGTAGTGTTTTAGGGCATTTTATAACGCAGTTACTTGCCAAGTTCGCCACCAAATGAAACTTCGTGTGGGGTTGAGCACTAATTGGGTTGCCAGAGTACTCTCCAAGGGTCACTGCCATGTGTCTGTGGACTTCTCTCTGTGCTCCACAGGGTGCTTTTTACAGCTGATGCCCTCTGGCACAGGGCTGTGTGTTGTCTGGAGGTGGACTTCTCTTGTGGAGGTAACAACAAGGGGTTGATCTTTGCTAAGGGCTCTCCCTCATCAGTGTTCCCTATGCATTACCTTCCCTTTTTTTTCCCAGCTCCTGAATGTATTATCACAACCTTCAACTTCAGTCACTTTTATTTCTCAGCCATGGCATGTATCCTTTCCCTCCTGCGGCACCACCACGGCTCTGAGTAACTTTTCGGGGTGCAAGTTCAAATGTCCATGGCCTTCTGGGTTGGCAGGATGCCCAAGTACAAGGAGAGAATCACTTTGCCCTTCCAAATCAAGTTTTGAGTTAATTATCTGTTTACTTGGACAGAGTGTGTCCTTGCATGTAGGGAACATAATCTTGCCATCTGGATTAGGGTCAGAGGAGTTCAGAGTTTTGGCGCAGCAATGGGAGGGAGGGATGGGTGGCTCTCCAGGGGAAGGACAGGGGCCATAGGGCTGCTTGGGTATTTGAGGGCTGGGTGTTCATCCTCCTGCTACTACAGACTCTGGGTGTGGTTGTGGGCAAGTTGCAAATTGCTTAAACTCTGCCTTGGTAAGTGGAAAGGAGTATTTCAAGGAGATGGAAGTTAAACTGGGGGAGAGCACGGGGGGGACTGGGAAGCCAAAGGCCCAGGAAGAGATGGAGAGTAAATCCAATCTGCAGTGGAGTAAATCAGAAGTATTCATTATTTGTGTTGTAAAAACCTGTTGTGGGGATGCTCACAGGAGTTGGTGCCACAGTCCTGCTCTGTGGTTCTGCAGCAGAGGGGCCAGGGCATGCTGTCACCTTGTGGGAAAGAGGGAGGAAGCCCCAGATCTGTGGGGTGACTGGAAGAGTGGGGTCATCCCCCAGTAGCACCCCAGGGCCTCTGTGGTGAGTAAGGGCTTTAGTAAAGGCTGGCCATCAGTCCCTGCTAGTGTTGCTGGGGTGTCAGTAGGAGCCTGGTTTGGCTCCTTGGCTGGAGTGCTGATGCTGCTGGCAGAGGGGAAGCAGAAATACTTCAGATGGATCAGCATGGATACAAGAGGAAGGGAAAAGCTTGGTGTGACACCTTGGGGTGCAGAAGAACCTTGCAGAGTTTTGGTGCAAGGCTTCTATCCAAAGAGTTGTTGGGTGGTCTTGTGCTCCTAAGACTAAGTGTAAAGCAAAAAGCATTTTCTGGATGTCCTTTAATGCTGTCCCATGTGGCTGCTGGTGCTCATTGTTTTTCCTTGCTCACAGTGCCTCTGACTGCCATGGGGGAACCCAGCATGGACCCAACCATCTCTGCTGCCGACAGCCCTGCACAGCAGGACTCTCTCTTCAGCATGATGGACGTGTTCCTCATCTCCCTCATCACTGGACTTTTTACCTACTGGTTCTTCTTCCGCAAGAAAAAGGAGGAAGTGCCTGACCTCCCCAAAATGCAGTCAGTGTAAGTAACAACTCTCAGGCTGCGTGGCACCAGTGGAGCTTTTCTCTCTTGCTTGTGGTGGGTTCTGGGAGGCTCTGCTGGATTGTGGGAGGTCGCTGAGGCGGCGTTTCTCTGCCCTCAGCTGCTGTGTGTTCTCACACTGCAGAAATCCTGCCGGAAGAGCCGGGCTGCAGTTCTGCCTTACCCCACCGTGTGGCCCAAACTGGGAATTGGCCTTTCCCAAGCAAGGCAGGAAAGCCTCTGGCTGTACCTGAGAACTCTTAAGGATTTAATTCTCAGTGTTTTCTGATAAAAGTCACATTTAGGTAAATCTGGAGAAAGGACCTGCTCCTAAATAGGTTTCCTATTGGAGATTTTATCTATAAAGAGATATATATAAAGGAAAGGAATAGTCCTGGGGTTTCTGGGAGATAGTTCCTGGGACAAGCTGCTTGACAGCTCCTGTTAAACTTGATTGTAAAACTCCTGTAAAACTTGATTGGCTTTTCGTGCCAGGTTACCACAGCAGTGGGAGACTGGATTTGGAGAGGGAGAGCTTTGTTCCACCCTGTCTTCTGCAAAGGGGCCAGGAATGAGCCACACAGGTGGAGATTTGGGTGCATTTCATTCCTTTCTCAGTCACGTTCTAAACATCAGTTTTCCGCTGGACTTCTTAGCTCATTCTTTGTTTCCAGCCTCTTGCAGGAGGTTGGAAAGTACATATGCTGTCTGGGAGGGTTTTAAAGGGCAGCAGTGTCCCTGGCTGTGGTACCTTGTGCAGATGGCTGCAGACACGGCTGGCAGCAGCCCAGCTGTCTGTGCCTGCCCACTCTTACCTTGGGAATGTGTTGGATTGCTGGGATGCTTTCCCTCCCATGCCTGCCAGCCAGGCCTGTGTGTGCCAGTGCCTCTGGAGATTGCAAGAATGGCTGTGCTGCTGCAGTGAGAGCTGAGCTATCAGGGGAAAGGGCACTATCCATCTGAAACTGGATCCTGGCATGGCACAGCCTGGGCTCCCGTGCTCCCTGTCCTTGTGACTGATTCCACCTACAGCCCTTCATGTGCAGCTCTTCCAGAGGCTGTGGTGACCTTGCAGAGAAGCACTGACTTCTGGTTGTGTGTTACCACCTTGTTCTGCGGCAGGGCCTCAGCACGTGGGCTTCCATCCCAGCCTGGCTGCAGGTCCTGGCTCTGAGCTGCCTCACAAGCACTTTGTTTCCTCCGTGGGGTCTGTGCTGCCTTCTCTGTCCCTGTGAGCAGTGACTGGGAGGGAACAGCTGCTCCTTGTGGGAGATGTGGATCAGCAGCACCTCCTGTTGCCAGTAACCACAGAGGTGATGTTGTTCTGCAAGTTGTCTGACACGACTGCACTTTGGAAAGTGTCAGCCGGGCAGGTGCAGATCAAGAGGAGGCTGTGAAGTGTTTTTCCCCTGTACCCTGCTGTGGTCATTGTATCAAGCTGGTCTGAGGGCAGCGTGACCCTAAAAGCCAAGGCTGTGGCTGGTGGCACATCCATCCTTCAGGACAGAGACACTGACTTCCTGCAGCTTTTGCAGTAGGATTTCATGGGATGCCTGGAACTGGGAGGAAAATGAATGGGAAAACAAGCTTGGTCAGCCTTGGGTTTCCTTTCCTCCTGTAATCCTTGAGTCTGGGCTGGAGTTTCCTTTCTCATGACCAAGCAAATCAGGATCACACTGCCTGTGGCTGGCTGGATATGGCAGGTGGGCCCCTGGCAGGCAGGGAAGCTGTCCCACACCCATGAAGGCAGAGAGGCCTCAGTGGGGACTGTCTTTGGCTGGAGTGGAGAGCCTTGACCTTTAGAGGGGTTGCATTTCTTCAGCTCATTCTCTGCAGCTCTGCCAAAGTGTCCTGAACTGCTTTATCTGATGGCACTGGGTGATGGTTTCTGTTGTGTCACTTTGGCCCCCCAGTGTCAGCCTCAGAATACTGGAGGATGAAGGTGCTGAATAACAATTCAGACACATCACAATGCTGCTGCTTTGGTGATTTGTTTGCAATGCTGAAGAGTGCAAACAGAGTCTCTGACATAAAAACAGCATCCAGCACCTCAGTGCCTCTCTGGGGTTTTTGGGAGCAGCACACCTTCATAAAACCGTGTCATCTTGGCAGGGTCTGCAAAGGAAATGCTGCTGTAGTTACTGCCCTTGATTGTGGAAGAGCAGATGTGTGGTTGAGATGCCCTGTTCTGGATGGCAGCTGGGCTGGGTTCTCTCTGCGTGGCCTGGGAATCATCACAATCTTTCCCAGCAATCCATCTTCAGGTTCAGCCACAGCTCAGAGAGGGATCAGGCTGTTGATCTTCACCCTTGAGCCAAGTGGAGCTGTTTTTCTGCCTGAAGTGCCCACAAAAGGGACAGAACCCAGCTCATGCAGTGATTTCCCACATGTGATGTGTCCCGTACCTGTGACGTGTAACACGTGTGTGTGGGCCAGGCTGGGATCCCACTGACTGAGCATTGCTTGTGTTTTGACCATTTTCAGACTTAATTAAAACCACCAGAGCAGCTCTCCCTGCAGCCTGCTCTGCAGATGTCATTATGGAGAGCAGCTCTGGACCGCCACGCAGCCACGGCCACCATGCTTCCTTGCCGGGCCATTGCTGGGGAATGCAGGAATTTATTTTTGTTCTTTGGCTGCTCTTCCTCTGCAAGTTTCTCAATCACAGATTTCTTTCCCTTCTCCTGTTCCCCCTCTGCAGACAGTCGTCCTGGGGAGATGCAGGTGGGACAGCCATTGGTATGCTGAGTGTCACCCTCTCCCTTCTCCCCCCTCTTTAACATTGTTTGGGTCAGAAACTGGCTTATCTCTATTCTGCAGCTATGCAGAAATCCATTCCCTGGTACTTGTAAGGCTTCCTGTGGCAGGAATTGCTCCAAGTCCTTAGCCTGATTAGCTCTCTGCTGCCTGTGTGTGTGAGAGAGACCATCTCTAATTTAATTTAATAGGATCCTGAGGAAAACAAACTCCTGTGAGCAGCCTCCGTAATGGCACTGCCATAGTTACCCGAAGCATTGCTCACGCAGTGTCTGGAATCGTTTCATTCAGCTACAGCATCAAGCTTTTTTTTTTGAGGTTTTTTTTTTAGTAAAAGAATATATATAAAAGCAGCTGTGATATAAACAGTTTCCAAGGGAACGAGGCTGGGGGAGGGTTTTGTGTCCCGTCCCCTGCTCCGTGCGGATGGGAGAGGGACGTGTGCTGCGGAGGATCCTGGGAGGTTTCATTCTCCACTCCTAATTCCTTTCTGCCACTGCTGCCAGATGTTGCAGTTTCTCAGGACTGTGCAGATCCACTCAGTAACTTCCAAAGCCCCACCACGAGGGTTGGGGTGGACGGGACCACTCCTGCTATGACCCGTGCCGGGACCTTTTGTGCCGGCTCTCTTCTCCTCAACAAAAGGCTGACGCTTGGTTTTAACGCCCAGGAGGAGCAGAATGGAAAGGCCTGTGTGCGTGTGGCTCCAGAGCTAAGTTAGATCCGTCCCCCCACAGCTCCCCTTGCAGATACACGGCTGCCCTGGACTCTTTGTCTGCCTCCTCCCTGCCCTGCCATGGGCTGTGTGTACTCAGCCCCGCGGGAAGAGCCGGCCGTGGCCAGGTGAGTTACTCTGTCCCATGGGCTGGTGGGGTCCTTCCAGCTCCAAATCTGGATGGAGTGGGAGCCTCCTCCCTCTGCAGCAGGAGGAGGAGGAAGGGGAGAGGCTGTGCTTGGAAGCAGGCTGCTCCAGGGGAGACCCTGCTGTTGGTGCTCGGTTTCTGGGCAGCATCCAGGCTGCGTCCTCACTTCTGGATGTATCCGTGCTTTCAGCAGGAAAGCCATGGGAACAGGAGCTTTCTGAAGCAGAGGTGTTCAGTTGGGACAGACTTGGGTATTCTTGCTGAGCTGTTGGGAGCTTCCTCCACTGTCCTTTCTTTTTCCTGAAGCCAAAGTGACAGAGAGCCCTGGGAGTTGTTTGCGCTGTGGGCTCTCACCAAGGGTGGCAGAGCTGTACGAGCCACAGACTCACTCTGACAATGGGGTTAATCCCCTTCTCTCCACCCAGCACTTCTTGAAGTGCTTGTAGCTGCTAACCTGAGCTGTGTAAGCTGTAAGAGCAGTCCTTGCTGAGGACAAACTTTCTCTTCCAAGTTTCCCTGGCAGAGCAGTGAAAATGAGTGTAGTTTCTGCCTTTGGTGCCTGTGTGTTTTCGCTGCTCAGATTTTCAGGCCACTCTGATGAAGCAATGTGTAGCCTTTTTTCCAAAGCCAGGCTCATTATTTCTTCTGTATCTGAGCCACAGCCTGTTCTCCAGCACTCCCTTCAGTGTAGGGTTGCCTCCTTTGAAAACAGACGAGCTCCATGTGCTGCTCCCTCATCTCTTCCAAAGGGAGCTTGTTGAAAGGCTCTAAAAACTTTTCTTTTTCTCCTCCTTTAAAAGTATTTTGTTTAGTAGTTAACCCAACAGTTGTTTTAATTGGATCTCATTTGCAGAGGGCAGGAATTAAAGAAGTTCACCAAGGAGCCAAAAACTAAGTAAGAGCTGTGTCTTGAGAGCTTTCCAGAGCCCCTGTCCTCACTGCAGCGTGGGCAGGGCTGGGGCTGCTCCCTTAAGATACTTGTGATATCCCAGTTCCCAACAGGGGACAAATGACAACATGGGGAGATTGTTAACTGCTGAGGGAGCCAAGCAGGAGTGTGAAGCAGCTCTCCTGGGAGCACAGCTGCCTTGGGGAGCTTTTGGGGGTCAGCTTTTCTCTTCCTTTGTGTGTGCTTTGTCTTTGTATGAGATTATTGGTGCTCAGAGCCATCAGGCCCAGTTACGGAGCTCCTTGATCCCTTTGGGTAGCAAGGGGTGCTCCAAGGGATGTTTAATGAACATTCCCCACCCTGCTGCTCTGTGTGTGTGTGCTGTCCACAAATGCCTCGGCACATCCGCAGGATCTCTCCCTCTGGGCTACAGAGCTGAGGAAACTGTTAGCAAGCTCTTCACATTCTCACACGGGCTGGAGCCAAAAACATTTGTTTTTTGCCTGGAGGCTTCTCTCTTCCCACAGGAGACCCAGCCTTGCATTCTTCCATTGTGGAACGGGAACGGGTCCCACGTTCATCTTCCCTGCTACCAGAGTTTTGGTGGGGAGGGCAGCAGGGGAGCTGCTGTCCTTGCCTGCTCTGAAAAGCTCCCAGTGCCTAATCTGACTGTAGCTATGGTCACCTCTGCTTGTGAGTCTCCAGAGGTCCTCGAGGCTGGGCTGTTTTCACTCCATGAAAATCCAAAGATGTGCAGAGGATAGCAAAGCTCTTCTGGCTCCCTGACAGGGCAGCCACGGCTGTGTGAGTCCCCACCTCCTGGGGTTTGTCCCTTTTCCAATTAGGGAAAGCCATGTCCATACAATAATGCAAAGGTTCTGTGCAGGACATCCATCCTGGGAATGGGAACCTGGCATGGAACGAGCTCCACAGGACTCGGCTGGCAGAGTTTGTGGGGAGCTCTGTGGGTCTGATCAGCTGCGTGTGTCTGTTCCAGCTCCCCAGCTCTGGGGCTCGTGTCTGGCATGCTGTTTTGAGGTTGAAACAGATGATTTTTAGCCGTTTGACATCAGATGTGCCTTGGGGGGATGACTCATCCTGCCTGCCCATGGTGGTGTGGGAAGCAGGGAGTGATCCTTTCTCTTCTCTCACACCAGCTTGGCCCCTGAGACTTATCTGGAGACCTGCTCCTGTGAGATCCTTTAACCTGCTCAGCTGTGAAAGCTCTCAGAGCAGTTGATAAAGGTTTCCTGCAGGGCAAGGCTGGGTGCCTGGGCTTTTCCTGTGGGAGGATTCACTGGGGCTCAGCTTTTCCCTTCTGCTCCAAGTCCCTGCTCCATGGTTGTGTGCAGAAGCCCTGTGGTTGAGCAGTGGCCATCCCTGGGACAGGGTGAATAACAGTGGTCAGCAGAGATTCACACCCTTTGGGGCAGCTTTCCTGAGGTCTGGAGGCCTCTTTTTCCCCACTTGCTTATTCCTGACCTCATAAATGAATGAGGTTCCTCCTGTCTTTCAGAGCAGCTCCAGTGAGGGACAGCAGCTTCATTGAGAAGATGAAGAAGACGGTAAGCTGCTTGTTCTGCCTCCAAGGGGTGCTGGGAAGGTGGGGGAGCTCATGTCCATCCCAGTTTCCTCTGGAAACTGTCAGCAGGAGGAGCTGGTTTGGATACAGACACATGCCTGCTGCAGAGGGCATCCAGAGGAAGGCTGTGTGAGCAGCCAGGAATAGCTCTTCTAGTCTGTGCCTGAGAGTTATTAGAAAAGAAATTAAAGTGAAAATTCGGTGGTGGAAAAAAATAATGTAATATGAGATCAAAGTCAGGAGGGAAATGGCAGAGACTTTAAAGTAATTGGCTGGCAGTTGTTTATCTGTGTGGTTGGTTCCCAGAGTGGCTGGCTGTGGAATGGGAATTGTTGTACACAGAACTGTCAGCTTTTGACTCTGCTGGTCTGGACACAGGAGAAAGCAGAGGAAGAAAAAAGGGCTGGATGCATTTTCCCTTTGATTTCAAAGTAGCTGGCTTGCAGCAGAGCAGGAGCTCTGGTGCTCAGGCACTTGCCCAAAGCCCTTGGCAAGTTCTGCATTCTCATCCAGGGTGTTCCCTGTTTCCAGGAGTCACGCTGCAGCCTCGCAGTTAGAGAATAAATCTGGAAGGTTTATTCTTTGCTTTGGGTTTTAGTCTGACCTGAGTCTCCCCTCTGAGAGTGGCAAGAGTCACGTTCTCATTAACAGCTCAGCCTTGAGTTTTCTGCCAAACCCTTGGTGTCCTGCACAAGCGCAGACTCCTGGTTGCCTTTAGGTTGCAGTCCAGCATTCCTGATCCCAGGCATTTCCTTTGTCTGTGCTTTATCCCTGCATTTGCCAAATGACTAATCACCATTTAAAAGGGATTTTTCTTTTTCCCCAGGGCCGAAATATAGTGGTTTTCTATGGTTCCCAGACGGGCACAGCAGAGGAGTTTGCCAATCGCCTCTCCAAAGATGCCCATCGCTATGGCCTCCGGGGCATGGCAGCAGATCCAGAGGAGTATGACCTGGTAATTTAGCCCTGAACAGCCTTGGGATAGTAACAACCTTCCAGTGCCCCCTAAGAAAATCCAATGACCATGGCCAAGGGACAGTTGTGTCGTTTAGGGGAGAAAAGATCAGCCTGGGAGATGCAGCTCTGGGCTCGGTCCTTGCCATTCTACATTCTCCTGGTCCCTTATAGCCTTGCATGGATAATCCCATTGCTTTTCTGATGGGGTAGAAATACTGACTTGCAGTCCAGTGGGGGTGGTTGCCTTTATCTTCCCTGCCATTTTGGGTGGGTTTGGCCTTTCCCATCCTCTTCTGTAAATGCGTGGTGCTGTTCACACACCTACGCTGTGGGGATAGGAATTGCCCAACAGCCACAGTGTGGGATCCTTGAATATTCCTTCTTTCCTCTGGTTGCAGTCAGACCTGAGTCGCCTCTCTGAGATTGACAAGTCCTTGGCTGTGTTCTGCATGGCCACCTATGGAGAGGGGGATCCCACGGATAATGCCCAGGATTTCTACGACTGGCTGCAGGAGGCTGATGCCGACCTGTCGGGTCTCCGCTTTGCAGTAAGTGGCCCCATTCCAGTTTTTGTGCTGCATTTGGGCAGGAAGGCCAAAAGCCCTCCAGAGTGGCTTGGGGAAAGGCCCAACATGATGTCTGTGCTTTGTATACCTTGTCTGGGATGAGGTCCCTGCTGTCTTCCTGCCCAGGCTTTGTGGACACTTGCAAATGTACATCTGGAGGCTTTAAATGCAAATGTCAGAGTTCTCTCTCCACTCCCTAAATCATGAGGGTTTCCTGGTATAAACAGCCCCAAACAGCCCTGCAGGCACTGAATACAAGTCTGTAAATGAGCTACAGGCTGCTGCTGCTCTTCAGAAGCTAATTGAGCAGCCTGGGGCCACATCTTATCCCACAAATTAAATCACTTGGAGGAGCATGTGGCTATCTTCCTGTGCTGAGCTGAATAACTGAGAAACACCTAAACAACTCTCTCAACAAACTGAGAAACAGCCACCTCACCTAAACCCTAGCCAAATTCCTTAGGCAGCATAATATTGCAAGTGAGAGTAAAATCCACTGGAGATGGGAGGCTGCTCTGTGTGAAGCAGTGAGCAAGCATTTACTGTGTGCTTTGTGGGAGGCTAAGGCCAGCAGTGGGTCTCCAGACAGCCCAGGTTCTTACTGCTTCCATGAGGAGATGTGCAGGAGCTCTTAGAAGTGCATCCAAGCTCAGGGGAGATGCTGGCGTCTCCTGACCACACACTCTCCAGCAGTAGATTCTTACTGGAGAGCTGATGGGGGAGCTGGGAGAGGTGTCACTGTCTTTATTCCACATCCTTTGCGGGGTGATACGTGGCCAGAGGATGTCAAATGGATGGGGAAAGTCCACCTCCTGCTTCTCTGTGCTCATGAGTGTTCCCTGCCAGGTCTTTGGGCTGGGGAACAAGACTTACGAGCACTTCAACGCCATGGGAAAGTACGTGGACAAGAGACTGGAGGAACTTGGAGCCCAGCGCATCTTTGAGCTGGGGCTGGGAGATGACGATGGCAAGTGAGTGCCTTGGGCTGAGGGGCTGGTCTGAGCTGGCTGGAAGCATCTTGGAAGGGGCCTTGGCAGGGAATTGACTCAACTACCAAGACAGAAATAAACTCCACGGGGCTCATTGTTTGGGTTAATGTGTTTCTGAGTGTGTGTCTGCCACAATCACAGGGAGTATCCTAAGGGATCCTGTGTCTGGGAAATCCCACATCAGCTTTAAATGCCCATGGGTACAACTGGAGCAGGCTTTGCAGCCTCCTGTGCCTTTGCCCTGCTGCAGCCTGTGTGGATAAACTCACCCATCCCAGTGGAGGAGGAAGGTTAATCTCCTTGGGAGGTGTTTAATGGTGGGAGGCAACAATTTTCCAACTCAGACAATGAGATTTTCTTTCTTTTTTTTGTTTTTTTTAACCTCTCTGTGTTCACCTGAGCACCTTGGGACATTACATCAACCTGTGGTTCTACCTCTAAGGTCTGCAGGGCCTTATGGAAGGGATATGCCGTGTGTGGAAGGCTCTGAGCCTGGAAAAATAAGCAGTGCCATGGTGGAATCATGACCTGTTAGGAAGGTCACCTCATGCCAGGGGTGGACAAGGCTGAGTTTTTTTTAAAGACTGAGCCTAAATAGCAAAACCTTCCTTGGCAGACCTAGGGAAGGGAGGGGTGTCTGGTGTAGCAACAGTTCCCACTCAGTGCTCTGCAGGCGCTTTCCTGGTGAACTGTGGGCATGTGGAGGTACCAAAGGTGCCTGGGTTTAAGGCAAATGCCTTTTCCCAGAGTGATGGGAGAGAGGAGGACCACAGGGATCTCAGGGAGCTCCTCTGGGAATAGGGCTGGGTTATTGACTCTCTCTTCTGCCCTGGCTAGCCTGGAAGAAGACTTCATCACCTGGAGAGAGCAGTTCTGGCCAGCAGTGTGTGAGCACTTCGGGGTGGAGGCTACAGGAGAAGAGTCCAGGTGGGTTTGGGAGCAGCTTCTCTTGGGTGTCAGAGACTGGCCACCTCTGACTGCTGGCTGTGCCATCAGCCCTGGGCTGCTGTTCCCTGTCCTCTGCACTGCCTCCCCTTCCAGAGTCAAGCAGGGCACAAGTGAAATATAGCAGAAATATAGGCTGTTTGGCCTGAACCTGTCCTGGTGTGAGTCCAAGCCCAGCTCTGGATTCCTGTTCTGAGATGGAGATGATGGGTTTGGTTCCTTTGGGGCTGGCTGTGCTGGTTGTGAGGCTCCAGGGAGGCTGAGGGTTCCCCTTGCTTTGGGCTTTCTGCCAATTCTGCCTGGTCCCTCATGTCTCAAGAGGGGCAAAGGGGTGGAATTTGCATTTGTTTATGAGCTGCAGCAAATCCAGCAAAGGAGATGATGGTTCCAGTTGTACCTTGTGGGTTCCAGTTTGACTTTTTTCTCTTCTCTCTGCCCTTTTCCCCTCCAGCATCCGGCAGTACGAGCTGGTGGTGCACACAGATGTCAACATGAACAAAGTCTACACGGGGGAGATGGGCCGGCTCAAGAGCTACGAGAACCAGAAGCCGTGAGTGCCAAACCCCCTGGGCAGGGTGTACATGGGGCAGGTCTTGGCTGGTAGCTCCCTGATGTTTCTAACAGCACCTGCTGTGCAGGCAGTGCCATTCCTGCAGCACAGCACCTCTCTGCCCAAGAGAAATGGGCTCAGATCTCCAGTGGGACTCTGAGATTCCCCCAATTAATGAATCATTTGTGGTGAGGAGATGGCTGTGGTCACATCCTCTGTTTGGCTGGTACATCCACAGCATCTGTCCTGAGCCTTCCCTTGCCTGCAGTGGCCAATGCATGATGGCTGCTGGCAGTACTGCTGTGGGGAGATGAGCTTGAAACGTTCATTCCAGCCTGAAACCTTTCTTTGAGATTCATCCACTTCTGTGTCGTGTGTCCTTAATGGGACAGAAGCTGTTGACTGCTGGGCTGTGGTGAGAAGGAAAAGGATCTGTTTTCTGTGCTGGTGTGGGGAGCAGCAGGATCACGATCTATTTTCTGTGCCGGTGTGGGCAGCAGCATCATTTGGTTTGTGCTTTGGAGCAGGAACCAAATGATGGCAGCCTGCTCTGGAGTCAGAGGGAGCATGCCTGGATACAAGGAGCTCCATGAGCCTGCAGGAGGCTATCCCAGAACACCCTTGTCTTTCCTTCCAGCCCATTTGATGCCAAGAACCCTTTCCTGGCTCAGGTTACAGAGAACCGCAAGCTGAACGAGGGTGGAGAGCGGCACTTGATGCACCTGGAGCTGGATATCTCCAATTCCAAAATCAGGTAGTTCCCTGGAGGGGACTGCTCCTCTGTTTTGTTGGGAGCAAAGAACAAGGACGTGGTACCAGCCTCGTCCAGCACTTCACCTTGCTCATTAACAGTGCCCCTTTGGGCTTCTGTACAGGTACCCCCTGTCAGGACTTGCTCCCAGCTCTTGGACTGCTTTGGGTCCATCCCATCCCACATCCCTGTCCTACCTGAGCAGTCCCAGATGCAGGAATTCTCTAGAAGTCACTCAGTAAATGAGAGGGCAGCTGAGCTGTGAGAGAAGGGAGGAGCTGGGGATTGCTCTTGCCTGAATTTGCCTGGTTTAGGTTTACAAGCATAGAGGGAATAAAGCCCTGTTCTTAAAACCCTCTCACTGGCTTAAATTCCTTAAATTGTTAGGAAGTTGTGAATCCAGGTGGCTTAACATAACTGCAGAGGTTTTGAGGAGCTTTGCTCTGTTCTGTTGGGAAGTTGACCTGTCCTTGCTGGAGTTCTGGCAGAACTGCTGTTACCTGGGTGATCCCTGGGGAACCATTATCCCACAATGTCACTGCTGGCTTCTGTGGATCCTGATGGTGCAGGTCCTGTGCATCAGGCCAGCCCTCTTGTCTTCTGGCTGAGCTGCTGGGGGTGGTCGAGAGGTGGTGCAGGTGTTCCATGTGCTCTCCTGCTCCGTGCCAGGTACGAGTCCGGCGACCACGTGGCCGTGTACCCAGCCAACGACTCCTCCCTGGTGAACCAGATTGGTGAGATCCTGGGCACGGACCTGGACACTATCATGTCCCTAAACAACTTGGATGGTGAGTATGGATAACCCCTGAAGGTCAGCAGTTCTCCTTCAGATGTGGCCTCTGTCTTTTACCCTCAGATCCCATGGGGCACCTCCAGATGTCCCACAGCCCCTCTCAGTGTTGTGCTGTTTTAGCAGGGGCTCAGAGCCTGCTTGCTGAGATCAGCTGAAGTGGGTCAGTTGTGAAATGTGCTTAGGGAGCCTATTGAACAACAAATTATGTAACAGCACACTCCTAATTACGGAGCATCAGTCCACCAGAGCATCCTTCAGCAGCCCCAGAGCTCCTCAGAGCCCTGAATGTGTGAGATGTTCTTATTCAGCCCAGGGAGGAGGCACAAGCTTGGGGACTGAACTGACAGCAGGGAGCACTTGTGCTGATCCAAAGAGCCTTTCCTGGGTAACATTCCCAGCAGAGCTGGCCTCTGGCAGGAGGGAGATGGCAGCTGCTGCCCATCACACTCCTGGAGCAGCACAGCAGGCCTGAGGCAGCAGATGTGCTGGCCCAGAAGCCTGAGAGAGCTCCTGGTTTCTAGAGAGGAAGTGAATTTAATGCACTGCTGGAGCCTGGGGCCCTCTGTGCAGTGTCTTGTGCTGTCCAACCTCACGCTGCTATTCCTGCTCCTTATGGACCTCTCAAGGCTGAACAGAACGGCTCCATTGACTGCTGGCACAGCTGTACGTGGCTGACAGAGCCTAAGGACACTTTTGAGACCAGATCTGATGGAGGCCAGAGGCCAAATTAGCCATGGAGGGCAGCCCCCTGCTTAGCCTGGACTGTGCATGCACATCTTGGGGCAGGGAGCCCCTTGGGGAACACAGGGTTGGTTTTTTTTGCTGCTAAACCAGGCAGCATCTGTGAAACACAAAATGGGCTACTGGAAGATGGAGCTGCCTGAGGAGGGAGGTGATTCAGAGTGGAGCTGGGGCTCTGACCAACAGGCTGCTCTCTCCTCCCTGAAGCTCACTCTGCTGTCTCCAGCCCTCACTGTGTGTAGTACCTGCACAAAACCTCTTAACGTAACAACGTGAGGTGGATGACTTTTAATTTTTTCTTTCTCTCCCACTTCTCCAGAGGAATCCAACAAGAAGCATCCCTTCCCCTGCCCCACGTCGTACCGGACAGCCCTGACCTACTACCTGGACATCACCAACCCTCCCCGCACCAACGTCCTGTACGAGCTGGCCCAGTACGCCACGGACGCCGGCGAGCAGGAGCGCCTCCGTAAAATGGCCTCGTCTGCTGCTGAGGGCAAGGTGGGAGCACTGCTCTTCCCAGCTGGGGGATCCCCAAAAGGCACCCAGAGAGCCCAGGGGGTGTTTGTGAGGGGAGGTTGTGATGCCTGTGCCCTCCTCGCCTGCAGGCGCTGTACCTCAGCTGGGTGGTGGAGGCCCGCAGGAACATCCTGGCCATCCTGCAGGACATGTCCTCCCTGCGCCCCCCCATCGACCACCTGTGCGAGCTCCTGCCCCGCCTGCAGGCCCGCTACTACTCCATCGCCTCCTCCTCCAAGGTGGGTGTGCTGCCAGCAGGGAATGTGGCTGTGGAGGGACTGCTTCAGCTGCAGCTCCCCTCTGCTGGGAGCTGGGCGTGAGGAGCTTCTCCTGGTGACATTGGCTATGAGAGGGGCAGATTTAGTGATCTCCATGCATGGAGTCGTCCCAGCTTCCCACAGGGTTTATGGAGAGTCCCATGCCAGCCAGCTGTGCCCTGATGCCACCACTCTCTCTGGGGCCCTGCTCCTCTTGGCCTGGCAAGGTGGCATTTTAGGGGCTGGTCAAAAGTCACGCTTGGCAACCTCCAGGGAAGCTCAGTGGTCCCGTGATGCATTAAGAGAGAAGCCCCATGAGGAGCACACAGGGAGGAATAGCTATCCCTATGAGGTTAAATTTCTTCCCACTCCTGAGCACAGGAGGAAGCTGTGTGGGGTTCCTGGGTTCCTTCTCTGCCTGGTTCCAGCATCTCTTCCTTGCAGGTTCATCCCAACTCCATCCACATCTGTGCCGTGACCGTGGAGTACGAGACCAAGACTGGCCGCCTGAACAAAGGGGTGGCCACCAACTGGCTCAAGAGCAAGGTGCCTGACCAGAACGGGAGCAGCTCCCTGGTGCCCATGTACGTCCGGAAGTCGCAATTCCGGCTGCCCTTCAAGCCCAGCACGCCCGTGATCATGATCGGGCCTGGCACCGGCATCGCCCCCTTCATCGGCTTCATCCAGGAGCGGGCTTGGCTGAAGCAGCAGGGTGAGTGCCCAGGAGCTCCCCCAGGGGCTGGAGCCGCTGCAGGGCTCTGTGGGGCCAGGTGGTGCCTCCAGGGTGCAGCTTTGCTGCTCCTGTTGCTGCTGAGCCCGGCCAAAAGCAGAGTGCTGGGGCAGGGTGAGCAGAGCTGAGTGGTTTTGTCCACAGGAGGATGCTTTGTCCTCTTGGCCACAGAGGATGTGTGGGGGTGGACAGACCTGAGGCACTTCTCGACCTCTGCCACCACCACACCTCCAAATAACCACAGTCAGGTCACTCAGACTCGATTCTGAAGCTTGTGGCCACTTCTGGGAATCGGTCCTGAGCCTTGTAACCAGAAACCATCGTGCAGCTCTGCAAGCACAGGGTGGGGGACAGAGAGCACGGCGTTGGGGGCTGCTGGGGGGTGTCAGGACAAGGGGAGGCTGTGAGGGGACAGCAGGGGCTGGCAGGGCCCAGCTGATGGGGGCTGTGTGACCCTGCAGGCAAAGAGGTGGGCGAGACGGTGCTTTACTACGGCTGCCGCCGCCAGCACGAGGACTACCTGTACCGGGAGGAGCTGGCCCACTTCCAGAAGGAAGGAGTCCTCACCCAGCTCAACGTGGCCTTCTCCAGGGACCAGGCTGAGAAGGTACCACACTGTTCCCACTTGTTCCTGCTGCCCACCATCACCCCCATGGCAGGCAGGAGCAGCCAGCACTTCCCCTGTCTCCCATGAGCACAGCCTTGCCTTCCCTCCCTCTCAAAGGTCTGTGCTGTGGGGGCTCTGCTCCTCTCTCCTCACTCCCACCTTGTTTCCTGCCAGGTTTATGTCCAGCACTTGCTGAAGAAGAACAAGGAGAATGTCTGGAAGCTGGTTAACGAAGGGATGGCTCACATCTATGTGTGCGGGTAGGTCTGGGGACAGGACGGGGATTTGGGGACAATGTTCCTGTTCTCAGGAAAAGGAGCGTGACTCAGTTTCCCCAGCTGTGCATTACAGACCCTGGGAGGGTTATGCTGTCCTGGTTCAGAGGAGGGCAGGGGGTGTGGGGTGAGCAAACCCTCTGTGCCCAGGTGGGAGGTGACAGTGGCTGTGCTGTGGTGTCTCACTGACGCTCCCGGTTTGCAGCGACGCGCGGAACATGGCCCGGGACGTGCAGAACACCTTCTACGAGATCGTGTCCGAGTTTGGGAACATGAGCCAGCCCCAGGCCGTGGACTATGTAAAGAAACTGATGACAAAGGGCCGCTACTCCCTGGATGTGTGGAGCTAAGAGCAGGGCTGGCGGGGCCGGGGAGAGAACAGGTCCCCAGGCGTGGGCCAGGGGAGCTGGCAAGTGCCTGCTCGCTCACTGCTGCTGTGGGTGACGGTGTCATCCCCAACCCACGGCTACCCCGGTGTCACTCCCAACCCTTCCTGGGCCTCAGCAGCCCCTCGGGGCAGGCTGTGGACCCAGGGGCTGGAAGGGGTTGAGAGGGGCAGGGGGGTAGCTGGGGCAGGAGCTGCGGTGCCAGCATGGCACCAGCGTTTGCCTTGAGGCCAGCAGGGACAGCGGGGACGCAGCCACTGCGGGGCCGGAGGGACCGACACTGCCAGGGCGTCCTTCCCTGAGCACGAGGTGTCGCCTTATCCCCGGGGCTGGAGCCCACCCTGGCCTGCAGGGACAGCAGAGGGGCAGAGGGGCTGTGCTCAGGCGGGGATTGAGGCTTTGCCATCCTGCCACCCCCGTTTGCCCAGCTCTGGGATGTGGGGCTGGCTCTGGGCACAGAGCTGTCCCATGGCCCCACCAGCATTTCCCACTGCCTGCCCTCGCTCCAGCACCAGCGGGAAGCTCCTCTCCCTCTGGAATACACCCGGTTTGGGAGGTGGGGTCTCAGCCCTGCAGCTCCCCTGAGCCCAGCCCCTCCCTCACGCCGTGCACGGTCATTTTTTAAATACGGTTTTTATTTTGAACATCTTTGTGATTTAAGCATTGAAAAAAAAAAAAAAAAGACAACAACAAAACCCCCAGACCTTCAGGCTCTCCAATGATTGTAAATTATTTAAATACATTTGCCCTTGGAATAAAAATACTGTGTCTGGGTTTACTTCCTGCATTCTCTCTGCTCAGCCAGAGGGAAGGAGGCAGGAGGAGCAGTCAATGATAACTGGGAGGAAATTTGGGGATGTGGTGGCAGCTCTGGGTTTAGGCTGAGCTGGGGGCAGCCCCTACCCCGAGTGCTGGGCTGTGGGAGGGGAGGGAGGATGGCAGTGGGGGGCTCTGGACTGGGGTGCAGCTGTGCCCAACCTGCTCTTTGGTTCTTCCAGAGCTCCCGATGCTGGTGCAGGGTGGCTCTTCCCCACCTCCAGGGACACTGAGGTTCTACCGAGCTCCTTGGGCGGCCACGGTTCTGGCCACAGCCTGTGCAGACTCGGGTGCCACGGGAAGGAGCCCTGCCTGCAGCCCAGGCTGGTGGAAGGGCACAGGGAGATGACTTTTCATAAAATCATGGGCACATTTAGGCTGGAAAACCCCTCCAAATCATTGAGGCCAACCCTTAACCCAGCACTGCCACACCAACCACTCAACCATGTCCCCAGCTGTCACACCTACATGGCTTTTACATCCCTGCAGGGATGGTGACTCTAGCACTGCCCTGAGCAGCCCCTGGCAGGGCTGGACACCCCTTTTTTGTGAAGACACTTCATAACCAATCTAAACCTCCCCTGGTGAAACCTGAGGCTGTTTCCTCTTGTCCTACTGTGACAATTGTCCTCTGACCCCCACCTCCACCCTCCTCACAGGGAGGTTGTGCCAGGACCCACTTCCTGATGACCCAAAGCTGCAGAGCAGAGTGTGGAAGCTGTTCCCAGACTGTCCCGGTGAGCCAGGGCAGCTCCTTCCCTTTATTTTCACCCGTGCAGCCTCAGGAGATGCCAGCCCAGGGTGCTGCTTGCACAGCTCCAGCGAGAGGCCTGGGCCAGGCTCCTGCTGCTCCCAGCCCTGCCCCAGCTGGCCCTTCCCTCTGGATTGAAGGTGAGGAAGGAGCTGGGACACCCCTGGAGTGCCCTCAACACTCAACACCCCTGGGCTGCCCTGGCTGCAGGGCTGGGGGGACAAGGGGTCCTCGAGCAGCCCAGGAGCCGTGTGAGGCAGTGCAGGACACTGCCCTGTCCCACTGGGGTGGGGACATCCACAGAACATCCCAGGAAAAGGGAGGGGAGTGGCTGTCCCAAGCATCCCGCTGTGTGGATGTGGGAGGCAGCCAGGAGAGGAGGTGCAGGGTGCTCCCGACTCCAGGTGAGTGACTCCAGCACGGATCCAGCCCCGTGCTCAGCACATGGACTGTCCAGGAGCAGGCCCCAAGATCTGTCCCACATCCAGGCCTCCGAGGAATGGGATGAGACACCAGAGTCCGGACGGAACTGAGGAGAGGGGGATAGGGGATGGAGCTGGTGGGGAGAAACAGTCCAGGCCCCCACACTGCCCCACTTCAATTCTCCTTTGTGTCCTGGTTCTTGTTCTGAATCTTCTGGTGGACGACACGGAGGGTGGTGAAGAAGTTGCCCAGGAAGAGGATGAAGAAGGGGAGGCCGCACATGAGGACCTGCGGGACCAGAGGAGTCAGCAGGAGGGACCTGCCTGGGGCATTCCCCTCCCAGGGCATTCCCAGGAGCCTCCTTACCTGCCACTCCTTGCACTCGGGGTGCTGGATCATGCGGAACAGGGTGATGGCGTTGTAGAGCTGCCAGAACTGCAGGAGAGAGGAGATTCAGAGGAGCTGCTGCTTCCACAGGCTCAATCCCAGGCTGGCGCCCATCCAGCTGCTACCTCTGGCTGTAAACCCCACACCCACCTCGTGTGGGGACAGTGAAACCCCATGAAGGGCTCGTCCCCAGAGGACCCCAGCTGGGACACCCCCCATTTCAGGCCAGCCTTTGGCCTTCAGCCCCCACAATCTGACTGAGGAAGGAGTTGATCCTTTGCAGCAGCAGCTCCAAGCTGGAGCTCAGAAGGGCTTTGGAAAGGCTTTGGAAGGGTTCTCACCACAGCCCCTCTGCACCTGAGCACTCAGCAGAACCAGCCCAGCCCCTCCCCATCTCACTGCCCCACTTGTGGAGGTGGTGGGTGCTTCGGAGGGAAGGGCCCAGCATTTGCTGGAAGCATTTCCCTGCCCCAGGCATCCCCTCTCACATGGCTGTGGCAGCCTGTGGGGTCTGTGCCATGCCCAGGCCACCGAGCACAGCTGGGAACGTGGCACATCCTGCTCCCACCTTGCAAGGACTGGGGCAGCCTCACCTGCCCAAAGAAGAGGAAGGGAAGCAGGAACGTGAGGCCTCTCCACATCCAGGACTGGAAGCCCTCTGCAAGGGATGAAGGTTTCTGTGAGGACCCAAATGGGCTGGTGGAGAGGGGCAGGAGCCCAGCTCCTCCAGGCATGGGAGGCTCAGTGCCCACACCGTGAGGAGCTCCTGCCATTCCAGCCTCACTGTGGGCACTTGCAGTGGGGACAGTGGCACTGACTCCTAATCCACCCCAGGGCTCTGGGCTCCAGTGGAGCTGGCCCTCAGCTCCTGCCCTCGGTGTCACAGGGGCCGGGCAGGGGACAGCCCGCAGTGCCTGGGGTGTTGGAGGGATGTTTCATGTCTGAAGGAGCTTCCTGGGGAAAGCTGGGATGCCCAGAGCCACATCCACTGCCAGCTCACAGCCTGAGGGAGCCAGCTGTGGCTGGTGGTCCCAGCAGAGCAGGAGGAGGGGGACAATCTTGTGGTGCTGCCCCACAGGAGACGCTGCTCTGGGAGCTTTGGTTTGATTTGTGGCTTTCACTCTTCCTGCCACTGATAAAAGTGACCTCAAATCAAAGTGTCCCCATGTCCTTCAGTAGATCCCACAGCTCCCAGCGAGCCGAGCACCAGCCTGAGAGCACCAGCAAGGGACATCCCACTCACCCACAGTCAGATCCATGTTGTGCCTCTCTCCCAGCGCTCGCAGCCGGTACAAGCAGCCACTCTGGTAATAATACTGCAGGAACTGCACAAAGCCTGCAGGGAAAGCATGGCTGCTGGCAGGAGCTGCCCAGGGATCACCTGCCAGCCCCAGCATCATCCCACAAAGGCCACCCGAGGCCAAGGGAACTGCCAGGTGAGCTGAGAGCTGTGAGCAGCTACAGCCAGGTCCCCACGTGCTGCAGAGCTCTCTCAGCACTTGGGGCTCAGTCCTGTCCCAGCACTTACTCTGGTACATGGAGAAGGAGAGAAACTGGTTCCTGAACATCTGGTACATGAGCCCATCTGGCCTGTGGAGAGAAGGTGCTGGCTGGGGGATGTGGGGCTGGCAGGGGACCTATGGGCCCTTGGCCAGAGCTGCCCACAGCCCAGGCAGCCCCACCATGGGACGGGGGACACAGACTTACCACGTCAGCATGACACCTGAGAGGAAGGTGGAGATGTAGTGATGGAAAACCCACCAGCCTTTGATCCTGGAGGACACACACACAGAGAAGCTCACGTCTGGAGCGTGAACCCAGAGCCAAAGGCACCCCTGAGTGTGGAGCAGCCCAGCCCCAACCACCCCAGAGCTCCCAGGGCTGGTTGGGAAACGCTCCTCAGAGCAGGACCCAGGGCCTCGGGGCTGGGCAGCACCAGGGCCCTTCCAGCTCCACCTTCCCTCGCCTCCTCCGCACGGGAGGTTCCTCCTGCCCCGCTCCTGCAGCTCCCAGCAGGGTTTGCCACACACCCTGAGTAGGAGGGAGCTGCTCCCCTGTGACGGGTCCCAAACTCCCCCAGCCCTGCAGGAAGGCCCAGCCCCCTGCACGCCCCCTCCCCGGGCCCGGGGCACTCACTTGGAGCCGTTGTTGATGAGGATGCTCTCGCGGATGGTGAGGGTGCAGTAGTACCACACCAGGAGGAAGTTAAAGACGGCGTCTGTCACCCTGGGGCACACAGGGCAGGGTGTGAAGGCACGTGCTGGGGGCACAGGCACCGTCACAGCCCGTGGGACACCCAGCCCCAAGGGAAGGGACCTGCTCCCCACCACCCACCGTGGCCACGGCAGCCACAAAGGCCAGCCCACCTCCAGGGCAGTGTCCAGATGCTTTAACAGCATCCCCCGTTCAGCTCTGGCTGTTCCAGGATGGGAGAGAAGGGCAAGGGGGCTCTGGGAGGAGATCTCTGCCCAGCACCAAGCCAGACTCACCTGGAGTTGAGGACGAACCGACAGGAGAAGGAGACAATGAGCAGGATGATGGTGAGGTAGAGCTTGAACTTCTCGTACTCATCTTTATATGCAAACCTGCAGGGAAGCACAAGGGCAGGCCTGGAGTAAGGGGGCTGCTGGAAATTTGTGTCCTCCCATCCCATCTGGCTGGGTAAAAGAGAAGTTCTGTTGGGAATCTCTGGGACACACTTGGGAAGAACCTTGCCTTGGGGGTATTTCTGAGAGCAGAGCACATCAGGCTGCTGCCACACAGCTGGGACATGTCTGAGCACCCCAAAGCACCCCAGCGTGGTGGGTGGCCCTGGTGGGGAAGATGGGCAGACTGGGATCTGCACACATCTCAAGGGGAGGATTGGGGAACAGAGGGTCTCCCCTGGCTGGGCACCTCTGGCAACAGAAAGGCTCTCAGAGGCCAAAACCAACTTTTGGTGTTTCCCCAAGGGAAGAGGAGGGGACTATCCACTGTCTGTCTTTCCTGGAAGTTCCTAATACAGTGGAAACATGGACATAGCTTTGGTGGAGGATCCCATTAACTTGTCAGAGCTAATGGTCCGTCCCAGCCCAGTGGCAGGAATGTGAGGGGGAGCCAAGGGTTTGGCTGATTCTTGGGAAATGATGCAGAAAACAGTTCAGGAAGGGAATCTACACCAGGTGAGCCAAGCCAGCCCCCTGTCTGCCTGGGAGGAGCTGCTGTTCCCGGTGCCAAGGGGATCCCAAGTCAGGAAAATCAGAGGTGCAGCGAGGGGGGGCCGTACTTGGCCTGTTTGCTGAGCAGTGTCACGTTCACGTTGCCGAGCACCAGACTCAGGTACAACCTGGGGAGAGAGCAGAGTGTTAGGACAAGGACCTGCCTGTGGGGCTGTCCCCTCTCATGCCACCAGTGGGGCCAGGGATGAGCCCCCAGGTGCTTCCACTCGGAGCTGCCAAGCACAAACCCTCTGGAATCCCCTCCCACGGGCAGGGGGACGGGCGGGGGAACCCACACCCCACCTCCCACGGGCACTGGGGTGTTCACAGGGCTTCTCCTCAGCACAACCATCATCTAAGGGTGGGTGATGGCCATGAGCAGGCAGAGGAGTGAGGGGCAGCACTGCTGGCTCCTGCCCAGGTGTCCTTGGAGCAGCAAGTGGAGCAGCAGAGCTGTGACACCGCTGGGTGACAGCTCTGGGTCTGCAGAGCTGCTGCCACAGGGATGTGGAAGGTGGCCCTGGTGCCCCACCCGGTGCTGAGGTGCCTTCTCACCCGTTCTTCTTTGGCAGGTAGGCCTCCATCTCAAAGAAAACGTTCTGCCTCTCTTTAATCAGGCTCTGGGTCTCTTGGATGGACGATTCCTGCTCGGGAGTCGCCTGGGGTTTGCATCTGGGGAGCAAACACAGTGCTGGCATCAGGAGAGCCTCTGCAATGTGATCAGCACGTGCTGGCACTCCACAGGCGACAGACTCGGGCAAGGACACCCCAAGGACAGGGAAGGTGGATGGGAGGCAAGTCCACAACTCCATCTGCAGGGCAAGCTCCTCTGCCAGGCTGTGATGTTGCTCGAGAGAAGGGAGCAAGGTGAGGCCAGATGGGTCTCCCAGCCTTAGGAGAGACAGGGAGAGCTTTGTGCAGGAGGGGAGCAGCTCGTGGTACCTGCAAAACCCTTACAAGCTCTGAACTGCAAATGGGGCACAAATCAGGGCAGAGGAAAGGGGGGCTGGGGAAGATCAGCCTCCCCACAGCACTTGGCTGCAGAGAGGTTTGCATTTGAGACATGAGCTGAGCTCAGCAGCCCCATCCTTGCTGCTCTCCCGTGCTGCCACAGAGCACTGACTCACTTTTTGAGGGAGAGCGACAGCTCCTTCAGCCGCTTCTTCTGCCGGGCTATGGAGCTGGAGATCCCATCCTGGAGCTTGGTCAGCTCCTCGAGTTTCTGCTTGTACAGCTTGTGGTTGTCCTGGGAAGGAGAGACCAGCACGCATTAGAGATGCCTGCCCAAACACCCCTGTCCTTTGGCCCTCTGTGATGCTTTTGTTAAAAAATGTCCTTAATTTCACCTGTGCAGCTGCTGGGTGAGAGGAGGTGTGGCTGCAGAAGGCCAGGTGAACTGGGGACAGCCTGCCACCAGCCCTGTTTCCATGGGGATGCCCATCCCCAACCCCAGGCAAGTTTTCCACAGGACGTTCCCATGCTCAGGACACCAATGACTGCACACAGCAGATAGGAAAGCAGTTAGGAATAAAAGATAAACGCTGTGTGGACCAGGGTACAACTGTGGCCACTCCTGGGACAGGGTGAGAAGCTCTTTGTACCTCCAGGTCTCCCAGCTCGTGGTTTTGGGGCTCCACCTGAGCACTGGAAGCTGGAAGGAGCCTGTCAGTGAGCTGGATGAAGAGGATGGACTCCAGCAGGGCTGCAGCCAAGTGCCCGGTAACCCAACTGCACCTGGATAAGGCTGGATGCATTTCTCCACTATATTTAGTAGGGAAAGAGGAGAGCTGCTGGATCAATGCTGCTGCTTGTCCAGCTCAGCAGGAAAACAGCTTCACCTTGGCCACAGCAGCCTGAACACCACCTCCAGCAGGGAATTACACCAACAACCCTTGGACTAGACCTTGGCACAAACAAGTTTTAACCTCTGTAGCTTTTATCAGCCACTTGATCACCAGATCTTAAAAGTTGTTCCCAAAGGAGAAATGTGAAACCGAGAGCAGAGGAGGGAAATCTCCTCTCTCTGGTGACAAGCAGCAACAAGGAGGGAAGGGATCCACAGCAGTGATTTATGTCCCTGCTTTATCCTAGGACATTCCCTGCTTGACCATCAAGCTTTCCTGTTGCCATCTAGAGTCACCTCCTTCTGAGTCCGGAGTTAACTGTGAGCAAGTGGCTTTTGTGACAGGTCCTTGAGCCGTGCCAGCATCCTTGCTCCACTCTGGAGAGCCTGGATGAGGAGCCGCGGTGGGAGGAGGTGTCCCAAGGGAAGCGCTGAGTGGCTGCACTCCGGGCTCGAAGTGGGTGACCCGGGACATCCACGCAACCCTTATGGAGCAAGAGGAGGTTTCTCAAAGCCTCCCTTGCCCCAGATCTGGGCACAGCAGCGACGTGTCCGCAACAACATCCGCTTCACCCCGCTCCCGG